>NC_071573.1:93359314-94559314 GCF_024509145.1 Vidua macroura
CCACATCCAAGGGATCCTGTCTGATGTTACAATTATATCATGCTCTGGTCTGGCCAGTGTGTTTTAGGGGAAGGTAGCTTGATTGACTCTGGGTGGTGTGTGAGCAAAACAACAAGAATTCTCAAGATTAGAGTGAAATGACACTGAATTACTAAAATATATCTATCTATTATATCTATCTATTAATCTCTATGTGTGTGTGTGGTTATGTGGCAGGTTTATTTTACAGCAGTTTGGTTGCAATGGAAAAAAGGTATGTGGCCACTGTTGTTATAATCAATGAAAATATAAAAAAACATCATTTAAGAAAATATATCAGGAAAGAAAAAAAAGAAAACAATAAAAGTAGATAGTGGAGAGAAAAGTTATCAATAATCCATCAATAAGACTATTGCAACTTAGATGTCCATTGCTCAAAATTATGATTGTGGTCTTGATCCATTGAGGGTGGGGAAAGCCTCGCCATCATAAAGTTCAGAGGGTCTTTGGTAGTTTATGACACTTATGACCTTTTCTAATGTTTCATGCCTTATCAGAAGGGATGAATACCTTAAGGCCCATGTGTGAATGTCCCAGTAACTTCCCTGGGAATTAAATTTTACCTCTGAGCCAGTTGCCTTTTCTCTTGTCTGGCTCAAAGGCCAGCTTGTTGCTAAACAAAGATTGGTATGTAGTGGTCATTGTCTGGTGATGAGTGCTCACCCTCTCTGCACCACGGCTGCTCTTATGCTTATCAGAGGTTTTACCACCAACATCCAAAACTCCTTCTCCTCCCCTTCCTTTGGCGCGGTGCAAACCTGGCTTCAGCAAAGCACCCTGCTGCTTTTGCAAATGAATTATTGTTTGAGTTATTAACCCTTAACATTCCAGTCTCTCATAAGAGGGAAGAAACATTTGAATTGGTTCTTCAACTCTCCTTTATGTGATTGTCTCTACAATTATATTATTTGATTTGCAAGTTGCTTCTGTCTGCTTGTCTACACTTTCCCTGCTCACTATCTCTTTAAGAAAATGTGTAATTTTACCTATGTATGACATAAAATGAAAATATTATTTGTGCACTACACACTACACAGTGTACACTATATTCAGCTCAAGCTAGCCTTTCATGGTAAGGATTGAACAGAGTTCAAACACAACATATAAAAGAATAACCTTACTTTTGAGTGCTGGGTCTTTTTTGTTTGGTTTGGGTTTTAACCTGCATTATTTCCTGTCCCAAATGAGTAATTTCAACTGTATAGAATTCCTAAACCAAGCTGTAAAAAACATAAATGATAAAGCTGAAAAGAAAGCACTCCTATGTATTTTCATTTCAAATTTAAATGGTGTTGGTCCTTTATTAAATTTTATATGACACTTGACTTTTAATAGTGCATTAATGCAGTATTTGAGTAAAATCTTCACCGAGGTATTGCTCACTGGTATTCACATTAATATCACATTAATTTATCATATTCAGTTGTTATATTAAATACTACTTGAATAATTGGTAGGGTGCTATAATAAAATGCTGACACCATTTAATAAGCTATTGCTTTTTAATAGTTTAGTTAGTATTCATTGCAAAGTCATCAATTGTAATTAATATACTCTGTCATGTTGTTGCATTGAGTTAATTTCCAGTGAGATTGAAACAAGTGGGAACCCTGTTAGTGTGAATGGGATTAGAGATTTCTGTGAGACCCTTGAGATATGATATTCATTGTTTTCTTTTAAAGTCTCTGTAGCATCAAATCTGGATTTGAGTTCACCTTTAAGAAGTCAAACTAAGTCTGAAAATTGCTGTTCATTTTTAGCTAGAGTTTAGGCAGAGAGAGCTCTTATTTAAGAGTTGCCTCATGAAGAAGAAATCTTACATAACATCAGTAGCCGAGTCTCTGAATCTTCAGACAGAAATAAGGATGTCCATGCATTCAGGATCCACTGTATTTTCAGAATTCTTATTTAAAGGCTATGTTATGTCTATAGGCTGTTTTTCATTTTATACAATGTATTAATACAATAGTTATTTGACGTTTTTGATAATTTCTGTTTCTTTCTCTTAAAACATAGCATTTTTATAAATACAGTCATAAGGTTGTGATATTTAATCCCTTCTACTTTCAGTTTTTTTCTGAATATTGAAGATTTTCTTGAGTTAATCTTGGAGTCTTACTCTGTCTGAATCTTTAAAATACAGTGCCATATAATAATTACAGGTTTGAGTTGTCTCTGTCTGAAAACTGAAACTTTAATATTCAGGAATCACTACAGATTTTAGTTGTTACACCATGGGCACTATGATTTTACTTTCAGAATTAAAAGGAGTGACTTTTATGAGACCTCAATTACCTTTATCTGAGGCCTGATATGAAATATTAGTCAGCTGTAGTTACAAGGAATATAGATTGCCTCAAGGAACCCTTTTGCTTTCTTTCTATGGTTTAATGTTATGTCTGCTATGTGTTGTTTCCTACTAAGACAAATAATGTAGGGATGTTATGTCCAAAGATTAGTATCACAAGATACTAGAGAGAGTAGACAAAAATCTCAAAATAATTTAAGTACAAAAAAATGCCCATACCTTCGTTTGTGCCAATGATCCCCTGAGGCCAATTAACATCATAGGGTTTGTTTTGAGAATGTGAGTAGTGTCTTTTTTCAGTGGCATATGGATTGAGAACTAATTAAGCCAGAAAACCACAGAAAAAATTTGCCTGATGTTGAGGCCTTCCTTTCCTGCTCCATTATTCTGTGCAACCAAATGGTACAAAAAACACAGAATAAGAAGTTTGTTTTCAGCAAAGCATTTCAGTAAGGTTTTCACTGAGGCATTCTAACCTCACCACCTTCATACAGGTGTTCCTTAGAGTATTAAGAGAAGCTGACATGAACATGCTTTAGTAGTGCAGTCCACAGTCAATGACCTAACTTTACTTGAAATCTATCTTAGAAAAGCAAAGAGAAAAAAAAGAGAGAGAAAAACAGGGAATGTCACTCCTCAGGCACCAACTGGTAAGAGGAAGGAAAGAAACCTCAGACAAAAACTCTCTCCAGTAAGGGTATTGGTCACAATTACAATGACAATGGTAATGAGAAAAAAACCCAATATCGTCTTGCATTCTCCCTGGTACCATTATATTTTTCATGCAGACTTTCTCAAGATCCTCACTGGTAGCTTATGATACTGTTTACACCACATGGATCACATGTGGGTGCTGCAGACTAAATAGTATTTTACGTTATATATTTGTGCATATATTTTATTGTGTAATATTTATTGTGCATTAAAATAACTATTACCTGCTTGTTATCTACAAGGTTCTATTCAAGTATGAAGTTACAGGATAAACATTACCAGATCTAGAATGATGTGATCTTTGTGTAGAGTTACAGGCTAAAATTACAAGGCTAAAGAATGAGAAGTGGGATGAGAACAGTATGATTTAAGAATTGATGGCAATTACTTTTTAGGAAAAACTCAGCATAACATTGTTTCTGAATTCAGTAGTGCCAGGTGAAAAAAACAGCACTTGTGAAACCAGAATGAAGATCATTCTGCAGCTGGCAGTGTGCAGATGAAAAGTTATAAGTGCACCCTCAGTGTGGAGGGCAGACTGCAGAATTGGAGATGAAGGACTGCTGACAATACAGACTCAGACACTGTGCAGTGAGTTGTTGTAGAAACTCCATGTGCACCTCAGTTTGATGCAGTGTTCCAGTTAAAAGGAAGCTTCAGCTCCTAGCAGTGTATCACAGTTTGTACATGAATCTATGCTTGAGTCCAGTTATGTATTGTGTCTGCCCTACAAAAGTCGTATGTCTAGCTTTAGAGACCCCTCACTGACTGTGGGGGGGACCCTAAGTTTTTGCTATTATGTGAAAGCAGAGCATATGATGCTTTATCCGTGATCCCCTTTGCTCTTCTATTAATATTGCATAACTATCCTACTGGATAACAATATTGTCCAACAGAAATATAAAGAATGTCTGATCTCAGCTTTTTCTCATACTTCATGAACTGCTGCACAATTTTGTAAACACAACAAAGGTATTCTGCACTCAGTAGAGTGTTTTGTGTCAGAGAAGCCTTTAAACTGACAACATACGACTTTTATTTGATCTCTGCTTTGGAGATCTGCTTAAAATCCTGTCAAACCTTTTAGCAAGATGTATGGAAGAAAAAATAATAAAGTAAACTTTTCCATTAAACAAAGTTATTGTTACATTTTACATGAACTATATTTCAAAGCAATTCAAAAATCCCTGAATTTTGTTTGTTTTATAGTTTGTGCTCATATTCAGGAAGTGTTTGATGATCTTCAAAAGATCTACCCTCTGCAGTTTCCTTTTATCCAATTTCAAGTGAGACAATGAAAGAAAGAAAAAAATTATGTATTTAGATAGAATTTTGTGACTTTATTAAGCAAAAGAACAAAGAATGGGGTCAAGTATCTGTTCCAGACAGATTACTCTCTCTGAAAGGGAATTAAAGAACAGTTTGATAAAGCAGCATTTTTCAGTCTGCTGCACTTCTTACCAAGGTTATAACAGACAATTTGGAAACTGTAGTGAAATTAAAGCATGTAGTTCCTCCTCTAAAATCTTTTAGAGGAGGAAACAGTCAATATGAGTATTTCTTTTGCTTTCATGGTTTTCTGGCTCACTGGTGGGGTTTTTTTCAATTATTTTTCTGTTTTTCTTTTCTTTTGACATACTTTTTACATATTCTCTGCTGAAAAATATCTTGAATTACACTTCTTTTTGGTCACAGGATATATTTGAAATACATGACTAAATTGAAATAAATTAAGTGAGAACTGGATCTTAATTGTTTAATCTAGAGAGTGGGTTTAGGTGTTACTGACCATGTTAATAGTAAAAAATTTTAGAACTTTGAATCAATGTATTTTGTATCTTGAAAAGTAAAATAGATTGATACAGAAACAAAGGAGAGGGAGACATGCAACACAGAGAAAGGATCTCTGTTACATCATAGCAGGTATTTCAGTGCTACATCTTTTTATAGCAATTTTTAGATATTATATCATATACAGATTTTAAGTTTAGTTATATTAGTTATAATTATTATACTAATCTATGCATATCACATAACCACACAGAGAGCACTGTGAAATATGTTAATTTTCTTTAAATGCTATAGCTTGAGGAGTTAGTCCTGAAAATACTATTTACATAGAGCATGTTCAATGGGTCTGTTGTAGTTTACCTGTTCACCTAAATTCACCCTGATATTCCAACACAAGGTTGTGGATCAAAATATGGAGACAGACTATCAACAGTAATTACTTTAAGATCAGTAAAGATTATTTCTCCTGGCAAATTCTATACCTGTCAATGTTTGCATAATTTAAGACTTGCAGATACTAATACAGATATAGTTGATTTTTATCGAGGAAAGGGTGCATATTGGTAATATTCAGTGAATTGTAGTTAATTAATGAAATTACAATCACATACAAGATGTTTTTTCTCATGTGGGGGAGTGAGAAATCTTTTTCATCTTTCTGGGCTGGGGAGGCAGTTCATTGTTGTCAAGATGAAAACAGGTTTCTGGAATTGAGCAGGTATCTGGAAGGCATTGAAGTAAGGAAGTGGCCTCTGCAGTCAAAAACTAAAGAGCTCTTTCAAGATAATAGGATAGCATTTTTCTGTTTGAGATAATAAAGTCAGTAGTTACTTATAGAACACATGTGCTAGATAGGTAATGTTTCATTACATCTCTCAAGGCTGGCAGTGCTTTAGTTTTCAGTTACCATAGGTGGACAAGCCATATCCCTTCTTTACACAAAACTGCTATGGCTGGATCTCTTATCAAGAATATAAGAGATGTGGCTTCATTTGCTTTGTATCTGTAAAATAATTTTAAAGTGTATCTGATGCTTGCTAGCAAAATCAGCATGTCAATGTGGCCAAAGGCTCTTGTTTCATTTTGCATAAGGAATTAAAGATTGGAGGTGAAGAAATGGAAGTGAACATGAATATATTTTTCCAGTCTAGTAGTTCGGTGCTCACAAGGTAACAGTGAATACTGATTCATGAGTTGCAGTGTTGCTTTGTCTTCCCCGGTCCCAGGCAGCTCCGGAGAGCCTGGCTGAGGCACTGCTTCTCGGTGGGACCAGGGCGCCGCTCGTCCCAGGCGCCTCTGTGTTCCATGCACGGGGGTGGGGCTGGCTGCTTCTGCTGCCATGCGCGAGGGACGAGACAAAGAGGGAAGGAATGTCGACTCGGTCCGCATGGTTAGCTGGACAGCTTTTATTGTTGCGTGGAGCTGCGATGGAGAAGCGTGACTCGCTCCCAGCGCCGCGTGGACAAAATGGTGCTGGGACTGGGGGGGCGCGGGGTTTTATAGGGGGTGGGCTGATGAGGGCGGAAGCCCCCCTCGCCCAGTGGGGACAGGCTACGCGGGAGTGACGTGGACCGGGGTAACCAACGGGGACGCGACAGGGGCGGACACGGGGCTCCGGGGCGAACTGGGTTGTGGGGACGGGGGTAACAGACACCGAACTCTCCGGAGTGGACAGGGGGTTGACTACAGGACTGGCATGGTGATGCTCCAATGGTAAGAGACTGGGAGTGGACCACCATGGCGGAGGGGAATACGGGGGGTGCACAGGGGTACACAGAACTCGGCTAACTGACATATATCAAAACCCCTAATCTGAACCCAAACCTGGGATGCGACAACGAGTTACTTCAGAATTTTATTTCCCAACTGTTTAATGTATGAGTTTCTTCGAAGAAGTTTTCCTTCTCCCTTATTTAATGCCCTACCCACTGTGCTAAAGAGATTAGTCAACATTTGTTCGCTTTGCGATTGATTTTCAAATCTCTGTGAGGCAGAAGTCATAGGAGATGCATGTTCAAATCCCCAAAATGAATTGAATTTAGGTGTCATACATATTGGCTGCATGTGTTAATTATGATATAAAAAAAGTAGCAACAGTATCAGCTACTGTAAATATTTTTAAAGAAAAAACATTACTTTTCCCATACTACTCAGTAAAATATCAGAGCCTTGAAGGGGAGACATGCCTTTGACTGCTTAAGCTTTTCCTGCTGCCAAGGACAGACTCAGCATTGCATTTCATTGAGTTTCTAGTTCATAAGCATGGAAAGTGTGGTCATGCAGTTCTGGACTGCAGTGTGCAGGAACAGTTAGAAAAATGGTCAACTGAAGTCCTTAGGGTATAAGGTCTGCTGTATATCTGGGCATTGGTCACAAAATAGCAGAGATTTCAGTTATTAGCACACTTAGAAGCTCCAACAGTCTGGAGAAAAAAGGAATTTTTCCATCAATGAGGACAACATTTCTTTGAAAAAAAGTCATCTAAATCTCCAGGCCAAGACATTGGGAGAGCTAATTAAACATGGCTTTGACTTGAATCCTAAGATTAGCAAAATATAGCTAGAAAACCTTAACCTGAGCTGTGGCAGGCTTTGTATCTGTTGAGGAAGGGAAGTTAAAAAGAAGGGCTTCATTTCCATTGAAAGCCTCTTTCTGGGGTCTGTGTTAGTGATTTGCTGACTGACACAAGATGAGGTAGGAAACTTGACTGGCCAGATGACATGAGCAAGCCTTTGTCATGATAATGAATAGAATGATGGGGCCTGATGAAACTGCATAGCTGTCAGATATTTGCAAGGGATTTCAAAAGGGGTAACATGAATATGGTTTTATAGCATTGTTTGGAGGTATATGAGTGCCAACTTGAGTTCAGAGAACTTTGCCATGTAATTAAAGTTTAGTTAATAATTGCTCATGTTACAATACATCTGCTTCTTTCAGAAAGTAGCATATTTTAGAAGGGTAGTAGTATTTTGTCTTTAGTATCCCTTATCTTATGTCAGTACTTTTATTCACAGATCTAAAATTACCATGGCTTTGAATCTTGGAACATAGACTTACTGGAGCAAGAAATATGTCAAGTTCTAGATTTTGGAAAGCTCATTGTACACTTTCTCTATAACTTCATATATCTTAGTGGTTTACAGTCACTCACTGAAACAAAACATAGAATATTGCATGAACATTAAGTAAGAAAAAATCCTTTGCTTCTATACTTTCTTCTCTTCAACATTGTACTTGTGTATTTCTAGTTCTTTAAAGGAGGTAAATAAGAAGATACTGATGGAACCTAAGGGACCATTGGTTTTTGCATGCATCTTTACCCAGGCAAACAGTTGTTTGTAGAAGGCTTGTGTAGAGTACTGGTATTGTAAATGTTTTACATTAATGTGGCATTAATTTTGGCATTGCTTTGAATTACATTTTATAAACTTAATCAGTTCCATCTTCTTCCTAAAATCCAAGACAAAAATAGCTACATATGGATATGTACGCACCAATAGTTAAAGAGAGACATTTATATGTAGTCATATGTAATAAGTATCACACACTTGACATGCTTTACCAAAGAAGTATTGAAATAAAAATCTAGTTTTTCAGTGTACTACAGTTCTTTGAAACATTTAGACAATGTAAGGTGACTTTAAACATGTTAGAAATACTTTATAAATCCTATATTCTCCAACAAGGAAAGAGTTCATCTGTCTGAAGTTTGGTGGCAGGGGTTCTTATTTCCCAATACCCTTCTGCCTGTTAAATATAATGTAGCTCAAAACTGAAGATAAAGAAGGAGAGAATATAAAGCTCTACTTTAAAATAGTCTAGTGAACTCTAGCTTAACATGCCAGATAAAGATCCCGAGCCAGTTTATTGGTTATTTCCTTTTTTATTTTGCCTAAGGAGATCATAAATGCAGAGTAAAAATAAGGCTCCGTGTAAGATTGTAATTATGTCATTCCCCCTTTCCTTGTTCCCCTTTTCATCCTTACTTCCCTCCTTTCCCCTTCCCTCCATCCATCCCTGCTTTCTTCTCCTTCTCTTTCTTACTCCCTTTCTTTCTTCAGATTCATTTTAGGGAGGAAGTAAAAAATACACACTTTTTATACTTTTTAAAAGCAAAAGGGACATAAATTTGGTATCTGTGAAGGCCTCGGAAATGTAAAACCAAAATGTTAAGAGTGCTTATTTGCAAATATAAATCATACATTTCTTCTTGAATTCTTCTCAAATAAATGTTTTACCATCCTAAAAACCCTAAAAATCTATTAAACATTATTAGAAAAAATACAGATTTTTTTATAAACCTACTACTTCTTTGATAGGGAGTATCTGTTGTTTTACAATTATACATTCATTTATTATTATTTTACCTGTTACATTTTTACAAAACTGTGAATGAGGTCTAATGATGTTTAGGTCAAAAACTACAGTGTATTTTATCCCTAGACTGAAAAATAAGATATCAATATCAATCTCATGCACCTAAAAAGAAGCTGAAGATTAATAGTTGGTAGGTTAATGTTATGTGGGATTTTATAAGGTGTTTTTAGGTCATTTTTAAGTGGTTTAAATATTGGTTTGAACAGTACACCAATATTATTTGCTGTCTGTTTGGATGTTTTCATCTATGTGATAGAATTTATGTTGCATATTTGGCATAATTTTATTAGTCTTTGTTCAGAATTCAAACTGAGTCCATAGTCTGGAACATACCACTCCTCCTAGTCTTTATTATTTTCTTTGCTGGGAAGCTACAACAAGAAATGTCTAATGAAAGTGTCAATAGGTGCTTACTACAGACGGCTGTGAAAAAGACTCACCTACTCTTTACTCAGAAAGGAAAGGATCTGTCTCCTTGGCACTGACTGATGTCAATAAATGTTGGTTTGTTTATTTTTTGTTCTTTTTTGGTTTATTCCAGATAGAGAAAAAACGTGTTTGAATGCTCTTCATTTAGTACCAGATTTTTTTTTTTTTTTTGGCAGCTTACTGCTTGTTTAAATACTTAGTGCTTTTTTAAATACTAATTTGTAAAGCTGAATACAGAGGTAAAATCAATATTATGTTTATTTGAAATGTTACCACAATAACTATATTTCAATAAAGTATTCAATTTTTATGGTATCCAGGCTAACCTGCATTATTGGTTGGTCAGATGGGAGGACTAGGGGATAAATTGAAGGTAAAAGCATGTAAGTGCACATAATAAACAGACCCAGTGAAATGCAGGAGATGGCAATTGTGATAGGGATTCTAGGATTTGATCCTACAGATGAAACTTGATAGAAATACACTTTTTCTAGATAGCCTGTTAGAGATTTCATAGAGCATAAATATTATTGCTAATAACTCATATTTTCTTGAATTGGATAATTCACTTCTTTTGTTTTAATGTGTCTGTTTTCTTTAGCTGAATGTGGAGCAACTGTCTCTGGAAATGAAGGAACATTATTGTCTCCAAATTTTCCATCTAATTATGACAACAACCATGAATGTATCTATAAAATTGAAACTGAGGCTGGAAAAGGAATCCATCTTAGAGCCAGGAGTTTTCAGCTGCATGAGGGAGATATTGTTAAGGTAATAAGAAAAATTATTTCACTTTCTATGCTAAATATTCACATTGTATGAATAAATCTGTTTCCAATGGCAATTATCTTTCTTTTCATATCCACTAGGTGGGTAGCATCACCGCCTTTATACAATATTCAATGATTTATACTAGATTCAAAGAAACTGACAGAGACATTGTGATTTCAATTGTCTTTCTAGAAGTATTAGACTGTTTAAAGTGGTATAAATCTTAAAAGGAAACCTAAAATGTAAACTTGGATTTTGAATATCTAGTATTTTTTTCTCTTTACACAATATTTATAAGTGTAGCACAGGGATTTTTGTTTTTTTTCCCTAAATGGAAACTAACATTGCAATATTGACTAAAACTGTAGTTATAGAAGCTGTCTTTCATTCTTTTACATTTCAGGGAACATTTGAAACATGGCCTAAATATATACAGATTTTGAGTATGTACTTTTCTACAGCATGGTAATAAGTTTCCTTTTCCTGATAGTAGCTGTTGCATTCTTGTATGTACTGGAAATCCTGATATTCATCTGAAGTGTTGACCATACATTTACATTTACATAAATTAGTCTTTCAATTTTATGTCCCCAAATTTTTGGTTAAATAATACTTAAAATCACAAAGTATTCAGAATTCAGTTAGCAATTTCCTTTCTGGTTATCTCCCAGTAACCCATTTAACACGTTAGAAATTGCTGTCTCTTGATTTTTTTAATTTGCACTGAGTGCTTCACACAATGAGTTTAAAGATATAATTGTTATGGATCAAATATCAGTGGCTATATTTTTATCCATTTCATCATCTTAAGAGCTTCCTTATGTAATTAAGTGTGACAATTCATTTCCTGCAAAAAACAAGGCATTTACAGAGAGGATGAAGGTGGGGAGGAAAAAAAGTCTTCACTTTAATATAGACATTTATATCTTTGTTATTTTATCTGTTCTTTTCAACAAGTATTTTATTTGACCATGAAATAAGCAAAACTTATAGTTTAGTTTATAAAGTTACAATCAAAAGAACAGCATTTTCTCCGTCTTTACCCACAAAAACATTGATAATAAATGCTACCATGTATAAAACACTGCAATACCTTGGTTTTGCTTTTAGACCAAAGGGAATTGAGTAGGTGGACGAAATATGTGGTTTTTATTGTCCTTTGCTCCCATTATCCATGGTCTAACAGTGCAGATTCCCAGAAGTATTTTTGCTCTGAAGAGATGCAGGAGGGAGGAAAGAACTTAATTGCCCACTGAGTTGCTAGATGCCCACTGAGTTGCTAGAATGTGGTACATAAGTCTCCCAGAAGCTTTGTAGATATCTGGTTTATAAATAATTTAATAAACTACTTAAAAATCTACAACAAAAAAAACCCTTAGAAAACCCTAAAGAAACATTCAAGAAACTCAGTTATCTTTCAGAACATTTCATGAGTAATGTCCAGTGTACTTAGCGAAATTCCCCAGAGATACAAGAAAGATTTGTTTGAGACAAAGCTGTTCTGAGCAACCTGTTAGATACTTTCTTTTATAGACCTTTAAGCACAATACTGCAGAGGGTCCAAAGGACGAAAAGGCAAAATTGTGGTGATGTCTGAACTGCAAGGACTGTTCTCCGGTTTTGAGTCAGTTGCCACAGCACAACTTCCATTTATACAATTAAGCTCTCTTCCACCAATTAAGGTCTCTCTATTACCTGCATTTATGAAAAAAAAAAAAAGTCTATTTCCTCTCTATTCTCTATAAAAGGACACAGAATGTCCTTTTACATATTTCCATTGGAATCACCACATTGGCATGGTTATGGACTTCAAAGCTTGCTTTCTTTCCTATCTGCACCCAAAATAGGAGCAAAATTTGTTACAAACCCCAGCCTTCTATCTTGTGCTGCACAGAAGGAGGTTGCAAGACTGCTTTGCTGGAAGCTTGCAAGGGATGCACTAAGCTTAAGAATATTTATAAACCTTGTGCTGAAATATAGGACATTTTCCCAGCTCAGTATCTCACTTTGTCTTACAAGAAAAACCTGTATGTACATAGAGTTGCATTGGGTGTGAGTGCCCAGGCCCTGGCAGCAGTGGGGGCTGCAGGGGCTCTGTGACGGGACCGGCTGGGGCTGCCCCAGCCGGACACAGCCAGTTCCAGCCAGACACAGCCAGTTCCAGCCAGACACGGCCAGTTCCAGCCAGATACAACCACCCACTACAGGGTGTGGTTGAGCCATGGCCAGGGAGGGGGCACCGCGAGGAAAGGTAGGTAAAGAAGGGCAAAAACTGCTGCTCTATAGTGCGTGATAAAGTGGGCCAATAAAAGCCTGTAATAATAATGTAATAATCCTATGAGAAACAACTGCTCACTTTTAAAATTTTAAAGGTTTATTAAACCTTAACAAAAAATACAACAAAAGGACTAAACAAGGAAAAATTACAGCACTGGGAGCCCCCGTAACTATCAGCCACATATTCATCTTCAAAATGGATGCTCTGCCTTTTATACCTCTAGTCCCTCCTAAAGTCTTGTCAGTCAGCTCCTTCCTTTCCGTCTAGTGGTGGAGATCACTTTCTTACATCTTGATTGGAGGTTGTGTATTATTATAATAGCAAGCCAACCCTCCCCAAATGCCCTGACTAATGAGGCCATCCTGTGATAACAATGCATGGGGGAGGGCATGTTGCGGTAACATAACATTTTAAAAACTTCTGTTAACATACATATAATGTTCACCCTTTAATTGTGAGAGCCAACCATCTCATTACTCATCTATAACAATCCCAAGATCAACTCAGCAGGAGTGTCAGACAAAGCACATAATGTTACTATTTTAGGTAGGATCACTATAAACTCTGTGAGGATACAGTGAAAAGATTTCAGAATGTTAGCAATGTCAGCAAGCTATACAGTCCTTGCTTGCCCAGCTTCCATAGGAATATTTTAAAAAAATGTCCCTTTGGGATGATTTTATGCTATAAAATCTCTGCAGTTAAGGAAATTGGCTAAGTTTAGTTGTAAGTAATTTCTTTTTACTGTCAGAATAAAAAACTTCAAGAAAGTCAAGAAACTCTAGCCAGAATTTCCTTCTCCTTCAGGTGAGTGCTGTACATTCCCACAGCAGATGCAGATACAATAGCATTGTTGTTGGACCATTTCTCCTCATGAATAACTGTAGTACTATGCTGTTCTTTTGTGTGCATATTTTAACTCCAGTAAGAAAACCAAACACTTTCAGTTCCTCACAAATAGGGAAAAAGAGGCATCCCTGAATGCTTTGGTTAAATTAATCCTAAACACAGCTCTAAACAATGCTGTGATCATTCCCTGCTGCCCCCCAGACCAGCTTCTGCAGTTTGACTACACCTCTAATGTTAAATTCTCGCATCTTGCATAATAAGGTGGCTCACTGGAACTGTGTTTCAGAAACAGTCCCTGGCCTATGCAGATCCTGCACTTAGGCTTTCTGAGGGAAGATTTGTGAAGGTGTTAGTAAGTCTGCATTAAATGCGTTCTAGGGATGCGCTGACAATAAATACTGTGTAGACAATCAAGTTGTGGTGACTTGACTCATACTCTGCCACTACTTACTTGCTTTGAAAATATAAACTAATCTATAGCTCTATATATCAGCTCAGTATCCAAGTGGGAATATTGAGGCTGGATATTGAGGCTGTAGAGTGCATGGAATGGCATATAATTTGCATGGAGTATTTCTGGCATCAGTAAGACTAGTGCATGAGGAAAGGTCAAACCTATTGCTTTCAAGAAGAATGCATGCAGGTTAATGTCTGTAATTTGTGGGCAAACATTCTGTTGCTGTGACAAAATCTGAACTTAAATTAGTGGGAAATAAATTTAAATTCAAGTAAAGTAATAGACACAGTTTCACCATTTTGAAGGACATATGACAAAAGTGAATATTTGGATTATCTCTTTATTTTAGAGTTTATCCTTTCTCACTCACTAACACTTCATCCTCCTGGTCTCCCTGTTTTAACTACCACTTGAAGATTCATAGTTCTTTCAGGTGGCTACTTATGCCAGAATCTTTATAATTCAATTTCAGTGAATTTGTCAAAGGTATGAGGAAAAGCAGAATGTAATATTCTGATTTTTATCTCTTTAGCCAAATAGACTTTTTTTTTTTCTTCATGACCGAGGAAATTGTAATTGCAGCATGCGAATTATATTTCAAATGTGTTCTCCTAAATAAGTTAAATGTATGTACTAAATATGAATGGTGATAAATAGTCTAGACAAGTTTATTAAATGCATTCTGTATCTGTCGAATCAATGGCACATGACATGACACAATGGTTGTACACAAGCTGTCTATTGGGAGTGATCCTTGGCCCACATTAATTAGCATCACAAGCACTGGTTAAAAAGTGTTTTTCCTAGGATGGTTCAATCAGCTTTTCAGTGTGGACAACGGAGATTCAGTGCTTGTATTTGTTCACTAACAATGCTTCACTTATTGGAGTAGATATGTACTTGCTTATGTCTGTAATGTGATAATGTGAGCAACAGATGGACAAGTGTCACCAAAAATTGCACCAGCCTTTTTCTGTTGTTGTTTTTGTTTGGGTTTTTTTGTTTGTTTGTTTGTTTGGGATTTTTTTTTTTTGTTTGTTTGGTTTGGGGTTCTTTACAGCTGTTTTTACAGGATCTTTCATATCTAATTTAAATATCATAAAACACTTTTCATTTGGATCTGGATTAATCTTGAGGGATTCTGTTATTTAACTGGTTAATCCTCAGGTAGGAAGAGTATCTCTAACAGTCAGTGAGGTAGAACACTGTTGAAACAAGATGTCTGTAATTTTTAGCTGTTGGGATTTTTGTTTGTTTGTTTTGTTTTATAGATGAATAAAAATGTTTGTTTTGTTTTATAGATGAATAAAAATATTTGTTAAACATAGGTAGCATTTTTAATTAATGACAGTTATTAGAACATTCCATTTCAAGTATTATCTCCCAAGCGTAATATATCTGTGGAAATAAGTCTTATGGTGAACAAATGATTCTTCACTTTGTACAATAGATTTCCAGCTCTAATAAATAAAGCATAATCTGTCCACGAAATTAATCGGTAGTTCTGCCCCAAGACAGTGGTTAGAAGCTTGCAAGTAATTTTTCAGATACTCTTAGCATAGCTTAAAGTTATATTTCTTCCAAGAGGTGGACCTTAAGTATGTGTAACTGCTTGCATGAACCCTAAATACAATGGGTTGTATCTTCTGAGACATCTCATCTGTGTGCTTTGGTATAAGACAATCTTAGCATCAATAATAAAGACCAAATGTATTCTTCTATCAATTGCTAGCACAATATATTATTTTTCAAAAGTTTCCTTTGGAGTAAGTAATTATTTATATCTATGTAGGTTTATAAAAGTAAATATATGCTTTTGTCTTAAAAAAATCTTTATGCATGTTGTTTTTATTATTTCATTTTGTTAATGACATTTGAGATGAACATGGTACTTTCAAGACATTTACCTATGTAAAGGTAAATGTAGGTATTTTCTGGTATGTTGACATGCTGGTATGTTCTCCACAGAAAAAACAGAACTGCTTTTAATTGTTGGTCTGCACCTATAAATGCTGCAATAGTCTGTCTCAAAAGAATAGTCTCAAAAGAAGCATTTCTAAATTTTAGTAATAGATCTAGCTGGGCATTTAAATAAGGAGAACTTCCTGTGACTCAGATGTAGCAATTTAGATTGTTAAATGAGTCACTCCTCCTTCTCACTGGATTCAGTATAAATCCACACTGTACCACAAGGTCTGCTAGTGAGAGATGAAGATCGAGTGCTTGAAATATTTACTGTAATTGTAGCTTTTGTGCTGGTTGTCTCTAGTCACTTTAGGACACTTTAGGCAATAAGGGCAAATTATCTTTCACTTTGTATCAGAAACCAGCTGCTCAAATCCATTTCTTGCTTTTGTATAAGCATTGACATGATATTTCATGTGTGGTGTGTATTTACACACTTTATATTGCTTCTTTTTCCATGAGAAAGTAGAGGAGATTTATTTAATTTAAAGAAGAAATTAGCTTCTTAAGTTCATCTTGAGAAAACAAACAAAACAAAACTGCAGGAGGCTATTTTTGCACTTTGCTTTCAATATAAAAAAATTTTGGTTTTGCAATGAGAAAAAAAAGTAATTTTTTATCCCCTTGGCAAGAGTTTGTACTTCTCCTGTATTTGTGAACAGTCAAAGAGCATTCTTAAAAATTTTAGGATTTGAAAAATTACTTACATAGATATTGCTGAAAGTTTTCAGTAAAGTAATGTGGCAAATAAGAACATCTCTACAATTAGTTTGGAAATAGACTCACATATCTTTTTGAAAACTTATCAGTCTTTGTTAAATCTGATAGTAAACCAAAACTGCTGCAGGCTTAGAGCCTGAGATAGAAGATGACAGATTGACTTAAATATCTTTTTTGCTGTTGATATATCCAGACAGGAGAGAATAGTGTAGGCTGTAAGGATTTAGCTTCAATGGTGATTTCAGAACTCATACTTCTTTTGGCCTTGGTGAATAATCCAGAAAACAATCTGAGTTTACGAAACCTGAGAAGATAGAATTGCATATAAATATTAATTTCTTTTAAGATGAGGTCACAAAACCAAAAAGGCAAAAGATTATAAAACACTTAAAGGGGAACAGAATATTTAAGATTTAACTGAACTATATAACCCAGAGCTATATACCTCTCAAAATAGATAAATAAGGATTTTGGAGAAACTATTGGAAATATTTTGCTAACTTTGTAATTATTGTATAAATGAAAATCTTTCATATATTTAGGTTTGATGTCCAATTTCATGCTCTTATTTCTGCAAGGTGTATGATGGAAAAGACAGTTCTTCACGCTCTCTTGGAGTCTTCACCAAAAATGATATGATGGGAGTTATTCTTAATAGCACTTCTAATCATATGTGGATAGAGTTTAATACCAATGGATCTGATACTGACCAAGGATTTCAGTTGACTTATACAAGTAAGTAGCCCATAAATATGATCTGATTGATTGCTTTGTAGGGAAATGTGTATTTCTCAGCTGTAGTGGTTTCTTTTTGAGTGTTGAATATAATTTCCTAGAATGTACTGTGGTTAAGAGACTGAGCTTTACTTGTCTACATGACTGGATAGGTATTATTAAGTTTAAAACACTATTGAAAGCAAAATTGTATGTTTTTAAGCTTAGAAAGCACAATTATTTTTAAGATTTAGTAGTACTGTTGTGACATATGTGAGTTGAATATATTAGTTATTAAACTGTAGCAGAAAATGTACCGCAGAAAGTCATGGAATATGGAAAGCTCAATCTCTGCAGTCAAGAGAAGAAGAGAAGAGAAGAGAAGAGAAGAGAAGAGAAGAGAAGAGAAGAGAAGAGAAGAGAAGAGAAGAGAAGAGAAGAGAAGAGAAGAGAAGAGAAGAGAAGAGAAGAGAAGAGAAGAGAAGAGAAGAGAAGAGAAAAAAAAAAAAAAAAAAAAACTAAAAGAGAAAAGGAGTACAAATGAAGATTAACAAGAAAATGAGTACCTGGATGTACACTCTTAATCTGGCCTGACTGCTTGTCAGGATCAGAGTGGAGTATACTGGAAGGAGACCGGAATGAACAAGTTTTAACAAACAAGGCACTTGTCCCACAGACTGTATGCAATTAATTGAATTAATTTTTGCTGGCAAAAAAAAATGAGATTTTGTGGGGAATAACTTTGGGGATATCTAGTTTGTTTCCAATACACATAAAGAGATATTTTTCCAGGCTTCAAGGGATTTCCAAGATCCATTTACTTCCAATTTTTATCTTATACCTTACTTTCCATGAATTACTGTTGAATCTTGCAGAGCAGAACACCACAATATAGTGTGGCACAGAAATTGAATAATTGCTCAGTTTAGTACATCAAATGTTTTCCCTTTGGTTTGGAGCAAGCTGTGGAAAAACGTTTTAGAATTTTTTTCTTACAGAACCACTGAAAAATGACTAGGGAAATCTACTCTAATCTGCCTAGAGAAACTGTAGAAATTTTTCCTTTGGAAGAAAACCAAAACCAACCAAAATAAGATTGTTTTTAAAAAATATTATTTTAAGGGCTCTGATTTCAAGGGTCTCAAATCAGTTCCTTTTAAATCCTACTTCCGTGATCACTTCTACCTACTGTTTAGAAATTATTTTTACTTAAAAATAGAATTTTGTCTAATTTCTACATTCAATTGCTTGATTTTGTTGCATTTTATTTTAAGATTTGCTCTCCTGCACCATATTTTTCTGTGTAAGATAGGATATGATAATTCATGTCTTAAGGCTTTTTTTTCCTGACTGTTTGATTAGATTTAAACTGTGTTTTCTATTCTTCTCATTTTCTGAAGTGTGTAGACAGAATTTGACTTAGTCTTCTAACTGTAATTTTAGTACTGGGTAGAAAGGCAAACTTATTTTCCTATGTCTGCATAGCCCTTTACTTTTTTTTTTTTTAATTTTGGTTGCCAAGTGTCTAATTTATTTTATGTAATCAGTTTGCAGCCATTCATGTTGAAAAGCATATCTCTAATGACTTCTCTTCCTACTTTCTCTCACGAGACAATCCCCAGTTTTAAATACAAGCTAATTCTTTACTTCTCATGTGTGTTTTCAAGAAACCAAATTTCAATATAATAAATTTTGAGACAGTGACCATCTAACCAGGTGATTTCCTTCTACTGTAACTGTTATTTCCAAACCATTTAGTGTGGGATTTTTCACCATTCATAAATTAATGCAAGCAAAAAATACAAGCAGAAGATGTATTCTTTTGCAGTGCTTTGAAAACTGGATGCAGTGCTGACTTACATCATTACTATCCTAATAATATGTCAGAGATTAGATATGCCAGAAATTTATACTCATTATTTGATAGATTTTTAATTTTTTGGTGCAGTTACAATTCAGTTACCAAACAAATATGTCCATTTTTCATTCAGTAAATACATGAAATACAAAATTATAATTATCTTTTTGGATTAATAAAGCTATAGTTTAGAGCAGAATTAACAGAAAGATTACTCTGAAGTTTATTTATTCACTTTTCAGATTGAACTATAATGCCAGATACTTTAAAAATGCTAAAACAAATTAAAAATGTGCTAAAATATAGTTTTACTGAAGGAAATGAGAAATATGTGCTGGAGTGAAAGAAATTGAATAATTAATATCATAAGACAGAGATAGAAGAAATGATGGTCTAATAAATCAGGTTAATTAATTCAAGTTATTTCCTATGTGATTGCTGAGTTCTTGCTACCCACAAGGCATTGTCAACTGCCCTTAATTGTTGGTCTTTGTAGTACTTTTCTTCCTATTATTGCTATTGAAATTAAGAAGTAAAATTGCAGTGTGTTATTAAAAAGACTTGTGAAAGTCTGCTATTTCATTTGTGTGCAACTACATTTCCATCCTTTTTGATGGAAAAATTGTGTGAATTCTGAACGTTGTGTTCAATTTAAAAATACAGTAGAAGAAAAAGCTAATGATCCATGAGGACAGAAATGTGGATAAAGAAACTTTTATCTCTCTTTTCAGAATCTCATTACCAACATAGTAAAACCAAATTTTATAAACTCAGAATCCAAGGTGTTTGTATAAACTATAGAAATCAGAATATAAGGAGATATTAAATGGAAATCTATAAAGCATCCAAGTTCTAAATGAAATCTGATGAAATTTGTCTTGAAATCTTCTGTACAGGAAATTGCTTCAGGTAATACTGATTGGAAGCTGGAAATTATCTTATTCTTTGATTTATAATGACAAGATTCTTTCAAGAAGATACATTTATCCTGATAGGTAGAGGTATTTCTTTTACTAAAAAAGGCCATTGAAACATCTGTACTCTTTCTCAAGTTAACTGTTTTGAGAAACTAAGAAATATTTTGAGTGAAAACTAAAATTCCAGTGATTTTATTTAAAGAAATAACTTCAGAAAAATGGAGAATATTTTAGCCCAAAATTGGCAGGGTGAGTATATATGAAGTAAGAGTCAATGAAATAGTAATTTGAGCAATAGCTGAACAGAGGAGAAGAAAAATGAGGAACAAAGAAGGCAGCTTGTCGACTTTGTGTAAAACAAGTTTATATAAAGCCATTTCCTTATAGTGTGTTAGGAGGAATAAGGTAAAGCGTCCACTTCCTGTATCTCTGCACTGCTATCAGAGGGAATGACTGTGGAAATTCATATCTCTGTGCTGAGGAAATGGCAGCATAAGCTTGATGACTTTAATTAGAGGACATCAGTAGCGATCTGCATGTAAAAATATAAGTATATTCTTATTGTAGCCACAACTGATGCATGTGACAGCTTTTTTATTTTTTTTTTTTTTTTTTAATTTTAGAAAATATCTGTTATTCTTTCATAACTGCAGTTTTCTTATTCCGGGGATATTTTTCCCCTCCATCTGGTTAGAACTTTTCTCCCTGAGACACCTCTAATTTTTGTCAGGAAGAGAAGATTAGATACAGGAGTTCCCAGAGCTATTCCTGTTCACAACTCAGTTAAAAGATTTGCCCATTCTGATATAAAGATGCCAGTGCTTTGTGCTGTCATGTCAATGGCATTTAATCTTAAATTGACATTCACATAAAACCAAAATCTTATTGATGCCACAGTGAGAGGCAGAAAAAGCAAAACACAGCTGTCTGGTAAAAAGTAACAGGCTGCAACTTTAAATAAGGAGCAATTCAGTACAGCTTCTGAATAACAAACAGGCAGTCTCCTTGCCATGCCTAACCATTCCCCTATCACAGTCCTGACACAAGAGGAAATTTAACAGTATTTGTTTTCACTCATCATGTACTGAACTTACTCTGACTTGTGTCACGAGTGCTTCCTTGCTCCTGTTTAATACTCCTTCCTTGAACATAGCCTCACTTTTCTTAGCTTTTGGAAAAACAAAAAATAATACCTTTACACTTAATCATACATGTCATATACAAATGTTTTGTGACCCTCTGAGTACTGCCTAATGCTGTTACTGTGTGATCTATTTGGTCTTGTACAGATCACTCAGCACTATACTGTGCTTGCACAATTTTCTCACTAAAGTTCCCTAACATTTGAGAAGAAAACACTCTTTCCCTTCAGCATACCATCTAGAAATCTCAAAACTCATTTATTTTCATGGTGCCTGATGATAGATGTCTATATTCTTTATGTGTAAGGACCTTTACCACTGTAGAATTGCTCCTTGGACACTTCTGAAACCTCAGGATTTTTACCATGTGCTTTGCACTGGCAGTTGTTTATCTGAAATAGCATGAAGTTGCTGTTGGAACTTTTCTAGACATCTCTTTTAGGACCAGCTTATCTAGCTCTCTATGGCAATTTCATTGTTCCCCAGTCCTATGCAGTAAATAATAGAAGCAAAAGCTTGACTTATCCACAGATTAAGCCCTTAGAATATATTGTAATAAGTCAGTGGAAGAGTCCATCCAGAAATAGTTAGAGATACTATCTGTAGGAACATGCCTGGCTGCACTGGCCCACTCAGTAATATATTCGCCTCTCAACAGACTCCTTTGTGTTTCAGAAACATGAAGAACTAGTTATAGACTTTGTAGTCTGAAAATTATTCAGGAATTTGTGGTATACTCTGTAGCTAGATTTTAGATTTCTGAAGGCCTGACACTGACCTGTCCCTAATTTGCTGCTATAGATTAAAAATGAGATTCCATGTTAGTTCATCAACAATTGTTTTTTATTTATATCCTCCACTTCCTTGTGATGTGAAATTAGACATTCTCCTTCACTTCTGTGCTAAGATGGAAATGAAGGCTGGTAAAATTCTCACTCGGGATTTGTCTTTTTGAAAATGAATGCTGTGTAGGCCCAAATCATAATTTATGATAACAGCCTCAAATTTCAAATCTATGGTGACCATTTCTTTCTCTGAAAGCAGGATTTTCCATGGCTATCATTTCTTTCAGAAGAATTCAGGCCCCTGAGCTGTGCTCCACTCCACAGAACTTACCACAGACTTAGGATTGTAAATAGCATTAGGATAGATTTTTTTTTCTTTTTAATGAGGTTTAATATTTTCATTTGCATTCGTCATTCTTTATATTTAGCATAGTTAATAGTTTTACAATATTCTCTTCATTGGTCTGAAGATATACTTTTCAGTTTAAGGAAAGAAATTTTTAAATGCATTTCTTGGACATGATGTACTGGTTTAGCATTCATGGTATTCTGTTACTGCTAAGGATTAGTTCTAATTTTCAGTTGAAGTTCTCTGTTATAATCATTCTTTAACCTTACTGCTTTCAAGGGATAGTGAAAGGTAGTGCATGGAAGGTGAATCTGAATTGATCTAAATTTATATAAATAGTTGAAACCATTTATAATAGTTAATTTAAGAGAATCATGATCTTTAATTTAGTTAATTTCCTATTCCAAAGTAATTGAAAAGGTTAGAATGTCAGTGAAAACAATGTTCTGAAACTGCAGACTCAGACAATTATTCTAGCACACAATTAGTCTCAAATTCAGGAATATAGTGGCTTTGCCTCAGGGGGTATAATGTCAGTTTAGCAGAACAATCCAGTAAAGAAGCTCTTCCAGTTTCCTTTCCATAACTAGTCTGTATATAAGATATGTTCAAATTAGAACCTTCAAACACTGCAGTAAAAATGTAAGACACCAAACACAAATATTATTAAATTAATACATCTTAACCGATACATGTATGACATAGTCACAGGTCCTATTAAGAGCAGTACCATTATGTGACTAACCCCAAATGAACATAACCCCAAATGAATACTGCCTGCATAGAAAAAAATCTTCTAAAAGAAAATCAAAGTTGCAGACTTGAGAAACAAAAATTAATGAATGTAAAAAAAAAATAATCATTAGAAATATTAATTTCCCTGTGTACAAGAATTATGATATCCTGATTAATAACATGATGACATCAGAGTCTCTTCCCTCCTTCCTCCCCCAGAAAGTTAAATTGCCTTCTGCTTCCTAAATTCTCAACATTTACATAGTCTCCCCATTCCCCCAAATCCTCAAAACTTTGTATGAACAAAAAATAATTGGTCTTATAACAGTTTTTATAATTGAGGTTGGCTTTCACTTTTAATTTAAAGATGAAGCTATGAAGCTGCTACTTAGCAGAGTAGGTGCCAAACAATTTTTTTATCTCTAAGACAGAAACAATGAAAACCATTTTATTATGTGAATACAAGCACTGGTTTATGGTGATGTTTTGCATTTTTCCCATCTCAGGTAAATCTTTCCAGATTTTTTGAAGCACAGATCTTTAGCCATATAGACTATAGCTAGTGCTACCCTATGAATGAGTACTCCAAAATATTTTTTCTTAGCAGGCCTGGATTAGGATGGAGGTGACCAGTTTGTCCATCTGTATTAGGTTTGAATAGGATGGCGTTGTGGTCCACGGTGGTGGTGGACACAACCTTCCCTGAGGGCATCTTGCGCCAATGGGTAGGAGCCACGAGAGCATCAACACATAAGACACACAGACAGACAGACACACACAGACACACACATGCAGCAGCTCAGCAGTGAAGACACAGGAGGGTCCAGGCATAGAATTCCAATGTGCTTTGTTTCACGTGACACTGAAGGGGTACAGGGGACAAAGACAAAGGCAAAGGAGGGTCCAGGACATAAATACAGGGAAAGAGGGGGCAGAGAAGAGCAACAGGGATCCAATAGTCTGGGGAACTTAGGGGTGGTACACAGGGAAGGGGCTAATAGGGAATGCCAGGGTGGATGGGCAGGGTTACACAAACAGGGAAGGGAGAACTCACTAAAACATGAACATATATGGGTAAAAGGGGTAGGGAAGGCCAACGGGCCAATGGGGAGGACAGAAATGGGACAAATTAACATAGTGCTACAGAGCACTTCTTTCCTCACCCTGAGTTGTGAGGAATGCCCAGAGCCTAAGGTGCATCTCTCCAGTGTATTCTTGATGCTCCCTCCCCAGTAGGCTCACAAGCCTCCACAGGATGGAGTTAGTTTTCTTGAGTTAAGAAAACATAGAGTTAATTCTTCTTTGAGAAATAATTTCTTCACTGAAAGGGTTGTCAAGAATTGGAAGGGGCTATGCAGGGAGGTGATGCAGTTATCATCCCTTGAAGTGTTCAAGATACAGCTGGATTTGGTATCCATTAATGCTATGGTTTAGGTGAGATGGTGATGTTTGGTCTAAGGTTGGACTTACAATTTTGGAGATCTTTTCCAGCATTAATGATTGTGTGATTTTCTGATTCTTCAGCTAATGCTGAGTGCTGCTTCACAGAGTTAGGGCCTTCTCTGTTAATTGCACTGACATGCCAGCAGGTAGGCTCAGAGTGAGCAAGAAGGGGACAGAGATGACCTGAATTGAATGGTGACACATGTCATGTCATGTCATGTCATGTCATGTCATGTCATGTCATGTCATGTTTAGCAATTAAAATCTGGGGAATTGTTTCTGAAGTAGCTGTTGCTAAGGGTCTGACTGGGAATCAGTCTGCTGTTGATAAGTGATTGGCTTTGCATCACTTGTTTGGGTTTGGGGTTTTTGTTTTGTTTTCACTTAATAAACTGTCTTTATCTTGACTGATTCATTTTATTGCTTTTTTCTTTCTGATTCTCTTCAGATTCCACTATGGGGAAGTGTGAGAGCAACTGGGTGGGGGCTTACCTGCCAGCTGGGGTAAATTCACCAATATCCTGTGTCTTGTGGGTAACCTGAGAAAGTGAGGATGAAGCTGTTTAGTTACAATACCAGCGACATAAAAGCTAGACCTAGAGAGGAGGGAAAAAAGAGATGAAGAAGGGAATAGACAGATATGTTGGGAGCTTGGAATAAATGAAGCTACAATATCAAACCAGGGAGTCCTAAGGAGGAGTACAGAAGGCAAGAAATGCACCACAGGGTATGGGCAAAGGTGATTTTTGGGACTAAAAGGCTAGGATACAAACACAGGAGAGGAAGATTGCTAGATGGGCTGTCCAAAAAATAGAGCAAGTATATGGAGTGGAGAACTGAGACTGCATTGGTAAAAGGAGGGTGCAAAAATGAAACAGAGAAGAGCAGGAAACACAAGAAATAGAACAGTAGTAGCATGCTGTGTTAGGAGTACAGGCTGAATAGTCCATGATTATTAAATTGTGTTCTTCAGAAAATACTTGGAGTGAAAACCATGATTCTGTTTGAATTAAAATATGTATATTGCAAATATACATCAACAAAATGAATAGATATTTTAAAGTGCTCTGAAAATTTAAGAAGAAAAATATTTAATTTCCAAATTTACATAAATTATCATCTTTAAGTCACTGAATTTCTCCTCTGGGCATAGGGTTAGAAAGGATGAAGATGCTAACTATTTCTCATTTTCAATTAGGAAAAAAAAGGTTTGATATGTAGGTGGTATCGAACATGTGGAAAAGGTAATTTGTTAAAGGTTATTGTGATTTTGTTCTGAAAATTACCAGTTGAAGGTCTCCTGACTTTTCTGTGTATGATTCAGAAATTCTCATCCTCCTAAAACCACTGGGTTTTCCCAGTTTTGTAATTCACATCTATTATCAAGAAAAGGGCTGCTTTTAAAAATCTCTTGTTATAAAGTTTAAAATGCAGTTATGCTTTTCAGGTGAGAGAGAGCAGCTAGCAGAGATCACTGTAGGTGTTCATATGCATATGGTGTTTTACATTTATATTAAAATTCTATCTTTAGAGTATGAGAGTAAGATTTTTCAATGATGCCAATTCAGGTAGGCTTCTAAGCATTTTTTTTTTTCTCATCTGCTTATGTATTCATCATAGCTAAAAAATGTGATTGAAATTTGCCAGCAGATTCCAGCTAAATTCATAATCTTGGGAGTGATGGCCTAAAGATTATATTGCTTTAATATTATAGAAGTGATCATATTTGTAGCATTATTACTGAGACCTTAGTGAGAACAGAGTCCATGAATTTGTCAGTGCAGTTGTTTGAATGACAGAGCTTTACCTTCTTTGCCACCTCAACCTAATTTTTTTCTATAATATTTTAAAAAGAATCTATTTCTATGAAGCCATTAGAGACGTTGTCATTATATGTATGTGCAGCTGGATTTAATGAGTTTTAGCTGGGATTTGTTCCAAAAGTTTGCTCATTTCCTCTGTTTTTCATAAAAAGACTCCTGTTTATTTACAGTGAATCACTTCCTCTTTTCCAAGTTTTAGATGGGTAGACACTAGAGTTACTGTTCATTTATTCCCACTGCTATAATTACTAGAATTCTCCCATGAGCAAGAATTCCTGCCTGAAAACTTAGAATACTTGAACAGAACTACCAATATCCTATTGTTCTTTACCCCAGCCTTCTTGTGTACATTGGCCTCATGTTGAATGAAAAATTATTGTTTCCCATTTAGAATTATTGGCTCAACCCTATCTGTTGGGAAAGGGAGGCTGATAAGCAGTTTCTTAAGTCAGGTAGATGATCAGGACCTAGAAACGTAGGATGATGGAGTAATCCTTCTTGCAAGCTCCTTCTTGCTGCAATTCAAATGTAAGATGTGTTAGGTACATTAGTGTTGATTTGCTCTTTAATATATGGAAGTATTAACTATAGCAGTCTAATTATAACATTTAAACTACACAAACATGAATGTATTATTCCATTCCATATTTCTAATACTCTTATGCAAAATTACAATATCATAGATATATACTCTATAAAGTATAGTGTATAATAATATAATATATAGCATATTATAATATATAATATATAATATATAATATATAATATATAATATATAATATATAATATATAATACATAATATATAATATATAATACATAATATATTATATATAATATATTATATATAATATATAATATGTATTATATAATATATATGATATATAATATATAATATATAATATATAATATATAATATATAATATATTATTATTATATATTATATATTATATATTATATAATGCTGGACATTTCAAATAATTTCTAGGAGCCTCTGAGATCAAAGTTTGATCTTAACTTTCTTCTGACTGACTTATTTTTCCCTTTCTAATAGAATGAATTTTCAAGAAAAATCTAAAAGTACTTTGTAAAGATTTTAACAGTTTAAATGAAGAATGTGAGTTTTTCTCCATTCCCTTCATTATATTAAGGAATTGTGTACATTTCAACAAATTAAGATTGGTTCCCTCAAACCTAGTCATATTTTATAACTGAAGATTAGCGAAAATAAATAGGAAATAAATAGGAAAATAGAAAATAAATAGGAAACAGATTTTTTTTCAGTCAGCTAAACTATGTTTTTAATGTTTCTAATTATTTAAAACATTAAGAAAGTTATTTCAGAATAAAATTAAGATTATTCCTTCAAAATTTTAGGCATATTGAAATCACCCTGCCAAAACTATGTGTACATTATATATGGGCAGAATTAGGAATACATGTAAAGAGAAGACTATTTGCAACAAAGATAGTTAAAGATGAATGCTATAAACCTATTTATCTCTATTCCTTCTGTTTCCATAATGTTTCTAGATGGGAAAACGTGCTTTAAAGAGGATGGTGAAAGGTAGACAAGAATGTGAATTCTTGTTACTCAGTTCTTCACCACACTGTATTGAGAAGTTAATTTTCAGTTCTGGGCACAATACCACTCGCCAGAATAACAGGTGATGTGTGCAGGTGGTTCACCTATCAGTGTGTGAAGGAATCAACACAATTGGAGATGAAGGGGTTCTTTTAACTTTCAGTCCTGTTTGTGCCATCCTGCTTTTTATAAGCTTGTGCAATCCTTTTTCCACATTTAATCCATCCTTTACATTCATGGTGACTTCATTCCTCTAAGGATGAGTATTTTTGAAAAGACTGTGAGGAAATGAATGAATTTGACAACACTTGCATGTTTGCTATGTGTTAAGTCAAAGTATCTTGCACTATATAACACAAAGGGAAAAAAAAAACTGTGTCTTCATCTTATTTCTTCTGCTTTTCTTTCCCCTCTCCCAGAAAAAGGATACGACCAGTCTCTTCTAATAAGTCACCTACAGAATATTTTTAAGTAGTCACTGTATCAGTCATGTCCCCACTGATTACAAAAGAGGGTGTAGACATGGAGATCCTGAAGCTATCATCCCATAGATACATGAAGTTAGAGTGCTTAAATGCACATGTAATGTCACCTTTAATCCCTGCTTCTTATATGTAGTGTAAGTTGTGATTAATTATTCACCTGCTTACTGATTGCAAAGTTTATTTGTATGCTTTCTATATGTGCATTGCAGTCATCTTGCTGCAGGCGCATATATTTGCATACCCACCTCTTGCAAGCATTGTTATTTATGTATTGTCTTTCAATAAAATAATAAAAACCTGTCTTCTGCTACCTGTCTACACATATTTAACTCGCTTTTTAAATCTGCAATTCTTTATTGTATGTGGGGACACTGTAGCTGAGAAAGGGAGAATAAAATGATTGAATAAGATACATGGACATAAAGAACCTGGTTTCAAATGGGTGGGGAAAGGACTTAGAACTTTTTATAACATATTTATAACAAGAGAAAATTACAGGAAAAAATTATTTTCATTTTATGTTAAAAAGACTGGTTATTGATATCATGCCCTAAGATCTCTATTTTACATATTTTGTAGGTTTAAATAAATTTTTTACATGTTGCTCATGTTAAGAAGAATTGCTGAATTCCTATTAGAAAGTATTATCCATTGAATGACTGTTTCATTTATATAGTCAAAATTAATTGCCAATTGATTGCAAAGCTTTTGAGAAATTAAAAGTGTATTTCAGTTTCCAAAGGATACAAAGCAGTAGTTTCTGCTGATACTTCACTATAGCCACATTATCCAAACACACTTCTTTCTACAAATTTTTCTATCATTCTAATTAGGTAGAGATTTTGTAATTGGCCATTTTTCCAGTACATGTTTTTCTTTTTTCCTACAGCTGTAGGTTTCAGGACAGAGTTGCATATAAGTAGTTCCAAGATAGAATGAAAATGCCAAGAACTTTATTAGGAATTGCAAAGATTTAATTAAATAGGTTATGTTATGGATGTTTAGGATACAGCAACAGCAGAATGAGTATTTGTTGACTTTACGTGTATTTAGAAATCCATGATATACTCTGAACATTAACTCGAGTACCATTTCATACTTTTAATTACTCTTTAACAGCTCAAAAAGATTCTGTGTTAAACATATAGACTACATTTATGACCTTAAATGACTTCAGATTTATCAACTCTGGAAGAGTTACTGGTGTTTCCAATGTTTTCATAGTACCTTTATTTTATAATAAAACATGCTAATATTTCCTTGTGTGTACTGAAATAGGATTTTCATATGCACTTATCCTTCTTTTGAAGTCATCCTGAAATCTTTCATCTCATCTCTTTAGGAAGCTGAATATAGGTTATATATTATGTGTGTATTCTGTCTTCCATGGCAAGCAGAGAAGACAGTACCTTTTCCCAATGGGCATGTGCAGAGCCCACCCACTCCATACTTATATTATAGTAAGTGATATGATTATTAGAGATTATTAAAGAGTATTTGGCATCCCTTTGGTGTTTAATTTATAAGCTGCAAAACCCTTTTTACATTCAAAACAATTAACCCCTCATGGCTTGTCTGATGAAATTTTCTTAGGAATTAATGGTATCTTTGTTGTAATAGTATTTCCTCTTCTTTAACAAACAGTAATATTATCAGGAAATTATATGAGTATAAACTTATTCATCCAAGACAAGATTATTGACACTGCTGATTTACACCTATATGCTGTAGTTTTTATGTTTTAAGGACCTGTTAGTCTTTAGATAAGACATCTAAAGTTTTGAAAATAACCCAGCTGGCATTTCTTTTAAAATGTCGTTACAGTTTTGTCTGGAGGCTTTTTATGTAGAGTTCTTACTACAAAGTACTAGAGTTTAGGGTAACAGAAGTTACAGCACAGGTTCATGCTTTTGAATTTACAAGAAGAATATTTATTTGGCAGTTACAGTGTTCTGGGATCATATCTGAACCCAAGGTTCCATAGTCTTAAAAGTGAATTGATGCACCATCAGGATGCCCAGCGGTGCAAATCTGATCTGAATTTGTCACAAACACAATTGAATTCCTGTAAAATTAATGAGTGCATACAGAAGAAAACTTGTATGCATTTTGTGCTTTTATGGCAGTTTTATATATGATTTGGCATAAAGTCAGCATGGCATTGGCAAACAATAATTAATTCAACATAGCTGTAAATAAAGCTGAAATGTCAAAAGTGACTGAACAAATTTGCACCATGGGAGCACAATATTAAGGGCTATGATATTACATTTCTTTTATTGTCAGTTCAAGTATTTCCTCTTTTTTAAAACGGTTATCTTCTATCTCCAGAAGTGCAGTTTTAAATGACATAGTATATTTTTTGCAAAACATGAACAAGTTTTACTACGAAAGAAAAAAAAAGGAAGAAATAAAGCCTTACAACTTAATTTCTTGGCTTATATTCTGGTCACTAATAACAGTGTGCTTATATGTTCTACTAAATCAGTCCCAATGTAACATGTGTAACTTTTGTGTAGGAAGTAAAAATTGGATGAGTACCATAGCTCAGTTCAGAGTGTCTTTGTTTCTTTTGTCCATTCATAGACATGTCTTAGTGTTGAACTCAAGGCTAGAGTCACAAATTAGGGATCAAGCCTAAAGGTTGTTAATGCACCTTAAAAGTGCGTACTTTTTCATGTGTCTGGCTTTAGGAGAGTGATTGTTTCAAAATGCCTTAGTACTTCTAGTAGTTTAGATTCTTCTAAACTTCTTAACTTCTCCTAGTTGGTTTAGATTACTTATTTTTTATATAGCCAGTGTAAGTTTACATGCAGTGTAAATGCACACGTATATATAGTAAGTAAATGGTATTCTTCCTTTCAAAGTGAATGAAGGGAACATTTGTAGATACCTCAGGATGATGTCAATTTCTTTTCTAAGTATACTCCCCAGTACAGAATCCCTGAAAATTTCCCTTGGAGACACAAAATGAACACTCTCTTCTTTGTGTTGACAACAGGCTTTGGAGGGTACAAGCTTGAAGATGAACTGATGTTGCATCCTGGGTTTGGGTTCAGATTAGGGGTTCTGATAGTTAGCTGGTTCGGTGTACCCCTGTGTAACCCCATATTCCCCTCGCGGTGGTTCGCTCCAGGTCACTCACCGCTGGAGCATCACCATGCCAGTCCTGTAACCACCCCCCTGTTCACTCCTGAGAGTTCTGTGTCTGTTACCCCATCCCTGCATTCCCATTCATCCCGGAACCCTGTACACACCCCTGTCGTGTCCCCATTGGTTACCGCAGTCTACCTCACTCCCCCGTTGCCTGTCCCCTTTGGGCGCGGGGGGCTTCCACCCATGTCTGCCCGCCCCCTATAAAACCCCCATGTGTTCCTTTGTTCACCGCCATTTTGTCCATGTGGGCGCTGGGGGCAGACGCTGCTCTCCATCGCAGCAACACGCGACAATAAACCCTCTCCAGCCAACCGCAAGGACAAGGTGTGCCTCCTTCACCTCTTTGCCTCATCCCAGCGCCAGTTACAGAGCGCGGCCAGCCCCACCCCGGTGCGCTGAACGCCACAGCGCCCGGGACACGCAGCACCCTGGTCCGGCCGAGAAACAGTGCCTTTAGCCAGGCTCTCCAGAGCTGCCCCAGACAGGGGAAAAGAATGCAAAGCCGTGAACTGAGAGTTATTCTTCACAGATAGCATATTCCACCCACTAAGGGACAGAAAAGCTAGTCCAAGGAAGAAACACGAGTGCACATAGTATGGACATCGAATCTGCAGCTTCATTGCTTTGCTGCCCAGATTCACTTTTATTATACTGTACTGCTTACTAATGTAGCTAGTACTACAGTACCCATCATAGTTAAACTGAGTTGAAAAAAGTTGTAATTAATAGTCTACATATATTTACAGAGATTTCAATAATTTTTACCTCAACAACTGGTATTTCTATATTCCTGAATATTTATATCAAATGTGAAGAGTAAATCCCACTGAATAGTGCCAGGAGAATACAGCCAATCATCAAGATGTATTCGAGTTGGTTTGGTTTTAATTTAACATGTTTTTATGCATTCATTGTTCAGAAAATCCTATCATGAAACTCAAGAATAGGATAATTGGCAGCAATTTGCCAATACACTAATCTTTCTGAGCAGTAAGAATCTTGGCAGAGTTTCTCTGACATTGGCTTGCTGCAATGTCAGGTAAACTTGAGTACTGTGATTGTGTGGAACTCGTGACCATATTCCCCTGTTGTAAAAATTCTAGCATCTACTTTAGCATTGAAGTTCTGTTGCAACATTTCTACAATGATATTTCATAAAAATATGATCCTTTATGATAAATTACTCCAGATTTACAAGAGCATCAGGGAAAAAGGGAATTAAAAGTTCTGGGTTTTGTGTATGAGAGGAAGGGGAAGAAATTGGGGAAGAAGAGCACAGGGAAAGATACTGCTCTGTTTGCACATGATGAACAGCACCTACATACATATGAAATACCCTAATTTTTAATATGTCTACTGATAAACAATGGTTGTCTTCCTGATGGAGAAATGTAGTGAACATGGGGCTGCAAATTATGTACTATAATTCTTACCGTTTTTTCTAGAGTATTCAAAGTGCCATATTAAAAATTTGGCATAAATGAGAGCAATTAGTTTGTTGGATGTTTTTGAAGGGATTATTCTTGAACTACAGAAAGTTTGAAATGCAAATAACAGGCATGATATTGTGCAAACAAACATAAAACTTAAAGAGTACTGCTGAACTCTTCATGAATTTTCAATAACTAGAAATTAAAATCAAGGTGGTCTTTTTAATAGAAATGTCTGAATAATCTTAATAAGCCAGCAAATACTGAAGGGTTTCGTGTCTCAAGGATATTTAAATTTAGGTTTTATATTTTTGCTTCCAGTTAGATATTTTTATTTGTATGTTATTTTTTAATTTATTTGTTTGTGAAATAGGAAATTAAATTCTGGTACTTAACACAGTGACTTATTATGTGACTTATTATGTTCTCTACAATCATCTTATCTAACACTTTACCCCAAATAATCATTTGATTTGGGTTTATAATGAGCTGGCAGAAAAATCTTAACTCTCCTGTTGCTCACACAGCCTTAAAAATGTTAAAAATAAGATTCAAAAATGATGTAAAAAATCAGCATATTTCTGGAAGAGGCTTCATATTCTTTGACATATGTACAGGCTGAGAAATTCCTGTATGTGCCACTATGTACTAGAGTGTTTTTAACAAAGTTGTGCTTTCCTATTTATAATTTTCAGAGGTACTTTTTTATTTAGAGATACAACAAATGCAATAAAGTGAATATCTGTATAGTGTGAGGCTCTTGAAGAAGTAGGCAATTCACCTTGGGACAGACAGGTGAAAAACTATGTTTACAGGCAAAAAAAAAAAAATGGAGAACATGTAGGAATCTACAAAGCAAAGAAGGTGAAATACCTTTCTATTTATGAATACTTAAAAATATAAGTGACTTACAATGATGATACAAACTATTAATAGGGTAAAATAAAGCCAAAGAATATCTTTTGTGTTCCTCAGTCCTGTTTCAAGCAAGAATAGACAAAGTGCAGGCAGGCAGGCTTCTCTCAAATTTCTAAAGCTTATGAAGTGATCTCTTTCGTTCTTCACATCTTTCATGTATGTTTACACCTTGTGTAAAACTGAATTCTAACTGGAGTACCTGAAATTATAGCAAGTCAGAACAAAAGTTTTAACTCAGTCTTGATACCTTCTTTAGTGAAGATGGGTCTATAACAGACTAGGAAGGCTGGTTCATCCAAAAGTTCATTTCATTTCACCCAAGTTTTTCTGTTTGTCTTGTAGAAGACACTATCTCTCCCTGACAACCTTGTGTTCTTTATATGGTACAAGGTATTGGAGAATTAATCTAACTATATATCAGTGTTATGGAAAGTTTTTTTTCATGAGGCATGAGTAAATTCTTTATTCAGGGGAGTTCCATATGTCAATCACATGCCACTGCATTTGATAACTAAATGTTGCACCTCATAAAGAATGAGAAAGTATCTAAGAGCAGTGGCAGAGAAATAGTGTTACACTGGCTCATACTGTCAAATCAGCAGTAAAATATAATGATATCTATCAAACAACTTACATTTTCAGTGTTTTACATAAATGTCTCTGTATGTTTAATAAGGAGATTAAAGTAATGACATATAGCTGTGTCTTGTGAAGTTCAGCTCGTCTGAATGACCAAATTGTCCTGGTTCTTTATAGTGTATGAAGAGAAATAGGCCTTTTTAGAATTGTCCAGTCCATCCAATCTACTTTTTTCTTCCTTAGGATGTGATTAATCATACTTCATAAGATACTTTTAACTCTAAAAGACAGAAAACTGTTCAGATGTGACTGTTTATATAATCATTGCTGAGAGCCAGTTAAAATAATTACTGCTCTTTTTTTTTTTCTTTTCCACAAAAAGAAATTGCAGGGATGTGCAAATATTCATGTGGAAACAATCTTTTCACAAGGAAATAATGCTAAATCTCTATAATTCTTTTGTACTCTGTGTTATGATAGATAATTCCATCTGATATAAAGACTATAGCTCTGCTAGTAAACTAAGCACTGGCAGGGCATGATATGGGGAAGTGATTCTTCAGACTGACAAAATGTTAGAGTAAATGCTAACTTACCTCTATTTTGCTGCCTTCTGGCTAGGACTTTCCCAAAAAATCTCAGGCATAATACAGTAGACAGACAGCTGATTTCCCAGGAAGGGACTTATAAACAGCCATGCTATTTTAAAGGATAACTGAATTTAAGAGTGCATGACTTTGGTCAGACTATTGTCATTGTTCCTAAGGCCTGATGTTTTTCTAGATATTAGCGCAGAGAGAGATGCAGCGTCTATGTGATAGAACAGCATTCAGTTCTGGACTACTATATAAAGAAGGAATATGGGCTCAGTTAAAAATAAAGGTAGAAAATAAATGCCTGCAGGGGATTATTGAGCTGACTGATCTGAACACCGGTCTATATAAGGGGTAGATTGGTTTCCAGAAATTTATATTTTCCTACTGAAGTGGCCTAGACTAGTTCAAAATTAGCCTTCTAATTTTCAGAATCCTGAGTTATAACAGGTAAACCCCAATCTTTGTGCCCAATTAATGAACAAAGAAGGCAAAAGTGTTTTGTGTTTTCAGCAATGTCAGTTGACGGATATCTTTAGCATCTCTACAGGAAGAAAAGCTCTGTAGACTCCTTGCTGTTTTTATCAGCTGTGCTTCATCTCACTGCCAGGAGAAAGGCAACAAGAAAAATATGATACCAACTCTAGCTTGTGTATTTGTAAAATAATTAAAGGTTGTCTGTGGATATGTTATTTACTACTTAGTGAAGGACCTCACAGAATCATAGAATTGTTTGGGTTTGAAGGGACCTTAAAGATCATCTAGTTCCAACCCTCCTGCCATAGTGTGAGAGCCTGGAAGGATTACTGGTTTGAAGCATTCAGAGGTGTATGTGGGTGTGTGGATGTATGTGTGGCAAGGGGCGGCCTGGGTCTTGCTCTGGTGAGGCAATGAACTGCCGCTTACACCCCACCCTTCCCCCAGCCTGTATCCCAGCCCTGCAGTGGCTGCCAATCCCTGGCACACTGGAGACAATGCTCCACATCTGCCTCTGGAGCCCCTAACCCAGCTCCTAAGTGGCCAAATGACTGCAAGCCCCACCTGGGGAAGGCCCAGGAAAAGCCAAAGTGTACTTAAAGCCAGACACAAGGCAAGCACATTTGACCCTGCCTCTCCTTGGAAACTATCACCTGAACACCACTGGAAACAGGAGTGATGTCTATGTTTGTTCTTTTCTACACCTTTGTTGTCTTTCTTTTTCTCTCCTAATTACCTCATCTTGGGATTTTGAGTAATGTTTTGAGAAAGTTAAAATCAATGAGGCTTGGAGTTTGCTAAGTTGAATGGGCCAAGTGAATGCTTTGAGAAGTGTTTGTTTCATGTTGATTGAATGCTGCTCCAAACCTTTTGCCAAAGTTCTCTGGTTTTCTAAAGGTGCCAGTAAAAGCTTTTTTTGTTAGTCTGACCTCTTTGATATCTTGTTAGTATTTCTCCCATGCATCTAACTCAGAGTATATGAACAACTGTAAGCCCTTTTGAAAGTCTCATAGATCAGATTTCTTTGGGCCTTACACATGGGCAAGGATACCTTCTACTAGAACAGGTTATTCAAAGCCACATCCAGCATGGCCTTGAACATTTCCAGAGAAGGGATATCCACAGCTTCCCTGAGCAACCTCATGTAGAGAATGCACTGAAAACAGAAAACTGAAGATCAACAGCCTAATTCATAACCACTTATATAAGCTGTTCAGTAAAATAAGGACAACAAAATGGAAAATATTTGTGGAGTCAGAATTACTTCTTTGGTTTGGGGGCATGGCAATAATAAAGAAGAATCCACTATGAAGAAGAATTTGGAAATAAAAAAGATGAATTTGGAACCACTCTTTATATTATTCCAGGAACAGGAACTGAAGGCAAAAGAAGAGATATAGAATACATCCTTATATTTTAATAATGCTGTATGAAGAAAATGAAGTGTGTAATGCATAAAATGTTGAAAGAGTTGTAGGTGCTCAGAGCAGATCTGCTCATTCCATGGACCACAGAGTGAGGTATTTATCCCATTCAGCATGTTAATAGGCCAGAAAGGAGAATGCGATTTGAAAATTAGTGTAGGAATACTTCCTTTCAGCAGAGATAAAACTGAAGCCATGCTATCTTGAGACTAGTATGGATGAAGTAGCCCTTGCATATGCTTCCTGAGTTAACCACTGTGATCTCTTGACATCATTATTGAGATTAGGTGAGGAGGTGAAGCTGCTACTTAGTGCCAAAACCAGGATCAATATTTCACTCCCACTGAATAAAAAAGAATGAAATATAGAAGTGGTATAAATTAATTAATTTCTCACCAATCTATTTTAGAATAATATAGATAAATGATATGATATAAAATAAATTATAAATGATATAAATAAAATGATGCTTTCTTCAATAAGCAAATGTCATAATCAAATACCAAGTTCATAATTAGTTCCTAGTCTTTCAATTTCTGATTTACCCAAATTATATACCATTTATCTTTGGTCACTGTGAATACATCTAATATCATTGAATCATGAGAATATAATTTGCATCAGAATCAGATTCATTGTTATTCTATATCAACATGTCTTTCTTTCTTTCCCTATTTCTGTTTGCAGGTTTTGACCTAGTAAAGTGCGAAGATCCTGGCATACCAAACTATGGTTACAAGATACGAGATGAAGGACATTTTATAGACACTGTCATTTTATACAGCTGTAATCCTGGCTATACAATGCATGGTAGTAGTATTATGACCTGCTTAAGTGGAGATCGAAGAGTTTGGGACAAACCTTTGCCTACTTGCATAGGTAATATGGATTGTGACAGTGTTCTGGTATGACTGGTCTGGTGGTTCAAGAAAAAAACTCAAATAATCTGTCCTTGTATACTTCATGAGATCATAATGGTGCAAATATATTTTAAATTTCAAGTAAAGATTGAATATGGATATGGAAGTTTAACTTCTCTAAAATAGGTGGCTTGCCATTAATGGTTATGGAACTACTAGAAAACACTTTTTTCTATAGAGCAGCCTTTGATGGAAGACTGCTTTGGTTCCGATGAAGCCTTGGGTCACAGAGTCTGATATACTATCACAGGCAGTGGTATTGTCTAAACATTTCATAAACTAAGAAAACCCCATCATAAAGCAAATAAGGTTGTGGGCTTTTCTTCCTTATCTCTTTTCATCAGATACTATTTCAGCATCTCATTCCTATAAACTTTATTTCTAAGTTTTGTCACACATTGCTGTATTTTTTTTATCCGTGTGCTTTGGAATCCTTGTTGCTGTGCTAAGATCCCCATCTGCCAAAACCTTGAGGTATACCTTCCCTGAAAATATCACAGCTTCAAGTCCCTAAACCTTTGTTGCATTACAACCAATGTAGATGTTAATCAGAGAATTACTAGCCAACATGCAGAATAACTGAACACCAGTATAGCTGTTATCCATTGTACCTTTACCTGGCAGTTTACATCCCCTAGTTTTGCTTTCCAGTCCAGCATTTGCCAGTGACTTCCTGACTTCAATTTTCACATGAAGTTCCCATGAGTCTTTCCTTCTATGTGTCTTCTGATAGTTAGTTTTTGCTTCTGCTGCCTGCTGCTGGCAGGTCACCAACTGCTTTCAGCACTCTCCTCACCTGCAGGATCTCTGCTTGTTGCCTTTTTCCCATTTTGGGGGCTATATTCTCCATTGCAGAACCTCTTTCCTGCTGAACACATTCACAAACCTGCAGTCTACAAAAAAGCAAGCTCCCTTCCTTTCAAATGTTCAACTTAAGGTAAGTGCCAGAAAAACATCAGTGAACAGCATTTCTGCTGTCTTAGTAGGGGTTATTTTCCCCACTTGATTCTAGAATTTTATCTGTAAGTTTTCCTCTATATATATGAGAGGTCAAAACAACTATCCAGTTTTGATTTAAACACTTTTCCAGGCTCTTTATGCATTCAAGTCCTCATGCTCTTCAGTTTAATTGGTTAGCTTCCTTTTCCTCCAAGTTTGCCCTTTTGTAGAGAAGACCCATAATTAGTCCTACCTTTGCCTATTTCCCCATGTAATTTAAATGAAGTCATTTCTCTAAGGTCACTTTCTGCAATATTTTTTTGTGCCTATGTTCACTACCAAGACATAGAATCTAAAATTCTTGTTGGTTTCAAGTCTATTAGGTGAATAAATTCAACCATCTACCTATTTCATTTTCTTTGTACGATGATTTGTCTTCTAATCTATATGTGGGATGTTAAAATTTCAAACATATAACAATATAAATAATAGTAATTAAAAAAAAAAAAAGCTGTATATTCCAATCTGACCTGGAGGAAGCTAGGGAACCCAGGATCAAGCAAATCTAAAGAAAATTGCCATCTTTGCTCCAGTAGAACATCTTTCATGGTCCTTCTTCAAAATACTTTTTGACCAATATGTTTGTTTTTTCATGCTAATAATCTAATAATTTAGATTATTAGTGTATTCTTACCATGTAATGCTCCTAGTCATTTATTTCAACCTGTATTTCCAATTTCTTCATACCAATATGCTTTTAAGATTCTATATTTCACTCAAGATTTTCACTCTATCTTTTTTCTTCTTTTTATTGTCTTTGTACTTTGATTTTGTACCTTGCATTACTAGATTTGGTTTCTGTATTTTATTTCCAATCTTTTTGAAATAACTTGTGCCAGAATTTCTTGAGAATCTTATTTCATCTCTAAGTGAAATTATGTCCCTCAATCAATAGAACAATCAGTTTTCTTTTGATATTCTGAGAGAGATTTTGGTCTTATTTTCTGTCTGTTCAACCAAAAGGTATCTTTCTAAGTGCTTTTATCTCTCTAAATATATTTTTAGTTACTGTCCTTGTTCCTCTCTTAAAATAAAATTTTGGGATTGCATAAGTTCTTTATAAACTACCTCTTTTCATTTCTAGTTTAAATCTCTTCTGGACTATTAATTAGTTCCCCAATAAATCGAGAGTTCACTGTTGTCTCTTAAAATCTTCTAAAAGTGTTTCCTTCTAAACAGTCTTTTACAGTCTGTTATCTTCATTAAATTATGGGGAGTTTTTACTGTTCTGTGCACAGGAAATCTTGCCATGAAGATCCCTGAAAACTCAGTTATATATCTGCAGATTATTTCAGTCTTGCTTCCCTCCCCCTTTAGACTTATAAGATCTGTTCTTCCATCATTTTTATCTTATGTTATCACAGTTTTACCTTTTTCTACTTTGATTTGAAAAATTTATTTTTCTTCCTTTTCCTAAAGTTGTCATGAAGTTCCAAACAGCACTTCCTTTCTTAGCAACATTTTCTTAAAATCTTTGTTTGTGGAGATGCATTATTTTTGCTCGTAGACTAGATCAGCTTTTGATATTTGCTGTTCTCTTTGGTGACATTCATATTCTTAACTGTATTCACTATCATTTCAGTCTCATTCACAAAAAATTCAAGCTTATACATAGACATACTCCACACAGTCTACACTTACTAATTTTATTTATAAACTGTTATACTGGTCTTAGCATTCATTCTTATTTTTTTTTTATGTTCTAAACCTTAATGAAGAATGCCAGTGAATTATTTTAATTCCTCCTCTAGGAGCTTCCAGTAACGTTGAAGGCACTTCTATTAGTTATAGTATAGGTGTTTATATAGTATATTCTTTGAGGGGCTGATTTTACAGTATTCTCATTTATGCATATTAGAAGATAAACTTTTTGTATTATTTTTATAATATCTTCTGAAAGTTTACTTTTGATCTACTCCTAAAATGGATTTAAAAAAATATATATGAAATACATGATGCATCATCCTAAATTTTATGATGTATTCTTTTCCTAAATGGGCCTTCTCAGAATTTTAAATCAAGTATGTCAATTAGTTTGAATTTAAATTTTGGGTTCACTGATTTAAATTTAGTTCTTCAGTAAATACAGTACTGTATCAGTAATTTCTTGTCTGTAGTTATCTACCACAGTGATTATTGCAATCCAAACTTTCTTTTATAATGGAAATTAATTGAAATCACAGAAGAGGGTTACATGTGAAGAAATTTTGTACTTAAGTTTCTTCCTGTTGTGGTTCTGTATATAGAATGTAGTGTTTTGAGTGATCGAATGAGCAGGATAAATAAGTAAATCAGTCACCTTATTTCCTCTATGGTAATTTTCCCTCATGATAACAACTTGGTTGTGAGCAGCGGCTTGGTAGCATGTACAAAGATTAATATTTTTTAGGAGTATTTCTGATAGATTATTTGGTCCAACTGCATGTTTTTTTCCATCATCTCTGTCTTACTATGCTTGCTGTACAAATGTGCTTGAATGAATCCCCATGGTAGGTTTTTTTAACAACTTCTAAGGCAACACTATAAATGTAGTTGAAATTCAGGTACATCACTTAACTGAAGAATCGCTGATGCTTTTTAGTTCAGGGGCACTGACTGTTACACAGTTCTCTTTCATCAGGGTGTGTCATTACATTGGCCAGACAACAGCATGATGCCCTAAACATGCAACATAAGCAACATAAGAATAATTTGATTATAGATGCTTAGTATTGCCATTGGTCTCTCCACAAAAACAGCATTGATAGTTAAAGTGTTTTAAACCAGATGCCACATACTATCAAATTGTAACTTTCTGATTTACTCTCTTGCTCTGCAAGCATATGACAATTAAATTTTAGGCAATACCTACTGCTTTTTGGTGTAATTAAACCTGAAGCTATATAGAAGTAACTTGAAAGCATTAAACTAAAATAATTTTGACATTACAGCAAAACAGAAAGCTATTTTAATTATAAAAGTCAATGCTACAAAATTTGAATTCAAACATTCATTGTTAGAAAAGCTAAGCATGTTAGATGGGAAATTTCTGAAACATTTTTCCTGTTGTGCTTTTGTAGTCTCAGTACATATTGAACCTATCTGGTCAGTTAAGTAACCTAATCATAGTTTTATGATTTATTTCTTTATAACAAGATAAGAATGAGATCATTGTGTTAATTTTTAACTAAAGTACATGTCCTGGTTTGTATGTATGTCTAGTACTTCAGAAGTATTAGGTCATTCTGTTTACTTTTTAGAAAACACAGAGATGTGGAATGGATGGAAAATGGAAGTGCCAATTACTATAGTCTCATTAGAAATTTCATCCTTGTTTTGCAGCTGAGTGTGGTGGTCGAATTCATGCTGCTACATCAGGGCGCATTTTGTCCCCTGGATACCCAGCACCATATGACAACAATCTTCATTGCACTTGGATTATTGAAGCAGATCCAGGAAAGACAATAAGGTACTTCCTTAATTTCAATATTTATGGTGGAATTCAGTGTGTTATCAATTTTTTGTCGTTCTCATATTTTTCTACACAAGCTGCTGGTTTTTGCTGGCATAGTCAAGCTATCCTTCTATCAGGTGTTGCATCAATTTTTGAGGTTGCTTACCTGTTCAGGTGTAAAGTTCCTGAATATGGGGCAAGATAAGCAGCATTCAAGGCACATTTGAATATTGCCTCACCCGAAGTTGTCTTTTGCACCAGGACAACACCAAATTCCACAAACAAATGCCAGAATATATGAATTAGTAGTATTAAACAGCTTACATAAGGGTGAACAAGAACCTCAGGAATCTGCATAATAAAACAATTCTCATGAATCACAAGTAGAAAAAGAATGTTGCATTCCCTCATCCTCTCCACAAGATAGCTCTGCCAACACAGCAAAGCCATCAGTGCCAGAGCAAAGCACAGACCCATTATTTGAATTAACGTGTTCCCAAATTTAGCAAAATGAAAAGTTATTCAGTGAAACCAGCAAACTCTGTGACCTGCACAGGAACTTGACACCTAGTTACTACCATAGCTATAGAACCTTCATACAAAATTAATGTTATCTCAAGACCCACAATGGGCCCTGTAAAAGCCTTTAGTGGGCTGACATTGTCCCTCCTCAGCAGGATGGGGCAGGGAGAAAATAACAGGAGAAAATAAACTTGTGAAAATAAACTCATTTTAAAAAACAAAAGCAAAGGTCCATGCATGGAAGCAGAAGAAAACAAAAGATTTATTCTCTACTTCCTATCAGTAGGTGATGGCTAGCCACCTCTTCAGGAACAGGCCTTCAGTATGTGTTGCTCTGGAAGACAAACATAATCACAGAATATTCTGATTTGAAAGGGATGCACAGGCAAAACAATATAATTAAATGAAAATTATTCAGTGGGAGGTTTTCCCCCCCTTTTTTTTTTTTTTTTTTTTTGTAATCCTGTTTCACTAAACGAAATATTGAATTCATGCCATCATGGGTTATTTCAATGCAACATTTTTGTTTAAATAACAATTTTCAAATTCATGATTTCCAGTTAAGGACTAATAAGATGAAGAAATGTCAATTCGCAACTTTTTGAAAAAAAAAGAGACATTTTGATATTTACTTATTAGAGTTCTTCAGCATTAAGGATGTAAACATTCAGGACTTAGAGACAATGCAGATATTTTGACTTACAAGGTAACATTCCTGAGCACCTTAATAAATATAATTCTTCACCTGAAGATAAATACAGATTATTTTATTATAATACAGTTTTATATTTTATGAATTTTTGCAAAAAGCCAATCTATTATATTTTTCTCTTTTTTTTTGTGTAGGAAAGGAAATGCCACGCTGACAGGACTTCTTGTGTTATGTGTTCTACTGTCCAGTAGCTGCTACATTTTTTTAGTTGCATATAATTCAAGCAAAACAGCATTCTTGCTGTCCTCATTTGAATAAAAAGACTAAATCTTTGATGAAATCATAGTTTTTATACCTGAAAATATTTAACATAAAAATAAGATAAGTTATAGACTTATAAGTTAAGTCTTGAGAACTTATGCCCTGTAATGGTATTTACTGTCATTCAGACATTTATAAAACGGAACTGTATGATTCTTACAAGATCAGTTTGATCAACAAGAAAAAATAATAACTCTGATGGATTGCCAGGTCTTCTTCAGTCCTAAACAGCATATTAAAACTACAATTTGGGAATGATTGCTTGGAGTTTCATGTAATTGTGTTTAACAAGTAATGCACAGTACTTTTACTTTTTCTTTGCAGTCTGCATTTTATTGTTTTTGATACTGAGGTTGCTCATGACATCTTGAAGGTATGGGATGGGCCTGTTGAGAGCAGCATACTTCTCAAAGAGTGGAGTGGCTCGGCTCTTCCAGAGGATATTCACAGTACTTTCAACTCCTTAACATTACAATTTGACAGTGATTTCTTCATCAGCAAATCAGGCTTCTCCATTCAGTTTTCAAGTATGTAAATATTTTTCTTCTCCCCAGTATAATAATTTCATATTTGTATATATTATTCCTATACTTATTAACTCTTTCTCAACTCCTTTGCAACTTCCTCAGTCTTTAGAAGAAAATAGATTATATTATTTTAATTATGTTATGTGTTTATGCAAATGGGTACAACTAGGGAGAATTTTTGGGTTTACTTTGAATGTTTTAGGCTTTTTATTCCTTGTTTTCCACAGCAACCACATACTTTGCCTTATCTAATTAGCATTACTTAAGAAGTCAAAATGGGTCTATACACACAGAACTTTTCTTCTCCACCAGTAATCTTAAATATTCCCACCAGTGTTACCTAACAATGTATTATATTATGTTTATTGTTTATGTTGGTTGGATTTGTTTTTTCTTAAAACATTGGCTGCATGATGCATGATTTTTATGACCTAAGCATTCTAAACAAGACAAAGAATACAAGACACCTTACCATATTGAAAAAACGCACTTAAAAATTTACTATTAAACTAATCAAATTGATCTTTAGGTATAAAGTGAAAGCTTCTCTGTTTATAGAGAAGTTACGATCAATATTTTAAAACTGGGTATGTGGAGCTTTTCTATGTTATTTTGACCTAAAGACGGGGTAGGACACAGGAGAATGTATATTTGTCTTTGATTTAGTCATTGCATCCTTATATGTTTGGATATAATGTATGTATTTCTCATCAAAACAGGAAAATTATGAATGTGTGTGCGTAGAAATATTCACACACATTAATTCATATCATCCATAGATGATGTCATTAATTTTCCTGTATTTTTCTGAATGCTGTATTTGCCTCCCCCACAACACTCTTTAGTCAGCCTAAAAAAACTAGTTCAAAGTATGTAAAATGAACTAAAGACAAAGAGTGAAATAAATGTTTCTAAGGTTTCTCACCAGTGTGCTATATAATATGCTGCTTTTCATTGTTTTTTTGAAAACACAAGAGAAGTTTTACATTTTTGGAAATGAGAGGGTTTTTTCCTTGTCAGGATTAGCAAACACATTTAAAGTTGTATTATATGAAAATAACTTTATGCTCCAATTTTGAAAGAACAGAAATGTTTAAGCAGTTTGGTTTATCAAGCATTCCTTGAACTTCAGTGGCACTAAGAGCAAGTAGAAGACAATTTAAAGCTACAAGACAGAATAACTGATTTTCCCATCCTAGTATCATATCTGATGGATGCACTGAGTGATTGTGCTGACAGTTGCAGAGTATGTTTTACTGAAATTAATTGGAGTTAGTGATGAAGAACTGAGAGCTCAAGTATAGGGAAAATAGTTTCATTCACTCTGCTTGAAAGTGGAATGTGTTACTAATTTTTTAATTGTAAGGAGTAAAAAATAAGATTTAAGGAATATGTTAAAGTAAATGTTTAGTTATTTAATCTAAAAATCAGTCTAGTATATTTAGTCTTCTTGAGGCAATGAGAAGACTGCTATGTCCTTGACCTGTAAAGGATTTAAAGTAATTAACCTATTGCTAAATGTGAATCTTTACATGCTTTAGTATTCATCACGTGTTCAAACTGTCAACTGTCAGACAGTTTATAGCAAAGCTGCACAGAATATTGACATTGCAATACTTTAGTAGCTTGTAACTCTAAATAAAAGATTTCTGAATTGCTGAAACTTTTTTCTTTTTGGCAATGGCAGAAGTTGTAGACATTTTGTTACAAGTTCTGTGAAGGTAATTGGTGAAGATTTTTGTCTTTGTGTCATGTGAATGATTTTCAAGTGTGGCATCTGTTAATGAGTATTTCATTTAACTCTTAATTGTAATTGAAGAAGTAAATTTCAGGTTCAGAATTGCACAGAATTGAAAAACCTTTAGTAATAAAGCTTCTGTACTGGATTATGCAGTTGGAATGAGTGTCTGCATCCATGAACAGCCCTTTATGGGATCCGATAAAGGATGTACATTTCAGAATATCAGGCCAAATGAGCAACTTAAAGACAAAACATTAAAGTGCTAATTTTCATCTGGAGAATTTGTTTCACTGTGCTTTGAATGTGCTAATTACTCTCTGTACTCTAGAATGTCATAACTGTGTCTGACTAAAAAAGGGGTGTTGTGAAAGGGTAATGTAAGGTGGATCAGAAAATATCACCTATAAATTACTTACTTCTGATTGTAAATGTAATTAGAGGTATTTTAATGAAAAAAATATAATTGGCTGAATCTTGCAAAATGTTTCAATGTTAAAGTGCCCTGTCTTGCCCACTCAGCTCAGCATGTAGAACATGAGGACATGAACTGACAAGAGTGATTATGTTAATTGTAATCAGTTTAATGCTTTTCATTAAAACCTAATTACCATTTAGTTGTGCATAAAAGGACAAAAAAATGAAGTTCAGTGAGCAAAACCGACCTTTACTCTGGTGGTTAAGTTCATTTAAGTTATGTATTACAAGTCAGGGATATCCACCAACTCTTTCTGGCAAGAGGGTATAGGCAGATTTGGTTTTTGACTTCTTTATTACAAATAAATACTGGCAGCAAAAACTTCTTTCCTAAGTTAACCATTAAAAAGTGCTATCTAACCTAGCTTAATTCTGTCCTACTTATCTAAGGTAAACGGGATAAATTTCCATCTGACATTGCCTTTTTCTTCTTACCAGCTACAGGTCTAGATACACTAATAGTAATTTTCAAACTTTTGAATATTTAAGGGCAGATGAAATAAATCCTATCTATCTAGTTTCCTTTGAGATGCCATAAAGTATCCTGGCTAGTCTCCATCTGCCACTGCAGAAGGATACACAACCATAAGTCCTCTCTCCTATCTTTCAGTCCTGTGCTGATACCCTGGATATGATAAGGCATCTGAAATGAGTCTAGTCAACTATGTTGAAGCAATCTTGTCAATCTTGCCCTGAATGTTTAAACTCCATCTACTCTAGACTTCTAAATGCTAATGGGTCTATTGCTTTTATTGACCTGAAGTTTATTTTATATTGAGAGTTTTTATTTCTAACTGTATAATTTTTTTACTTGATATTTACCAAAAACAATAGAAGTCACAGATGACAGGATCAGCACTGGCAGTTTCTAGTCATATTGTCATTCTTATAGGCTCTGATAGCTTTAGTTTAAAAATACCTTATATTAGTTCTGCCCTTACAGTCTATTCTTTTTTTCTTCAGCTAAGTTCTCAGCTGTTTTAACTTACGAGAACTGTATCCTTTTCTTCAACTAAATGATTAATTTATAGTTTCTTAGGTGGTTTTACAGATTTTGGTCCTCAAGGCAAATAATACATAAAAGGATTTTATTCACACTCTTCTCAAAATTAAAAAAAAAAATGGAGACATCTGGCTTTTCTAGAGTTAGACCTATCTGTAAATTTTCTATGCCTATCTCTGGTTCTGCAGTATTGTAAATTTCTCTTAGTTATGGTATTATGTAAGCATACACTTTAATTAAAAATGTGCCTATCTCTGCTTTCATAAAAGCACAGATGTGATCTTTTTTTTTGGTTAGTATAATAAACTGTAAAGATGTTAATTAAGTAGAAAAGCACTTTTTCTACTTTTTCTCAATTTATTGTAATGTTTCTGTCTTATTTGAAGAACTTTGGACACTCATATTATTAAAAGCAAAAATACAACACCAAGGTATTTGTATAGTTGGTTTAGTCCACTTCTGATTTTTTGATTGTTTGATTACTTTCTCAATATTTTAAAATTTTGCTCTTGAAGTATATGCAGAGATAAGCAATGATGACTAAAGATGTCTAAGTCTTCAACTTAACAACACAAATTGACAGTTATGATAATACAAGTAAGCAACTTACACCAATTGTAATTACAACAATTATTTGGAAATTATTCTGTCAAATGTTGACACATCTGTTGACAACATACTTCCTCTGGCAAAAACTTACCTATCAGCTATTTGGTTGTTCCTAATGGCACTGGGCTTAATATGACAAATCTGCTTAAGCAATGATTTCCGCTTTTGTCTAGCTTTGCACTTCCATCTGATTGTTTGTCTGCAGCAACTTTTACAGTAACTGTGTCACTTATCTTGAACTGAATACTGTTGTCTTGAAAATTGTTCCTTTACAGTTGAAATGTCTTTTAATCACTTGCCTAATGGCCTAAGTTGCCACACTTAAGTAGTATAAGTATTTCCATGACAGAATCTCCATTGCTAGAGTTCATCATGCAATTGTTCCAGACTGATTCACAATTAAATTTCTGGGGAAAGGGGGCTAGCACAAAAATATATTTTTAAAGAAATTTACAATGAATAATGCAGAATCACGTATCTGTCTTACTAACTAAATAAATTGAGTTCAATAAAAATGAAATCCATTGAGACATCCCCTGTTAAAACAAAAATAAAAGAACACAAGACACAAGAATTCAATCCTTTTCAAGTCTGTAATCTAATAGTTTCACAATTCAATGTCTTTTGCTGTCTGATAAATGTTGCATTTCATGTTCGCAATAACATGGTGATGAAAACATGATAATGAAACTGTCATTGCACTCCTATCCATCATCTAATCCATGCATGGCCTGGGGAAGGCATCCCCAGCCTCATAGAGCATAGCAGTTCTTCATTTGGTTCTTGTGGAACTAAGCAAAAACGAATCTTGTAGGTTAGTTTGGTGGTTAACTCTAGACTTATGAGCTTTTTTACTCCTTTTGACTTTAATAAAGAGGCTGCACTGGCATTTGGGTTTCTTTTTTCTCTACATTCTTGGACAATACATGACATTTAAATATGTTCTTGATGCTAATTTGCACAGTACTTAGTTTGTACATTTACATATGTTATGTGAGTTAGTTTTTGGAGAACACTATTCTTTGTTTCACAATGTTAGTCTGAAATCACTGCAAATCCATGAACATCTCAGCTTTGATAAGCAAAATTCCTTTTCAAGCTTCTTATTATGTAAACATAATGCACTAAACAGGGGAAGCCTGTACAATTTAAAAGCCTGGAAAAGTCTATATTATTTTTATAACCATATGGACTAGAAATAAAATCGTGTCTTTAGCACAAGACTACAGCAAATGGCTTACATGATTATTACCACAAACATAGTGAAAATTATAGGGATGAAGGTGATGTTTTTATTTCCTTGAGGTACAAGAGAATACCAACTAAAAATTATGTAAAAAATAAAAAAAGAGTAAAAGATAAATTAGGCAAAAAAATCTAACATTTTGCTTGCAGGTCTATAGACCTGCAAATACAGTGTCATATTCTCAAAAGGAAATATCTCAAAAGCAGTCTCCTATTGATTTTCAGTTCAATTTTAAATCAACTTTGAAGTATAATTTGAGGACCAAATGCAAAATAAAATCTAAAATGGGATTGTGAAAGATTCTTAAATTAGAATCAGGGAGGCTTAACACAGTGGTTCTCTACATATGGACGTCTGAAAACTCCTTGGCAATCTGTGGTTTTCCCAGCTGTCTGTTCTTCTGGAACCTACCTCTGAGTTCCATCTTTAATGCACACAGAAGCTTGTTCTGCTCTGAGCAGATGAGACAGTAGGAGATGGCAAATCTGTACAGAGAATTACTCTGTAACCCTCTGAGTATCATCTAGGCTTGAGGCTTAGAGCACATATGCAAGAGCTGAGAAACAGCAATTACTTATTTTCCAGTTTAGTGGCATTTACATCTTGTCTCCTGGCTATCCCATTTTAAGAACCTAATTTCTCTCAGTCATTTTTTAAAAGTCTAAGTCAGTAATTTAGTTTGGTTTTGCATCCTTGAGCCTAAAAACTAGTTATTATTTTCCTTGCTTTACATTGTGTATGTTTTACTTATTAAATGTTATAAAAGAAGAGCAGTGACAGAAAGCTGGTGATTTTAAATTTCTGGATTACTTATAAATGCATATGACCTCTATACCCTTCAGATATTTGCAAAATACTAAATGAAGAAATATCAGACTTGTAATTTTCATGCAGTTACAAAATCTCTTGGGATTCTTGAGAAGTAAAACAACTTGGAATGGAGGCAAGTTAAAAAGTTGACAATCTGTCTAAATGTTCACTTTACTAGATGACACATCAGTGGTTAAATGTTAGGTGTTCTATTTAATTAGGATCAAGTGTATTTGGCACAATAAAAAGTTAGTTGGTTTCAAATACATAAAATAACTTCTGAGGTTGCAAGACCAAAAGTGTAAAGAATATTTTGTTGTTTAATAAATATCTGTGATAATTTTTAAAATTTAGAACTTTATATATGAGAAATGGAGATTAAAAATAGAGTAAAATAAATATTAGAAGGCATCGGTCCTTTCTAATTGATGGATACTTGACATAGTTATTGGGGAAAGTGTTGTTTGCTGAGATATTATATAGCATAATATTTTAAGAAGAAAATTAATCTATTCAGAGATATGTCAAAAAATGACAGCACTTAATGACAGAGATTGGCTTGTGCTCATTTTTTTGGAAGAATTGCAAGTCTTTAACAGATATGCATTAGAGCAATCCATTGTTCAGAGCTGCTGTCGTCTGTAAAATCAGGAAAAAACATCTCTGAGGTGATGACCATGCTTTCATTTCCTTGTGGCCAAACATACTTTTAGTAACTGCACAACTATGGGGTGTCACACAAGTTGTCAGAGTGGTGCCTGGGGCATCTTTACACAGTACTCATTAGTAGTGACAGCGATTTCTTTAATTCCTAGTGGAAAAAAGTCTATCACAATTAAAAACCTACAATGTGTTTTACTTCATTTATATATAGGAACATTCCAAAGTATGAGATCTATTGTTTTGAAATGGAAACAAGAACAAAAAACTATGAATAATAAAATGTCAAACAAAGTTTGTATGTTTCTAAGTGTTTCTAAATGTTGATTATAATAATCCATGAATTCTCCCATAAAGATGTCTTGAAATTTCTGTGATTTATCTGTGACCACCCATTCACTAGAACATGCATAAAACCACTTTAAGAGTTATTGGTTGTTTCCTATTTTACTCTTTTTTTTTTTCAACCTTTCTCTCTTCTGAAAATTTACAACACAGGGAGAAAAAAAATCTAAAACATTTTCCAGTTGTACAACTTGGTAGTTGTTTCAAGTTTGCAAATGTTTAGCTGCTCTTGCTGTTTCTTATAATGGTTTGCCCTTTGGTGTGGACAGAAGGAGTAGATGCAGCTGTAAATACAGAAAATGAATTATCATGGACTGGCAGGTTACATACTGGTGATAAACACCAGTACCATCCATGGCAACTGTGACATAACTGGATTTATGACCTCTTATTTTGGTTTTTGTTCACAGTTGTAGTTACTTCTTTGAAAAAGATATTTGGGTAAGGACTGGTAGGAAACAGAGTGCAATTCAGTAGGGACATTAGTCTCAAGAGATGGACCTTCTTTCCTTTGGAAGACTGCAAAGTTTATTGCGACTCAGGATGTCTGAAGACCTGAAGCCAGTAGAAGAGAACCCAAAGCCAGAATAGACCTGGCATCTTCCAGAAATCTGTATTAGATGTAGATCTGTGTATCCACTTTCTCAGTGATTATTTGCATTAAGTTTTAAAATAATTTATTCTTTTAGAAAGCAAAATCCATATCCAGATACTGAAGACCGACCATAAGTGAGATATTTTGCTAAGATTCAGTTTAAATGATCTCTAAGAAAGTTGTTTCTTGCCCCTGAAATGAAAACTTCAGGGCTGCATAAACTGCAGTTTGATTTATCCAGATGGGCAAAGAGCATTTGCATGCTGCAGGATAGTAGGACTATAAAACAACGTTATTTACAACATGATACTTACCCTATTGTGCAAAAGGCATCAAATTTGTTTTGATAACCAAATTTGTTTGGTTAACAAATTTGTTTGATAAACAAATTTGTTTTGTTAAGAATATTAAATAGAGAAAAGGAGTTCTTTTGATGTGTTAACTGGACAAAATCACTCCATATTTTATAGTAAAGATACTGGCAGGAAGTCAACATAATCATGATGTATCTCAGTGAGCAGATTTTTGTAAAAGTTAAGAAACAAAATGCCTTCCTGCATTACCTGAAGTGTAAATAATACTGCCTCTGGTTGGAATTCTAATGTGAACCTGTTGTGCATTTAATTATGCAGGGTAATAAGTATCTATACCTTACATCTTTTCTTTCATCATTCCCTTGCAGCTTCCATTGCAGCAACTTGTAATGATCCTGGGACACCACAGAATGGCTCTAGATATGGAGACAGCAGGGAACCTGGAGACACCACCACCTTCCAGTGTGACCCTGGCTATCAGCTGCAAGGGCAGGCTAAAATTACATGTGTGCAACTGAATAACCGATTCTTTTGGCAACCTGATCCCCCTACTTGCATAGGTATTAAGATGAGATGTTAGTCTCTATTTAGCACTAATACAGATTGGATTTCCTGTTCAGTTACTGGGCACATGGTGCTCATGCTGGAGTGATGTCTGCAGAGCTCAGTTATTTTGTACTTACAGACAATATCAGTGTTGTTCTCTTGATTAACAGTATTTTTTGGGTATGATTTTCTTACTTTATTCTTAAAACTTCATAAAAGTTTGAAAATCACAAAGTCTAAGAGAAATAAATAAATAGAAGTGGTGATTTGGATAAAAAATTTGTGTTGAAATAGTTTCATTAAAATGTTCTTCTATATAATAGTTTGGTTATATAAACTGTGATCCATTATTTATTCTGAAAATATTTATATGTATATAATATATATATATTTCTGAGTTATCTTCCAGATTAAATACCCATCCTGGGCAATACCTTGGAAAATGGATACTTATTGGAAACAGTAGATGCAGAGGAGGGGATCCAAGTGACAATGCTGTTGATAGAAATTAGATATATTTCCATAGCACCAGGAGAGAGTGGATCCGTAGTGCTAGATGGTGTAAAGGTTTCCCTGAGGTTTTTGTCAGTAGACAATAATTACAGGCTTAGAAGTATTGCTGAATTGTATTTTTAAGGTCATCAAACGTAGGTTTTCTAGGAGTAATCAACATCTGCAAATTTATCTGCTAGGCATAGTAATTTTTAAAATCCTTGTTATTTTTGTTATGCCTAATGATTTATAATTATTTTTATTTTGTTGCCTAATGATTTATAATTAAATGAAGACTTACTTTAGTAATGCTAAATTCCAGATACAATATTGCTGGAATAAACATAATGCTTGCATAAGGCATTTTGGACAGGCACTTTCCAAAATGGCTTATCCTTAAACAACTGCAGTTCCTCTGTTTCTCTGAAGTAAAAATACTGTGAAGGATTCAAGGATAGTTTCTCTGACTCCATATCATGTAACAGAATTGGAGAAGCACATAATCTGCATACTATCTTCTGAATACCTTGTGCAATATACAAAGCAATATGAAAATGCTTACTAAATATATTGGGATCATTCACAAATTAAATATCTAAAGAAAAAATTAAAATAATATATGTGGTATCTAAATCTAGAAGATTCATATTTTTACTTTAGATACCAATTATAATCACTCCATGTTTCTTTACAATCTAGTATAAAACCCCAACAAAACAAACCTAAAAGAAAGAAGGAAATAGAAAGAAAGAGAGAATCCTTTGGGCAAAAAAAAATATAATTACCATTATTCTTCCATATACTCAAGGCGACTTTGAAGGAGAAAGCAGATTAAAGTAATCTTTAGTGTAGACATGACAACAGTAGAAACCTTAAGAGTTCTGTAAAGCTGTTATATGTCATTTTAAAATTTTCCTAAAGTCCTTATTTTAGCATGCTGACTTATAAATGGAATCGCCTGAGAAGAAATCTCTTTAAAATATTTAGTGTAGATTCCAAATTCATAGTATCAACTGTTTTGCATTAGAAATGTGTTTCTCTTAGTCTAATTGACATGGTAATGTAGATGCAACCTGTCTTGACTACTTTACTTTTTTGTTAGACATACTTTTGTTAGACTTTGTAGATGTAATTATGAGAGTAGGATTCCTTAGCTGTTTAAAATTTCAATTCATGGTAACAAAGTGAATGTATTTGATTTTTGATTTGGGTAATATCTTTTACTAAGTGAATCAAATTGGTTTCTGCAACATCTCTGGTCAATAGAAACTGCAACCTGAGTCCTACTATTGACCTTTCCCAGTTTTTAAAATACTTTCAGTATATAAGAAATTCTCAGCCTAATAGAGACAGGATTAATACAAAAAAATACAGGACTTCCTATTTAACTTCATATTTTTATTCCTTTAGAAAAATTTCTTCCTTTACTGCTTGTGAATATGAACAGAGATCACTTTTTTAGGAGGAAAACAGGATTTTTTTTTGCTAACAGGAAGTGGGAAAGTTCTGTGTTTTAAAAAAAACATTATTAATTTTGGCAAATGAAGTAATTTTCTTCTACTTAAAAGCTAATATGTGCTTGTGAATTTAACATGTGACTATATTCCTATTTCTTTTTACATTGTGACAGCTGCATGTGGAGGAAACCTGACAGGCCCAGCAGGAGTTATTTTATCGCCTAACTATCCACAGCCTTATCCTCCTGGGAAAGAATGTGACTGGAGAATAAAAGTAAACCCGGATTTTGTCATTGCCTTGATATTCAAGAGGTACCATTTCTCTACTAATGCCTTTGTTTTAAAGGGTTTTAAATGTCACATCTAAAAATGGCAATATTTATAATTTCTTAAAGCTTCTAATTAAATTCTCTGTCTACATCCTGGAGCGTGTATCTAACATGTGCTATATCATGCATTCCAAATAATGTAAAAGAAAAATATATAGCTGTATGGTATATTTGCTATCCAATATGTTCCTGAAGAACAAAACTTTCTGTGAAATATCAAATAAAAATCATTTTAAGACCATATTAATTTCTAGAAGTGCTTCATTTATGCTATTGTAACTAATAGTCGAGACTGAAAGTGTAGTGGAAATTCTATCTGTACATCAGTTCTTTCAGGTTTTTTTATAAATACAGCCTAAATATACTTCGCTTAAAGTGCATAGATCAGAAAAAATATTGTTCTACTTAGTCAAGAGATGAAAGACACTGAAATAATATTGTGTCATAATTTTAATTATTTCCTCTGTGTTCCATCATCAACCTATTTGTGCTGCATAGATTTTTACAAGTTGAAGTTCAGGGATATAGTCATATTCATGCATTCTGTTTGTCATTTCTAATTGAATCAGTCCTACATAATCATCTTGCTTGCTGTATCTGTGGCTGCAAATGCAATTTTTTTCATTTTTTTAAACTATGTTTTAAGTGTGATTTTAAAGCTGAGAGTGGTAACATTGCTGTTGACTTCAGTGGAATGTTGATCAGTTGTCATTCTTTTAGGAAGAGATGGTGTCATGTTGAGAATTTTGCTGTATAATATTTGTACCCTTTCTGTGAAAAAAGAAGCAACATAACACCAAAAGAACAACAACTGAACAACACCAAGCTAAAATAAAATCTGGTTCCTTTAATTACAGACTACAGTTTATTTTCTAAAAACTATTGATAGACACAAAATTAAAGAATGAACTCCTAAGGTACTTGAAATTACATAATAAAAAATAAATTAATTATGTTATTCTGGTATTTTATAAAATAGCATTAATAGATAGAATAGTTCTCCACTAATTACACTCTTGAAGATGTCACATGATAGGTGTAGTAGGAAGCATATTTCTCTGGATTGCCTAAAAAATTGACTCAAATGCTCCATTTCAAATAAGATGAAAGAAACTCAGAAAGTTACTCAGCATTCAGATTTGTTTGTGAGTATTATTGTAGGGAGTACAATATGCAAAATATAATTGAATTTTGTTTATGCTATACTTCCAGTAAATTTTCTAAATGGTTGCAGTCCAGTAATACACACACTTTTCAGTAGCTGAAGTTAGGCCTGGAGTTCCCTGGTTCTTCTCTCACACCGTTCTTGTAAATTGCAGTAACATTGGCCACCTTCCAGAGAGCAGAGACCTCTCGTGATCTCATCTCAAATTCCTCTGAAAGATATTCCATTCATATTATCTTCATAATTACTTTGTAAAACATATGAATATCATCAAATATAGTATAATACAGATGGTTTAGTAAGAATTAATATTAATTCACAATAGTTTATCATGTTTGATATTATCTGGGTAAGAAAAAAGACAAGCTCCAAGATAATGGTCTATCCATGAAAGCATCTCATTTCTAAAATGATAAACATGTTTGTAATGGGTGGATTTAGTGTCATCCAGTTTAGCCACCTAAAAGCTGGACTTTTAATTCAAGCTACTTTTCTGGATCATTCCTTTGGTCCTCTGGTCAGAGGCAGCCTTTCTGAATCATGCTTCCGTGATCTTGAGAAAGGTGTTAAAGATAGGTGGGAGGATATTGATAATGGCTTTTGGAAAGCTTAATGTGTTCATATCAATGATAAAAAGAATTCCACAGTGAATTTTGTACTGTGAATCATGTTTAAAAAGACATTTATTTCTGGAGAAGAAAATGTGTTAGGCAGAAAATTGGCAACTACAGCTACAGTAATGTTTAACTCATGAAAAAAAAACCCGAAGACTTAATTATTTTTTCCCTTTATTTTCAGTTTCAATATGGAACCCAGTTATGATTTCCTACATATTTATGAAGGAGAAGATTCCAACAGTCCTCTAATTGGCAGTTTTCAAGGCTCACAGGCTCCTGAAAGAATAGAGAGCAGTGGTAACAGTCTGTTTCTGGCTTTTCGCAGTGATGCTTCTGTTGGAATGTCAGGATTTGCCATTGACTATAAAGGTACTGTTCTCATCATAGTCTAAATAAAAGGGAAAAAATGTTACTTAGTAATTATTGAGACTCAAATCTGTTTCCGTCTGTATATACTCATAACTGAACTGGCAAATACCTTTACGCATCAATGTATGTTTTAAAAACTATTTTCTGTTAATGTGTGAAGGAACACACAAATCCTAATTAATGAAATCTCTTTCACATCACTTATGCACATTTTCATCTTCCAGAAAAAAAAAAAAAATAGGCAGAAGATACACATCAAATGTAACATTCGGAAAAAAATTTGACAATAGTGAAATTGTCTTACCCAAGAAGACCACCTGACTACTTGTCACCAAATGACACAAGCAAAAACGACGCACCACAGCCTTGGTCTCGATGAAGAGACTAATTTATTTTTTCTGACTCCAATCTTTTGTAGTTCTCAAAAGATGCCAGTGGATTGGAGGGTGAACGTGCCACCTCTCCAACGACACTGGACAAACTACCTGTACATCAAATTTCTCCGCCTCTATGAAAGAATGCAAAACAATAGGTTATTTACAGAAAGTTGTGTGAGAAAGTTCTCTACAAGAATGTAAACTCAGAAGGCTTTAGAAAACTCTTGATAACCAGGGCGACAACTACTTCCTCTTTCTTGTCAATACATACCAATACATTTTCCTTTCCCCATTGTTTTCAATCTACAAATGCATTTTTGAATTAATATTACTGGATAGTATTTGCATTTTAGATAGAGACTGGGTTATGCTGACTGTTTATTAAAGCCAGACAATCACTGAAGATGCTGGTTTCTTTTCCAGTCACAGATGTTGTCTGTGGCTTAATTATAATCTTTGCTGACTTTTATCAAGCTGTTTTTCAGCAGCAGAAGTGCTGTCTCAGCTTCTTATTCTTGGCAATTGAAGCAAACCACATTAATATACATGTTAAAAATGAAGAACACAAATATCTAAGAAATACAGAAAAATATACCTATAAAAGAAAAAGGAGTGAAAAAGAACTATAAAATCATTTTTATATTTAGTCTTCATCTGTCATCCAGCATCACGCATTATTCTCCATGTGCGCAATGTTCTTCTTCCCAAAGTAATTGTCATATTGCCATAAATGAAATCTTAGACTATTTGTCCCCATCTAAACAAAATATCAAAAAATTGGAAAACAATTTGTTCCAGAAAGTCTGCAAGGCCTGCAAGGAAAGAAAATGAGATGTTGAGCAGAAGGAGATAAAGAGATAAAGATGGTGATTGAAAATGTACATACACATTTTCACTGTGTCTATGTTTTGTACTCAGCATAGTGTGATATGAGTTCCTCTATGCAACTGAGAGCTAAATGACATTATAATGAGATAAAAATAAAAGACACAAGAACAGAATACTGTTGTACTCAATGGACAGTATATTTTTGCCTAATAATTTAATATTTTTCTGATGTATATTATTCAGTACTTTGTATAAAATGTATAAAATTACAGAACACTTTTGAGTTGGAAGAGACCTTAAAGATCTAGTTCCAGCTCCCCTGCTATGGTAGGGACACCTACCTCTAGACTGAGTTGCTCAAAGTCCCATCCAACCTGACCTTGAACACTTCTAGGGAAGTGACATTCAAAACTTCTCTGGGCAACCTGTTCCAGTGCCTCACCACCCTCATAGTAAAGGATTGCTTCCTTATATTTAATCTAAACCTACCCTCTTTCAATTTGAAGCCACTCTCCCTTGTCCTGTTGCTAGATGCCCTTGTTGTTGACTACCTCAGCCTTTTCCATGTCCTGGGTAAGCGGGCCCCCATTTCTTTCTGGAGAGGATTCACATTTTCCCTAGTCTTTTTTTTGTCACAAATATACATATAGAAGTGGTGAATTCTAGAACTGGTCATTCTTCTTCTATATACTAAATGCAAAACTTTATTGGAGTGCTTCAACTTCACTATAATTTCCTCTTCCAGATAATCAATCTTAAGCAAACATCCAAGATACATGATTCAACAAGAATATTATATTAAAAGGTTGTTGAATAATTTAAACTGACTGAAAAAAAAAACCACTGATAATAGTTTGTTTTTCCTTTTTTTTTAAATTGAAATTGTAAATAGATTTACTGTAATTCATTTTAACAGAAAAGCCACGGGAAGCTTGTTTTGATCCTGGAAACATCATGAATGGTACAAGAATTGGAACAGACTTTAAGCTTGGTTCAACTATTACTTACCAGTGTGATTCTGGATATAAGATTATTGAACCTTCAACTATAACATGTGTAATTGGTGCAGATGGTAAGCCGGCTTGGAACAGAGCATTGCCGTCTTGTAATGGTATGTACAGTTTTCTTACCATTTCCCTTGTCTGCCCAGTGAATTAAATTTCTCAGTCCCTGAGAATTTTTCCATTATTTCCACACATACATCTTGTGGGGAAAAAAAAAAATTAAAAAAATAAGAATTAAGATGAGTATTGGACTACAGCTTAGTCAATAATATATTAAGTATTTCAAAATGTCTTTAAACTCTGGAATCAACACATGTTCATATAATGATTACAATGTAATATGTAAGATTCTTTAGACACCCAGTATTATTTTGAATACCTATCTCTACTGTCTCAATGCTGCATTAAGTGTCACCTTGGAATAAGAATTATATTTACTGAGGCAGAAAATAAGAGTGACATCCCAGAACTGTGGCTAACTAATTTAAGCTCTATTCCTTGTTTCAGTGTTTCTGTTGTGTATATATATATATATATGTGTATGTGGAACAATTTTAACGAATCAAAAAGGAGTTACATATATTAGTTAATAAGGTCCATAAAGTACTAATTTATTTATGTTGAAAAATGATCGCCTTCAAAATTTTAGATTTTTAATTATCAAAAAAACAATTTATAAGGAAATATTTCTATAACTCCATAACTTTAGAGTTTGTTTTAAATTAAGTGTGATACACATTCATTGTAGTGAAATGGTCATGAATTGAGAATTTCGTGTGGTAATCAGACTTAGTAGCACAGTTTCTGATATCCTCAAAGCAAGAAGAGAAGGAAATAATGAAGATTTTAAATTCATGCCGTGAACCAATTCCTTGTGATATTTGGGTTTCACCTCAGCCACATAATCCTATTCTGCCTACTGATAGATCAAATTTCTCATCTTCTATCATTACATTGGATTTTTGAATAATTCATAAGCAGCTAAGAGAAGACATGGATTTGTAGTATTAATTGCTGCCTTTTTGTATAAGGAAGTCAATCTTGTGCAGATATTTCAAGCATGATTTTAAAGACCTGTCAGGGAGCAGAAAGAACAGGTCTGCTCAACAAGAGCTAAGAGCCAAGGACAGCCAAAGTACAGGCTCACTCACTAGGCAGAGCTCCACAGCACATGAGCCAGGTCTGCAGAGCCAGGAGTTGGTAACAAGGTACTTTCATAGCCTTTCATCAATGACCTTGTTGTCCACCTGGGCCATAGGTCCTCCTCTGGGTCAGTTTCCAGGAAGCTGTTAGGTTGTACTCTGCTATATGCAAGATGCCCACAGCGGGGCTATATTGATTTACTTTGTTTCTTATAGTGGAATGATATCTTCATTGCTTAAAAACAAATTAATGTGACTGTGCTATTTTTAATAAGCTTATTTATCCATTTATTTATTTATAAAATAGTTTCATTATTGCTTTATTGGGTAAGATAACTTCTTACAACAATCTGTTATTCTGGTGAAAATGATTATTTTTATGAAATAATTTCTCACAATAAAAAGAGCACTGAATTGCATGTAACTAATTTAATACAAGACTTATCTTTTAATGAAGATTTTAATAGGAAGCCAGGATTTTCCAAAATGTGAGAAGAGTGACAACAATACTTTGTTTTCAGTATATAGAAATCTATTTACTCAATATCCAGCACAAGGAGATATTTGGAGAACTTAAAAATAGTCCCTCCATCTGTCCCTTAATATGCCACATTTACAGCCTATACGTGCATGCACTGTTCATTGTTTTTCTCGTGATACAGACAGAACTACTACTCTTATAAATCTTGACTTGTCTTGGGGAATTGGAGTTCCACTGTTCTTAAATATGTCTTCTAACGTCTGTAGCTCTAAAAAGTTTCTCTTAGCTTTCTGTTGCTTTTTTTTATCATACATATGAAGCTGAAGATTTTTTTATATATATAATAATCTATGTGCAATTTTTATAATCATCTAGTGAGATATGAAAATAAAGCAATTCAAGCATACTTTCACAAAGCAGAATTTTTGGCATTCTGTAGGGTAGTGTCAGCATATCCATGTATTCCTCTGTGCCATTTTTAATGCAGTACCATATATTTTACTGACCTGTTTTTAACATGGATAGATATAGACAGATATTTAAAAGAAAACTGGACCTAAAGCCTGTGTTTACAGTATCTTTCAATTAAATAACTTATATTTCCAGTCCTATGTGAACATGCAGTCAAGTAAAACTTTCATGAATTCTAATTTTCAAGAAATTTTAATAAAATTATCTCCTGAGAAAGAACAACTAGATATTTCAGAACAGGTAAGCCAAACAAAAGGAAAACAAAATTAAAATACCATGTCATTTTGAAAGATTATGTAATTTTGTGATCATTAGATTTTTTTTTTCAGATGTAACTAATATAGACAGCTCTAATTAATATAACATGTTTCTCTGTATTTGTTCCCAGCACCATGTGGAGGGCAGTATACGGGATCAGAGGGAGTGGTTTTATCACCAAATTATCCTCATAATTACACTGCTGGACAGACTTGCCATTACTCAATAACTGTCCCTAAAGAATTTGGTAAGATTTTTTTTTATTGATTTATCAATCATTATCATTGCCCAACTGTTTAAGTGTCCTTTATGTGGAGTAATGACTTTAGGTTTACATTGTATTGCAAATTATTTATAAAACTAAATATATTCCTGATACGGAAAATTATTCTAGAATTTTAACCTTTTACTTCTCCCTAGAGTAACTAACTGACTTCAGATAAGACATCTATGTTTGCTATCTAAGCATATCCTGAATACCTTCATTGTTTACATTATTGATCATCATAGGATAATCATTCATTCATGCTTCCTGCAATGTAAAATCAGGTGTCAGAGAACAAACTCTTATATTCCTCTTACATTCTAACATCCTGTCTTTCATTTTATGAAAGGGTAAGATGAGTGGAATCACATTTGTTTAAGATGTACAGTGAAAGCAATTCTGCATGAAAGTACCAAAAATGCTTGTGAAAAATCACAAAACTTATTATTTCAATGTGTTGAAATACTTGGACAGAATCTCTAAAACTCAAGCAATTGTATGTTAGGTGTAGTTTCCTGCAAAGCAGGTTTTTCCTAAGTCTAGACAAATAGTAGTAAGATTCATTTTAGTACTTACTTACCAAGAGGCTTAATTAACAGCAACTTAATGCATTTAGTACTTTCTGTGTACAATGAAACCTGTAAGGACTCAGCTGTAAACAAAATATAGATGGCTAGAATGACAGAATAATATTTTTATTGACTTGGTTTTACTTCAGGTGTCTTCTGTTAGATGATATTTGAATTTGGGGAACTACTCGATATTTAGTGAGATGTAATATTAAATTATTTATTAATATACTTTAAATTATGTACAGATGAAGTACAAATTAGGTGTAGCAATATGTCAAAGCTGGTAACAGACTGCTATTTTTAAATATTTGATCAGTTTTTATAGCCTTCTAATAAAATAAGTACTAATGCAAATTTAAAAATTTGAAAAATCAGTAAGTTTAAAAAAATTTCCTCAGACTAAAACCAGGTAAGCAACTAATCCTATGTGCAAATAGATGATCCTTAATAGTTGCTATATTTGGCAATGTAATTTTGGTACAAACCTTTCTGTTTGGATATTCTATTTTCTTATTCTCATAGGTACCTAAGCAATAAGACTTGTTTGACTGGAGGTCACAGTTTTGGTGAAAGCATAATTTAATAAATTTGGTTTTAATTAAAAATATGGAAATAATGAAAACAAAAAAATATTCTTGCTGCAAAATTTAATGCAGCTGTTTTATCATGTTAGAAAACTGTATAAATTGAAAAGTTTATGCACGAATTCATTAATAAATAAGACAAACAGAAATACATCCTTCAATTTAATTTTGAAGACTAAGTTCTTTTTTTATCTCCTCTCTTTTTTTTTTTCCCTCTCTGTGCTTTTCTTTTTTCTTTTTTCTTTTTTTTTTTTTTTTTATTTTTTAATGTAGTTGTGTTTGGACAATTTGCCTATTTTCAGACAGCTTTGAATGATGTGGCAGAATTATTTGATGGAGAAAACTCTCAGGCTAGACTTCTTAGTTCTCTGTCTGGATCCCACTCAGGTAATTAATAAAGAAGTATACATTTCTTACACAGCTCAGTGTGGGAAAAATAATCAGGAGAGTGTTATGAATTTACTTTGGAAATAAAATTATTTGAACAGGATGCTAAGTAAAGTGGAATACCCTTCCAAATCTTTGAATCAAGACATTATTCAGGAACATATGGCTAGGCAAGAACTGATCCTGGGGTGGGTGTAGAAAAAGTTGAATGAAGTTCTCAGATCTCTATGTAAGAGGGCAGATTGGATGGTATAATTTTCTTCTCTGCCCTTAAACCTTTTGAAATACACATCTACATATTCTGAATGACTAATTTACACAAATTACTTGTATTTACAAAATGCAATTATCTGTATGCGAACATGCACTTAGACTAAAAGCAGGCCAGCTGTTGAATTCAGGTAACTATAGCAAAATGTTGACCCTGTGAAATCATAATTAAGCTTATATGGATTTCAACATGGTCAGATTTCCAATGTGTGCATATATAATGAATGTGTTCATCTTCAGTAATATGTAAGTATATTTTTTATATTTCTGCAGCTATTAATGTGTTTTGTCAAACACTTCTAGTATTTTGGAGAGTTTATATGCGAGTTTAATATTTTTGCAGTGCAGGGCTATTCATGGCTTCTAGGTTTTTACTTTGAATAATTGGAGAAATACTTAATAGGAATAGAATGTAACATATCTATTTGATTTATAGCAAATATATTATTACATGAAAAACTCAATTCTTAATTTTCCTCTGGTGAATCCAGCTATTTGTGCCATGAGTTCACAAAAAATCCTTAGATTCGTTTAATTACTGACAAAAATTCAGCAACAAAACAAAATTAAGTTTTTAAATTTTAAACAGATGATCCCAACACCAAATTTTACTGCATCAAACTGTCATATAAATATTGGAACTAATGTCTGTTTTCACAGCAGACATTTAAAAATACTTGAAGGGTATTTAAACTTCTGATTTTTATTTGTTACTTGTGACATATCTGATTTTCATTGATTCAGGATAGGATTCTCCTACATGGAATCTCTAGTTGCAATAATATAAGATTAATCAAAATGAAAGACTTAGATACCTATTTATAGATGATATTTTAAATCATCATTCATTTCTGAAGAATTTAATAAAATATGGGTTCATACAGTCCAGGAAGAATAAAAACAGTAGTCATATGTAGTGGAATTGTTGTAGAAGTACTGCAATTTCGTCTATAGTGTTTCATTATTGAACTTTCATCATGACTCCTGACAAATATGCCAGGAAAGGAGATAAAGTATATTAAATATTTTTATTAATCCTCAAATCAGAAATAAAATTTGCAATGCCATAAGAAAGTTAATAATATAATATAGTTCATGTGTGACCACATATTTATTGAAGCCACTACATAAAACAAGTCATGAGTTTGCTCTCTCTGTTTTGGTCTTGAAATGGTAAATATTCCATGAAGATTCCTGTGGGATTTTTCAAATACTTGTATTTGTTTAATGTGTTTTGCAAGGCAAAGTAAACCTCTCAGTCACAGAAAAGAGTTAACTGAAAAGTCTTCTAATAATTTTGACCACAAGCAGCAGTAGGGTTCTTCCGTCAAGTAGTTTATTGGAGCTCTAGTTCCAGCTGCTGCAGTAAATTCCAGAAGGTTTCTCTTGTTGAATCATTAAGTCTTTTTATTCTGGAAATGTCAAATTTAATTTTGTACAATGTTATTTGTGTTTTCTTTAACTATAGAGGAAAACATTAAACTGTGTGTTTTAACAGCATATTTGATTACATATAGAAGGGCTATAACTGTTGTTTCTGTTTTGTGTATTTATTTTCTGTTTCCATTTGTAGGAGAGACATTGCCTTTGGCTACATCTAATCAAATACTTCTGCGATTCAGTGCTAAGAGTGGGGCATCAGCCAGGGGGTTTCACTTTGTTTACCAAGGTAAACATGTCTGCATTTGGTGGAAGACGCTGGTGCCAATTTAATGAATTGTATTATTTTTAATTGTGCATAAGCCTTAATGTATTGCTTTAAATGTGAGTGTAGTCTTAACCTTTTTCCAGAGATCAAGGACTTCTCCTGATGGCAGACTGGCTTTGTAACAGCAGTTGTCTGTGTTCATCCTGTCCAGACTTGAGTATGTCCAGATTTTCTCAGTAGTCGGCAATCTGTTGCTCCCATACTGCTGAGTGAGCTCAAGGGGTTTAGGAGTGTGCTTAATTGTATTAGTCTATCTCAGTATTCCCAGTTGATTTTTCAAGAGTTTTTGTTCAGGCTGCTAAGGATTCTGTCTTGAAGAGCTCGGAGAAAAAATTGCTGCGGCAGAGACCATCAGGCCATATCAGTATTGAAGCATGGGTGGGAGACTTGCTGGTCTGTTTCTGACCCAGCTGAACTTGAGGAGACATTTTGTGCATGTCTGCACACTGCATTTGAAATGCAAGAATGCTACGGCATGGCCAAGTCTGTTAGCATTCTGCTGGGCAGCTGAGTATACTTAGCTGATCCATGAGTCTTGAATGCAGTCTGGTGACACCGGGAGCATTGCTTACACATTCAATGCCTGTACAGGCAAAAGAGGCAGTCCCAAAGGGACTGACTTCTGGGCAGCTCACTCGATGTATTGCATACATACCCAGTAAGCTTAGTTAGACAGTCATTGCACACCTTTACTAAAGTAATGCATAAAACTAGTTTGGGATAGTTTTGGTGGTTTTTTTTTGTTTTGTTTTGTTTTTGTTTTTTTTTTTTGTTTTGTTTTTGTTTTTGTTTTTTTTTAAAGATTGGAGTTCTTTATGTGGAGTTCTAGTGTCCTAGTTTGACACAAAAAATAAATGGAAAGAACTGTCTCCCCTGAAGAATATTTCCACAGTTGTAAGAAGCTTGTTAGGACTGATTTTTAAGCCTTCTGACTCCTGTGTCAATAGAAAGATATCACCATGACTGCACATCAAACGTATCTTACATACACTTGCATTAAAACTTTTCATCCAAAATTACCTGTAAAAGAGGAGGACTATAAACTTCTGGAATTAGAAAAGAGCTTTCAGCATTTGAGTTCTTATCCATTTGCATATGAATTACATATTTGTCTTACTCAGTGTTAACACTCTGAAGTGTTACTTTTTGCTGCTTTTGAAGAATTCATAGCCGTATTCTGTTAGCTGCATATATACACATGTAGAGTGCTATTGAACAGGAAGTCTCCAGGTGAGCACAATGCTATGCCTCATTTCAGACATTTATGCTTTTAGGAACTGTAAGAAATAGATTTTAACAAATGAGAGCACAAAATGAGTCAGGAAAAGTCACTTTATTTGTCTCACAAAATTCATGAAGCTATTTAAATACCATGGGATTTTAATGTATTTTAAAATATATCTTAAGAGCTTTACTAAATACAGTTATATATGTATAAATATATTGGTTAATGAGTTAGTGGTGAGCTTTATCTTTTTGAGATTTTTTTTTTCTCTTCTTATAAAGCATGTGATCATACTTCAATGACCACTTGCTTGCTAGCCTTTTAAATGCTTCAAAAATGACATCCACTCTCACACTGAACACAGTAATCTGGTCTGCAAAGTCAATCATTTTATTTATTGCCCTCTATTTCAGGTTGACTTTCTTCCCTGTTCACTTTTCCACTGGGCTGATTTCAATTTTGTTTCACAGTGGTATGAAACATTGACTGAAAAATGGAGGATAATTACTATAGAAAATGGAATGTCTCTCTGATACAGCTTGCGAAGTCTAGGTTGACAACACAATAGGCAAAAGCTAAAAGGAAGGCTTGAGGGAGAAAAAGTTATTGCTTGCCTTATTTCACATTCTGGTTTGAGCAACTGACAGGGGCTTTAGCTTCTGATTCAGTTTTAATGGCTTTTTTGATGCCACTTTCTCAAAAACTTCTTTTTATCTGGATATGCCATCTATTTATTTTCTCAGATGATCCCATTTCCTTGTAATTAATGCATTAGGTAAAGAGTGTCTGTTAATATGAGACTAAATGAATATTGAGTCTTCCAAAATATTAGGGTCAGGTATGTTGATATATGCTAAGAACAATCACATATAAGAAGACTAAGATTTTTTTTTTCAGGCATTTTTATGCTTGTCTTCCTGCCATGACATCACCTAAGAAACAAGAGTTTATATTTTTTATAACTCAGGCTACAGCAGTACAGAATTCCCTCCTTAAAAAGTAAAGTAATTACCTTTCCACCATCCAAAAATTTATGGCATTTTAATACTTGTCTTTTTTATTTGATATAAAATACAAATGCATTAACTAGTTTATTAGGCCAATTGATATTTTAAAGAGGATTATTAAGAAAGTTAGTATACTAGGATGAAGAAGACAAAGGAAAATAAGAGTAAAAGAAGATTGTGGCTTTAAAAATCAAGTTGATCTAATTTGTAACAAGAATAAAATGCACAGCCTCACTTTGTCTGCTAAATGTAATTAGAGAGCAGAACTAAGAATGTTAATATTATTTTATATGTGCTACCAGGACACATTATGTCCTACTTTAAAACAGATATCCTGGAGAGGTGATTGATGCCCTGAGCCTGTCAGTGTTTAAGAGGGATTTGAAAAATGTCCTTAATAACATGTTTTAACCTGGCCAGTCTTGAATTGGAAAGGCAGTTGGATGATTGTTGTAGGTCTCTTCCAACTGAAATAATCTTGGAGGCATTTCAGCTGAGCTGTCAGTTGTGTAACCTTTTAAAGAAACAGAACTATTTTCCTAACTTTTTATAGATGTTAGAAAGTATACTACATTTTTCCATGAACTATTTAAATCCCATTTTAAGCACTGTGGAACTACCTATAGCTTGCATTGCATCTATGCTCAAGGCAGTTCTTTTTAAAAGGAGGGGGAGCGGAGGGGGGAGGAGGATTTAAAAAAACAGTACCTCATGGTGATTTTGTATCTTTAGCATTTCTTGCCTTATAGTAACCATTACCAGCATATTAGTAAAACTTCTAAAAAACTGAGCAAAATATCAGTTTTAAATGTCATTGAATGTTTCTTGCTGGCAATAGAATATTTTGATACAACTGCAGCTATGGATGTTTTTGGCTGTCAGGGCTGATCTCAGTAAAATGTCAGATTTTAGTCTCAAAAAGTATTTCTGGTGTGTGAACTAATTTAAGAGTGTTAGTAAGCTGCCCCTACATTTGCTATCATGTCAAAGATAGCTTGCTTAGAGGAAAATACCTTTCATAAGGCAATATTATAATGAAACCAGATGATCTGACATTCTTTGTTGAGAGGTGCTAAAAGGTATAGTTACACAAAAAAAGTATAGATTACTAGTGTATGTATGCAAATTTCCTAATGCTATTACTGAAAGTTATAGGATGTTCTTAAATCTGACTTAAAAAATGTCCTTTGCCTGCACAGCTGTTGTAGGGATTCTCCAGATGTGGTTGCTAGGCAAAGGTTAGAGAAATGGGAAATATTTTTCTTTCTATGGTTTCCTCTCTTTTATAAAATTGAGTGAAAAAATACCTAGGGAAGGATGGTATTCCCAGAGGAGGCTGAGCAAGAGTTTCTTCCACACAATGAATGGAAAATATACCAGGACAGATGCTGAAATTTTCAGTCAGTTCATGTAGCTTCTTAGGTAAGACAGATAGGTTTTGGACATGTGAGAAGCTAAAAGTTTAACTAGCAGGTGGCTGAGGTGGTGACCTGCGTGGAAGGAGGCCTTAAGCTACCATGTGCCATTCACAAACAGCATCCTGTGAAGCTGGTATAAGCAATCTCTCACATGCCAAAATTCCCACTAGTCAGAGGAACATGTGGTGCCTCAGAAATATTTGAGAGTGACAACTGCTTTGGGGCAGAGGTGCTTCTGGGTATGTGCTGCTAGAGACACTGCTGGAGGAATTGTTGGAGGCACTCTTGGAAAGAGGCACTCCCTGCCAAAGGGCTTGTACTTCTAAAGGGACACCTGCTGGAGTGAGAACACCTCAGAGGGGTTGTCAGCCTGTGAAAGTACTGTTCTGCAGTACAGGACATCTTTGAGGAACTGTAGCACATGGATGACCCCCACTGGAGGAGAAACATTAAGAAACAGGGTGATGTGGAAACCCGAAGAAGCAAAAAGGAGGATAAAGATGAGTAAAATGCTAAGTACGTTGGCAGGGGAGGTGGGGGAAAGCAAAAAGAGAGCACATACCCCAACTTCCTGTGCTGCCTCTCACCTCATTGGTACAACAAAGATGGACACAAGGAAGTTGAGAAAAAGAAGGGGAGGATCGGTGTTTGAAGTTGAGCCTAAGCCTGGTGAGAATGAAGTAAAATTGTTTCATTAACTTGATTCATTTTTTGTGTCCTCTTTCTTTTTAATTCCTGAATCAGTGATCAGAAACTTGTGTAAAATTGGTAATAAAGTAAGCATAATTAACTATTAATTTCCTGAATCTAAACTGATTTTTCCACAAGAATGTACTGAGCCCTGTGCTGTCACATAACTGTGAATGATTTATCTCATGGCCAAAATGGCCATTTGAACAAGTAGCTCTGACCAAGGGATGGATTAATGCTTAATTACATGGCAGAAGCTGTAGTTCCAGGCATATGACAGATTGGATGTGTGAGCAGTCATCATCATGTAGGCAGTTGTGAAGTCATCATTTATTCAAGTGTAGTCATTATACAATAACATGGAATAAAAAGGTTTGAGTGAAATAGTGCTGGTGCAGAAGACACGTGGGTAGAGAAAAGGCTGTTAATCCAAATAAAAGAGCAAAAAATAGCAAGCTGGGTCAGCTGAATTGACCTGGCAGTCTGCATCTGGCCTGCAGGTTATCATCAGGAAGAACTGTGACTCTGTGAAATCATGGAACTATGGTTTCATCATTTTTCTTCCACAAATGCAGAACGGTTTCCTGCCAGGGTTAGAACTGCATGCATGAACAAGTTTCATAGAGCATCTGTGTGATACTGAGGTCCTATTGAGAACTTAATGATAAATTCCTATGTATTTGAGCAAAGGCAGGTATATTAAGTTTGCTGAAAGGTAAGTTGTTTGTTTAAACTGTCTAAGGTGTTTAACCATTTTAAAATACTTAATAAAATTGATTTGCTTTTGTTTTGCAGTATTGTGCATTTACCCAGGAATATGCTAGTTTACCTCTGGCCATTCTTTAAATCCTGAGTACATTTTACAACTTTCTGTAGCTTTCAAGGTTAAAATCTGCAACCAACCAATGTACTGATTTAGAAGAAAAATACATGTTACGGTGTCTTTTTCTTTTGTATTTTTCTTTTATTGCTAGTATTAATTATTTCTAAGTCTTCTTAGAAAAAGCTTTTCTCTACATTAAGTAATACTTGGGCAAACTTAACTCTTATAGATGGTAGCAATGCTTAAACTGGTAGAACATAACGTAATAATAAATGACAACTTTCATTATTCTGCTAAAATGTGGTGCATGTTAAATGCTAGATTTAAAATAGAATTGATTTCAATTAGTGTTCTGTATCCAAATTGTTAAGAAATGTAAATTTTTAGAGAATTTACAATTACTTAAAATCTAATTATGATTCTGAATAGAGCAAATGACAGTATAAGAAATAGGATGAGCGTAAAGTTTTCAATATTAAAATAAGTATGTATAGGCTCTATACACCTTGTCTTTTACTTAGTGACCAGGGTAGCTGAACAGGTGTGGTGGGGATGTATACAGCTGTACCCATGAAGAGATAGAAATATCACACTTCACTAATAAATAAAGTTGTGATTATGTTTACATTAGTGAGCCAGAAGCACCATGCTTGAAAATTTTCCAGGAATAAAGTGTAACACCCACCTTTTTTTTCTTTCCTCCCTGGTTGCCATTTTGTGTCGTTTACTTAGGGACTAAATGGCAGGCAATTTTCATGGTGTTACTTATTCTTATCTAGATGTAGTGATGCTCTAAAACTAATTGTTGAACAAACCAAGCCAGTGAAACAAAGCTTTTGAACATGCCACTCACACAGAAAAATTGCATATATTTAATAAGTTTATTTTAATGTACATTTATTTTATTATATTGTAAAACATAGATGATATTGCACACAAATTATACCTCTGTTATTTCTTATATAAATATTTTAGTTTGTTCTTAAATCGGCATTTACTACAAAATGATATGTAGTAACAGCAAGTTTTATATATGAACAACATGCAGAATAGCAACAGTCAGTAGGCATAAAAAATACCTGTTATCCAGAAGTGTTTATAAATAATGAAGCCAAAGGGAAAACTATCCCGTGGGCTTCTAATGAATGTTATTATTTTGCTCTTTATATATTGCTTGCAGTCTTTTAACTGTTCTTGTATCACATCAGGTTTATAAATTCCCAGACATTATTGACAAAAATAATTATCAAAAGAAAACACTGAAATAGCCTGGAGAGTGTATTGTTATCACTTTATATTCTCCAATATGATAAATCAAATATTTGTAAGATACTATGTTGTCTTTATATATGATTATCTACACCATAATTTTTTTTCTGGTCTTTTAATAGGAAAGTTCTAGTGAGAAGCCAAAGGCCCCATATTTATAAGTGAAGTAGGTGGTAGATGTAGTATCCTGTCATTGAAGAGGGCCACAGAAACATCCACTGATCTTCTCATGTCTAAAGCTGTGCATCCAAAGTCAAAATGTCTCTGAGCTGCCATGGCATTTACATAACTGTACACAAGCACAGCCCAAAACCACATTCCAGCTAATAGCCATGAAATCATTAGTCTATTCTTTGAGAATACAGGAGAAGAGCAAGTAACATGAATTAAGCTCTGTCCTACAAGAAACAATCAGCATTTTTACTGGTCTATTTTTTTTTATCATGACTGTCATTTGTATTCATGACTATATTTTTCTCTCTGTATACAGCTGTTCCACGCACAAGTGATACACAGTGTATCTCAGTTCCAGAGCCTAGATATGGAAGGAGAATAGGCTCTGAGTTTTCAGCAGGCTCTGTTGTTCGATTTGAGTGTAGTCCTGGCTATCTGCTACAAGGCTCAAAAGCTATCCGATGTCAGTCTGTACCAAATGCCTTAGCTCAGTGGAATGACACAGTACCAAGCTGTGTAGGTAAGCAATTACATTTACTTTGTCTGTGCTGTCACACGTCTCTGAATTAGGATTCAGGAATTGTTTCAGAAAATAGTGTTTAACCCATATATTCACTCTCCTTTGATTAATATCAGTCATGCCCAATTTAAAAGAGCAGTTTTCCATATCAAGAAATAATTGAGTACCAGCTGGCTCATAGGCAGTATATTGTTTCATATAATGACTTAGATTATATGAACAAGTGTGATGCACATTTTCTTGAACATTCATTATTTTCATGACTTATCTATGGCATGAAATACAGGAAAGAATTTAATTCTCCAGAAGTGTCTTTACCTGTTTTATTACACAGTACTTGTTGTGTATTTCTATCACACATAGGATAATGATTTATTTTTTCAAGCAAAAGTATAATGTACATTGAATAATGATAGCATTGTTAAGTATAACTAATTTTCTTTAGTCTGTCAATAGACCTGCACTGAAATAATGCTTAGCACTAAAGTTTTTTGTAAATGTTGAAATGTTTTTGCCTTCTTCCTATTTGGATTTATATTCAAAAGTCATTGCCATTCATTGGAATTTACTCTAGCATTAATTAGAGTGTTCTAAAAATAAATGCAGGTATCCTATTTTCTGCATATTCTGGGTTTTTTTTTCTTCATTTTTTTTTTTTCCCTTTTGTTGTTGTTGTTGTTCTGTTTTCTTGAACCTTAAAGAACCAAATGTGTGTACACTAAAAAATATTTAATGTACTACACAGCTTTATCAACTAGATTCAATATTGGAACTCTCTTGGGTTGTGGATAAATTCATATTATTTCTGTCCATCATGATTGTGTATAATATTATGTCTTTACAGTTTGTTGTTACTCTAAGACATGATAAGCCTCTGCTGCTGGGCTGTTCTAGGCTGCACACTTGCAAAATGAAGTTCATTTCTGAATTGTTTATTCAGGCGGGTTTTATCTTATGCTGGGTATCATTAATATGCATCTTTAGATAAGATGCATTCTCATTTCAGATTATTGCTATGTGTTTACGCTACAAAAGCAGATTATTATAATTTTCTAGATTGTAGTAAAATTATTATTACTTCTCTGTTCTCTAAAATGGTTTAAGTTGTGTAATAATTTGTGATAATACTTTCTTTCAGTGCCATGCAGTGGGAATTTTACTGAGCGCAGAGGTACTATTCTTTCACCAGGTTACCCTGAACCCTATGGTAACAGCTTGAATTGTGTGTGGAAAATCATAGTGACTGAGGGATCAGGTATTCAGGCAAGTCTGTATTCTGTCAAGAATGGAATATTAAGTACTTTGTTTGTTTATCTCTCTAAAAATTTCATAAATTAGTAATCCTATAATTGGGGAGTGGAGTACTTGAAATATTACTGCTTTGGATTTTTCATTGTTGTTCTTTGGTTAGCTTTATTTTATGTTACTTTATTTTCACATGTGGATACAAATGAGAAGTGATTAACAAGCACTTTTCTGTTTTAACTGTGTAGTATATTGAAAGCAGGTCCTGATCCTTCAATCTGATATGCAAATACCAACTCTTTCTATCTGCTAGGGTATTACTGAAGTCCTTGAGAGTGCTGCAGCTGTCTTGATTATCTGCTCATTTACACTTTGAGTAATTATTTAAAATGATGCAACACACATGCAAAATCCTTCTTACTTACCTTGTGTTATATTTTCTGAGTTAGCACAATGCAAAAAGTGAATATTGATTTTTCATTTACATTCTTTTCACTGATGTGTCTTTTTTTTGAATCTCTTACTTTTATTTTCTTTGCTATGTGTTCTCTTTTTATTTTGTTGATTTTAGAACTTTTAAAAATTCACATGGCTGGTTGGCCTAAAAAGTTCTGTGGTCCTGTTTTATAGATCCAGGTGATCAGTTTTGCCACTGAACATAACTGGGACTCTCTTGAAATATATGATGGTGGAGATATGACAGCACCGCGTCTTGGGAGCTTTTCAGGTTAGGATATGCCATGATTTAAAGTTTTATATATAGATATGTATGTGACAGAAGATGTCTTTATTTGTTCACACATATACATAAAGAGTATGTATTTATCACTTCTGATACCATTATGGAATGCTCTTGATTTTGGGAGGAGACTTCAGGTGGAGTAAGCATGTCAGTATTCAAATTCGAAGAGGTTTTCAGAAGAAAATAGGGCACTAAAATGTTAAACTTTGATTAGTGGAATTTAATTGATAATACTTTCAAAAAATACTTTCTTTTCTCTTTCTTGCTCCTCACATAGAGGAGATACAGGGATATAAATTGGTACTGACATTCAAGGAGCTTCCCTTGATAGCTTTGACTTAACTTATCCTTATTAGCCTGCCTTTCTCATGAAAAAGATGAAGCATTCAATCTTCATCTAAACTCACCAGACCTCACAGAACCAACCAATTTAATACAACTGGAATATAAAAACCCCCACATAATTAGTTGTTTAAAATTTACACCAAGCACATACACTTTTTCTTTTTTTATATGAGACATTTTTTATAGAAAGAATGTGTTCCGTAAACCAAACCAAGAGAAAGGGATTAGGCCATGAATAATAACCCAGACTCATGATTACTGCTCTGATGCTGATGTAGCTAAAGCAGGTGGATTTTTGCCTCTGGTGATTTCAAAAATTTTGAAGTATAGATGGCTATTGGTTTAGTAAGGAAATGAAGAATCAAATGAAAAAATGATTACTGATGAACACAATGCCACAAGTTGTGGCATATCCCTTTGGTCAGTTAAGTGCAGCTGTCCTGGCTGTGTTGCCTCCCAGATTCTTGGCTACCCCAGTCTCCTCACTGGTGGGATGGTGTGGGAATGCCATGACACTGTGTAAGTGCTGCTCAGCAATACCTCATATAGCAATATGGTTTTGGTCACAAAACCACAACACAGCACTGTACCACCTACAGTGATTAACTCCATCCCAGCCAGACCCAGTCCAAGAGTTAAAACATTTTATTTTAAATGCTAGTAACAAGGGTGTATACTAAATTGGCAATAGGGAAAATGAAATTATGAAAATTAATCTACTTTTGGAAGTGAATTACATGGCTAATATATTGGACCCATTGGATAAATAGCAAATGAAATTATGCATTTAACAATATTCTATTTAACAAGACTCAAAACACTTCCTTATTCTACAAAATAAGTGTGTCGTCTTGCTTTAACTTACAAGCCTTCCTAACTTCCAGGGAAGCTTAAAAAACTAACTTTTTGTATTAGAAATATTTCATTGGAGATAAAGAAGCATGGATTTATTGTGGATTTGTCTCTTGTATAATGAATGTCAGACCTAAAATGAAGAACTATTTTTCTGCATGGGAAAGAATATGTAAAGAGGATATGAAACCTTCTGTTCTCAAAACTGAACCAATGATGTGGCACTGAAACTGAATTCCAGGCATGATTTCATGAGTGGTAAAATTTCTCTCTTACTAAATCTTGGATGAAACTATTATCTTCTGATTCATTCACTGTGGGTTCCTCTGTCTTCTAAATACACATTCAAGAGGTAAAGGTATACAGTTACTAAGAACTGACTAAATTGTGCTAATTATGTCTCAGAGTTGATTTGGAAAGGTGAATTCACTGAGTCTGTGTCTTTTTGGCCAGTCTGTAATCATTTCCAAGATTCCTGGATGACTGAGATTACCTGTTTGAGCTCGTTGTGTGCTCATTGCAGACCCTCTTCTCTGTATAGCATTGGCTGCATGATGTGTAGAACAGACCCCTCCTTTGAATGCATACATATATATATGTGTGTGTATAGACATAAACAGAGAGAGGATACAAATACAGTAGTCATTGAGGTTGGCATCTGGAGAATCTACTCTTATGATGGTAGTTAAATTTAGAAAGAAATTAGGTAGGAATGTGACCTATACTGTATGCTTGTGCTAATCCAAGAAATGCTTAAAATGGCCATTGATCTCCATTCTTGGCCTAGAAATTTCTTAAATAGCTACACAGGCTTTCACACATTGAGTGTAATGTTTACCTCTGGAATGAGATACATTACTCTTTGTTGCCATTGCTGATACTTGAAAGGGACACAATCTTCTGTAATAATACCATAATGGAACATTTAAGTAGGAAACCTATCAGTCCTTATTCCTTTATAAGCCTTTAGGTAAAACCTGTGTGCATTTACTGCCTCCTAGGAGTGTTGCCTATTTTTCAGACTACAGATTCTCAATCAAAAGGTTAGGAAGTCTGTAAGACTCCCAGTATCCTGCCATGGTATCCATCTACATGAGCATTAGATATCTACACATCTCTAGCATGGAAATATCTATAGTTAAACTATCATCAATGATATCTGCTCCTGCCCTTTAAGTACCATTTCTCTCTATTGACAGTAAAGGAAATACAAAACAATTAGGACACTACATCTGGTTACCACACAGAAACATATCTTGCATGTTTCATATACCAAATCCCAGAAAAGGCAGAAGTTAGCAAGTCAACAGTAGAATTCCAGTTAGATCACAGATTCATAAAATCATAGAACAATCCAGGCTGGAAAGGACTTCACAAGATCATGTAGTTCAACCTTTTGCAAGAAAGGGAACCTAGATGATACTGTCCAGCACTCTGTCCAGTTGTATCTTCAAAACCTCCAGTGATGGGGACTCTACCATGTCACCTGAGTGGTTGCTGCAGGTCATGGTGGTTCCCGCTGTAAAGATGTCCTTTCTAATGTTAAGATGAAACATTCCCCTTTGCATCTTGGACCTCTTGCCCCATGTCTTCTCTTTGTGGCTCCCAGTGAAGTGAGGAGCCCTTTAGGTACTGGAATACTGTGATGAGGTCCCCTCTGAGCTTTCTCTTCTACAGGAAGGTGAGACCTAACTCCTTTGGTCTTTTCTCACAGGGTAAGTTCTCCAGCCTTTGATCATCTTCATGGTCCTGCTTTGGACATCTCCAATCTGCCCTTGTCTTTCTTGCATTGTGAGGACCAGAATGGGACAAAATAATCCACACAAAGCCTGACAAGTGCTGAGAAGAGCAGCATGATTGCTTCTCTATCTCTGCTAGTAATGCCGCTCTGGGTGCAGCTCAGGAACCTATTTGCCTTCTTTGCTGCAGCACTGTGCCGCTGATTCGTATTCAGCTTGTCCACTGCGGCAGTCCCAGGTCCTTTCAGCAAGGCTGCTCCCCAGCCACACAAATCTGAGCCTGTATCAGGCTCTTTTGCTTATTCTAACAGACATGCAGGGCTTTGCACTTGTCTCTGTTAAAATTCATACCGTTCTTGCTAGTCTACTGTTTCAGACTGTCCAGGTCTCTCTGACATGTCAGCCCCTCCACTCAGTTCAGTGTCACCAGCAAACTTGAAGAGGGTGCTTTCGATTCCACTACACAAATAATTTTTGAAGATATTGAAAATGTGTGGGGACCAGTATCAGTCTCTGGGGGTTCCATTTGTGACAGATAGCCAGCCTGAATGATTCCATTGAATATAGCAATTATGAGAATTAAAAACTAGCCTCGTTTATTTCCCACAGTGCAATAGCATCTAACTTCTCATCTTAAAGTATTCATTAAGAAGAATACATTAAGGAATGTATTCACCCTTTAAGGAAGTAAAAGACTGGTGTTAAATGTTACCAGGTCCTACAAAGGAACAGAACTGCCAAGTGACTTTTGTTTGTTAAAGAGTTTAATAGTCATTATGAATTAACATCCTCAGTGTTACAGGACACCTTAAACATCCTTAAATATATCTCAAATTCTTTATGGGTAATGTTGAGGAATAGAGTTTGTGCCTATAGCTGCGTGAGCAGCTGAAGTTCAAGCTGCTCATGTAGCTCTGGGTGATGCAGCCTGAGGCAAGAGGCCTTGAACCTTGCACAGCAAAGTGCCCCGGGACCTGTGGTTCAGCCTGGTGATAGGACACTCAGACATGGCAGGAGCTGAGGAGTGGGGAGGAAGAGACTTTTGTGAGTGGTGAGACTGTGAGGGTGCAAAAGCCTAGGTTTTTTTGTTTGGGATTCCCCTTGGAAGCATCAGCTTGAGCTGTTTCAGTGTAAGTGCACTGTGAATAAATGGCTTTATAGAATGAGACATCCAGGACTCTGCTGCAGGAGACCTGGGGTAGAATCTGTGAGGAAACCTGGTCTGATTGTGAGGTTGGGGTGTGCAGGCAGTGAAACGGGGGCTCATCAGATCCCTGGAGCTGCTTACTGTGAAGGGGCTCTGGTCCCTGCCATGAAAGTCTCTGGTGGTGGGAGTGTGACCACCCTGTCTGGATTGTCAGACAGGGAGGTTTCCTTAACAGATACTATGAAAAGTCCTTCTTCCAGGGAGATGCTTTACTGTCTTCTGTACCCCAGACAGATGTGTACTGTGCTGTGTGATGTGAGTGCTCTGTACTCTCTGAATTTGGATACTTTGAATTTCCATGCCAGACAATAAACAACTTTCTTAAATGCCAGCTTCTCATCTTTCAGCTCCTCAATTTATATCAAGATTTTGCTTAATTCATTTTTAGATTTAGAAGTATTTGCCAGTTCCTAGTTTAGATTGTAGACTTAGGAAGATAATTCTTTTCAGCAGTTCTTTTTAAGCCCAAGTTTCAGGCTCATACCTAGGTTGCTGACAGTTACTTTAGAAACAGAAAATGCCCCACAGGAAATGAGAATTTTTCTTATGCATCCACCACTGAAGTTCATTAGCTACTTGATACTGTCTTTGAGAGTAGTCATAGAAAAGGATGTAATTTTTAGCCTCAGTAGGTCTTCCAGCTTTAGACAGTAGAATGTGAGTTGCATGGTATTATGTGGTAATAAGTGTTGGTCAGACTTAGCAATTCCAGTGGCAAAGAATATATCTAGGATTAGTGATAACCCTACATGCACACACAACAAGCAGTTTTATTATAGATATTTCAGTTAGGAAAAGCTAGTATGTTGTTTTGGTTTTTTTTTTAATGTGTTGTACCTGCTTCTTCATTTTCTGTCATATCCTCTGAATTAGCATGAATGGTTGAAATATTATTGTGGGAAGAAGGTGTTTACACACAGTAAAAAATCTGGACTTCTTTGTTCTGTATTGCAGGTTTTATACAAATATGGGCAAACAGGCAAATGGCAGTTGAGCTTGTCATCATAATCAGATCCTTTATTTATGTGATTTTTTTTTTCTCTTTACATCTCTTTTTTTCTGTCCAAGTCAATAAGGTTTCCTCTAAACATGATGGGATCTTGTTTGATTGTACTTACATAGTCTCTTATTGTTATGGCTTGTAATCAAACTTTTCCTGCAACTTTAGGAGAAAACAAGGCAGAACACAGCCTTGGTTATGTCTTTTCTATATGAAACTGTGATTAGAATGCTATAGTTTATTCCATAACTTCTCTTTTTCCAGGTACAACTGTGCCAGCATTGTTGAATAGCACCTCCAATCAACTTTACCTTCATTTTCATTCTGACATTAGTGTGGCAGCAGCTGGTTTTCACCTGGAATACAAAAGTAAGGCTCCTTGTTTTGTGAAACTTACTTAGGAAATGCATGTATATAGAAAGGGAAACAGATATTTTACATTATTCTTTTAGCTTGCTTGTTTGTTGTTTTTTTTTCTTTCCTGACTACCAAGCTTGTATAAGCGGTTTCTATTAAACTGAAATTTTAAATGAAGTGACATTTTAAATTGATGGAAGGCAGCTTTCACAAATTAGAAGCACATGACAAATCAACATGGAAATTCATAACAGCATTTTTTTAAATGTGAAGTTTAATATTGATGTGGGTTTTCTTAGCTTATTTCAGCTTAGTTCTGAAATTTAGGTGACAAAAAAAAAAAAAAAAGTAGGAGTTAATTTCCCTTCTTGAAAATAGATAAAACCAGAGAAGATAATATATTTTTTTCCTATTAATGTGTGCATACATTTATGCCTTGTAGTTCTTTCCTTTCCTTCAAATTATTTTCTCTCAACAAATTGCTATAATTGCAAAAAAACAGCCTTTTAACCCCAGAGCTACAAGAAAACACAACAGTTATCTTGGTAAATCACTGGTGGTATAAACAGAATAATCTAAGAATTTTCATGGCAAATTCTGCTATATATAAACTTTTTATATGTTTTGTGAGAAACTTTCTAAAATACAGAGGTGTGGAGTTATAAACATAGTGGATTACCTGACATAATCAAATTTAATTCAAACATGTTTGTATTATTACATCTCTCCAAAACTTAAAATACTATAGAATAATAGTAAATTCAGTAAATATGCTTGCATAGCTCATGTGATTTTAATTGGAAATAGGTATTGCTAAGAATAGTCTACTATTTATAAAGTACTATGATGAGCTGATGGTCTGATGAGTGCTTCGATGAAGGTCACAAAGTAATTCCTTATAATTTTTGAAGCACCCTCTCTTTTTTCAAAGGCCATTCAAGAATTTTCTTGAAAATGGAGTTAGCTTTTATATTTGAGTCCAATAATAATATCTAAAAATAGTAATGTTATTTTTAATGTTTTGAAGAAGTACACATAAGTAAATAAACATGGATTATTTTTAATAAGTTCTATTTAGGATTGAGATAAAAATTTGTAAGGAAAATATAAAGCTGCACAGAATTTCAAAAGACTAGTTTCTCTTATTTATTTCAAATAATAAATATTTGAATACGTCTGTAGCCACAAGACAGTCCTATGTTTTCATTTAATTGCATAGTTCAAGCATTTATATGCAAGTATGTTTTAGGGGTTATTTTAATACAGTCATTCTAGTGGTGATGTAGAATGCAAATACGAATATTACCTCTGTAGGAATGTTTTTGGAATATACTATTTTGAAAAAGTTGGGGGTTTTTGTCTGCTTGTTTGTTTAAGTTTTTTTTTTGTCTGGGGACTCCTCCTCCTACACCACTTTTCCTCCTCCAGTATTTCTTTTTACCCTACAGTGAAAATATAATTCCATATGAAGCATAAAGAAGTACACATTAATTATAGAAAGTCATAGAATGAACATATGAAATGTTTATATTTTATTGTATCAGTTTTATTATCTCTGCAACACAGCTCCTGAAAAAAACCCTGTTCTGTTAACAAGTAAAATCACTTAGAGTTATACTTTTGTTTGTCTCTTAATTGCCAATTTCCCCACTGTGCTCTTTTAAAGCATCTATTGGACTTCGGTGGTGCTAATATTTCAGGGTCAGTGATTCTTAGAAGTGCACCTCAGTACATGTCAAGGTAGCAATATTGAGCATTCAGAGCTTAGTTAGCTACTCTGTTGACAGTCTGACAGGAAAGAAAAGTATTTTTTTTTGCTTGGCTACGTGGTCTCTGCAGGGCTAGTAGGAGTACATTCTATCTCTCTGTGTGACTGAACACAGAAACTGAGCAAGTTCCCAAATTCATGGCTACCTACATCCATCATGGTAAACAGCCTTATAGTTCTTTTCTCCTGCTGCATGTATATCATTCCCAGTTAGCATTAAATGAAATTATATGTACTCATTAGAGGACACTGGAACCTTTGATAAGGTTTTAGATATAAGTATTTAGGAAAAGAAAAAGCTGTCTGCTTTTGAAATTGTGAAAGCTGTAGTAATTTTCATAGGGCAAAATTTTTCAAATCCTTTTTTCGTATTTCACCTTGTATCAGAGCTTTTTTTTTTTTTCCTTGTAATTGGGAACCAGACTTGTCATTTGGTCCTAAAACATTTAAAACATTTCAAGACAATTATTTAGGTAAATGAGCTTTGTTTTAAATCTTAGGGGATTAATTGAATTAGGCTCTGAGCAGCCTGGTCTAGTGAAAGCTGTCCCTGCCCATGGCAAGGGGGTTGGAACTAGATGATCTTTAAGATCCTTTCCAACCTGAACCATTCTATGATTCTATGAAAATATTACCTGAGTAGGAAGTGTAGAGAATGTTGCCATGTACTCACTGTTCCTTACATAACAAGAATGATAAATTGTTAAAACAAAGACCACTAAAACCTTTCCTAAGCAAACACCCAGTAAGTGAATGTTAGTCCTGAAACAGTTAATTTATTAAATATAAAATGAACACTTTAATTTATATATTGTGATGCCCAAAACTGCACACAGTACTCAAGGTAAGGCCATACCGGGGCAGAGTAGAGCAGGACAATCAACTCCTAAAAATGACATTAAGCTATTAAAAAGTTTCCAAAGGAAGACCATGAGGACAGTGAAAAACCTTCCCCTTCTCATACAGGGGAAGCTGTATGAGGAGCAGCTGAGGTCACTTGGTCTGTTCAGCCTGGAGGAGACTGAGGGGAGACCTCACTGCAGTTACAGCTTCTTGTGAGGGGAAGAGGAGGGGCAGACCCCGATCTCCTCTCTTTGTTGACCGATGACAGAATCCAAGGGAATGGCCTGAAGTTATGCCAAAGGAGGTGTAGATTGGATATTAGAAAAAGATTTTTCACACAGAGGGTTGTTGGACGCTGTAACAAGCTCCCCAGGGCAGTCGTCACAGCACCAAGCCTGACAGAGCTCAGCAAGTGTTTGGAGAATTCTCTCAGTCACGTGATGTGACTCTTGGGGTGTCCTGTGCAGGGCCAAGTGTTGGATTTGATGATCCCTTTGGGTCCCTTCCAAATCAGCATATTCTATGAGTCTGTGATATAATTACTTCTCCAGGGGGAAGACATGAATTAGAGAGAAGACAATTAGCTTTCCTACTATACATACTAACAAAAACAATCAATTCACAATAAGAAGCTGTTCAGCACCTTGAGTCCAAATTTGTAATTCAAATCCTACATCAGCAGTCTACAGCAGGGATAGAAGATATAAAGTGGACCTAGTAGTGTTTCATCTAGCCATACCTTTTACATAAATTACAAATCAGAGTAGTAGGTGAAACTGCTCTAAACTAACCATTACAGTATTCTGCAGAACCCTGATGTCCTTATATAAAAAGGTCTTAATTACAGCAATAGAAAGTGAGAATTATTTAGGAACATTCCTTTCATCCCAGAAGAAATTCTAAGGAACAAGGCACAACAGAGGAGAGTGTCCTTAAGTCGTTACTAAATTGTTTACTCACAATAAAAATTATGCCTCTACAACTTGCACATGATATTTTAGAATAAATGGAGACGTATTTCTACTTAGAAGATATTTCACCAGTGTAAATGCTAGAAATATGCCTGGGTTTGGATCACTATGTTAGGAAAAACTTTACTTCAGCACGATATATTTAGTTTGCTATCACTTGATCACATATCTTATATTCCACACTATATATTGTTTTGAAGTAACTTTATAGAAATCCATAAATACTTTATAAAAGCTTCAGCCACTGATGAAAGCTTATTCAAATTGTAAATATTTCAAGATAATTTAAATGTTTGAATAAGAATAGTTTTATTTCTTGAATCATTTTCTTCCTTTTAACAATGTCTTTCTCTTGCCCTGTCCATTTGCAGCTTTTTTCTATGTATGTCTTTATTTTCATGGGAAGGATCTAGACTGTCAGCTCCTGCAAACCTAAGTCTATGTCTAATCTAGGTAGTGCATAGGTTTCCTTTGTAGCCTTCAAAAGCACACAAGTCTTAAGGCGAATAATATAACTTTGTCATTTACTTTAGGAAGTTTTTATGTTAGACATCAAGACTGTAAAACTTCATTTGCCCTGTTTAAGTGGTCTACTGAATTTGCATGCTATGGTCAGATTGATGACGTATGTTTTTTCCCCTTTGTTTCATTGTTATTTCATTGTTTGTTTTGCTCTTTCATTTGTTTTGGTTTTGTTTTCTTTTTCAAGTCAGATACACAAACTCATATTAAAATAAATAATTGGTCAGTGCCTTAGAAAAATTTCCTTCTGGTGACAACAGTATTGTAGGTATTGTTGAGAGCTGCTGTGTGATGTTTTCTGCTATTTCAGAAGGACTGTAGATTTTTGAGATGGTTGCAGCAACCTATGGTTAACAAAGCAGTAAAATATGCAACAGGTTACTGTAGAAAATATGAGAAATAATAATTTAACTAATCCTTCATATGCATGTGCTAGAATAAATGCCAAACATAATTATTTTCACTATGACCAGCAAGTCAAATCAAAGAGTGTTTTGTTGCATTCCTAGTATGTACAACAGTAGGAAGAATAAATATCCCTGTTATTTGATTGAATTACTTTTTAATCTAATGAATGAAGGAATCAACTATCCAAATTGTTTGTTCTGGAAATGTGCCTGTTTAATTCCACTGCATTTGTGGCAACTGATCTTTTAAGCGTGGTCTTAAAATCTCACTTATTTATTCAGTGATAGTTTAAGTGTTTTCCTTAATATTCAAACAAATGAAAAAATAAAAAGTCTGGAAATAATGAGTGTTTTTCTCAGCATGCTGCTTGAACTTCTCAGTTAAAGTTGTTTGTTTTAGTAAAAACTGAATATATGCAGAATATTGATGTATAGGTTTAGGCCACCTTTTTAAATGTCTATATCTATCTATCTATCTATCTATCTATCTATCTATCTATCTCTCTCTCTCTCCAAATTTAGGGATTAGAATTAAATTTTTCAGTAAAAATGTTCTTTTATGCAATCAGTGTTTTAATAGTGTCTAGCTCTATTGCTTTGAATAAGGATATATGGCACAGGTCAGCATCACTCATTCTGTAAGCTTTTTGTTTACTGCTATAGCAAGACGATGGAATATGTATGAGAACATAAGCTTACTTTTAACCAACATTTCCTTTTCTGAAGCCACTTTATCATGTCTTTTCAAGTGTTAAAGTTTCTTGGCAGCTGAAATAAATGATTCACTGGTAAGGGGACTAGAAAGAAATTGACTGTCTTTTGTAGTACTTCTCTGTCATGAAGATATCTAATAAATTGAAAGATAAAAATCAGACTAGAAGAGAAGAAAATATATTCTTCCAGGTAGCAATATATTCTTCCAATATTGTATTTCACAGGTCGAGTTTAAGATCTTTCATGCAATTTGGATTTTAATGTAGCTCTTCAGTGCAAGTCCTTTCTGTTTCCCTGTGTTAAAGCAGGTGTGAATCATAAACATGCCATTTTTAATTTAGCAGGTCCTGATCCTGTCAGCATATCTGTGCAACTTACTAGATGTTGACAAGAATCTGACCTCTCTGCAGTAACTCTTTGAGATGAAGACATTTTCTAGGCTGGTGTCTGAAGCATGAAGTTTTGAAAGGGACAGCTTGGATTTGATATCCACCATTATCAAAATGGAAAGAACAATTCGCTCCAGCTTGATGTTTGTAATATAGTAAAGCATAATATGTTTTACATTAGCTGCATAGGCTGGGAGGAATGTAGAATTCAAAAAAGAAAGCCTGATGACTTTTGGTCCAGCTGTCAAGACATTCTTGTGTTGTCCAGTTCTCAGCTTTCTGAAATGGACACTAATGGGCATTCACATTGTCAGATATGCCAGCAAGGATTTTCTTTCTGCCAGCAATGGCAGTGATGTTTGGACAGAATATGAGGTAATTGTAGGCATGGATATAATTTTGTAAATAAAGCATATTTGTCTTATGCCACAGCAGAGTCAAGAAAGTGTTTAGCAAACAGTAAGTGGAAGAAGGTCAGGGAGAGGGTTATCACTCTTGACATTGATGTGTTCTATTTTGTACTGCATAGCAGAAGCTGGGCTCTGAAAAGCATGCACTTAAGAAACCCTTGCTCCTTTCTGATTGCTTGGACTTGACATTTAACATGTTTTCCCTGTATTGCTGACTGTTCACATACAACTTAGTTTAATAATGTATTTTTTGAGTCTCTGAATATTTAAGATTCCAAGTTTGTCCTCAGATACCAGACTTGGTTTGCTTTCTCTCAAGCATTCTTTTGATGTTTGGACCTGTTCTAACTAAATGAATTTTTGAACTACACTGGGCTAGTATTATGGAATGGTTAGAATAACAGAGATTTGAGGATTCAGAATATTTCAGTATTTATATTATATATTCAGTATTAATCAAATTCAGTATTTGATTCTGCTTTCAATTTTCTCTTTCTTTTGGGATAGTTATATTGCTTCTTAATATCAGGTATATCAAAGAAAGGCAAAGTGTTTTATGACATTCTGATAGAATATTCTATAATTTGCATCATTTTTCAGACCAAAGAAGTAGTATATACAAAATGTTATGAAAAGTATAAGAAGCTAGCAGAAAAAAAAATTTAACCTAATTATTAGAATCTGTTAAAGATAAATACATACTATACTACAATATCAGTTACACAGAAAGTTAATTTGAAGATTTTTGATTGATCATAGTCTTTTTAAATTCTGTATGCTATTGAAAAATATGTAAAAGTAACTTTATTCATACAGGGTCTGCAGCCCTGTTACTCTCAACATACAGGAATGCTGAGTTCCAAAATAAAAATTTCTTGATGACAGGGACCGAACCTTAAATTTATATTCAGAGAATTCAGCAAGCAGATTGGTATCTGTAAGCAATTTAGTCACTGTTAGGTGACTTTGTTAGGTGCTTAATTATTTAAAAACAGTGATCTTGAAGCAGATGTTTTTAAATTTTATTTTCTGTTCAAGAGAGAGAAAGATGAGAAAATGCAGAAATAAGCATTGATCTTCTTCAGTTGCATCTGAATGCTGGATTCACAAATTAGTGAACAGCAGTCTGCATATGGTACTTTGAATTACTGAGATGAGGCATTACATGTCACTTAATGCTGAAACAGTTTGTGTGGATGCATATCACAGCTATTTAGTACCTATATTCAAAGGAACTTTCCAGACACAAATACATTTATGGTACTGTAAAATACAGACTGATTGACCAAAAGAATGATACTAGTTAACCTGCAGCAAAACCCAAACCATTGAAGTTAATGATAATATCTTCATGGTTATTTGGAACATTACAGTTCCACATAGTGATGACACATGAGATTCCTAGTGGCCATGTAAAGTCACCATAACATCATTTGAAAGTTGATTATATTGGAAGAATATCAAAATTTGTAAATTCTGTGATAGAAATTTCTGAAAATCTTTAAAGTACTTTTAGATAGTTTCCTGATTTATACATTCCAGTGTACAAAATAACTGCTTCAGGGAGGTCCCATTATTTGCAACTATTAAATAATTCTTTATTTGCTGATTTGAAATTTTTTTTTATCCCTCTTGCATCATTTATTATGAAAACTATACTTCATACCTTGATGGTTTTCACTCAGAATTAGAATGGCTTGTCATTATCTTCATTCCTGATAAAAGTGAAATATAGTAAAAGTCAAGGGCACAGGACTAACAAGGAACATTCAGGACCATAGAACTTAATTCCAGGAAAGAAAAAAAAAAAAAAGAAAAAAAAAAAAGCATAGTAATCCCCATTTCCTGTGGAAGTATAAAAGCTATTTCAGACTTCCATGTGCTTTATTAGGAAAAATATATTTACTTCAGCTAAAACTCGAAAAAGATTAGAACTGTGTGAAATTTTAATTTGTGCATTTAATATTTGTAAGGCATTAATATTTGAGTGATGAAAAGTACATGCATAAAGGTTTATGATATAAAGTTAAAACCATGTCTGTAGGAAAATGTGTGATCAACATTACCTGTAAGAAAATTGTATTTCCCTAGAAAAGCTAGGGTCTCAGTGAATAATATCAGATATTGTTTCATGATGAACCATCTGGAACAGTAGACTAACATGTCACATATCAGAATAAAGTCAAATATAATGTAGTTTCTGTACTAAATACAGTCCAGTTGCACATACTATCACCAAACAGGTTAGATTTCATAGTAAGATATTGAGAGTAGTTGTCAGGTTTCTTTTTCACACAACTGAATTGAAGGATGCACAGGATCACATTCAGTAAAGTACCATGTTTTTCTGCTCTTTACAGAATTTTGTGCTAATAAATTCTCAAAATCTCTTCTCACACATTATGGAAATAATTTCCATTCTGTTTTGGCTTCTACAGATCATATTTTCATAAAACATAAAAACTACATAATGATGCTTCAGGAGTAACTTTCTCTAATAAATAAATAAGTTAAAAATTAAAATTGTATTTTAGACTGATATTTGACTTCACAAAAGGTTTTTCACATTTTAAGGGGAATGAGATTCTCTTGTCAGAACATGAACTTACAAATTGATTCTTCTGGTCCTTGTGTTTGCAACGAAAATCTTCAAAGCACAGAATTACTTAATCTAATCTCCCATTTGTCAACTGTCTTGTTCATTTGGAGTATTTTCACTTGGAAAAGTTGGTATTTAATTTTCTATAGTGCTGACTAGCAAACTCCTTAGATAGCACACAAGGAAAAAAAGTGATATGCACTTGATAAAAAGCAGAATGTTGTACTTTAGGTTGCCAAATTAGTTTTAAACAAATTAGAGAAATTACTGATCATGGAGAATCTTTGTTACACTAATCTTTTGTTTTCTCAGACCTGGCTTAAAAATAATTAAGAACAGACTATTCAATGACTCCTATGCAAAGACTTAGTTTTGGGTTCAAGTACTAAATGTCAATGTCTAAACTTCTTTATAGTCCATGGAGTTGCCAAAAAATAAGGAACCACCAATAAATTCTGCTCATTTATTGTTGAAAATAGAGAATATGCATAAAGTATATTCCCTCTCTCTCTCCACTTCCTTCACAAGGATAATAAAGGATTAAAAAACCCCAATAAACCAAAATGAGCAAACAAATAAAACCCAGGCTTTTTAACAAACTAAAATCACAATACTGCTTTGGAGACTATAAAACTGTCTAGTGTGTCATAGCAATGTGACCTAGTAACTGGTACAGTCACAGTGTATAATCTTTCTGCTTCAGCCATACCACTCATATTCTGTAGAACAGTTCTGAAAACTTCTGTGTTTTAAACAAAATTGCTGTTTATTGTTGAAATGATTTTTTAATTAATGTTTTCTTAAACACCCATAATTCTGTAGAAAGAATTCATTAAGGCAGAGAATATCAATGAAGACCTGCTGTCCACTTATCTATGATTTTTCAATCTTTGTTTTTACTTTTTCCAGCTGTAGGCCTTGCTGCCTGTCCAGAACCAGTAATTCCTAGCAATGGGATCAAATCAGGAGATAGATATATGGTGAATGATGTTTTGTCATTTCAGTGTGAGCCAGGATATACATTACAGGTATTTATTTCTTTCTTTTTTCCTTTGAATAATACACCGTGGAATGATTGCAATAAAATGCCAAGAGACCTGTCCAAAACATATTCTAATGAAGCATCTGTAGTATGTACATAGAGATGATTTAGGTAGAGCTTGTGTGAGTGCTCAAATGTGTGGCATTTCTGTCCCTCAATAAATCTGGACTGGGAAATTTTGTCTTAGATCAACATACTATTGAGCAGTAAAGGCCATCAAAATGGACATTGAAATAACATGGATAAAACGTTTTCTCTAGAAAATTGTTATATACTATATTGTAGAGTACTGTGTTTTTTCCTTTTGGGGGATTGATTTATCTAGGTGAAATTTTAATGTAGAAATACAGTGTGGGATTTCACATTCTGCTCAGGAATTGTGGAATTTAATTTCTGAGTAAATTTTATTAATGCTAAATGTACTCTTGAAAATCTTTCATGGAAAAGTATTAGAAATTAGTTCACTGATTGGGGATGTTCTCTGTTCACACACTGGTTTAGTTTCCCATGGTAGACATATGATTGAGGTGCTCTTTGTAAATTTTTCAGCACTCTGTAAATCTAAGAATAAAAGCTTTTTTCTTTCCTCACTAGTTTCTCTAATTTGTTTAAATGTAATCCACCACTGGTAAAATACATTGAGAACACCTGAGTTCAGAATCTTTTGCTTGGTAATAGGTCCCAACCAAGATTATGTAAAACCTGTATCAGAGGAGGCAAAGCATCACAACTTCTGTTCCTTACAAGGATAAAGTTCCCCATCTGAGGACTGCCAATTCAGGGTTTGTTCCCACAACATATATAGGATATTCCTTTGGTCTCCATATTTCTTACCATTCTTCTAAAATTCTTGTAGGATTAAGACTAAACATCTTACCTCTAGGCTGGTTGTGGGAACACATGCATGTGAAATGTCTCTCTAGCTGGCCAGGAATATGCTTACCTTTTCAGTCATGCATGGCAGGTATAGGCCAAGTATTTTAACTAATTCATTCTCTTTACTTTTATTACATGACATGAAACAACCTGCACTGGGAGCATTTCATATCCATAGCAAAGAAAGATTTTGTTATACTAGTATCCTGCTAATTAGAAAAGATTCAACTTGAGCACGACAAAGCCGATTCTCCATCTACCCTGAGCGCTCATTGCTTATTTAACAGTTTGTGGGTTACTTAAAAGCCAGCTGATTGTTTATATATGAACTACTTAAGTGTTTTTTCTTTCAAAATTAATGTTATTTTGAAATTACCTAATGGTATAAACCCATTAATTTTGAAGTTTTTAACTTTATTTTCTCTATTTCATACGTCCCTTACAGTATCATTTGTAGTTAGCGTGTCAGTAAGAAATGAGAGATTTGATAACATTTTTATGACATGATTCCTTCAGAAGGATTTTCTGTCATTAAAAATTGACAAAAAAAAAGTCTAAAAATAGATTCAGACTTTAATTTAAAGATCACTATTGAGCCATTAACTGTTTTTTATTTCAAAGTAGCATTAAACTGACTAAATGATGAAAGGACATATTATGTGCCTATACCTATGTTGCTGTAGCTGAGGCAAAGATATGGGAACTGAAATTTCATCTTCAGCACTATTTATTTGTTGAAATGGGGTGCTGTCATGCTTTTGGCCTAGCTGAAATATAACAGTAGTAATTATTTCAAGTCAGAAACTATTCCTCACAGGCAGTTTGCATCATGGCACTTTTTTTTGAGATTAATTTAGAAGAAAGAAGTTAAGGAGGTATATATACAAAGCACTGTGCATTTGCACTCAATCCCACACACTTCCACTAGTATAGATGTAGCTTATATGTTCTTTTAAGGCTTTTTTGTATTCATTGAGCTAAATTTAGCATTATTCATCCGTAGACTCGGTACAGTCTATTTCAATGCAGAATCTATCTGCAAGTCAGCCTGCAATAAACTTGGTTACACAACAATAAATATAATTGTATTTTGAGAGTTGTTGGATTTAAAAAAAAAGTAATTCCTTTTTTTCTTTTTTTTTTTTTTTTTTTTGGAGAAAGGTTCCTATTTCTAATATTTGTAGAAAAGTTACATGTAATTCTTTATATTCTCTATATATTTTTTTTATTCAGTTCCACTTTATGATGAAAGGATCAAGATCTGCTGGTAGGGCTGTTATATAATTGCTGTTCATATAATTGCCAAGAGGTGTTTGTTTAGTGCTTCACTGCTGTGATCCAGGTCACTGCTTCTGAGCTGTTATGACTGAAATACATTTAGGCAAACATCTGATTTATGGCTAAGCTCATAGCAGTGATTTGATAGGAAAAAAGTGAAAAAACTAAGCCTATACTAATGGTTTCCTATGGAGATGGAATAACATGTAACAGAATTTAATATAAAAAACAGCTATCAAATCTCAATCAGCTGTTTCATTGTGACACTAGAGATTATCAGCCATACTCCTCCAAGGTCTGATTCATACTAAGATTTCATGTTAGAACAGGAGCTTTACTCTTAAAGTATCGTCCTTCATCAGTGATATCAAAAGGTTAACACATGTATCAAACTTTAAACTGCTTAGATTTAGTAGGGTGACCTCTACTTGTATTGCCCATCATATTGCAGACTCTTCTATCCCTATCTTTTTCGACTATTAGAAATATCTAAATCTTGCATATTGAAAAAAGGGCATAATTACTCAGTTTTTAATTACATGGATTAGAAATGAATACATGCTTAAAATACAGCATCATCAAATATTCTGTCCATACTTAAAATAGTACTGGTGCAATATTGATGTTGAGTGATAACAGTAGAATATGAATACTTCAGAAGTGGTTGGAATAAGTACAGGAAGCTTTTTGAAGGTACACATTGTTAGCCCTGGCTTGATGTTTTGGATCTACTCTTACTTACAAAACAATCAGAATGCGAGTTCATAAATGCAGTATTAGTATAACATAATGATGCATTCGTGAAGAAGAGAGTTGCACACAGAAAATCTCTCCTCTGTATTAAAGCTAAATTTCAATACACTGTGTATATCACTATAACAATCCCATATCTTTTGTCTATATGCAGGTCTTATCTGTAGCCCTTTCATGCGACTAACTGGACTTTTTTCTATATAGTTACAGTGATTCTATTATTAAATACTTTCTTAAAATTTCATAGCATATTGTTCCTTAACTGTATATATTCCAACTGTAAACCTCTTTTCAATACATCTAAAAATTTAATACTAGCTGTAGAAGCTGACATATGTAAAAACTAGTTTCATGAGCTTGTTCAAAGTGTAAAACAAAGGTCTTGAATATTCAATAGATTCAACAGAATTCAACAGAAAAGAGTTTGAATCTTTCCAAAATATTGATGAGAATTGCTATGCTATATGGACTCTGCTGTAAGAAAATGCATACATAGCTATATATATAGCATGTTAGACAGGACAAGTAAAATAGGATCCAAATTAAAAAGAAATAATAATGAAAGTAGTGTTCTATGAGGCACAGTATGTTTTCTATTGAACAAATATAGACCAGCATAGCTTCTCATAATATATTTTTTTCTCTTTATCTGTGAATTTATCCTCAATCTTTAGAGAACATATTCACAGCTAGCAATAACAATCAGCTGTGGATTAGTTTATAATTGAGACTTACCAGAAAAGTCATAGAGCTCAAACTACTACCTGGAGATGCATAAGAAAGGTAATTACTAGCTGTAGGATTAAGTGCTTCCCCACAGGAGGGAACTGTAAAAGACTGAAATCAGAGTGTACTCTTCTTGGAAAAAGGCTTGAAGCTAGAGGAATAATTTAATTTTATTTTTCAAAATATCCTTTATCGGCTATTTTATGTTTTTCCTGACTGTGGTAGTTATATTACGGCTTCCCCCTTGACTCACATCAGAGACATGCAATCACAGAAAACTAGAAAAAGAGAATAAAATAAAACAATGCAATCTTGGAAGACTAAAAAGAGGGAGTAAAACAGGGAATATTGCATTAAATACATTATTCAAAACCTCATCCATTTTGCAAGTAACTAAGATGACACAGTAAGTGCTTGCATTTTTTTTCCTTTAAAAATGTAGCTTTTAAGAAAAAGAATTTTATTGCACTATCAAATTGGAGTGTTTTTAGAAAAAAAAGACTAATTTATTTTTCATTATTTTAGTGAAAACTGATCCTTTTTTCCTTCCAAGTAATCTTCTGGATGTATTTCAGTTTGACTTTCAAACATGATTGCCTAAATATACTTAACTAAACAATTAATTAAAGGAGTTTTATTCCATGCAGTTCTATATGATTTTTTTTCAAAGTAGAATGTAAACATTCCAAATGGTGTGGAAGAAATATCATCAAATGGATTTTCTTTTACTGCAGTTTACCTGTTCATTCTTTTTCTTATTGTTATGAGATTATGATTGCTATGGACAAATAATATTCAAATAAATCTTCATATAATATTGATTAGATGCACTGCCTTACTAAATTTTAGACTCATAATACACCTGATAAAAATAAACTAGGGATGTTAAGTGACTAGCACAAGTTTGTACAGCCAAATGATGAAAACAGAAACTTAATCTTGTTCTCAGTCCCATGTCTCAGTCTTTGTATCAGTTGCTCTCAATCCTGCCAGTTTATTCAGCTTTCACATTTCAGCAGCAGAATGCGTAGCCTGAGTATCTCAAAGGACAGAGTTGACAAAAAAAGAAGACTTTTTGTGCTACTGTTAAGTTCCCAGTTTGAACTGTTCCTAGGGAAAACAAAGAAGGGAGCATTTTGGTCCTAGGCAGTCACCCTGAGGTATGTGGGATTAGACTGTGCAAGTTACAGATATGTCTTGATTTACTTCCTGCCACCATGAGTCTGCTTGGTTCTTGTGATTTTTCTTAAAAATAGATGGAGTAAATTAAACATGACAGCTATATAAAGAGGCACTTGTATTTCTACAGCTGTGTGTCAAGATGTTGAATGAATGCAGTGGGTCATGTTGTGAGGCCATGTGAGAGGTCAAGGCCTGCTGCTATTTGTTGATGACAGGCTTGGCATGGTCCACACTGAACATCTGTAGGAAGTAGATGAGGAACAAATTCCTCTCTGTGTCTGTAGTAATCACACAGAGCAATGGCTGATTCACTACAGATTGCAGTGTAAAACTCAACCGCTGTGCTTGCACTGTAGATGGAATACACTGGAACTGAAACAGGCAGTGAACTAATCAGACCATATGAGTGCACATAGTTAGCTGCATCTACTTATAAGAAATTTTCAAGTTACCACAGGAAAGGTGTTTTAGAATATTTATCCAGCAGAAAAATAAGAACATAAAACCTGAACTATTTGAAAATAGAGTTTCATTCAATAAATTATTATGTAGTTGGCTAAAATAAGAACATACACTGATTAGATCATCCAAGAGATTCTGTGCAGCTCTGTCTTTCAGAAAAGTCCCATAAATGAGTATCTGTAATCTGATATTTTGCCCTTTCCAAACAGGGCCGGTCTCATATTTCTTGTATGCCAGGAACAGTTCGACGCTGGAACTATCCGTCTCCTCTCTGCATTGGTATGGAAACTTGTTTTCAGTTTTCTGACCATCAGTCACAAGAAACTCCTGACCTTGTCATGCCCATTGTTCCTCACCTTAATTCTGCTTCATTCAAAACTTTTTTGAGTTTCCATTTGTATCTATGAAATATGGGGGGGGGGAAAGATTTTTTTTCGTCTATAAATGGTTAAATGTTATTTTAAAAAAGATATTGTGAGAGTGGGCAAAGGAGGAAACGCATATGTTAACCATTGTTTAGCTATTCCTGAATAATCTGCTTTGAAATACATTCTTCAGTGAATGCTTTTAATTTTAATATTCAATCAGCAAAAGCTGTTTGTATTAGTTTCACATCTAAGAAAAATTCAAAATATTGGGATGATACTGAACAACACTAATGTGAAATAATTTTAAATATTCCATGTCAAGTTGAGCACATACATTATTTTGTATTGTCAAGTTCTACATAAGGAGCCAATTTTGATTTGTATGGAAGCAGTGAATTTCCTTCCAAACAGTTTTAGAAATGAAAAAATTATTCAAGGAGGGGTGTTTTAGGCTTTGGGCACTTTTGTTGTTTCTTTTCTTTTTATGGTAACCTTATGTTTCACCTTGCATACTAAACATAGCTCATTCTTGAAAACATTGAGCTCCTTGAATTATGAAATTGTGCTATCCTGGGAGCTAAAATACTCTTAAGAAAACAAAGAAACCCTTAAAACATAACCCTCCCTCTTCTCTCACCTCTAACACTTAAAATATTGATTTTTATAGAATGAAAGTGAAAATCAGTATAATTATTACAGCAGACAATATCACAGTATCACAATTGTGTTATCAGATCATGTGTCAATGTAATGCCTGGCATGAAGACTCACAGGCTTTAAAGTAATGATTCCTCAAATAATAAATTTAAATTGCAATATTATAATTTGATTTTTTGAAGTTATTCTTACTTCATATTACTGTCCTAGTGTATGTGTAAACTCAGCCACTTTTTTGCAGGTTGCTTCACATATTTATGGCTTAGCTTTATATCATCCTAAATGATGCAAGTGGGTTTTCAATTTCCAAACATATGAATTTGCTGAATAGAAGAATACCAATAGAAAGCAAAGAATTATTCTGTTATGCAGCAAGTCTATCTTCTTTCTGAATAAAGCAAAAACTGTGTGTGTGTGGGGAGGGGGGGTGGTTATTTGCTTGTTTGTTTTTAAATTCAAGTGTATTTTTGGTTATATTGAGTAATAGGTTTGTTGCTACATCATGATTTGGGATCATAATTCAATTTAATTCCAGATTTGTTTCTCTGATTGTGAAACATATCTCAACATAGCACCAGGCCTTTTTAATAGTAATTGCCAAGCTGAGACAATGGGTTGCCCAGTCTATATGTGCAAGTACACAGTTGTCATTATATTACAGTGAACATATCACCTTAAGTGAAATTTTTGCTCTGAATTGCATCCCTTTTTCTTTCCTCCTTCATGAGAGGAGTGTTTTGACTATGATAAATTTCACTGCTTTTGGGTCATGGGAACAAAATGGAAAATCCATTTTGAATTAAGCATATGTCAAATACTAAGAAATAATATTAATAAAAGATACTGTGATTTTCTTTTTGTTTTTAATAGCTAAATGTGGTGGAACACTGACAAACATGGCTGGTGTTATTCTGAGCCCAGGTTTTCCTGGAAATTACCCTAGTAACTTAGACTGTACATGGAAAATTTTGTTGCCTATTGGATATGGTAAGTAAACTTACATTGGAAGAGCCGTTATTTGTAATCATCAGATTTAAATATATATATATATAATATTATATTATTATAAATATTTTACTTCCAATATGAAGTGGATTTTATCCAGTGAATGTATTGTGAACCCTTACATAATTATTTGCTACATTTGAAATGAAAATGGTTGGCAATTTTAAAATGTGTCTTTGCCAAAGCAACTTGTTATTAACTCAGCCTGTCTCAGAAACTCATTTCAAAGCAAATGAGATCTGTGGCATGAAGATATATCAGATTAAATAAATAATTTTACTTCTAAATTAAATAATGGTCTTTTGTTCTCCAAGTGACTTTTTAAACAGTTTTTTATGTTCTATAAAAATAGACAAAACCTCACTTCTAGAACTACGAATTTGGTAAAAGCATTCTCAAACTGTATTCCAAATTCTAGATTCTAAGTTGCAAACTTAGAATCTATCTTGGTTTACATTAAAACTACTTTCATAAAAAAAAATCTTCACAAATAAGTAATAACTATGTTGAAAAGGTAATAATAGATAATAAGGAATCTGTAAGTTCATTACAAAACACAGTTTTCTATCATTATCAGAACTGAAAGAGGAATAAGTTTTCTTGTTGTGAAACTCCATGTCCCATACTGTAAATTCAATGCCAGTGCTCAATAAGAAAAATAATTTTAAAAACTTGTTACTAATTTAAAAATAATTTTAAAAACTCATTTCTTATTTGAGAAAATTAGTTTATTTTCCATATTCTCCATTTGCATTCAGAAAAGGGATTTTTGTAGTGAGATGTACTACTTTCATGTACTTTATAAAGCTAATCTGTAAGAAATACTTTGCTGCTTCTTAGAATAGTGTCATTTATCAGTGAACACCTGATGAAACTGATCCATCATCATTATGGATAGCCTTAGTAGCCTTAGATATCCTTATAGATGTAGGAGAACCACGGACAGAAGTTTGTCTGTGGTTTGGACATTCTCCAGCTACATTTGCAGGAAATATAAATGATAAGAAATGTCATCCTAATTGGGTTATTATAATACTGCCTTTGAAAAATAGTCCTTCATATGTCTCAGAGTTGCTCTTTTTCTTTTAAGCTTTTCCATGCAGAAAATGTTTCATTAATTAATTGCACAAGAACATCTTGTATCCTGTTATTACTTCTCTCACTTCTCTGAAAGTCTCTGGTGGTGGTGATTCTCTAAATAGAAAAGAGTTTTGTTTAGTAAGGGTTGTAACACATACAAAGTGTTTATAGCACTGATCTATCATTGCCTTCAAAAATACTACAAAGAGCATTTTTTACCACCAAATTCCTACAGTGATGCTTTTCCTCAAGTATTTCTTAAATAATCCACATATAATATCTTTATATCAGGTTTAAAATTTGTATTTGCTGTGATCTTTCACAAAGTACTTCTACTGGGATATTATTTTAATTAGAAGTATAAGCTTGTCTACTGAAAAACTGTTTGTTTACATATATTCTATTCTATCAAAACAGCTGTGTGCTTAAACAAAGTATAAAAATAAAACTGTGGGAGCTAAATGTGTCCCAAAATATAGTGCTCTCTTCATTACATGAAAATATATCAGTCATGTAAAAGAAGACAATACTAAAATCCAAATACTTTAAAATAGAGAATATATATTTTCAAGAGAGTTGTTGTGATTTTAAAATGATCTCATGTAGCTGTAAATTAACATTTATTAAAACAATTACCTCATCTTGGAATTTTCATTATTTAGAGTACATTCAAGTGAGAAAGGAAATGCTGTTGAGATTCAAGCAGGAAGTAATATATTTGTAGTTTTACCAGATAATGATTTATTTTCTGTTGCTATCAGTTTTATTCCATGTAATTTTATGTAAGAAATTGTTTAGTGTAGAAAAATTTATCTTTGACATATCAAATTGACATTTACAAATTGTATAAACTCAGACTTAAGGCTTGAGGGGACACATACAGTGTGTTCTCTGATTGAAATTAGCACATTTGAAACTATTTTAGGTAGTCTATTTTTTTAATTACCTTTAAAACTACTTTTTAACTTTTATAACACAAAGCCTTTCTATACTGAATATATACAACAAGACATAGAAATTTCTTCTCAGAAATTAAATTAAAATTATTCCGTTTTAAAGATACTCCATGGCTCATCAAAGAATTCATAACAGTAGATTACTTTTATTCAAATACCTAAACAATGTTTGGGATATATATAAATATGCCAAATTTGATTATCTGCTTGTCACTTTCTCAATTTAGGTATAACATTAAGTGGCTGCTCAATTTTTTATCATTTCTATGGTACTGACATCCAGTCTCTGTTGGGAATCACTAGCCACCAATACTGAAGTCAAGATGTTTCCAGACTGCTTGGGGCTCTATCTCATCTCAGATCCTGAGGGCATTGTAAAATTAGTGACTTCATTCAAGTGAGATTAGCCACATCAAACATCATACAGAGATAGCTGATATTATGACTCTGATATATTTGGTGTGTACCTCTCTATTGATGGCCTCACTGGATAAAGTGTTGTTATTCAGCAGCTGAAATATTTGTTTTCATACTTCCCACTTTGCATAGGTCAGAGAAGGCACTAGAACTAAATATCCCATATTTTTACAAGTGTTCTATAAAACCCAGTTTATTTTCTAGCTTATTTAATTTGTCTCATAGAAAAAAAAGTCTTTTTTATACTATTGATTCAATCTTAAACCATAGAGGTGAAGAAATCAGCTATAAACAAGACTGAGTGAATTACCCTGGTAATCTATTACCCTGGTAATTAAACTATAATATTCTCTCCTGGAATGAAGAATATGTCTCTACTGCTAAGTAAGAATGTCAAGCAGAGTTAAGGCATTGACTATTTCACACTGCTTTGTTGGCTCATTCAGTAATTCTGGTTTATTCTTGTACAGCTGATTCTTCACAGTCTACCAGAGCAAAGTCAGGCCCAAAAAGTACAGTTGCAAGTTACTTGGTACTAGGCTTCCAAACCAGGGATTCATCCCTCATTTCTGTTTAGATATGATACATACGTTGTTTAAGACTGGATTTCAGGTCCTTAGTCCACAGGAAGTAGTACCAGAACTTCAAAACAGCTCTTCTCTTGAGATTATGCTTATACTCCCAACTGTTCTGCATGTTTCAAATACTGAAAAGCCTTGTTCAAGCACCTGATTCCTGGAGAGGGTTTGTCGTAAATTATCTGAAGTCCTTGTCACCAATCTGGAGTTCAGTGCATCTTATAAGACTGCATATGGGGTAAAATAGCTTCAAAGTCACACTGGCCCAAGCTAGAGGGAAAAGGAAACAAATATAGGTGACCCAGGGCAGGAAGAACAAGGTAGAGTAGATAGCTGGAACTAGGTAGGTGAACTTCTGCCTCAGGAAGTTTGCTCTGTAAGTAACCTAGCTGATCCTGAGTCTCTGGGAGAGACCTTGGTCTAGGTACAGGGATGCACTTGGGATGGCAGAGTCCCAGCCATGCCATGGCACAGCAGGATTTGTGATTTGCCCCTCCCTTGAGTCTTTCTATTGATTGGCTTAGGAATATGAAAAATCCCTGGTATTGACTTTGTGACTTTATGGCTGACTTTCATTTGTCCCTTCATGTGTGGGTATGATATATATGGGTAACCAAAAAAAACTAGAAACTCCAACTCTTGTAATACTTATCAGCTATTTCTTTAACTCGAGCATCCCACTATGAATAGTGACTAAAATATACAGTGCCTGTAATAACTATTATAATTTTATGTTTATTTACATGCTTTACTATTAAGCAACATCAGTTAAAAATTTTTCTTCCTTTCTCAATGCTACAGGTGCACACATTCAGTTTCTGAATTTCTCCACTGAAGCAAATCATGATTTCCTTGAAATTCAGAATGGGCCTCAGCACACCAGTTCTATGATTGGCCAGTTTAGTGGAATGGAACTCCCATCACCCTTGCTAAGTACTACTCATGAAACACTTGTCCATTTTTATAGTGATCACTCAGAAAACAGGCAAGGATTTAAGCTGACATACCAAGGTAAGTATGAACTTGCACAATGATCCTTATGATTAGAAAGGAAAAATAAAATTATAATAGTTTTTAAATATTATTTTAGAAGATATATTTGGTATATATTATATAGCATTTTAAAATCTAGAGATTGTTTAATAAATAGGTTGGAATTTTTAAAATTGAAATTGTGTTGAGTTGGAATCTTTGTTCTATTGATGCAAAAGCCTGAGAAGGTGATGTTATTTGCCAAAGGTCACAGAGCTGATAACCCTTTCCATTCCATTAAGTTGTACTGTTACCGACTCATACTTCTAATATTCACTGTCTTGTTTTCCCATTTACATAATCTTCCTATGATTAATGTAATGGTAAAAGCTATTTTCAATATTCAGGTGAAAAGTTTTATAATTTCCTATGTTATATATTTTCAGTCTAGACTCCTGTGAAAATTATCAGTAAATGAAAAAAAACACCAGATAATACATTCTATATCCATTTTCAAACACATATAATCAGTATTTGAAAATGTGAACTTTTTGTGGTCATTGACTGTTGGCTTTTTTATTCATCTTCATTGTTTGTTTCCCCACTAGTGACAAAAAAACATAACTAGTTTGTGCATATTTTTGAACTGTTAAAATAGTCTTGCTGTCAACAGTTGAGCACTATTACAGGAGCTCAACAGTTTAACACAATGGAATGGATTGTGTTTCAGATATCTGTGAGGGAATTCATGCCACCTTATTCTAGGATCTTAATTTGGATAACTTAATTATGTGTTGGGGGTTAACACTAGTGGGCAGTTACCTCCTACACACCCCAGTGGGATGGAGGAAGAGGAAAAGAATACTAAAAGCAAGAAATCTTGGGACAAAGATAAAAAACATTGTTTAACAGGTGAAGCATAAGAAGAGAGGAAGAAAATAAAAGTGACGCAAAGGCAACCACTCCCCACCTTCCACAGGCAGACCGATGCCCAGCCAAAGATGGCTAATGTCTCTAGTCCCCCTCTTTTCTCTTTTGTTGCTGAACATGATTTTATGTGGTATGGATGATCTCTTGTTAGTACAGGTCATCTGCCTGATTGTGTTCTCACCCACCCTATTGTACATTCCCAATTTATTTACTGGCAGAGCATAGTGGAAAGCAGAGATGGCCTTGATGTTGTTCAGCAAAAGCCAGACCATTCCTGTGTTATCAGTATTCTTTTGGCCACAAACCAAAGATGCAGCACCATATGAGCTTCTATGAAGACAGCAAACTCTGTAATTTCCAGGTCCAGTATAGCATTTATTTGCATACACACATGTATGTACATTTATAGTTAGATCTTATCTACGGAGTCAATGGACAGTGAGGAAAATTCTGAACACCTGAATTAGACTGATGCTCATACAGCATGCCCACAAAGAAATCATGATTCTCTGCCATCTATAGAATTTTTTTCTGTCACACAGTCTTACAAGTATGGAATATTCTCACATCAGATTCACCTAGTCTTAGTTTCCTTCTGAGCAGTCAAAAATAATTGTGATTTTCAATTAATAGAAATGACAAGTAAAATACAATGCCATGTGGTATATTTTCTATATATTCTCCACTACTCTTTGTTCTGGTTCCATTTAGTGTGTTTTTCCTTGCCATAACAAGCTCTTCCTTACTAACAGCATTTTCTGCCCTTGGAGATAAAGAATATGTTGTTTGTAGACTGTATAACATGTTCTTCCAGAGGCAGTGTTGCAGCTTACACAACAAGTACATAGTTTTATTACTCTTTTCTTCTTTTCTTCCCTTTCTTACTTAGTCCAGTAGGACTCTTTGATCTACTCTGAAATAAATGGGAAGGTGATGCAGAGGACATGATACAATAGGAACTGCTTTTTTTTGGTTCATTCTAACCATCTCTTGTTAAAATCTGTTGCTTTTTAGATAAGTTGCATGCTTTCTACTTCTCCCATTTGCTACTTGTTAGCTGTCAACAAACCGAGGATCATGAGTTCCTCAATGACAGTGTAAAATTTTATCTTATTATGTAAACATTGGAACAGCAATTAAAGCCAGAGCAAGGTGTTATGAAATATTACATTTTTGCATTACATGGACCTTATAATAAAATATTTTTAAAAGTGATGAAACTGTGTTAGTAGTATTCTCAAAATAAAAGAAAATGTCAAAAAAATACTATTCATTGAAATTCAGAAACTTGTACTAATATTTTCCAAGTACTTACAGAAAAAATCCAGAAAAATTATTAAATTCTCAACAATAGTAATAATTTGATGTCTTTTCATAGCTAACTTATTAGTCTAATAGCTACAACAGTAGAACAAAAAAAAATCATAGCCAAGAAAGAGATACCGTTTAATTGTGATATTTGTGTCATTCTAATTTCAAATGAAAAAATATAACTAGTAATTGTCTCATTTCACAAATAGTGTAGTTATGTAGTAAATACATAGCTATTTGCATTACCAAATGCATATACATTCATTGAGTTTTATACTTCCCATGAGTGAGAAGCAAAGCAATTTCTTTTGTCAAGACAACTCATGCAGTTAAATTTATGTATTACTCCTTACCTATAGAGACAGTATTTTAGTGTGCGTGTGTGTGTGGTGTATATGTGTGTGTGTGTATGTATATGTGCATGTTAAAAAATTTATGGGTTTAAAACATTTAAAAAAACCTGACAACATAATCAATTTCAATTAAAAGTCAAGTGCTGGAAAAAATGAATTATTCTAAAAGGTATTTATGATTTATTGGTGGTTTTTTTTCCTACTGTGGAAAGTCGGTAACACAGTTGTGTTAAATTTTTAAGTGATTAGGATCTACCAGCTAAGCTCACTCTATTAAATTTATAATTTACTTGTGTTCTGTTTTACATATACTTCGTTTTCTTCATTGTGCAAACGGATATGGGACTTTTCTTCTTTAAAAATGAATTGTCTTGCATGTGTTTATTTTTCTTCACAAAGAATAAACTCTCTCTGTTGCCTCTGAGATCACAGATTACACTAGGTATTTCTACTGAGAAGATCTAGCAATTCTACAATCATCATATATTATAACTTCATATTGAGCTAAAATAACTTGCTCAGCATCATTTAGAACATATAGGAAATTGTACACTCAATTAGATATCCATAATCCACCAGCTTTGGAAAGTATTGTTTCAGTGTATTCACTGTTCTTCTCTTGACCTCTGAAAGAAAATGCCAGTGGTTTACAAATGGGCAATTTTATTGTCTGCTTTATTTTTTATCGTACAAATAAAGAGACATGGGTGATGGCTATGCTTACTCAATCAATGTATGCAATAAAAAAAATGAAGTTTTCTAGATATGTTAGCATTTTATGAAGGATAAGGTTTTTTATAACCCCTCATCTCAAGGGAAAACAAAGAACATGAACATTGTAGAGTGAATTATGAAACTAATAATGCTATTTCTCAATTTTTTCTCCTGATTTTCTGAAGGCAGAAAAATGGTTATGAGATCAAATCTTAACATAGCTTGGAACTGTACTCTGAACAAATTATTTTTGGGAAGAAGAAAAGTGAATGCACATGGAGAACTGTAAAATATTTTCTACCCATACTTGTCGAGATCTAGTGCTGGTCCTTGAGCCCGTGAATTCTTACAGCACAGGATTTGAAAATATAACCTAAATCCCTTAGATACTGTGTATTTCTGAAGGCATTAAAAAGCTTTGTCTCCTTAGCAGAACCCTGGGGAAATTACAGTTCTCAGTACCATTGCTGATCAGATTCTTATTGGTTTATGCTCTTTTCCCTTCAGCTTTGCAATTGCAATGCATTGGAAATGGTGGGCATTCCATTTTGTTAAAGATGGATTGCTAAATTTCTGTGTGTTGTGGAACCTTTTGTTTCACTTGCAGCAAGAAGGAAGTTCATAGTGATTGCCTGTTGAACTACTGGAAGAAGTTGGAATTTTTTTTTTTTTCAAGATAATGAAAGAACTTTCAAAGTGCTTGATTTTTTAAAGAGCAACATTTAAGTTTAATTACATTTTTTCCAATGTTGAAATAAGTGTTTTACTGTTTAGTTAAAAAAGAGAAACATTGAGAAAGACTGTCTCTTATGAGTGTTGCAGTTTTGCCATCTATGTAAAACAGCAAAAAGAGGAAACAACCACAAATACTTAGAAGAACATTTCTCTATGTCATTTGACTGGTGATCTTGAGGTTCTGAGACCCCCATTTATGTCAAATCTCAATACCTGAGTTATAAACTAGTCTCTGTACACTAGGTCTGAGAAGAACACTCATGGAAGTTTGATTGGCAAGCTGTTATACCAGGTCAGAAGAAATAAATAGCTTTTATGGCCTTTGAGGGATTCATAACAGAATTTAGTGCACAGAAGAACACAGTTAGTCTAATGGTTCATAAGACATATTTGTGGGTTTTAATTCCTGTCCATATTAATGTTGCCTCATCTTTTAGTATTTATGGAACATCTTTTTATTTTTTTTTTTTTCTCCACATAACTTTCCCTTTAGGACTAGAGCTTCTTTAAGGGAAGCAGAATAAATGTTTGATGTGTATTATTTTTACTGTGGAAGTCCTAGTTCCTATTATTGGAACTGTAAGACTATTTTCAGTCTGCTCTGAATTTCAATATAACATAAAGCCAAATATGAAATAAGAATCTTACTCTCATATGTTTGAGAGTTTCATCAATATGGTCCAGAAAATACACAGAAAAATGTTCTAATTGCCCTCCCTTTCTTCCACAAACACTCATGCACACACAAAACATGATTTAAACATATTAAATCTGATGGCCTTAAACTGAAAAAAAAGATGATTATGATGGAGCTTCTGAGTCTTAGGAATCATGGAATGAAAAGGGGATTGTTGAAAAGTTACTGTATTTCTAAAATGGTTTCAAATTATGTCCTAAGGCAGGAATGCTAATGGAAATAAAATCTTTTGAGGGCCCTGTCGCAAATTATTTTCTAAATCATTAATTATGTTTCGTGATTCTAGTCCTGAGTCATGACATCTGTAAAGATTATGTTCTTTGGTGCCTATAACAGTAAACTGAGATTCCAGATTGCCAATCCTATCCTGTGCTCCAGCAAGCTGCATCCTGGGCTTCCATAAAAAGAGGCATGGCCAGCAGATCAAAGCAGGTGATTCTTTCCCTCTGCTTTGCTCTCTTGAGACCCCACCTGGAGTGCTGCATTCAACTTCAGTGCTTCAAGCACAAGAGAAGCCCAACCCTGTTGAAGTGGGTCCAGAGGAAGAATACAAAGTAATGAGCAGGCTGGAGCACCTCTTCTGTGAAGAAAGGCTGAGAGAGTTGGGGTTCAGCCTAAATGAGAAGGTTTCAGGAAGTCCTTATTGTGACCTTTCAGTATTTTAGAGGATCTTTTTAAAAATAAGAGAGGAGACTTTTTACCAAGGCCTTTAGTGAGAAGGGTCAGCAGTTTTAAATCAAAAGACAATAGATGTAGATTGGACATAAGGAACATAAGATGAGGGTGGTGAGACACTGAAACAAGAAAAGTTTTGAATCCCTGAAGGCCTTCAGTCAGTTTAGATGGCACATTTAGCAGTCTGATCTACTGAAATACGTCTATGGCCATGGCAGGGAAGTTGGAACGAGATCAACTTTAAAGGGACTTTCCAACAAAATTCATGGTAGGCCACTGTAGACTGAGAAGTGGATTTTTTATTGAGTCAGTAGTTATAAACACCATGATACTGGAGGAATGTACAGTAAACCTAAATGAAACTTTTAAATGAACTAATTGTGAGCTCTCCTAGCATTTGAGTGATTGCATGCTCAATTCTCTGCTAATACCATTTTTTTTGTAAAGCAGTTATTTCCATGTTTAAGTGTTACAGAGGTATGTGGCACTTGGAAAGCCAATAAGTCACTCTAATGCTTATGTAAGATGGCAAACACATTTGAACCATAACAACAAGGTAGCAGAGAATCAATTACATTTCTTTTGTGATATACAATCTTTTCTTAGCAGTGGAAAATATACTGCACAAATGAATGACAAATGTCTATATGAGATAATTTTAAAATTCAAATATTTGACTTCTGCCAGTATTGGAATGAAATCTTTTTCTCACATTTCCTTTACATTTTATTTCAGGCTTGCACTAGAGTTTTTGTCTGCAGTCAAACGGAATCTCAGTTTGTAAAGCTCAGTAGCAAACAAATCTTTGGGCATGACACTCATAAAAAGAGCTTTCTATTGCAAGGTGTGAAATCAGGATTTGTTGGCGGTATTTGTTAGTCATGACTACTGAATAATGAATTATTCTGTTAAATCAGATATTATTGCATATATCAAAAGAACAAAGAAGAATATAATTAATATTTATGTTAAAACTGTAAAACATATTTCCTGAGTGACCTGTAAATCATAATATCATAGTCACATGGATCACCTGACCACTAATTTATGAGTCATCTATAGGATTTATACCAGAAAATACAAGCAGTGTATGTTAAAATTTTACACCTTATTTTCTAAAATAACAAATAGCAAAACAGTTTTACTCTGCTCATATGCAAGTGCTTTTGCCCCTAACTGACTGACCTTCAAATTTACGGTGATTTGCTTTATGCACAGGTTCTCCTCTTACTAAAACAAATACCAGAACAAACCCCCAGAATTTCTGTATGTATTTTGTTTGCCTTATTTACAACAGGCAAACAGCATATGCATTTCTCAATAAAGAGAAAACCACTTTCTATTTTTGAGCAGTTTTGTGAGTCTGGACAGGTCCCAGCTGACTCTAAGCTGGTCAACATTGTACTAGTTTTAAAGGAGGTCAAGGAGGACCCCAGAAACAATAGGCCTGTTAATCTTACTTCAATGCATGGTAAACTTGTGGAGAAGCTTATTCTGGAAGGTATCGAAAAACACCAGAAAGACAATGCAGTTGTTGGTCACAGCCAGCACAGCTTCATGAGAGGAAAGTCCTGCTTATCAAACCTGGTTTCCTTTTATGACAAAACAACACACTCGGTGAACCACTGGAAGTCAGTTTGTGTGGTCTTCTTGGATTTCAGGAAAACTCTTGATACTGTTTTATACAGGATCCTTCTGGGCAAAATGCCAGCACACAGCTGGATAAACACATCACCTGATGAGTGAGCAACTGGCTCATGGCTTGGGCACAATGGGTGACAGTAACTGGGGTGACATCAAACAGAGGACCTGGCACTAGTGGAGTCCCACTGGGCTCCATCTTAGGCCCTGTGCCCTCCCACATCTTTGTAGGTGACCTGGAGGCAGGACTGGAAGCGATACTAAAAAAAGCTGTCAGATAAAAGAAAACTTGAAAGAGCTGCTGACTCTCTTGAAGGCACAGAGGCCCTGCAGAAAAACCTCAGCAAATTAAAAGATTGGGCAATCACCAACCATATGAAGTTCAACAAGGGAAAGTGCTGGATTTTTCACCTGGAATGCACCAACTCTGGCTGTACAGACAGGCTGGGGAACGAGATGTTGGAAAGCAGTGCCACAGAAAGGGACCTGGGGGTCCTGGTCAATGACAAGTTGAATGTGAGTCAGCAGTTCCCTGGCAGCCAGGAGGGCCCCTGTGTCCTGGGGGGCATCAGGCCCAGCATGGCCAGTGGGCAAGGGAGGGGATTGTCCCACTCTGCTCTGCACTGGGGCGCCCTCACCTTGAGTGCTGGGGGCAGTTTTGGACACTGCATAAATGAAAGATTTTAAACTATTAGAGTTCAAAGCAGGGCAACAAAAAAGGTGAAGGGCCTTGGGGGGAAGCTGTATGGGGAGCGGCTGAGGTCCCTTGGTCTGTCCAGCCTGAAGGAGATTGAGGAGAGACCTCATTGCAGTCTACAACTTCTTTACCACTTGCTGCCTGATGCCAGAATGCCCTTCCTGAACCCAGATCAGCCACCCTTCTGGGTAACTACTCCCAGTTTGTATACCAGTCATGATGTTCTATGGTATGAAACATCCCTTAGGTCAGTTCAGGTCACCTGTACCAGCTATACTCCTTCCCATTTTGTTTATTTTTTTTTATTTTTTTTTTTTTGCATACCACCTCACTCGCAGAGCATGAGAAAAATTTTTAAAAAATGAGAAGAAATTAACTCTTCCCTAGCAGAAAGCAGGACAATACCCACCTCTTATTCCATACAATTTTTGTCACACCAAGTTTTAATACTCTCTAATATCCCATCACTTTCCCTGTTTATCTTTTTTGATACATATACGCACAATCATCACTTCCTTTGTCTATGGAAAACGTCTGTCAAATCTGTCAGGATTTCCTCTCTCACCTGAGTGGTTCCTGTCTTATCTTTTTATGTAGATCAGTGGGAGAGTTGTTTTTATTTTTTTTTCTGAAACTGATTTTTAATACTAACTTCAAAAATTCTGAGACTATGTTAAGTACTTTCAAAACATAATCTATTAATAACGTATTGTAACAAGTTAAGCAATAAGGAAGCATGGTATTCATCTCCTCAAAAGGTTCTACAATCTAAGTTTAAATATTCCAGTACTTACTGTCATTGTTCCAAAACACTGTTGCTGTAACTGTTGGACAATACATTGCTACATCTTAAAAAAAAGAAAAAAAAAAAAAATCTGTGAGATCCTCTGACCTTCTGGAATAATTTCTATTCTATTTTAATATAATTTGATAAATAGGTAAATAGATTTTTATATAGTTTAATATTTCAGACTTGATACAGTAATCTTCAGCATCCTGTACTCTTAAATAATCTTTCTGCTGCTCTGTTTTGTATAAAGATGTTGATAAGGATATTATCAGTATTAGTACTACACAAATGATAGCAGGAGTAATAATAACATTAAAAATTAATGAGCCATTACTAGCTTTAGCACAAAATTTAATGAACCACAATTTAGGGAAAATAAACCTTTTGTATTTCCTTTCAGTAGCAATTAATTTTTATTCTTAGGTTCTGAAATTATTTTCTTAATTTTTTTTTATTTGAGAGAAGGGGGATCTGATTTTTTGGAGGATTTCAGAATATTTCTAGTACCACTACATCTTTTCCAATTTTCTAGTGTTAAAAACACTGAATTCTGGATTTGTTGAAGGAATAAGGGAAAAGAAGAAGGCTCTCTCAATGTAAATCTTTTTATTGCACAGCATGACTGTAATTAGCAATGACTAAAAAACTTACTGCCAGTAGTTGTACTTCAGTGATCAATTAAGTACAGACTTCACTTTAAGTAAGCACTTAAGCATATCTAAAATATATGTTTAGCTTAGTCTTGCTGAAATGGCTTGTTTAAATAATCTATTTCAGAATAATACACTTCTAGGATGAACATGTTCTTATTGTAAAGGTTAACTTTGAAAAAAAGTAACAAAATACTTTGTTCAAGAATATGTTCATCATATTCTCTTGCCGTATTTTTAGAGCTTGCACTTAACCACACATGGATACAGAGCACGCTGGTATTCTTGTTTCAAATTTCTTCTGACAGAAGTATTCCTTAAGTGGAAATTGAGGCCTCAAAAAGAGCAGGGCCTTCATCCTTTTAACACTGATTTCTTAAATGGCAATTACTTACTATCCAATCTATGTTAAGTTGTCTGTAAATAATTCTGCATAAAATTTTTATGAAACGGTCTTTTTATTGCTTCATATGGAGCTGCTTGCATTATCTTCATATCTTAGTAAATGTTATTAATGGAAGTTTCTTCTGAATTTTCACCACACTGATTTTTATGAATTAAAGGTGTTTCTTTGAATAATATTTTGATGTCCTCAAAAATGCAGAACCTAACATGAAATATGATGAATCATTAAAGCTATTTTTTGCATGATGATATATTCCGTTCCCTTCAAAGGTATTTATAATTTTTTTAGACCTTTATGGTGCTCTGTTGTGTTGAAGTCATTCATTAATTCTTTTAATTTTTTTAGGTCACATGATTTTTGGGCATAGTTTAATATATATTAAAAATCCAATGGATTGTGAAAGTCTTGTATTTCATAAAGTTTTAAGGAATTAATGATTTTGTTGTACATTACTAAAATATTTTTGTATGGTCCAAATTGATGATTTATTTCTTGTTATGTGTTAATCTCTGAATAACTGAAGCTTGGCATTCCAGTGTTTACTTATTATTGAATGCATTATAGATTTTATATTAATGTGTACTTTCCTAGTGTGTTGAGAGCTGATTAAGCAATAAAAAGTACTTCTGTTCTCTTCCAGCTTACGAATTACAGAATTGCCCCGATCCTCCTCCTTTTTTGAATGGCTATATAGTCAACTCAGATTACAGTGTGGGTCAGTCAGTATCATTTGAATGCTATCCTGGGTATGTTTTGAGGGGGCAACCTGTTCTCACTTGTCAACATGGAATCAACAGAAATTGGAACTATCATTTCCCCAGATGTGAAGGTAACTTTCTGATAGTACCTTTGCTTCAGAACTCACAGTACTTTCTGATTTTTGTTTACTTGTTTGTGTGCCAGTACATAGTGCAGCTTTTTCTGAAGAACAGTGCCTTTATCCTAACCTGTAGTGTAAGCAGATAAAGGCAGAATATTATGTGATTTATAAATCATAAACGTTTTATGAATCATGTTCCTTGGCAGTGATTTATTGTTCTTGTTAATATCTGTCAGATGTATTGATTATGAGAACTCATGATGCTGCCAGAAATTATCTTAAACTCTATGTGAAGGACTATTTCAAGAAGATACTTTTATTCAAGAGCAGTTAGCTTATGGAGACACCTTTATAAATGTTTTGGAAGAAAATACAAAGCTAAAAGTTCACTATAAACAGATATGTAATATTTTTCTTCATGTTAAACATATGGTAAAGTTTTAAAATATCAGTTAAAAATAGATATAAAAGTGTAAAGTGTTAACACTTGGTGTTTTTAGAATTTTTTAGAAACCTAGCCAAAGTTCCACACCTCATATTTTATTGATATAGATGCAGCACCAAAGGGCATGCAGCCTTCTATCTTTTCTTATTCCTTTTTACTCCCTATAGAAGCATATTTCCTAAAATACATGAAGGTGTATAATAGAAGAAGAAGATTTTTATGGTATAAACCAGCATTTTCTGTTTTCTTAGATGAAACAAGAGTAAATAATATATGTTCAGTTTGAAATGACAAGCAATAAGTGAATTAATATTTATAATGACATGAGGACAAAGTCATTCTTACTTTTCCCTGTCCCCTAATCCATAGTTTTAATTCAGTGGTTTTATTATCATTTTCTAACTCAAAGAAGGCATTCCTCTTCTACTGACATTTCTATAATTCACAACATACATTTGGCCTGGTTCCTGTGCATGTAAATCCTACCTTCCAAGCCTACCTAGCGTCATCTACATCTCCTCCATCACAGCTGAGACCTGAATGCATGCAACTTTCTTGTGTGTGTGGTTGTGTACATTTATAGGTACCATTTCTGACTAAACAGCAGGTTGCTTTCTGTTTTGACTGAGCATTAAGAGTTTTCTGTCTCTCACTTAGCACACCACTTGCTTTGTGGAAAATTCATCTGTGTACGTTAAAGCTCCACCTACTACTGCTGAAATTATTCCTATGACATATAAATGTGGGGTTTTTTTCTACAGGGAAATCAAATTGTTACTCTGATTGTTGTAATTTGACAGTGGGTCTGAGAGAGAAATCAGTGAAAGAATGAAATAATTTTTCTAGTTGTGACCAGTTTTCTTACAAGTTTGAATCAAAAACTTTCTACAGAAGATTGCACATACTTTTGAAGGCTGAGAATCTGTATATGGGAGAAAATTAGATTAATTTCTGCTCAAGTAATCATGGTAGAATCATGTCATATACTGTGCAATCCAGTTGTCCTGGTGACTTACCATAGATGTCTCGCTGTAATGTATGTATTGTCAGTAAATGACTAATTGGATTTGGGTATCTTTTGGTGGAATTTTAAAAATGTTTATGATCTTTCCATGCACAACGTAATTAGGTGTAAATGGGTATGAGAACATATAGCATGGCATTCATTCATTTATAAATCAACATGTGGTCTACTGTTAGCATTTGATAGCTTAGAAGATTTGATTATACACTTACTCATTTCAAAAATCTCTGTTTCTTCATGTCTGTCATTCAAAGTGTAACGTAAGAGCATCATTAATTTAGAGTGATTTGTTGATTCACATTAAAGCTATGTTTATCTTGTGTGAAATCTAACCAGGTATTTCTGTTTAATGTGATGTTTTCTGTAATTTTTAAAGATCTTTAGAGAAAGCCTAGTAACAGCTGGATGTATTACTTACTCTACTAGAGTTTTGTTAGCTGTGGCACTTCTTTTCCTGACAAAATGTATTGATCTTCCAATCATAACAATCACATAAGAGGAATTAGACTGTCTTTACTGAGATACAATCAATCTTCATGCCTTCTTGAGTATTAGAGAATAATGAAGGGAAAATAAAAAATGTATACAATCAATAACACCATTAATAAACCTGTCAAAAATAGTAAACTCAAAATATATTTAAATATAAAACTTCAATCAGAAAAATCCTGTATATTAATTAGAAATTAATATTAGTCTCAGGAAGTGTATTTCCCTGTAGTAAGCATAATTGTCAAAGCAGTCTTAGTTGTAAACATAGCGTACTGTGGATGTGGAGAGAACAGAGTAGATTTCTGAGACCAGACAAAGTGACCATAGCATGAATGTAGGGGTTTAGGAAATAGTAAAAAGTGGGCTTGAGTCACATTTTCATCACAACTCCCAGAGCTGATAGACAGTGCAACCGGGAATCAGACAGATAGAACCAACCCTTTGTTTTCCTTAGCTGGTTTCATTTGTTGGCCACAAGATTCATGGTTCAGAAGCAGGTACCATTCTGTTCAGGGAATCACAGAATGGGTTGGGTTGGAAGGGACCACAGTGAGTCACCTTGTCCATCCTCCTGCTCAAGCAGAGTCATCCCAGAGCACATTGCAAAGGATTGTGTCCAGACGGAAAATGTGCTAAATGCATCATACAAGTCAGTACTGATATGGATGAAGAAAGTGAAGTAGTTAAAGCCTTTTTATCCAGAGATTATTAAAACAACTCCTTCAGAAAGGGCTACTCATCAACTAGCCAGGTGACCTTCTACCACAACAGTATAGCAGCTTTAATCCATACAGAAAATGAGATATCCTTCTGCATTTATCAGTCCTCCTTCCTTTTTCCCTTTTCTTTTTCTGTTCTTTCCTTTTTACTTTTAAGTTGAAAAAGAAGTGAAGAGGGTCTGAAGGAGGGTCACAGCAACACTGACAATAATAACATAAGCTTAATGGTAAGAGCTAAAGAGAAATGTTCTAGAGCAAGGCTGAGTGCCCATAAATGAGATTAAGGTCTCATTCTAATGGGTGAGACTCACTAATTTACACTAATGGCCATATGTCTACTTGAATACATGCTTTCATCCATATTCATTCAATTCTTCCAAAGTGAGACTCAAAAGAGCACATTATCACATATTTGCTACCCTTGAATAAAGTCAGCCTTTTCATATCTGTGACTTGGCTACAGACTTCATTCCGCAAGTGTGCACAAATTTGTGTCTGTATGTCCATTTTATTTGTCATAAGGATAATTAGCATACAATATGCAAGTGAATCACCATTAAAAATGACTCAAACCTGTCAGAAATAAAGCATCATTTTGGACTAGTGAAAGAACAATCAGCCTATTTTTTCCAGAATTGTATTCCCGTTCAGTTAGAGTTCAGTTGGATGGAAACATGCAGGATCTGTGTCGTGGTTTGACATGGAAGTGAATTTTTTTTTTTCAGGAATTTGGGTCAAACTAATCAGTGATTAGGTTTGGATATTGGCACCTGGAGTGACCACTGAAAGTATGGACACGCTTCAGAGAACACAGGGGGTTAAAAGTAAGAACACTCAGGGGAACTGTTTCTTTAGTTCCAGTCTTCAAAGAGTGCAGACTCTCCCCTGCCCAGCCATGGGCTGGGCGGGGGAGGGGAAGCCACGCAGCCTTGTCCAGGTAGGCCGAGGTGGCTGAAGGTCTGGAACTGAGCCAGCTCTTGTAGACAGAAGGGTGGAGAGAAGCAAAGATGCCTTTGTCCCCTTTCCCAGAGGGAAAGAGACAGAGAGCCTGATGGCACCTGGAGATTTGCCGGCAGAGGAGAAGGAGAAAGGCGGGGGGGATGATGCCCAGCGTGGGAGTCGAGAATGCTAGGCAGAGATTTCAGCCATCCAGGGAGTCTGAACTTTTAACCCTTTCCAGGAAATGAAAGCTTTGTAAAATATTACTCCTCTTCGATTTGTAGTAGAAGAGAGACAGTCCGGGACCTGAGATGTTAGAAGAAGAAATTTTTAGGTGAGAAGAGTAGCTTTTAGCTGGACTTTTCTTGTTAGCCATAGACTGAACCAAATTCTCTTGCAATAGAGACTGCATTTTAGGGGGATGCAGTGGTGACCCAAGAAGACCTGCTTCAGCAACCAAAAAGCACAGGAATGGCAAGAACAGAGGAAAGCTGAGGAGGGAATGGTGATGCCCTCTGTCTTCAAGAAGAAGATGATCTCTGTTCCTGGACCCTTAGCCCTAGGGAAAAATGGGGGGGACTGTAGTCCCAAGATGAGAAGCTGAACTGTTGTCTCTTTTGGTCCGTGGCAAAGCATCCTTAAAGGAGCCCTATGAGCAGTCTGTCCATGCACAGTGGTGAGAGCACTGTGACATGGAAAGGGGAGTGTCACACTGACAGATTTTCTCGGGCAGTTGCCATGTGTAACATGGAAACACAGGAGGTGGCAACTGTGTTTCCTGGGGGGTCTGTGGTGCAAGAGAGACTTCTCTCTCCCTTGATAGACTGAGTATTGATTATCTGAAAGGTGTTCATTTGATCAGGAATCCCGGGTGATGTTTCATGGTAGTTGTTTTAAAAATTGGGAAGAGGAGGGGTGTTTTAAAGGGTCTTCATCCTGAATTTAGTGTGTGTGTCTTCTGTAGTAAATGTTTAATTAAGTTTTTTTTTTCCTTTGTTATTAAGCTTGGGCCTGCTCTGCTCTGTTCCTAGTAACATCTCACAGCATTTATTTGGGAAGGTGTATTTTCATGGGGGCGCTGGCATTACGCCAGTGTCAAACCATAACAATCTCTTTGTTTATTTGGTTTTTAATCTTGAATACAAACAAAAGGTGCCCCTTTTTAAATGGTGTGTGGACTTAGTTTCAAGAATTATATGCAAACAATGCTACTAGTAGATTTTGATGAACTTTAAGAAATGAAACCTTAAAGACATCAGCATAAGTTACTTTTAGAAATGTCAGTATTTATTGAGAAGCAACCAACGAAGGAAAAGGCTGTCTTGAAGACTTAGGTTGTCTTGTCTTGTGGAGCTTTAAAAATTTGGTAGCATTTTCATATTCCACTTGTAACATGAAAAACTATTTTCTACTACTATTTTTTTTTTCATTTGTTTTCTTTTCAGCTCCTTGTGGCTATAATGTAACTGCTCAGAATGGTACAGTTTATTCCCCGGGATTTCCAGATGAATACCCAAATTCCAAGGACTGTACTTGGTTAATTATTGTATCTCCAGGCCATGGGATTTATATCAACTTTACCTTACTTCAGACTGAACCTGTGAATGACTACATTGCAGTTTGGTACGCAATTTTTTTGAAACAGAAGTGATTTTTTTCTGATTGATTAAAAAATCTCACTGTCCCAAGCTACAGGTTTTCTTAGTATTGCTCTTTAGGTTGTCATATGTGCTGAAAAACAGCATAAAACAACTTCTAGGGTTATCTGAAAAAAAAATATTTATCACTTTCTGAACTCTTTAAGAATACCATTCCAAAATACTTTGAAACTCAAACTCAGTTGTCAATCAGATCTTATTTGACTCTCTCTTCTCTAATTTGAGGCCATGTGAGGTCAAAGTGATGTAATAATCTACACTATGTTGAATTATCTGTTCCATGAACACACAGGCAATATATGTTAGTTTTTGCAAAAATTTCTGATATCTTTAAACATTAACTAATTTAGGCATTAAGTAAGATTTTCTTAAATTTTCTTAATATTTCAATATGCCTGATAGACATACATTTTATATTTTCTAACCCACAATTTCAGGCCTTGTACCTCCATGTCTTTAAGCTTCATATTACATTTTCCTCTTCTCTGAATTTGTATTTCTTTCCACACCAGCCCATTCAATTTATGACCTTCTCTGAAGGAAGAGGCCTTAGACCTGTCTAAATTCTTGCACAACAGTTTACTGCACTCAAGAGCAGGCATAGATAATGCTGAAGGTGTTGGACATGTCATTTCTGTCCAGCCCTGGCCCTTACCCCACATACTGTGCAAAGTGACTTCTCATATATGCTGCAAATAGTTCAGGAAAAGGAAGGTTTGCACAGAATATAGGATGTAACTTATTGCTGTGCGAGTCAGCTGCTGTGATCTCCCAGCTAGTCCACTGTTCCTGTAGCTATTGGTGAGGTTTTTTCAGACACTTTCTAGAGATGTGCAGCTGTTTCTGAACAGCTATTTGGTCACGTCTGGTGTTTGCACTACCTGTAAGCCTAAGTGTAAAATACATCACAGATTGTCTTCCCTGGCAGGTTGTGTATATATAATGCTTGGCTTTTCAATGATACAACTGAGGTGAATAAATATACCTCTGACTGAAAGACAGTAAAAGGTCAAATTAACAGCTTTCAGAGACATTCCAGATATCTCAAGCCTTCTAAAATAACATATTGCAAAAGTGTTTCCATTCAGTTTAGATTCATTACATGTAATATAAAAAATAACTAGAAGTAAGTGTTGTAGAGCTCAAAAAATTCTTCAGTGATAAAAGTAGGGAGTTTTGTTTATTTATTCATTCTGACTGTTCAGGCCTGAATGTTGTACATTATGATACTGGAAGTGAATGAATATGTTTCCCTTTGTGTGTCTTATCCTACTGCTGAGAAACACAAAACACAAGATTATTTCATAGTTTTTTCTCCCTTTTTTTTTTTTTCTCCCCTTAGGATATACCTTTGAATCTTTGGAATTTATTTAAGTGGCAGAGTAATTTGTGATTTCCATGACTCTGTGTTTTAACTATGAGTTGAAGAATTGTAGCTCCTTAGTCAAAATGCTAGAAATATGACAGCATTACATCATTTTTTCACTTTTTTCTACATCTGATCTGTACATGAAAATATTTGGTGAGAATACACGTTGAAAATTTCTTGCCACCACTACATTTCTGGCCCACTATTGCAAGTAGCCTGGTCTCGTTGGAAAAAGTATTCTTTGTGCTAGGCAAAAAAAAAAAAAAAAAGAAAAAAAAAAAAAAGATGAAACTCATTTGCTCATTTAAAATCATTAGGAAAAGCATTTTTTACAAAAATTTAAACTGCTCTCCAGAGAAAAGAGACTATTCATTTGAATGTTAAGGACATCAGTTTTTCAGCTAACTTTTCAATGTTTTACATTCCAGGGATGGTCCTGACCATAATTCGCCTCAGCTAGGAGTTTTCAGTGGGAACACAGCTCTGGAAACAGCTTACAGTTCTACCAATCAAGTCCTCCTCAAATTTCACAGTGATTTTTCAACAGGAGGATTCTTTGTCCTCAATTTTCATGGTCTGTTTTCTTTATATAATTAACATCTAATTACCACAATCATGTAGTGAATTTTTAAAATATTTAACTTTGTGGTTTCCTGACTTACCAGGACTCATGGATTTACTGTTTGTTTGTTTGTTTGTTTTGTTTTGTTTTGGGTTTTTTTGGTGGATTTTTTTGTTTGGTTGGGTTTTTATTGTTTTTTTTAAACAGTACTTATGAGTTTTTTAAAATTACATATTAAAAATCCTAAGAATGTTAATTTGGGACTTTTAATAAACTGTGTTCTATCTTTAATATTAATCATTACCATCTAATATTAGGCTCTTACTCTTTTAATTACTTTGGCTGATTTATTCAATAAAATTTAACTTTCTTTACTAAAATTATTCTCCAGAAGAGTTTCTGGGGTGCTGTGGTAGGGCTGAACAATAGCGTAAAGACTGATACGCAGCAAAATACTTTGTTCAAGGTTACATTCAGGGCTAAAGGTGGTGAAAATTAGGCATCTAACTCGGAAGTGAAAAGCTGGACTATAATTCTAGTTCTAATTTGGACTAAGTCACCCAAAATATGTATAATAAATGGAAGATTATTAGCCTTCTGGACTCTAAATCAAAAATATACAATGGATTAATTCACAAAGACCAAATAAATGTCACAGAAAGAGAGCACTGAGATACCTGTTTGCATGGGGAAGTCCATATCATATTGTTACTCAGAATCTAAAATGTTTCTCTTGTCTGTATGCTTCTCCTAAAATGAGGTCATGATACATGGTCATTCACTGCAGTTAATCTGAGAAGCAAAAACTGGATAGGACTGTCCAGTGGATAGGACTATCAAGCTGTCGAGAGAATTTTGTTCTGACAGTAAATTTGTTCCTTAAAGGGTAGAGTTTTTCTTTAGGATATGCACTCTTATCACAATCTTTATTTCCATTTTGAATTTTTTTTTAATACAGAAAGGGCTTATTCAACTGTTGTAGGCATTCTATTCCATTTTAGAAACACAGTCATTTTAGTGGTCATCTTTCTTACAAGATTGCTCACAATTTATTGAAACAGATTTGAAAAGCAGACAAGAGACTTTTTTTAGAGTCATAGAATCACAGAATGTTTTAAATTTAAAGGGACTTTAAATTATCTAGTTTCAACCTCCCTGCCATGGACAGGAACATCTTCCACTAGACCAGTTTTAGACCGAGACTTGTATGATTCCTGAGATCTACAAGTTCTCTGGGTAACCTCTTCAACCTCTTCCAGTGTCTCACCATGCTCATGTCATTTAATAACATTTAACATGAAAAATATTGTAACTGAGAGACCACGAGGCTCAATGCAGCTCTCATAATTTGGGAAGTGTGACTATGAAATGAATTTTCTGTAAAGTACTCCTTTGCACACCAGTATTGAATTTTTTTCACTTAAATTTGCAGCTTATCAGTTAAGGAAGTGCCAGCCTCCACCCACAGTTCCACATGCAGATTTGTTTACAGAAGATGATGACTTTGAAATAGGTAAAAAGATAGTATTTCTTTTTCTTTCTTCTCTTTTCACTTGAATTCTAATTAAATTAAGCTATTTCATCTTACACATGAGATTTTGATATACTTCTGTTTGAAGGATTTTTTGAGGTTTAACTTTTTTTTTCAATACTTTTTCCAGGAGATTTTGTGAAGTACAGATGCCATCCTGGTTTTACCCTTGTTGGACAAGATATATTAACCTGCAAACTGAATACACAGTTGCAGTTTGAAGGATCCTCTCCATCCTGTGAAGGTAAATCTATAGTTGCATGGTGTGTATATAATTAATATGCATCCTACATAAAGCATCAGATTTTTGGCACTGTCATTTCATTGATGCTTAAAAGAAAATTTTCCATTTACTTCTTTAATATCTAAGAAATGCACATTTTTGTATATTTGGACCTAAGAATTTTATGTAGAAATTTTATTCTTTACAACCCATGAGAAGTGATTTTAACTATTTGACTCCATGATTACTGAAGCACTTATTTCTAAAATTAATTTTAAATATTCTATATTGCTTCATAACAAACGAAGGATTTATTTTTACTTTTGAAGAATACTAAAAATATGAAATTAAATTAAGCTTTCAAAATAAAATAAGTAAATATTCTCTGTGCTTTGACAAATATGGTGACATTGTATAACAGAGTCACATGAAAAAGCTGTTTTAAAATAATATGTGTCAAATTTAAACTTTTCAAATTATTAAATCTCTTTCAACTATTTTTATTGTGTTCATAAATACAGCATTTCAAACAAGGAACTAAAAATTTAATATGAACATTTAGATGCACATTTTATATAATGTCCTCATCTTCATGGAAAATGAGTTTACCTTGGAAATTTGTATTCAGTCTTCCAACTTTGTTTTTCAAAATATGTTCATTTTGTTAAATAGCAGATGACAAAACGTTTTGAAATGATGTAAAAGTGACCAAAGAAGCATCTGTAGAATTTTGTTGTGAAGCCTCAAAATGTTGGGGGTAAAAAAGTTACTGATGAGATGCTATCATTAAAATTTAAAGAAATCAAAAAGTGAACAGAATTTCTCTCTTCTGTATTAAACAAGTTTAACTTTGATCTATAATATGTAATTGTGGATGGAGTATCTTCCATATCATGAGGTGAAAACCTCCATATGTACAAGTGGTAATGCTGGAAGCACAACAATTATTGTGACACTGTAATAATAGCTGTATGTGCATCTTCCTTCCTGTTACCCTGGTTCTCTACTTTCATGATTTAAAAATTAATAAATAATTCAAAACTATTAGTTTATTGATGCCATAATATGTTTTATGCATGTAATTGTCTGCATGAACACACATACTTGAGGTAAAGTGGTTTTTTTACCTTCCCTTTTTTGACTTGTGCATACAATTAGTTGTATCTGCCATGGGTTCAGACACGGGACTCCATATCTTTGTTTAGAATGGAAAATAATCATTATTCATTTCAGGACGCTCGCTATAAAATATGCAGAATTAATGGGAATATTGTGTACTTTTATATCTTTCTTGTTAGGATAACTGAATACTTATTAATGTTTCTGATGATTTCTTTTTAATCAATGTATTTCTCTGTTAAAAATGTAATATTTTAATAAGATTATTGTACTGCAAATTCAGACTTCATTTTTTAGTTAACAGCAACAGTAGTAACTTAACTCTTGACTATGTAAATTAGAGTGCAAATGTAAAATAAAAGCCTGAAGTAAACTGAACAGTTATTGTAAAATCTACAGAGATATTAGAAACTTCTGATAAGTGTTAGCCATCCATAACAATTCCTGCAGATGCTGTGCAAGCGACTTTGCTTTCTCTGGCTGTATCCTGTGAACGCAGCAAAACTTTGTTACAAGGATGACATCAAAAGAAATAATCTGATCATGAAAAATGAAAGTGCAATTGAGTGATTGAGAGGCAGTAGACAATAGAATTGGAGGCACTGGAGTAAGATTCTGGCAGAATTATTTTGGAAAGATATAAGGGAGGAATTTCTTGAGGTAAATTGGAATGACCTGATTTCCTTTCTGCAGCCAAGTTGTATCTTTATATGAATTGAATTTTCCTTTCTGGAAAGTAGAATTACTTGGTTTTATTTCTATCCCAGCCTCCCCAGTACTACTATGGAGATAAATGTTTAATGTAATTCCTATTTTATTATAAAACCCTAGCTTATATTTATGAACCACACGAAATATTGCTAGGTCATTTAAAAGTTGTGCTTTTAATGACTGTCTTTATAGTGTTTACTCATAGATAAATATTTGAAGGTACACATGTTGCACTTTGTAAACCTAAGTATCTGAAGGGGGGGAATACATATATTTCTGCATCGGACCAGAAATTCTGTATACCAGAACATATACCCACTGTTCCATAGCACTGCCCACTAATGATTTTCTAGTGCAGGAGAGAAAATCTTTGCAAATATACAGTTAATTAAGGCCTCAACCCAGCTGTAGCTAAGCCACTCTTAAGCCAGCAATGTTCTTTATATTTTGAATCCTGTAGGGCTATTTCTTCAGTAGAATTACTCAGCCCTGTTTTGAACATGGGTAAATGCCTTAAATCTACAAATTTTTGTGAAAGAAGTTACACAATTTATTTATTTAAAATGTGAAGTTATTTCTCTGTCTTTTAACTTGGCACCTGCTGTTTTCATGTTTGCCAGTTCTTATGGGAAAAAATCAGTAACAAGTTGTTCTCTATTCACCACACTTATGGTATGATTCTATAGACCAGAAGATATTTAATATCTTTAATCATTCTTCCCATCCTTCTCAACACCCTGTCCAATTCTATTCTATTTCTTTAGGAGTGATGCAGGATGGAACGACATTTATAAGAAACTATTTTATCCTCATAGGCTTGAAAAAAATTTGCTACTTGCTATGCAATTCGCATATTGTATTTCAAACTAATTTTTGAACTGCCTTCTCATATTTCTACATTTTACCAGTAATTTAAAATTGTTCATAATATCCTTGTTTAGTTCAGCTACATAGTTTTTAAAGATACAAGAACACTTTCCATTTTCCTGTTGTGCCACTATGTTGTAGTAGTCAAAAAATATATTTATATGATAGAAGGCCAAATTTTAGGATATTATATATGAGTCTGATGACATATCTGACAGGCAAGAAAAATGAATCTGCATGACCAGTTCTATATAATTCTCAATAAATGGCCTCCAGAGCAGCTATAATCAAAACACACCACAGTTTTCTTGCAGCTCCTTTTCCCTTCCTGTCTGAGGACAGACCTTCTCAAGATGTTCCGTACTGTGTTAACTTGCCAGGTATTTTCTAAAATGCAGAGCCCTATTCACCCCTACAGAACATGCTGTCAGTGTGAATGGGTTTGTGCTTAACAGTAGTTGAACAGTTGTAATTTCTGTTTCTACACTTGGAGCCACTGCTCTCATTCTATACTTTTTATACTCTTGCTACAAATTTCTTTCATTTTTTAATTGCTGTTAGGGAAGAGTAGAGATGTACATTAAAGCATTATGAGCAATGTGACAGCAATAAATATTTCTGTATTGGTTACAAAAATTGAGATACTAGTAAAACAGATAATGGGTATTCAGTGTAAGGTAATATGGCTGCTCAAAACACTTAAAAATTAGAGGGGTAGTGTGATAATATAGTCCTAATGTGGTGATAATACTTAGGAATAAAAAGCAAAATCAAAGATGAGGATATCAGAAATAGCATTAGAGTTAAGAAGCTTGGTCAAGCCTTCCCCAAAAAGCCTAAATCAGATTTCTCCAATAGCCATGTTAGGGAATGTGTTCCTCAAAACTAGATTACAACAAAAGTGTTGTGCTGCCATGCAGAATTACCCTTCTCATGACACTACCCCACTGCACATAATTACATGTGACTGAGTAACATAAAGCTAGTTCTTATTTCCTGTTGTTTTTCTGTAGACTATGCCTCTGTGCATGAATTTATGCAAGTTTTACAAGTAACATTATTTGGAATTTACATGTGCAACAATATTATTAAAAATGAATGTAAAATAGATTACTTATGTCCTCCAATATGCCTAAAGCATGTTTTTAGTATTTATTCCTGTTATCATTCCAAACTATTTTACAGTAGCCACTTTTAATATTCATGACATTTACTTATAAATAATTGATAACTAAATATATTTTGGGGCTCAAACATCTAATTTATTTTGGAGCTCAGATTTTCTCAACTGGTAAATTTCACATCAATTTCTTCACTTCTACATGAGGAGGGAGTTGAGTCAACCTGTAATTTAACTGAGAGAAGAGAATCCATGAGGTATCAAATATGTTAATGTGTTAGTCAAAAGAAACAGCGTTAAGAGTAGAATATTGTGGTGGGTTGACCTTGGTCACTCTATTGCTTCCCTTCTCAGCGAGATATGAGAAGGAAATAAGATGGGTAAAACCTTGTCGATCAAGATAAGGCAATTTACTAGAGCAAAAGTGAAAGGTTGCATGCACAAGAAGAGAAAAAAGCCAAATATTTTGTTCTCTACTTTCCATTAGCAGGCAATGCCCAGACACTTCCTGGGAAGCAGGACTTTAGCACATGTAACTGTTGTAAATAACGACTACACCCTCTTCTTCCTCTTCCCTTTTAGCCTTTATTTCTGAACTGATGTCATATTTTGTGGAATATCCCTTTGGTCAGTTTGGGTCAGCTGTCCTGCCTAGGCCCCCTCCCAAGACCTTGCCCACCCCCAGCCTCCTGGGAGGTGGTGGTGCAGAATGTTGGAGAGACAGCACTGATGCTGTACCAGCACTGCTCAGCAGTAGCCAAAATTCTGCTGCATTACCAACTCCTTTCTAGCTAGCAATATAAAGCACAGCACTGTGAGGGGATGTTGTGGGGAAAAATAACTCCATTTCAGCTAGACCCAGCACAAATATGTATGCCTTAACCAGAGCATTTTTTATTTAGGAGTATTCTATTTTTTTTAATGTTATGCTAAAAGGAGAGAGCTAATATTATTGAAAAAAAAGCTTGAAATAGCTTTACCTGTTTTGTGTATGGTGAATACAAGATAATAACACTGTGGAGTTAACTTTTATTCAAATTATAGGTATTAGCTGTGGTACTGAAAAATGGTTCTGCCTTTTGTTTTAAAGAACAAGGTGCATCAGTCTTACTGTCTCAGTATCTCAGTTTTATGTTTTCATATGTCTTTAGACGTATGAATCTTGTAAAATTTAAATCTTGTAAAGTGTAGCTTCCAGCCTAGAGATTAAGTTCTGTTATCAGCAGCTAAGCTATACTGGAGAGGAATTGGTGAATAATTCATTAGGGGGCAGAAAGAGCCAATAAAGGCCAAGGTGAGCCGAGACAATTTTCCACAAAACCCCATAGTACAGCCAGCTTCCCAGACTGCAAAGGGGCAATACACAGTCTGCCTTCCCCTGAAGAACTTCAGAGCTATTCCTCTCATAAGTCCCTGTGGTACACCTGCTATGAACATTTTAGATTGAAAGACTTCTTGTTGAATGAGTCTCGCCAAGTAAATCTTGGCAATAGGAAGAAGAGCTGAAGCTATAGCTCAGTGTTTAAAAATATTTGGTCATTTCTGTCCTAGCACAAAAGAGGAATTGAGCTGTTTATAGGTTAGAAAGAACATAATAGTTCAATCAAAGCATAATAGTTTTGATTTTACTTGAATTTTCTGCTCTAGGAATATGCTGGTTTTGTCTCAGTACCACAGAGGAATATTCCATATCTCCTTTCACCCCTAGCATCACTATTAGTGATGCTAGAGTAGAGAGGTACATTTTTTTCCCCATTTAAACATTATTTCTCCTTTTTGCAAATTGTTAATGTTAGCAAAATTCTGAAGTTCAGTAAGTGAATACAATAGAATATGTGGAGGAAAGAATTCCTACAGCAGTCCTGATGATGTCTTTTCAGTCCTAAAAGCAGTCAGACAAAAAGTCAGATGCAGTTAGGTGATAAAAATGCAGTTACGTATGTAAAGAATCCTTTATGGTGCACAACACCCTGGAATGCATGCCACAAATGTGCTGAAGATGCACACAGTAACATAAAGCAGACACAATTTTATGTTCCACAAATTAGTATAACTGATAAATAAGGATCCCCAGTTAGAGACACAAGTGATGAGGTAATTCCTCCCTGGTTCAAACTCTTTTTTGAAATCCCCCCTCTAGATACTGACTAAACTTTGTTTATGAAAAAGTATCTTGAGAAGCCATTTTAACTTTGGTTCCCAGAGAATTTAACCCTGGTCCCCAGAGGATTCAAGTCTCTAGGAATGTGCTCTGTCTTTCTGTCTAACAGAGTAGGTGAAATGCTAGCTATGAATCTATGTAGTTATATGATAATAGGCTACAGAGCTACAAATATATAAAGAATATATAAAAGCAAAAAGGTAAAAATTAGTTTGGCATCACTGCTCTGATGTGTTTCTTGTGTACAGGTGATGATGCATTCAAGGAAATACTCTGACCTTTAAGCTGTTGATTTTTAATATTCACTTACCAAATAAATGTTCTCAATTAGAAAGCAACATCATACTTTTTCTCAATTATGAGAGAAAGGCATGAGGAAACATCTGCAAAAGGCATTATTTCACCCCATGGTGAATAATTTAGTTTCAGGTCCCTTCTTAAGATTTGGCTGCAAGGAATGAGACAGCTAAGAGAAATTTTTCTCTGTTATTGATAACTTTTACATGTTTTTGAAAAAAAAAAATTGTTATTTTTTCAAATCTAGTAAATAAGCTATTTCCTTGTCTCTTTCCTTCACTTTTTGTGCCTGATGTCTTTACAAGAAAAACTAGATAGTCCAAGAGCAAAGCAGTTGAAATAAAGAGGCGGAAAAAGTAATTTCAGTGGGTTTTTTACCCTTTCCTCTCCCCTCCACAACTTACTAATCCTGTATATTTTACTTTTTGCAGACCATTCTTACCATTTCTTTTCTGGAGCACTGCCACAGGTTTCTCAGATGATCCCAGTCAGTGTCTGTGCAATATGAGTGTGTCTTTCTTCCTGTTCTATGACAGTTTTTTATCCCAAAAGAAATTAACATTTTTCACTTCTCTGAATTGTTGACTTCCATGCAGGATTCCAAAAACTTTATATACTGGAATAAATAAATAGAGTCTATTCAGCAAGTTCTTAAGAAGATACTTAGAGGGCACCTCTCTGAAAATGATATCTGTGGTAACTTAGCTGAAAGAGCACCCATATAAAGGAGGCAATAATAGCCTTTTAACCTGATTAACCCAGCTGTAAACTTCTCAGGAATAATTGTACTATTACATTTCCTAAGTAATGAGATCACCAGGCTTTAGTCTTGTCTGGACTGTATCTGTGTAACATCCAGATTTTGTTTACAAACCCCAAATCTGAATGACTACTATGTCATTGGTTTCATGAGTGATTTGACCAATGGTTATTTCCATAACTCCCTAAGATGCTTAGGAAAAGCAAGCGACAGAAGACATTTGTGTCCTTAACATTTGTGCTGCTAGTGTTTAGATATGGCATGTTTACAAAAACACTCCAGATGTACTTCCTACACTCCTATGTCCCGTTCCAAATGACCCATACATTGCAACTTCTTGTTTGTCAGGTTTAGTTAATTGTAGCCATTTCTAAATCATAGTTTATCCAGAGAGGTGACAATTTTCCAGTGTTGAAAACAGTCACTATGTCTTGCTGTGAAAAGTCTGACAGCATCACTTATTTCTCCAGGGCACTTGTAATTTTTGAGTTTGTTATTTTTGAAGACAGGCTTTTAATTCTCAAGTTGCTTTAGTAGATGTTACCATTTTTAATAAAAAATTCAAGTAAGCTGATAATGGATCAGCAAAAAACACCTTTTTCCTTATTAAAATAGTCCTGTGGCATAAGGAATGATACTACAGGATAAAGCAGGTTGTGGAACTGTGCCATGTCAACTGTGCCATGTCTTTATCACTGATGTGCACTTTTATTCATGTCGGAGAGGAAACAATGTGGGGAAAATTATTATTTATCTGATGATATTTTTATGCCCAGTTTTTTCTCTGAGAATTTGCAGGTTTAGTTGTATTTTCTGTGAACTTATGAGTCAGAGCACCTTTTGACAGTATTTTCCAAAGTTATTCTTGTCTTGTTATGAAGAATAGAGGAAGTCAAAGCAGCAATGTGTTTAATTTTAAGAATGAAAGAAGCTACTATCATTAAACATATGCAATGCTATATTCTTAGACAGAAGTTCATGTGAAATTTCTCGGTGTAATTTAACTACCGGTGTTTCTACCTCAAGAGTCAATCCCTGGATTATTGTCTAAAGAATTCTTACTGCTTTATATACTATTTTCCCACGGGCTTTCCCTGTCTTAGGATCTTCTATGAAAGATGGCTTTGCCTCTTAGGGGTACTGTGTGCTGCATCCAGTCCTGTCAAATGATGGCAGAAAGGGATATATGCCAAAGAACAATTATTTGCATATAATCTTTTGCCCAACCCAGATCTTCTTCCCCTGCTTGATGGCCTAGTCTCACTTGCATATTACATCCCTCCTTTTCACTGGCTGACATTTTTCTCTCCGACTGAAGAAATTTTTCAGCTACAACTAAATTTCACCTCCAAGTTTGCAAAAGGTCTTCTGAAGGAAATGGTCCAGTTTTTAATGATTTTTTCTGATATTTATGTGTGGATTTCCCCCTGTAGTATACTTTTTCCGCTGATCACTTTTCCCTGTGTTGTTTTGTTTTTCACCTTTCTTACAACCTTTATTTAATTGCTTGGGTACTGTGACAGATGATTTCCAGGAATGCATTTCTGTCAAGATATATCTGTGAATCTCACACAAAAAATATTGTTAATATGAGCATATATTATGAAACTGTGGACAAAATATATCAGACTTCAACAGGAAACAGATTTGAAAAAATGAGTCCTACGTGACATGTTTCGTTCTTTAACAAAATGTTAAAGAAAAATAGTGACAAACAAAACTTCTTAATCAAACCAGTGTTTAGGATATAAAATTTGCAGTATTTTAATATATTATACTTCTTTCAGTATGTGCAGCACTGAGTTGTTTCCCCTGGTCCCAGGCAGCTCTGGAGAGCCCGGCTAGGGCGCTGTTTCTCGGTGGGACCGGGGCTGCCGCATGTCCCAGGCACTGTCACGTTCAGCACACTGGCGGTGGGGCTGGCCGTGCTCTGTGGCCGGCGCTAGGGCGAGACAAAGAGGTGCAGGAATGCCCAGTCTGTCCACACAGTTGGCTGGAGAGCTTTTATTGTCGCGTGGAGCTGCGATGGAGAAGCGCGGCTGCTCCCTAGCACCACGTGGACAAAATGGCGACGGGACTGAGGGCACGTAGGGTTTTATAGGGGGTGGGCAGACGAATGTGGAAGCCCTCCCACCCAATGGGGACAGGCAACGTGGCAGTGACATGGACCACAGCGACCAGCGGGAACTCAACAGGGCTCCGTGATGAACAGGAACGCAGGGATTGGGTAACTGACAGGGAAGTTTCAGGAATGAACAGGGGGTGGTTACAGGAGTGACATGGGTAAGCTCCAATGGCAGGCAGCCTGGAGTGAACCATTGCGGGGGAAAACACGGGGATACACAGAACTGGCTAACTAACATTATAAAGCCCTAATCTGAATGCAACCTGGGATGCAACAAGTATGCAGAGATCATAAATGCCTATGAATACCAGGTGAAATTTAAAGTTCAGACTTTAATAACGGGGGAAGTTGTTGCTGAGAAGGTCTTAATTGGATGACTTGGAGCATTCTGTATTCAAAATGAACACTTTACATAAAACTTGTGTTGTTTCAAATGATCTGGTATGTCTAGATGTTTCAATATGTTGTCACCTTCATGTAACAGGCTTCATTCTTAAAGCTGGGTCATTTTTTTATGATATCAAATAGAATACAACTTCCAAACAAAAAGTTTTACCGGTACTTTTTTCTCACCTGTGTGAATGATCACACCAACATATGGGAATTCCTTGACTAAAACCTCTTTGGGCTCTAACATATTTCTTTCTGGATAGATGCTTTACTGTAATTAATAAATTAATATAGTATTTCCTAAATGCAAGATTATAAAAGTGGTCCTGTTTCCATGCGTATTATAGGGAATTTTTTTCCCCTTCCATCTAGAATATGGTTTTAAGATGTTTTCATTTGGAAACTGATCCTGAAGCATGCATTTCATGGAGAAGCAGCACTTTGTTTCATTGCTATTCTTAGTGTTCTTTTTGTGTCCTTTTTAGCACAATGTCCAGCAAATGAAATTCGTACAGAATCATCAGGAGTGATCCTCAGTCCAGGTTATCCAGGCACCTACCCCAACTCTCAGACATGTTCTTGGACTATTAAGGTTGAGCCAGGATATAACATCTCCATTTTTGTAGAAATGTTTCAAAGTGAAAAGCAATTTGATGAGCTGGAGGTATTTGATGGTAAGAAAGATTTAAATTCTATCTTATTACACAAGAACAAATATTGGGTGGAGTGGGCCTTGATTTGAAATTGTTGGGTTCATAACGCAGTGATCTCTGAAAATTAAACAATAATTCAGAATTCCTATTACTTTTGCCTTAAATCTAAATCTATTAGCCAATGAAAGTTTTTATAAATGTATTCAAGACAGAGAAGATTTTAAATTTTCTTAGGTATTGTTACAGAGGAGCAGTAACAACTGCAGCTTCCCTAGGAAAGTCACACAGTTTTCTCTTTCCTGGGAAATGTATGGAGGTGTCTAAAAAGAGAAGTTAACATGCTGGTCCATAATGGTTCATTTCTGGTGACAAAGTATTTTGGGGTTATAATTACATTTGTCCAAATGAATAAAATTATTTGAGTCACAATACTGAAATTTGAGTTCAAATACCCTGTCTGTTTTCTCCATAGCATAGCAGACCAGTGTTGTTCACTGTTTGAATATACCACTGTTGAAGTGTTCATCTGTTTTGGGACAAAGAGCAGAAAAATGTGTTGTCAATCCTCAAAGCACCCTACTTAATTCTTATTTTCTATTTCATTCTGAACTTATTATGACTTATTATGTTCTCATTGATTGACAAGGATAACTAGTCTCTGATTTTCTTAAATACATTTTTATTCATTTAGAGACCATTATCATATCTTCCTTCATTAACCTCGAATATATGACAAGTATGATAGAAATGATGAATATTCACTATGGGAGTTTCAGAGCATGAAAAAATATTAAAAGGTCATATCTTTTGATCATATGATTTGATCATATGATATGATCATATCTTTTGATATGATCTTTTGAGGTATCTTGTTTTAAATATTCTTTTGAAGGATTAGATTTTAATGTCCAAATTACTATTTTTTTTTCACTTTTTGGCAGAAACATCCTTAAAAAAAATCCACAATATTTTTGATGCTTTTAAAAATGCCATATCATAGCATATTTTTTCTTCATAACATGTATACTGGTCCATGTCAGGTTTGTACAGAAAACAGTGCAAAAAATCTATTAAGCCTGGCTTTCCTCTATTCCATTTTGTATCAAAGACAATATGGACTGTTACTGGAACTTTTCTAGTGGTCTGATCACTCTGTTTTCTTTTGATAAATTCTGTTGAAACAGCATAATTTTCCTGAGCTATATTTTTGTTTTCTTTCCTGGGAATTTAAATGTAATGAAACCAGATTATCAATAATAGATCTGAGAGAAGAATTAATGCCATTCCTACATTTTTTAAGCACTTTAATTTCATGGCATGAAATAATATTCTTACAAATTCATCTCTACTGAATCTCTGCAGAAGTAATTTTTTCTACCACCTACCAGCAACCTTAAGTGAAAAAGGTAATGGCATATTTTTAACCTCTCAACTATAATGCCGTGTGGAGATTCCTGAGCTAGCTCTCAACAAGTTGATATTCAGATATGGCCCATTGTAGCGCCTTGCAGAGATACTTGTTTGTGTCCCTGTGGCCACATTAGCAGTGTGGTTTGCTAGACTAATTAGTTACACATCTCAGCATGAGTTTTTGGGGGCAGAAGACAATGCTGATGTGGCTATACTGCTTCCAGTGGTGGCTATAACTTAGACTCAAATGTTGCTGCATTTTGCAACAAATATATGTCATATTGTAGGACCTTGTGTGGTCCAAAACGGTGTATTTCATCTGGTTTAGTAGAACTGCACTGATCTATCTCTAACAGGTAAAGATACATCATCAAACTTTATGCAGAAACTGTATAAAGATTTGCAAGACAAATATTTAGGGAATTGGTGTTGCTAAGGCACTCATCTCTGATTGCTTTATAAGGCAGCTTTGGAATGCAAAGCACAGCAAGGACTACACCTACCTGACTGCACAGGTATCTGACTGTACATTATGGTGCTTCAGCAGCTGGATGATGATCAGGTTGGGCAGCCAGTCAGTAAAGTCACCCTGGTCAAGTGGGAGCAACAAGCCCATTAACCATTCCCAATTAGCTGTCATACCCTTAGAAAACCCTCTCTGGATTCTAAACCATAGAAGCCATAAATATTACATGAACATAATTATTAAAGTATTTTGAAGTTGAAAATATTACATTCAGGTATTTACACTGAATAGCATTAATTTATTACAGAAAGTATTTTTTTTTCTCTCTGAAATAAACCAAAACTAATCTATGACTGAAAATAGAAGGAAATGCCAACTTTTTCTAATATTCAAGAGAATACCGTATGACAGATCACCACATCAAAAGTTGAGTGTGTTGAGTGTTTTCTTATATAGACAAACTCTGAAATAATAATTAAATAAATGTCAGATTCAAGAACAACTGAGTCATGCTGCTGACCTTCTTGAACACCATCTGAAGAGTTGACTGTTAGGTAAGATACAGAAACTGAAACTCAACTCCAGGAAAAAACAAAGCAAAAACTAAAATACATTGAATCAATTCTCTCTAATGATTAAAAAATGTGGTGTGGCATATGGTGCTGCAAAATAATTTCTTGATCACTAATAAGGATTCTCATCTTATTGTGGGTAATAGGTCTTTATTTGTAGAAGTCCATTTTTTAGTCCCTTGAGAATTTTAAAAGGACATTTACATTCCAAACTGTAACAAGGGTATTAAACAGATTTACAAAATCCTAAGTGAATCAAAGAGTAACTGAGTCAAATGTCATGTTCTAAATAATTTTTTCTAGCAAAAATAGGAACTAACCTTAACATTCCTTATAATTTATCCTACACTGTAATTATCAAACACTGACTCTGCAATATGATAAAAAAAACAAGTCATGAAGCATTTTTATGAGGGCATGCTGAGCATCCTGTGCCTAAAGCAATGCTTATTTGTTCTTATTTTGTAGATGCATTTATTATTTAGAATTTTTTTAGTAATATTAACTTAGTTGTAGTATTGTCATTAGGGTGACTGAAATGCAGTTCCTAAGAACTGGGAAATCATTTTAATGTTTATGTTTTTGTGGCTTCCATAGCCTCCCTTTTGTACCTGAAATGTCCCAGTCATAAATTACACTTTTTTTTTTTTTTTTCGTTTTTTTAATGAACTGGATGGGGCTGATAACAATTTTCAATTGTATTTGAATTTTAGGTGTTATTTGATTCAGTTTTATTTTTTCTATTTTCATGTAACATGATCAGGCTGTAGCTGCTCAAACTCAGCAAAAAATGAATGAAGCTCTTTATTTGTCTTAGCAACTCTGACCAAGATAAGGTTGGTTGACATAGTTTTCTTAAACTTGAAAAAACATGGAGCAAAGGACATGATGAGCGCGTGGGAGTGCTTCACCTGGAGAAAATGTGACCTTCATATGGAGGGAAAAAAAAGCCATTTCATGTCTCAGAAAGTTTCCAGTAGGAGATCGGATTGATACACGAATTTTTTTTTGTTTTCTTGTATATATGTTGTTATATAAATAGTCCTAAAATGATTATCTGTGCCTCTAGGGTTTTATTCTGGTGAAGATACTGGTTTAGGGCCAGGACACAGTTTTTCAGCATCTTGTATTTACCATAAATGAGCGTTACGCTAAAATGAAACTATAATAAACATATTAATTAACGGAACTAGTGAAGCATGCAAATTCATAGCACTTGTACATATGTGTATTCCAAGTGAAACTGGTGGTCTTACACATGATGGAGCCTTTTTTTAGCTACTGTGTTCATTATGTAATATGGTGGTGTTTAAATTATACAAGATGTACAATATCAAAGAATGTATAGGCTTGCTACCACTCACTAGTTAGAAAAGAGCTTAAATAAATCATAGCTTTAAAAGGGCATGGAGCTGACACAGACCCTCATTTAATGTATTTGTGTCAAATAGAAATGAATACCTTTGTTTATTTTTTTAAACCACTACTTTTTTCAGTGTTCATGGAGAAATCACTAATTGCTTTATATTTCCATCTGTTTGTGCCTAGATTTTTTATCTAGCTACAAACAAATGGAAATATAAAGCAATTATAATACTCTCTAGTGAAAACCTAAAACCAGATGGACAGTATAAATTGAGATCTGTTAGTTATTTCTCTGAAAAGGACATGTCTGGCTATTTCCTATTCTACTGTGTTCACATTCACAGCTTAGTTACAATATTGAAAGAATTACTTAAATTCATAGTACTTTAAAACTTCAGTAGTTTCTTTGTTCATCTCCGAAGGTTCTTCTGGGCAAAGCCCTTTACTGGTTGCTTTGAGTGGCAATCATTCTGGGCAACTGAACTTCACAAGCAAAATGAATCAGTTGTATCTCCGCTGGTCAACTGATCATGCAACCAGCAAGAAAGGATTCAAGATCCGTTACTCAGGTAACTATTCATGCTTTCTCTTAAATTATATTTTGTGGATATACTGTTGTCCACTTCTAATATAATGTCTGTTTCTCTGAAGGTAATTTTTTATAATGTTTATTTTAAGGATGTGAAATCATTCTGTTTTAAGTCAAGTACAGAACTTGGTCTCTCCATTTTTTCCCAGTGTGTGATCTCCAGATAGATACTTCTCCAATTAATACTCCTCCCTGCACCTGTTCTCTTATCAGATCCAGAGAGAGGCCTTTGAAATGTAGTGGTAAGGATAACCCTTAGACTTTCAGGGAAGTACTCAGCAGTGAGAATTTTTGATCCTCAATAGCTGTGCAGTACTTCAGCTGCAATTCAGTACGAAATTATTAGATTTGCAATTTCCTAGAGTTACAGTTCACAGCCTCATTATTATGTTTTCCTTCATGTACAAATAAATGAAAAACTGGGGGGAAATAAATCCCTCATATCTTCAACAGGCTGTATATGAATCTTGTAACATGAAAATATGTGAGTAGTCTATCTAACTAGTGCCATAATTATTTCCCATATTAATAATAAACATCAAGAAGAAACATATTGCAGTACTGGATTATGTGCTATGTGTAGACATAATGACCCTTACTCAGTTTGCAGCCTGTTTATGATGTTTCCACACATACATCTACAGACACATTGCAACTAAAAGGCTTGGCAAGGGATCATTTACATGATGTGAACAGTATGTGTAGACAGAGAAAGGTGATAATTGCTGTCATTAACATTTGCTTCTCTGTTTGGACTTGATTAGCAATGTAAAGGTCCTGTGTGTTAATTTTGATGGCCAATAATTGTCAATATAAATTAAGTAGAGAAAGGAATAGTAAGAATGCTTTAGCAGAACATTTCATGAAGTACCAGGTATCTCCTATTTAGTCATGATAAATGTTCTTAGGGAGGACAGTTTTTGGGAAGCTCACTCCTTTTCTGTACTATCCATGCTCTGCCTGTCTAATTTCTGGAAAGTTTCACTTGCTACTGAAACATAAAATCAGGGCTCAGCTCAGAGCATAATTATGATTGTTCTGGGGATTTGAGAACTAAGCAGAAACTGTTAGAGTCAGGAAAAAAATCACTAAAAGCATTATCTTCACCTGCACCTCTGGATAATTACTACAGACAAACTGAAGCTGAGGGATGGGGAAAGGAAATTTTTTTTCAAGCACACTGGAGATTAATATAGGTTTTCATAGTAGAAAAGCAATTGCAGGATTTAATAGCTAGATTCAGAATGTGCAAGAGGGAACAAAGAGAACCTGTCACATTGTAGCCCTCAAATGTGTGGCAGTGAAAGGAGTGGGCTTTCATTCATTAATTCAAAGTGAGGTTTACATGAATAGACTTCATATGAAGATGTTGGTTTGTAAGTATCAAATTATTAAGGAGGCTGATTTTTGAGGAATGGCAAAATATTTTATACTTTTGCATGTACACAAAACATGTTTTGCAGTATGGAAGAAGTGGTCTGTAATTGCTAGGCTCAATTCATCAATTATTATGGCAATAGCTATGACTAACAATAAAATTGGGGGACTGGAGACAGATATGCTTCAGTCCTTATGGCTATGTTTTAGGAACAAACAACAGTTTAGCTTTTTCCACTTCACTAACAGTCAGTGCCTGCATTTTTCTCTAAACTTCTGTCCATTTTACATGAAATTCAATGGAAATAATCAGCATGAAAGAAGAGTAACAGTGAGCGGCAGCATAAACAATTGGATTTGAATCCTAATGAGGGAGAGCAACATCATAAAAGTAGGAAAAATACAAGATCCCAGAAAGGCTATTGATACTGTGGCAGCTGTGACTGAGCCAGCAGGCTTCCTCATGATTAAGATCCTATTGAAATGAATTACTGCCCTCCCATAACCTTTCCCTTCGTCTCCAGCTATGGCTGTGCACAAAATTTTGTAAATTGTCATTTTGTCACAGCTAGGTTTGACTTGTAGTTACAAATTTTATTCACTGTTAAAAAGTGCTAGAAGCTTTTATGGGAATGCTTAATATTTTGTTTAGCATGCAACCTTACAATTAAGGTTTGTTTAGCTGTTTGTTTAATATTATGATGTTTGTTTAATATTATGTTTACTATCATGTGGTATAAGACTTTTTGCTAAATCTCAGTGGAAAAAGCTGAGGTATTGCAGCAGATGGGTATTCTTTTAAGGGCTTTGACATATTATAGAGGCACTAGATTTTAGTCTAAATTATACATTTCCTAACTGCACTAAGACCTAGATATTTAATGATCTCTTTCTTAATCTACAGAGTATCTGCATAGCATCCCTCAATAATCTATAACCCTGCATACGCATTCTTACCAAAGCAAGCTAGGGGAGAAGCATAACTAAGAAGAAGTAGATGTTTTGCTTTTCTTAAATTATTGGTAAAAGGAATGAAAGTGCAATATAGTACCTGGCATATCTGCTGGAGGCACAAGGACTTGGGAACCACATGGGAACTTCATTTGCTACTTTTCAAATTGACATTGCCACTATAACATTTACAAGCTTTTGTTTAATTTTTGGTTATTTAATTTGTTTAATATTTGGTTATTGGCAATTTCTTGCCAATAGCACTAATTTTCCTTATTCCTCAGGTTTAAATGGTCAGGTTTTTATAGCAGGGGGGCTGCAAGTATGGCTTCTCTGAGAAGCTGCTAGAAGCTTCTACCATGTCCAAAAGAACCAGGTCCAGCTGGTTCTAAGATGGACCTGCAGCTGGCTATGGATAGTGGCAGTGCCTCTGCAATAACAGACTTTAAAAATATATATATATATACTCAGCAGCAGCTAGAAGGAGTGAGAATACATGAGTGACAACTCTGCAGAAACCATGGTTAGTGGAGATGGAGGGGGAGGAGGTGCTCCAGGTGCCAAAAGTAAGTTTTCTTGAAGCCTGTATTGCTCTCTAACCCTAGTATACCACTAAGGCCCACCCAGCTGCCTGCTCATTGCCCCCACAGCAAGATACAGGATGGAGCAGAGAATCAGAAGAATAAAAATGAGAAAACTTGTGGGATGAGATAAACAGGTAAAGTTTAATAGGTCAAACAAAAGCTGCACATGCAATGCAATCAAATCAAAATAAGGAATTCATTCACCACTTCCCATTGACAGGTGTTCAGCTATCTCCAGGGGAGCAGTGTCTTAGTGGTGACTTGAACGTAACTTCCAACATTGGTCCTTCCTTCATCTCACAGCTTATATTTTTGAGCATGACACCATATCTTATAGACTATTTCTTTGGTCAATTGGGGTCAGCTGTCCTATCTTTGTCCCCTCCCAAATCCCTGTGCATACCCAGCCTCCTTGCTAGTGGGATGGTGTGAGAAGCAGAAAGGCTTTGACTCAGTGTAAGCCTTGCTCAACAGTGACATCCCTGTATTATCAACACTGTTTTTATCAGAAATCCACAACACAGCCTCATATTAGAGCCTTCGAAGAAAATGTACTCTATCCCAGACAAACCAGCATACCTGGGAAAAGAGGAGAGGAAGGGAAGGGCAGGCAGAGCAGAGACTTTTCACAATTTGGTTTGTATCTCATTATCTTACTCTGATTGAAAAAAATTAAATTAATTTCCCCAAGTCAAGTCTGTTTTGCCTGTGACAGTAACAGCTGGATGATGTCTCCCTGTCCCTATCTCATCCCGCAAACCTTTTGTTATATTTTCTCTCCCCTGCACAGCTGAGAAAGGGATCAATTCTGCAGCTTTGGTGTGCAGCCAGGGTCAACCCAGCATACTTTTGTTATGTTCTTTTAACCTCATATGTAATTGCAAGAAGCTTAGTTCTTCCCCATTCTTTTATTGTTATTTTTAAGCTTTGGATATGTTAAACAAGTATTCCTACTCCCTCTCTATTTCAGTTTAAAATAAAAGAATATTGATTAGTTTGTCTTTACATTTTCCAGTAGATGGTTAGAAGTGACAAGGGAACTGTGTGAAGAAGTTCGTCAGAGTCTGTATAATTGTTTCTTCTGCAATTTGTAACTTTTAGATGGTGGTTTGCACACTGGGAAGGTCACAGCAAAGGTTTATACAGTACTGTGAATCATGAAAAATATTCAGGATGATTTATAAATATTGAACCACCAGTAAGAACAGCTGTCATATAAATAGCAGATTATTTACTTAGGTATTTATTTTGCAGACATTCACAATTATATCATTAAAGAGAGAATAGGCTTTTGCAAATCTATCTTGTCTTTTCATATTGTTTATTTGTTAGATTTAAAATAAAATGCAAAAGAAAAGGAATGACAGCCTGATCCCTTTTTGTTGTTTGCTTGAGTATTGTTCTCCATCTTGATCCTGTACATTTTAAAGTGAAAAGTAACATATGGAATGGATGGATTTCCATTAATTAAGGGAATGTTTTGGTAGTCAGAAAAGATATATTTAGTTTTCTTATGTGTCCTTACCTACTTACTTTAGGCAGTGTCCAATTTCTTATCTATGCCAGTGAGTATGACAGTAGCCACTACACTATAAATATCCACTACAGTGGATATTTAAAGAATAGCAGCACAAGGAGATCAGATTCCGCAGTAATATGACAAAGACAATTAAGTATCCAAAAAAGAAAAGTTAAAAGGAAGGAATATACTGAGGTGTGATTTTTTATTTCTCAACATAAAGTCTAGCATGTAAGGAAACAAATCTCTGCGGTATCGGAAGGAATTTTTTTCATTTATTTATAATTTCAAACATAGTGCTGTTTCTGTGAATACTTATAAATATCTTCTTCATATTACTTTTTTTGACTACTGATCAAGGATACTGCTGGGAAATCAAGTCCTTTGCTAAGATTAATTCTTTGATAAAATTTTTTATATTCCCTGTAGAGAGTGAGTTTTATAAAATCATCTGGGAGGGTTGGACATGGAATTTAAAAGAATTTTAATTTTTAATTCAGAGTCATTTAATTGAACTTGCCTGAGATAGAGTGTCTCAAACAGCAAAAACAACCCCTCAGCATAAATATTTAAGCATTCCAGCTATTAAGAGAATATGCTTTGTTAAAGGAAGTGTGTGGTCTTGCAAATGCAAGATCAGTGTTTATAGATGTTGCTGTCCACATATCTGATGACTAGTGATATGTGATTTAGCTGGCAGCTATTATCCTGTTGATATTCAGTGGCAAATTACAAAAGTTCTGATGTTAAGTGAGCTGAATGTTTTGATTATAAGTGAGCTGAAAATGTTCAGTATGTTGCCTTACAAAATACACTGTTATCTAAGAGGTCTTGAAAGAATGTGGACAATATATAATCTGGAAAAATAAATTAAATCTATAACTGTAAAGCTGCTTCAGTCACTGGAACAGTCATAGAAGTTTATCACATTTTGTGGTAAAACATTGTCATTCCCAGATAAGAGCTCTCCTGTGTGATTACACCTATTTCAGCTAAGCCTCGTGAGATTCCAGGACAGATTCCCCCAGAAACTGCCTGGGAGAAAAACAGCATTTTATCACCGTAGTCCTTGACACAAGGCTGCAGTATTTTATGAGTGCACTGTATGGATTTCTGCTTAAGCTCAAAATTTACACTCAGCTTACAGTCTCTGTAGTTTTCAGTCTGGCATTCTTCAAATATTTGCTTACACTTCAGGTCTTCAGATATTTATTTATTGCTTTGTGTGTGATTCTTCTGTTAATATGTCAGTTCCTGATCCTAGAAGTTGTTATGTGTGCTTCATCCTAGGCTCTGAAGGGAGTTCAGTTTCAAGAACAGATTAAAAATTACTAAGATAGTGACTAAGAAGGGAATTGTATGTATACTTATCACTATTCCTTTACTGTATCAACAAGTGTACTTTTCAGAGTTGTAAAATAAAAATCCGTCTTCAGAATGTTTAGATAATTTGCTTAAAATGCTTTTCTTCTTCTCATGCTATCTATAGCTTAGATATAATATATTGCTTTGCGTATCAGCCTTTTCTATACATATCATGCTGTCTTGGCAGCACAAAGTACTATAGTTGTAGTAGAACTTTTACATGTTTGTGGATTACAAACACCGTTTGCCTGTAACCTTGTTGATGGCTTCTGACTTGCTACCACCCTACTGCTACTACTTTGAAAAGTCATTAATAAGAATTTCTGTAAGAGTGGAAGATGGATCTGATCTAGATTAAATACTTGTTTTAAACATAAGTTATCCAAACATATATGGTTTACATCACAAAATGCATATTATGTGTGTCAGAAACACTCTTAACAGTCATGAAAGTGTAAATTTTGCTACTCTGGGAGCACAGCCCATTTCTGATACATGGGAACTTTTCTGTACTGCTATCTAGTGAACTTTTCATTCTACTTCAAGGAATCCACCTCACTTCATGTAGTGTCATTCATCATACCTTTTTTGTCCCAAACCTTATGCCCATTATGGTCAAAATACCTCTGCCAAGACAGTCTAGCTGTGCTTCTCAACCCTTCTTTCTCATCTCCACCCTTTTTCCACCCCTCCCTACAAATCACAGTCTACTTTTAGTGGTAGAAAACATAAAGTTTTTCTTTATCCAGCTTTTATCTATCTTTCTTTCCCATCTAGCTTAACATCTTAATTTCTCTTCCTCTTTACAAAGACTCCTCTAATTTGTTATCCTCCTCCTTCCTTGCTTCTGTCTCTGATCTTCTCTTTCTTTCTGCCCCACTAGTCAGTTTCATTTGATTTTATAATCTTTTCTTTCCCTGAATCATATTTTACTCTGAGCACAGTCTCGGCCTCTGATTCATCAATCCTTTTGGTACCACCACTAATGGCTGAGTACTTCTCTTTCTTTCATTTTCATCACTTTCTCCTAGTCTCCAGTCCCTACATTCCCATTTCTCATCTCTATGCATGATCTGTCATGGCTACTCTTCCCCATGGCTCTTAAATCAGCACCTTCATCTCAAATACTCTTTCTCTCCTTTCTCCAGTTATAACCTCCCTACCCTGTCAAACACATCTCTTAATTTTATATTCACACTTGAAAGTCTGCCTTTTCACAATGGCAGATGACCACAAACTTTTACCAAGGTATCTCAGTTCCCAGATCTCCTCTTCCCTATTTCTTAGAGGTCCATGAATCCTCTGCCACTCACTGACCTCGGGTTGTCAGGAAAAATAAGCATTAGTAATGGTAGGCTGAAGAGATGGTTGAAATCAGAAAATATACAGGAGTCATCAGGGTATCTGGGAAAGGAGGATATAGTTTTCTGTAGAATATCTGCAACAATAAACTTTCAAAATTAAGTATTTTCAAAGGGATGTTGAAGTAAATTCTGAGTGATATTGCTATTTCGTCTTCCTTCTTGTTTTCTTCTACAAATTTCTTAGTTCAAATGATTTTTTTTGCTTGACTCTTCTCTGAACACCACTTGATTCACTGGAGAGCTTAAACCATGCTTTTGGGCTCAAGGAATTATTAATTGTTACAACATAAGCAAAAATTATGACTGATAGATTTCCCTTTTGGCTCCTGAGGAAATTTTCAGTATTTTGACATCATTCTGTGTAATTCAGTAGCCTGAATGTCCCATATTTCATGCCATTTTAAAGCTTCTCTCTCTGGATGATCTTATATATTTATTGTTGTAATCAGCCACAGCTAAAGCATGGCAATAAATACCTGGCAATTAGAACATGAAGTCTAACCTGTTATGCTAAAAATTTATTATGCATTAAAAACCCTATTCTTTTATATCTAGCTAAGAATTTACTGTTAGAATAACAGTGTTAACAGTTTAATAAAAGAATTACTAGTACAGATTAAATGGTTATAGGAGGAGATAGAAAAAAGTAGAAATGAAAGTACTATACAGAAAAACAATATGGTTAGAATTTTTATACAGTATTACTGGGCTACAGACAAATATTTTATGTCTAAAATTGCAGTACTGATGTAATAAATTTGTAGTTTTTTCTGAATTGCATATTTTATTTATGACTCACCATCTTTTCTTAAGATCTAGGATATTTAAAATTAAATAGCACTTAAGAGGTTACTGGAGCTGATTTTAGAGGTCTTAATCTGCTTGTTTTGCAATAACAATCTTATTTATTCTTCAATATGTTGAAAGGAAAATTAAAGCCACGTGGTTGTTTAAATGTCAAGTCCCCTTTTTAAAGAGTAATTTGATAATTAATGTAATTTAGGCAGGCAAGTGAGTGTCACCATGCTTATAAAGGACATAGAACATGGCCCTAAAAAATTATTTTACTGAACCATCTTGGCTTATTAATTTTCATTCTAGTTTTAATTTCTTCCTTTATGATTTAATGTGGTTTTTTTTTTTTTTTCAGCTAGTCCTCAAGTGAAAGAATGTACAGAAATAACATTTCGAGTAGAAATAATGTTGTTTAATTGAGAACTATATAGTATAGTTTCAACAGATAACAATATTTTTTGGTATCTTGAATGTTGGACTTAGCTTTACTGCTTATGTTGGGTGTTATTACTTAGAAATATTGACTTTGATATACTGCATCTAAATCTAGACATTTAAAGGAAGTGTTTCAGTTAGGAATATAATCAACTCTATGAACTCTGTCAATGAACAAAAACATTCTTCTTTAGGTAGTAATTGATATAGTAGGTGCACCATAAGGTGACAAAATATACATTAAAGATAAAAATTTAAAAATAGAGCTAGATATTGAAATCTGTAATTATGCACTTGTGAAAATAAAACAAAACAACTTCTACATAATTGTCTACAGAAGTGAAAATTAATATCACAATATACCTAAGACACATTTCAGTATGATGGAGGGAGTATTCCAACTGTTGTTGCAATCTCAGTCTTATTGGTATTGACATTTAGTTCTCGGTGGAGCTCAGCAGTGTCTTCCCTATGAAGAATGTTAGTAGGCTTATTTCAGTGGTGGATGTGCAGTCAGATTTATTTTCAGAAAGCCATGGTCCTGCCATGCTGATTCTGAAAAGATAATCTCAGTAAGCTTGGCACAGTGCATACCTGCTTCCAATACGCTATGACTTGTACATCAGTATGGAGTCCAGATAATTTTTTCATGTTGCTTTTATCTAGTGATAAATGTTTGCGTTCTACAAACAGATTCATTTTTTAACTCTGCATATAGTGTGTCAAACTATACTGTACTTCTGCTTGATCTGCATCCAGTTCAGGTATCCATACATCCTTCTGGACAGATACTGCAACCTTATTTTAAAAAATGGTCTTTATTGCTCTCTTTTTGACACACAAAAAAAAAAAATTGTACTTCTTTTTCTTACTCAGCATATATGAAAAAAAATTCCATTTATATGTCACAGGTACTCAAGGACCATGCTGGTCATGAAAACCCCTCTGCAAAAAATATTAGTAGAGTAGTGATTAAAGTTAAGCAAGGTTTACTTTCATTTCAAAATTCAAAGAGGTGCATTCTGTCTTACTTCATATGTAGTGTAAATTCAACATTTAAGAAGTTACAGTCAGTCATGTTACATGCCTTTTCTAAAAAATAATATACTTGCCTATATCTTTGAGAGAACAGGTACAAAAAACTAACTGCATTTTAATCTAAAAAACACACATCTGAAGAATCAGTGTACTGTTATTTGTCTTATAAACGTTTAACATATTTGACAAAATGTTTGAACTTTGATGTATGTGTCTAAATGCACTGAAATTTTTAATAAAGCTGTTTATAATTGGTTTTGAATATTGTGTAGCTCAAAGAATAATTTTATGCTTGTAAAGTTATCAGATTTGTAGTAGAATGTTTATTAAGTGTGAGCAAACTTACTGAACATTCTATATGCTTCATGATTGTAGCTTCCTTGTGTGCAGTAGTACAAACTGGTTTTGATTACAAATTTTGTTTTTGAACTTCATGATGTTATAGGTAGTCTGAATCTTCACTGAGGATTCCAAAAGTACTGTAAAGGTTTCAGTATTGATTTTAGTGGCATTCAAAGTTTGTACATGTCATAAATAATCTTAATTTTGTACATTAAGTGCATTTGATTTGTTTTTAATAATGTCCATTTTTTGGTTTTTAGCTCCTTATTGCAGTTTAAACTCTAACTTGAGGAATGGTGGAATTATAAATAAAACTGGTGGTCCTGCTGGAAGCAAAGTTCGCTACTACTGCAAACCTGGGTATAGAATGATTGGTCACAATAACGCGACGTGCAGGCGCTACCAAAATGGCATGTACCAGTGGGATTCTCCTGTGCCAATCTGCCATGGTAAGACAATGCTTTCGTCTTGAGTAGGCTTCTATAATTTCATTGTAAGGCTGTTTGACAAAACAAAGATGCAGCATTGTCAATACTGCTGTATGCCAAGACAGACACTGATATCATGACCTGATCCAAACACATACTGACTTGTGTATTTCATGTGTGCAGGGTTGAAGTATTAAGAACTATTCATGCAGTCAAATACAGACCAAGTGAAAAATATGTCTTCAGTACTTTTTTTCTATAGCAATGTACATACCTACAAACAGACCACAGGTCATGATATTGTATTACAGAAAATAAAAAAAGAAAAAAATCAGTAGTTATAAGGGATTACTTTATTATTTTAGAAAATAACTTCATAGCCAGTACTTTAAAGACATAAAGACATAATTTTTAACTTCTTTTCTCTCTTTTTTTTTTTTTTTGTTTTTTTTTGTTTAGTTTTTTGTTTGTTTGGTTGGTTTTTTTTTTTTTTTTCTTGGTTTTTGTTTTTTTTGTTTGTTTTGTTTTGTTTTGTTTTGTTTTTACTATCCTGAAACTGAAGCAGGGTCTACTTTAGCTTGCTGCTCTTGTTAATAGTCTTTACTGTTTACATGTATATGCCCCATCCCTGGAAGGGCCAGGTTGGATGGGCCTTTGAGCAGCCTGGTCTAGTGGAAGGTGTCCCTGCCCATGACAGAGGTTTGGAACCAGATGGTCTTTAATGTCCCTTCCAACCCAAACTATTCTGTGATTCTATGATAATATCAGGGACCTGGGGAAGAGAAAGAAGGCTGCAAATTCTACCCATATATGGCCTATTCTAACATGTGTCTGCTTCTAGTCTCATTATGGAATGAAATTATAGTAGTGTTAATATTTAATAACATGATTGATTAAAACTTGCATTTACTTGTTCTTATCTTTGTAAGACATTAACATTAATTTTTATGTCTTCTTCAAGAAAATATTTTTGTTCCATCACAGTGATGGTTCAGATATTTCTAAAAAGACCATAAGATGGAAGTAAGAAAGTTTTATTTTGTGAATTAATTAAAAAAAAAAAAAAAAAGAAAAAAAAAAGGCCAGCTGAGATTTGGCATGATGCCTACTCTTCTGTTGAAGGTGTGCTATTTGTAAGAAAAGTAAAAAGCTGCAGAAATTTGGCTACAGTTAAAGAACTTGAAGGAATGGGGTTCCTATCTTTTATGCAGAGTAATTTGGTAGTTAAATATTTCTTCTGGATGAGCATTTTCCTGCTGAGAAGGGCCATGTGGCTATACCCCTACCAGTCCAGGGAGAAACTCAAATTGTCAGTGTGCCACAAGCAGGACCTGTGTATCTGTGCTTCCAGAATCCAGGAGGTCTTCTAATCTTATACGCCATCATGTTATATAATATAATGCCACATATATGTCAGATATTATTTGATACGGCATGTGATTCTGTTTGATCTTCCTGAAGGCCACTGAGTCATGGGAGAATATGTGTGTGTCTGGATGTGAGGTAAATTTAGGGACAAATGCTGCTTTTGGACTTGAACTGCATTTTAGGTGCTGTTTCTGGTGCTGGCATCAAAATTCAGACACTAGAGAACCTGGAATAATGAATAGACCTATATCTTGGGATCAGCAAAGTGGAGGATAAAATACTGTTCCAGATTAAAACAAATTTTTTACATCTTTATGTGGGATAAAGTTTTGATTCATTTACTTAAACATGGAAGTCTAGTGTCATTTTCAGTGTTCTGAGGTGTTTTACCTCTCCTCCATCCACTAGCAAAGAAAGGTGCAAAATCCTGTGTTATAGGCTTGCAGGATATCTTGGAGGCCTAACATTCTCAGGTAGCTCTAGACAATGGGAAAAATAAAAACAATAAAAACTGCCTAAACTATTCTATTTGATATGGTCAATACTGTTGCTGAAACTTTGGGAGCTATTTTGATGGCTAGCTGGCAGGTGTCTTTTTTCAAAAGAAATTTTGGCATCTTAATCTGGACCTCAGTTACTTTAAGCATGTGAGGATAGAGAGTATTCTCAGTGTACTTGTTAGACTGGGGGAGTTGGGGCCATTAATTTAAGGAGGCCCTATATTTTAATTTTCTCCAGAATTTAAAATCTTGTGATTCCTCAGCTGTCACAAATTCTATGCAAATGTATTCCTTAGCTTTCTAGTGCTACTTCCACTATTGTTCAATCAAATAGCAGAGTTCTGTAAAATGAAAATATGTCCCAGCACATAAAAATTCTTATATAGTTAATTCTTTTTTCATAGTTTCTCTATTTTGCTAGAACAGTCTAATGTTAAGAGTTTTGTTTTACATTTTTAGTTTTCACATTTTACGTTCACAATGGCACAGAAAGTGTTTCAAATTTGCCATTCTAACCTTGAAAATTATGTCCAAACATAATGAGGTTTGTGAATGGAGAAAAAAGTTCTTTAAACAATTGAAGAAAAAAGTCCCCACTTTTAAGGACAAAATGGAATAATTCACAGAAAGGAGGAGGGAAAATGTACAAATGTGCAGGACTTCGTATAACATCCCAGGACTTGATAGTGGATAACCAAGGGTCAAAGAGCCTCATAAAGTAATACATTCTGAACAGAACTTAAGAGGATTCAAGAAAATAGTAAAATACTTCAGACACTGTGTCTGCCCTTTTTTTTTCACTATGTGCAAGGAGGAGCTTTGAAATTTTAGCAATCTAGCATCTTCACAAATACTTTTTTTGTTGAATTTTAAGCTGTATTTATAATTTCATCAATATATATGGCTGTGGGTATGTAGATTTTTGTAAACAATGGAAGAAAACAATATTTGCAAGATAGATAGTTTAATCTTTACTATAAATTTCTCATAAATGTAAGATTCCTCATTTTAATATATAAATTTACAACTCTGGCACAATTATTCCAACTTAGATGTCCGAATGAGGCATATGTTTTTCAAAGAACTCTGAAATGGAGAGCATATTTCAAAATTTATTTAGTACCTGTTATCAAAATGCATTCTCTTTGAAAATTAATTAAAATTACACATTTGCTACAGCTCATGAATTTCATTATAGGATCTTTCTAAATCAAAATGCCTTTGATTAGTTCAGAAATTTCTGTAAAACCAGTCCTGCAGGGTTACATTTGTAATTAATAACTTGAATTTGTAAAAATTAATTTTTGAAATCAAGTTTGATCATATTATCAAAAAGGGTAATTATTTTTTGCGTATCTATTACAACAACATCTAATTTGAATATGAAAACATCTAATATGAGTTGATCTGATAGGGTCAGAAGATATTTTTCAATTCGTCTTGTCAAATGCAAATGTTGTAATAATGTCTTGAATGCTGTATAAAAAACTTGACTCCTATCTAGGAAATTATAACTTACTGTTATTGCTTTTATTTCATTTGTGAAGTGAAAAGAGAATCATGAGTCATGCTACATTCAAAAGAGATATGAAGAGAAAATAATAATTCTTATATAATAACTGTAAGTGGCTCCTGAGAGGAAATAGTAAGGCCCCAGTAGTGATACTGGCAACAACATTTGTCAGCCACTGATTAGCTCATGTATGGATTGCCATGCTGGGGGAGAGTAGGAAGAGAAGACTGAGGCTGGGGATGAAGAGAAGACAAGAGAAAATATAAGAAAAGCTTGGCAGGAAAAGCAGTTGGAAGAAAAACTGAAAGCAAGTTGTCAGGGTCAATATGGCTCAGCAGTGCTCGGTTGCCAGAGTCTGGAGGCTGAGACATGGAACAAGTGAGAGTGCAACAGAGTCTCTGGCAGGCATGAGCAAATGCCCCTCTTTATCTCACCTGTTCCTCCTATACAGGACTCAGCTTCTGACTTTGTTCTTCCTGATTTCTCCCACTCATTCTTAAAAGAGCTAAAAATAATTTTAAAGAGCCTTGAAAAACCCATGGCTGCTCTTCACCATTGAAGTTACCTCCTAGTAGGTTTATAAAAGCAAACTGGAGGTACTTACTTTAAGGAAGTTCTTACCTGAATTGTAAGTACTTGGAAAGGCTCTGTTTATGACAGAAGCATGATGCAAGCTTAGGTGATGCCAACAGTTCCTGCTTAAAACACTGACTCCAGGCACTGTCATTGTGCTTACCTCTGTTCTTGAAGTGTATGGATGTACGCTGTGGAGCTAGAGATCTTTGTACATTTTGCTGTACTGAACAAAGCTTATTCCAGGACCATGACTGCATTCCATGTTTGCCCTGGGAGAGTGGGTTTGAAAACACCCATTTACAGTTTGCACAAGACCTATGACTCTGAGGCCACCAAACTACTTCCTCATAAAATTAGGTGTTTTGTGGTTTGGGATATGGAATTAAGCTTGGGCCTTTTACCTTTTTGGTAAATGTTACTATGAAAAAATGTCCCTTTTAGCATACAGTCTTAAAAATGTGAGATAAGTAGCAAATTAAAAATACCAAATTCCAGCTATCTCTTATAAATGAGTGACCATATTTCACAATATAAAACAGTAAGTGTATTACTCTAGACTAAAAAAATCCCAGAAATTTAAGGAGAAACCAGGTAGTTTTAAAATCCATCTTTTAATAAGCTAAAATTAGTTCCAGAATGAATGAAATAATTAATCTGTGTTCTTTCTTGACAGAGGAATTACAGCTAACCTTACATTAACAAGATCCTAAGTTAGGTTTTTCTTTTTCTTTTTCTTTTTTTTTCTTTTTTTTTTTTCTTCTCAGAGGAGACAGTGAAATACTGGAATAGATTGTCTGTGGAGAGTGTGAAAGTTTCATCATTGGAGATCTTTCAAAAACAAATTAGATCAAGATTGGTCAAGTATAATTTTGACTTGTGATAGGAGAATAGGTTAGATGATCACTCATAACAGGTTTTTTTTATACTCCCAACCCCATTTTCACTTCCTTTTTTATTTTTGTATGTATCCAAGTCTGAGAATTGTCAGTGCTCTCTCTAATGTTTCCAATTGGATATGATACATATAAGCCACTGAGCATGTTTTTGTTTTGAGTCCTACTTTTAGGGACTTCTCTGTTTCTAACTACAATTTTTGGGTATTTAACTGCCTTTTCCAGGACTATGTTCAATGCCAGAAACAGGTCACTGAATGATGAATGCTTGTGGATTAACTTTAGGGATTTTCCAGCATATGAAAATAAACTCAATGTCTTCCTGTAATGCACTCCCCAGCTGCATTTCTATATGCAATGAAATTGCATGCTTTGAAGATAAATAATATATAAGTATCTTACTGGAATACAGGTGTATAGGTACTTTAAAGTATTGCCATACACCTTAAATTTACCGGTTTTAATAAGAAATAAATGCAAGTATGATGTAGAACATAAAAGAGCAATTAAAACATCTCAGTTTCTAGATAAAAGGCTTTTCCCATTGCATTGGAAGAAGTATATTTTTCTGCTGTGCAAGATAACAGATACAATTAATTAATTAATTAATTTAATTAATTAATTTTTAACACTCTGAATGCACATCTTCCAGCTGGAACCTGTCAGTCTCATCTCATCATTGACCTAAGAAACATGCTGACAATTCCTCAAGCCAGAAGATTTTCTCACACAATTCTTAATTCTTTAACAATCATGAAGCTGAGAGCTTCAAAATGCTTGGTTGTGGCACAGTAGTGTCATTGTTTCCACTGTCCAAACAAAATATGCCATTTTAGTCAGTTTGGTTCAGCTTACTTTACTTTAAATTTTAAAATACTTGCTATTTAGTGAAACTCTCCTTGCAGATACACTTTGTTTTAACACTGCTGCTCTAAAAGCCTTTAGCAGCCTTGATAAATTTGTAGCAACATTCCAATCCCAGGCTCTGGGAGACAAGCATACAAAAAATAAACAGATAAGACTCTAATTGGAGCAGTGCCCGGATGCCCAAACTGCTTTTATGATAAGTAGCTAAAGCAGCAGTGAGAAAAGCCTGGCAATTTAGCAGTGCAAGATTTAGAAACAACTAAGGAAAGAAGGAACACAGTAAGGGCTGAGGTTCACTCTGAGGATGAAAGTGCTGAAGTGTGACAGGTAAGCATAGATTTTGAGGTGCTTTAGCATACTGGACATTGCATCAGACCCCTGACATAACTGAGAGGCCCACCTGTGTGTGAGCAGGCATTGTACATCTTTTATTCCTTCAAATAACTTGCACATAAGAGCTACTCAGTCTTGAACATTTCAGTGTGTCTCTAAAAAGGTTATTGCTAAAGGTGAAGAACAAATGCTGACAGAATTATTAGCTTCTACCATGAACTAAACAGACCTGAGTTGGTTTGTTGGTTTTTTTTTTTGTTTGTTTGTTTTGTTTTCAAATGGCATAATAAAAGCTTCTTGCTTTACTAAGGTATTTGAAGTTATTTCATGTTTAGAGTATTTAGAGGGAAATAAAATGAGGTTTGCCTCTATATACAGATGGGCACATACATGGGATGGGTTGGTAGACTTACAGTTTTGATTTTTTGGTTTTATTCAATTAAATGTGTGTGCCCTTAACTGAGAGATTACTGCTTTGATATGAGAAAGGAGACCTGAAAATGTTGACAAGAAGTTAAATCTTAACCAAAAGCATTCAGACATGTTGTCACAAGTCAGAAGAGAACTGTAAGGCATGTTAGGACAAGTGGAGGCATAGTGCAAGACATTGCAAGAAATATTTCACAGTAACCATGACTTGAAATGCACTGGCATTTTTATGATGTACTACAGTAGAGTGTGAGTTTAATTTTCCATCAGTTCAGCATGCAGACAAACCTTTTGCAAGTATTGCTTGCCTGACACAAGATCAGAGTTGGTTCTAGTTGTAGGTAAAGTATTCAGCTGATCTTTAGGGAATATAGAGCATTTAACTAGATACACTTATGCTGACTGTTGAGTACACCAGAGACCTGAAAAACTACCACTCCTGCTGTGGTCACCTAGTGGAAAATGACTTCTAATATAAAAACCTGCTCCAGAAGCTGCAGAACTTGCTTTTATCCTTCCACTTCTCTATTTTATTTTACATGATTCAGAGCAGTCAAAAGTGGACTTCCAAAACTCCTTCCTTATCGCTCCTCTCTACCTTCTCTGTCCCAGTACTACTCCTTCCACTGGCAGGAGGCTCAGCCCCTGCCCACTGATGGAGAAATAATCAGTTTTGATAAGAGGATAATCCTAACAATTCCGGTTAGGATACAAAAAGTGCCAAGAAGTTGTGTTACAAAGGAGGCAGCTTATTTTGGAACATTCCTATAGCTCTACTTCTGCTAGCAATATGACAAATTCCAGATGAAAGGAACAGCAGAAATGAAGTAATCATTTGTTATTTCATCATGGTTATATCTCCCCAATGTAATAATTTTCAAAGTACTGTGTTGTATTTAATTTAAATTCATCAGATGTGACAATTTGGAAACACTGAAAACAAATTTCAAAGTTGTGTTTATGGCACCATAATGATGTGTTCTGAAATTAATAATTTACATTGAATTGGGTATATAGTGATAAAAACTAATTCTTTTTTTCAAAAAGTACTAATCTTCACCACTAAAACAGATTTCAGACAAACACTGATTTCTTCTTTTGAAATTTATTTATTTTTATTTTAAAATATTGAAATATTGAATTACTTTTTACCATTAGCTGCATGTAAGGAAAAAATACTTTTGTTTGTAAAACTTTACTTTTTATTCGTAAATATTTAAAAATTAAAGCTTCAATTCTTTCAGTGTATTTACTACAGAGCAGTAAACTGGACGCCAAACTCAAAAGTAGTTTGTGATTCTGTACACACACACATATTGGTTTATATGAACTCATGAAATAGATTCATTGTAATAATTTGATAGGTAGCCCGCTCCAAGTTGCCATTTTGCAGAAAGTAACATTCTTTCACAGAAGATAATACAACCTTACCTTTAGAAGAACTGTGGGGCAAACATAAAGTTTTTACCAGCTTTAGTAACTTATTGAAGGACCTACAGTTAATATCTGTACATTAATAACTACTTTAAAATAAATGTAGCATTAAAAGAAATTTAAAAAAATATATATTGTCAAAAGCAAGGAAACTGAGAAGTCAGATGACAGAAGGCAATCTTGATTTGGAGACCTTTCTGAAGGTTTTAAAAGTGACTGAAATAGATATTTTTATAATTATACTCTGCCCAAAAATTGTATATTATGTGATACTGTTAAAGGAACGCTGGCTATTAATAATTAATATATAAGCCTAAAAAAACACCCTAGGTGCTACTCAAACTTCACTAAGTTGACAGCAAATTAAACTTTGTGATCTTGAAAGAAAAACTATTCATTTGGAGTTAAATGCAGAAGGAGGAAAAAAATGAAAATAATTCAGTAAATAATTTCCTTCATGATGTAGAAAACTGATAAGCCTAGATACAGATAATATTTAAAATTCTGAAATAAATTAATCAAATATGTAAATAAGTTTTAAGATTTCTGAATCATGTCCTTAAGTGAGCACTTCCCTGTCTAGACATATATTTGATTGTTTTCTCATCAGACAAAAAAATGTTAAATTGAATTCTTTAGCAATATAGTTCTAAATGCATAGAACAAACAAACATGAAATATATGAACAAACTATGATGAAGTAATGCAGGATTGAAAGAAAACCTGAAAGAATGGAGCAGACTACTAGAAAGCATTTAAGAGTTTTTAAGTTCATTGCTTCCTGGACTAAATCTCTTTAGACACTTCTGATTTTTTTTTCTCCAGCCAATAAACCATTGTCCTTAGCCTGTGTTGAAAATTTTTTCTCTGCAGTGATTATATTGAACTCAATAATTGTTTATAAAATGTTTGTCTATATTAGATGCACTTACAAGTTTTTATCAATGTTTTAAATACTGTTATATTTATCAGAATGTTGCAAATTCAATGCAAAATTAATTTCAACTGTTATATATGAGATATGTCAAAATAACTAATCTATGTTTCTTATTTCAGTGGTGGGACAATATTTTAAAAAAATATATATATAATAAAATTCCAATTCTTCATATTTTTATTTTCTTTCTTTTCAGCTGTATCTTGTGGCATTCCTGAGTCCCCTGGGAATGGTTCAGTTATAGGCAATGAATTCACTTTGGGCAGTAGATTGATATATGAATGTAATGAGGGCTTCAAGCTGGAATCTAGTCAGCAAGCAACAGCAGTGTGTCAAGAAGATGGATTATGGAGCAACAAAGGGAGGCCACCTGTTTGCAAATGTAAGTGAGCAGGTATTTCTAAAGAATATTTCCCCACAATTTTCTCAGGAAATTCTTCACTGCTGATATTTAGGTTTTACATATACATATGCCCTGAAATGGCCATTAGGAATGAATCATCATTTAGCATGTAGTAAAGTAGAAGAGGCCTACAAATTTGTTTAATTAAAAATTCTTTGTTTTATCTTATTCAAAACATCTGAGTTTAAATCCTTAGATATTTAAATTTCCTGAATATTTTCTTATTATGAATAATATGCCCTTCACCATGATGAGTTACAATCAGCAATTATAATTTGTTTTTTTTTTTAATATAGCTTCTAGAGTAATAAAAGCAAAAATTATTTCTTAAAAGATTTGTGTAGATAATTAAGCTGGATAGAATTTCTTCAGTCTTCATTTCTGCCTCCTGTCAGGAACAAGCCAAGGTAGTGCAGGCTTATCTACTATATGGCTTAGCCTCTCATTTGTATTGGGCAGCCATTTCTTCTCTCTGTCCTGCATCAAAGCAATAATTAACTGAGCCTGACTTCAACGTGACTTGAAATACCGATTAGGACATAATCTCAAAGTTAATAATTGATTTAATACTATGCGTAAAAATGTTGAGAGTTAATTTAGAATCTTGATCTAATCAACAGCATATGTATGTGCCTTCCAGATTCTGAATTTGATAAGCACTTTTATTTTTTAAACAAGTAAAATTCAACTCATTTTAAAAGAAATAGTAAAATTGTGAAGTTATACATGATTGTGAAAGGGTTTTCATTTATTTGAATCAATTAATAGCAAACAATTATTAGAAAATATTTTTGAAAGTTAGTGTGAGAAAATTTCTAGGCATCCTTGACAGATGGTTTTTTAACCTAATCTTGAACACCCTCCTGAATACTCTCTTTCAGTAATTTATTTTCAGCCTTGCAGTTTTTCCTAGTACTTATAGAATCTCAAGCTGGTTTTCTGTAGTGTAAAGGCCTTATTTCATTTTGTATCCACAGAGGACAAATAGAAGTTACTTTATACTTCTTTTATTCTTCTTAATGTGTTTGAAAACTCTTATTTTTCAGTGTAGTGGGTTATCCTTGGTGAGCTGTCATACCTCACACAGCTGTTCACTCCCTTTCCCTTTTCAACCAGATGGGAAAAAATGGGATGAATACTCTCATGGGTCAAGATAAGGAAAGAGAGAGGACTCAGCTTGGAAAAAGTTAATTTAATGTATTGCCAATTAAAATAAGATGAAATAAGCTTTGGAAAAGAAATGTTACAAAACATCAAAACAATCCTTTCCTCCCTCTATTCCCAGGGTTACCTTCATTCTGTTGGTTCTTTTCCTTACTCCAGTCAGTGCTAAGGGATAAGGAATGGGAGTTGTGGTCAGCTTATTAAAGACTTCTCTCTGCTTCTTCCTCCTTGCACTTTTCCTCTGATCCAGCATATGTCTTCTTCATGAGCTATTGAACTTCAAGACAAACTTCTTGTAGTGTGGCTCCTCCATCAGCTGCAGTTTCTTCAAGAAATTATATCCATCTGCTCCAGTGTGGGCTGCAGTATGGATATCTGCTCTGGCATGGTCCTCTCCATTGGGCTGCAGCAAAACACCAGCTCTGGTGTTTTTGTCTGGAACACGTCCCTCTTATATGATGTTAGTGTTCCCTCTGCTGTTTCTCATTCTTTTTGTTGCACCTTCTCTGCCCGTGCAAAGTTTTGCCCTTTTCTAAACAGTTTCCCAAAGGTGCTACCATCATGGCTGCAGAGATCAGCCGTGTTCTGCGCTGGGTCCATTGGAACTGACTGTGCCCAGCAGCCTCTCCTCACAAAGACCACTCCTGGAGCTGCTCACTTACCCCTGTCAACTCCTTGATTCCTGAATCCAGTGCATTCAGTCACCTTTTCTGTAGCGATAACTATTTTATTGTGATTCTTTCTCACTCTTCCTTCCTACTTTTAGGACCAGTGATTCTCATTATTGTCCTCTGGACAATCTCCAATTGATCTTCACCTTCCTTGAAGGGCAGTGCCTAAAACTGTACACAGCAACTCCACAGAGTACACAAAGAGGATTATTCAAAACCAGCTGTGATCACACAGACATGATGTGAATTCCAAGTCGTATACAGAGGGAAGGCAGTGCTCCAGTGTATTGAAGTGAGCTTCATTTTCAGAAAAAAAAAATTGACAATGTACAAAGCACATAACTTGAACGATTAATCAGCAAAAATGTCAACAGTTGTTTTTTTTTTTTTTGAGGGAAGAGGCCAGATAAACTATCTAGGAATTATATGTACTAAATTCATAACACTATGAAAAAACACAGTGAAAAAAAAACATTAAAAAAAAAGCTTGTACAATTGAAATGTTCAAATTTAGCCAATGATTACCCTTTAATAGAAAGCTTATTTACTAACATTTAGCACAACTTTCAACATTAAAAATTTTGTTTAGTATTTATAATAAACTAACAAAATATATAACATTTTCTTCCTTTTCTTCTCTTTTCTTTATCTAAAAAAAATTATTGTTTGAAAAAGAATCCAATTACTTCTAAATCTAGGTGTGCTAAATTAAAGTGCTAGTGATGTAGATGACAATTTTAAATCAATATTTTCAGAATGGGTTGCTATTCCGAGGCAAGCATGCTTTACCCAAGATTTCTTACTTGCAAAGTGCAGGGAGCTTAGACAATCTGCATAACAACCTGGTTTTTTCAGTATTGCTGCTGTAAGGAGAGACGTGTTTAGTCTCCAGAAACAGAAACATCTCTAACTTGGTGGGAAGCAAACACAGCACAGAAAGGTAAATGGTAAATAAAAAGGTCCATTTTTATTCCCATATCTGTTAAAATTAAGGTTGAAATCAGGGCAGTTTGTTTTGCAAAACACGTCTGATAATATCATGCCTGAGGCAGATGTTTGAAAGGCCTTTCTCTTCATTAAAAGCATTTACATCAGATTTTAAGCATGAAAAATATGATTCGTGATGGTCATAGAGCAAGACACAGATGGATCATGGATATCAGGCTACTGAATTTAATTACAGAAAATGGAAAGCAACAGATATCTACTAAGAAAGCTTAATTGAATGACAAATATCTTGCTTCAGTTTTTCTTCATAGAGATCTCTAGAACATGGTGAAGGGAAGAGACTTCTCTATTGCTCTTCCATAGAACATAGAATCAGGAAATAGTTTGGGTTGGAAGGAACATTAAAAATCATATAGTTCCAACCCCCCTGCCATGAACAGGAATACGTTCTACTAGACCAGGTTGCTTATGGCCTCATCTAACCTGACTTTGAACACTTCCAGGAACTGGACATTCTCAGCCTCTCTGGGAAAACTGTTCCAGTGCCTCACCACTCTCATAGTGAAGAATTTCTAATCTAAACTTACTCTCTTTAAATTTGAAACTGTTCTCCTTTTCCTATTACTACATGCTTTTGTGAAAAGTCTCTCTAGCTCTCATGTAGCTCCCTTAGGCACTGGAAGGCTGCTCTAAGGTCTCTCAGGAGCCTACTTTGCTCCAGGCTGAATGACACCAACTCCCTCAGCCTGTCATCATCAAGGTGCTCCAGCCCATTGATCATCTTTTTGGTCTTCTCTGTATTCACTCCAAGAGGTCCATGTCTTTCTTTTGTTGGGGGCCCTAGAGCTGGGCACAGTGTTCCAGGTGGGGTCTCACGGGAGCAGAATAGGAGGTTAAATCACCTCTCTCAACCTACTGGCCACCCTTTTTTCAATGCAGCCCAGAGTACAGTTGGCCTTCTGAACTGCAAGTGCACATTGCTGGCTCATGTCAAGCTTCTCATCAACCAACACCCCAAGCCCTCCTCCTCAGAGCTCCTCTCAATTTATTCTGTGCCCAGCTTGTACTCGTGTTTCAGATTTCCCTGACCCATGGGTAGGACCTTGCACTTGGCTGTATTGAACTTCACAAGGGTCACCATTATCCATTGATTTGTTTACTTTTCAAATCCATGTCTCTCTGGCCTTTTCCTCTTACTGCTTTCCTTTTCATAGAAGTATGTGGATGCATAACCTAGAATACTGAGTTTATGGTTCATTCTTCTAACATTTTAATTGGCTAAGATAGTCCCTGTAACTGCATAACTTCGTTGCTCTTTTTCACTATTCCTTTGATACATTTATTCAAAAATTTAAGTCAGGTTCTTGATTGGTTTATGCTAATTCATCTAACATCAAATATTTTAAGGACAGCTAGCATCACTTTTCTGCAATCTTTGTATTGCTGTAGATTTTTTTTTTTGAAGGTGTAGTGTGCTAAGCTGTAACAGTGATGGTTCAGATATATTTTTTTCTATAAATAAATTGAAAAACAATTATAAATTTTATAATTTATGAGTTTATAAAAATAACTTTTAAAATAATTTTTAATATGTTTGGAAATTATCTAGTTATAGAACTAAGAATCATAAGTAGTTCTGAAATAAAACAATAGTTGTAGTATAATTGCAAAACCAAATTTGCTAAGATAAACAGACAATGACTCACATCAACTCATCGTAGATATTGTGCTGGTGGGTTTTATTTGCTAAGACATTCAAAACATCATACCCATTTTCTTTAACAAATCCTAAGGTCAGTAAGTATTTTTGAAGTATTTTGTCAGCATTTAGTATGTAACATGGAGTACTTATTCAATGAACTGTACTAAAACCGTTCATAAATTTAACATTTTTAATTAGTCCAGATACATTAGACTGATAACAGATTGGCTTGATATAGCTAAATGGATTGACAGACTGATGCTGAATATCACATGATCCTTCTGTTTATCTGTTTTGTGGTTTTGAAGCCTTTCCTGTCTGAATATATTGACCCACATGAACAGCTTAATTTCCTTTGTATCAGCATACTGACACTATCAGCTTGCTTAAGTGATCCTATTTTGTTCTTGGGTCTTTGTTCATAGATTTTGTGATGTATAGGATTACTTGGTTTCCTACTGTCTTCTAATTTTACTAATACTTGTGAATTTAAAGCACACTACTATCTCAGATATAATGCATGACTTCACCTTAATGTTTTTCATATTGTTAAGCTAATACTGAAGTTATTCAAATGGTTATATTTGAAAAATGTAGGTCACATTACTGCATTAGGTTCACCAAATAGTAAGTCCAAAATGCCCTTTCCCCATTTTTGTGGTTGTTAACTACCAGCTGAAGAATGGCAATTAAGTATCGTATGCTCCTTGCACATAATAAATAATAATAATAAGTATTACTTATTAATACAAAATACTGCAAAATAATAATAGCAAGTATTACTAAATAGCAAGTTCCTGTAATTGAGATATTTTTCCATCATGAACATTATATTTTTTTTCTTTGAAAAAGACAATCGCACTCAGAGTCACAATATTCAAGATACTCTGGAAGAGCAACCTTCCGATGTTTTTCAACACTTCCCAAAATAAGCTTTTCCATGAAGACTATTTTTCACTTTTGATATTTAGAGCAGTGAAGGAGTAAAATTTTTCACTGAAGTGAGACTGATAGGCCTGTAGTTTCCAGGGTCCTCCTTCTTGCCTTTCTTGAAAACTGGGATAATGTTCCCCAGCTTCCGGTCAGCTGGAACCTCTCCAGATTCCCAAGACTGCTCAAAAATCATCAAGAGATGTTTTGCAATGACATAACCGAGCTCTTTGAGGATTCTTGGATAAATTCTATCTGTAGGGATCCAGCTGGAGCATCAGATCCTACACAATTTCAAGGCTGACTGGAACTTGGTCATTCTCATAATCATGGTTCTACAGTTCAGGGCGCTGGGACCCCCTTGGTGCATCATCCGTGTTGAAGCAGAGAATGCAAAGAATGCATTAAGCGCCTATGCCTTGTCCATGTCCCTGTTTGTGAGGAGACCATCCTCATCTTGCAATGAGCTGATGTTGTTTCTACATTGACTTTTGCCATTAATATATTTGAAAGTCTCTTTTTATTATCCACCATATTTTTGGCCAGCTTCAACTCCAGTTGAGTTTTGTCTGGATGAATTTTCTCCTTACAGTGCCAAGCAGCATCTCTGTATTCTTCCATGATACCTCATCTTGCTTCCACAGGGCATACACCTTCCTTTTTTGTCTTATTTTCCAAGAGGAGATCCCTGTTCAGCCAAGCCAGCCTTTTGCCTTACCTGCTTGACTTTTGACATTCCTGTGCCCTTTGGGAGGCAAAGCTTAAAAAAGGACCAGATGGATCCCAATACCTGCAAAAATATTTTCCATGGGGATTTTATTTGCTAGTTCCCTGAGAAGATTGAAGTCTGCACTCCTCATTCCAGAGTTGAGGTTTTGCTGGCACTTTTCCTCTTGTCAACAGAAATGTTAAACTCAGCAGCTTTACTGTCACTGCGGCCAAGACGGTCACAATCTCCACTTCACTTATGAGATCTTCCCTGTTGACAAGCAATAGATCAAGGAGGCCATCTTTCCGAGCCATCTCTCTTACGATCTGTTCCACGTCTTCCCAGATTTTTAGGAATCTTCTGTGCTGGGTTGTAGCACACCATCTGTGTGGTTCTCCCAGATAATTTCTGACAAGTTGAAGTCCCCCATAAGGACAAGAGCAGTTGATTTGGAAGTGCCCCTTAGTTGCTCAAAGAATAATTTGTTGGCATCATCTTCCTAGCTGTAGGTCTACAGTAGGCTCCCACAATGACATTCACATGATTGGTTTGTCCCTTGATTCTTATCCCGAAACTCTCAACTGAGCCATTTCCAACAGAAAATTCCATCTATTCTAACCCTTCTATTACATCAGTGCCACCCCCTCTCCACCTGTTGCCTTTTCTGCCCTACCTTATCCCTCCTAAAGAGCCTGTCACCATCCAAGAGGGCACTCCAGTCACAGGACTCATCCCACCGTGTTTAATCTATGCCAATGATATCAGACTAGGACTGGGGCAAAGATTCGAGCTCATTTTGTTTTACTTATGCTGGGTGCGTGTGTAGAAACATTTAAGTCTGATACTTTGTAGCCAGCACCTTGTGAAGCAGATTGAGAGATTAGTGCTTTTTTCCTCAAGTTTTAGCACACCATACCATCCCTTATCATTGCCAAGCCTGGTATTTTCCCTTTCCCCCTCCCAAAATACTTTAACTCATTGTCAGTGAGCCCCACTAGCTCCTGTGCTAGAGCTCTTTCTCCCCTCTGAGAAAAGTGCATCCTATCAGGTGTCAGTGGACCACGTGTTAAGTAAATCATCTCATGGTCAACAAACCCCAAATTTTTCCACTTACACCAGCCTCAAAGCCACACATTGACCTGACAGATCTGCCTATTTGGGCTTCATAACAATTCTTTTTTATGGTAATTATAGGTCAGTATAAATTCCCTGGTTTTGAGTCTCTTCAGAATTATCAATATATGAAGATTGTTATGTCATTAAAATAGATAAGCTTAATCATTATTTCAAATTATAATTGTGTTTTCTGACCTGTATTTTATGTAAATAAATGTTATTAATAAAATTTATTATAAAAATGCCTGGAGAAGTAAGAGAACATCTTCACATCTGCAAGAAATTGAGATAATTCCTTAAGAGTTTCATCTATGTAAATGAGAACTTAAATAGTGCCCATACCATCAGTTTCCAAGAGACTGACCACAAAGGCAAGTTGTTGCACTCATTCATAAACCATGTGCACAAAATCAAGCATCTGTTAATAGTTACTTTTTTGTTCCTTGAAGGATGAGGAATTTGATAAATCAAAATCAGTCCCTGTAAAATTAAATTTTTTCAAGCAGCAGGTTTAGTTGATTTAGGTGATCAACACAGCCTAGAAGTATATTCTGTATAGAGGAACATCTTGAATTAGAAATCATACATTTATGCATTAGAATCTAATAGTTGTTTGTAAAGTGTGCTTGCAAATTTAAGTTATCTATAGATAAAGAAAGAATAAATTGCATACTGACCTCAGTATGTAGAGGTAACATCTATGCAGCTTATTTACATATTCTGAAATAGCTGAGCCTGTTTTGATATGTCCTATGGTTAATTCTAAAATTTTTGCTGTTGGACTAAATAAGAAGCTTGCTTTCATATTTGAAAGAACCAATAAAACTATTGTTTGGAAGGAGGAATGATAAAAAGGTTTAAGTTGATAGGCATTAAGTTCCTATTAAGAATATGTTTTGTTTCCTGAAAGACTTACATTATTTTCACTATGGTGTTAAGCAGAGTTCTTCAATATGCATATTTTATTTAACAAGTACGGAAAAATATTTCTTGGTTGATAGTTCATAATCTTTCCATAGCTATGAAACACAGTTTAGTATTAATACCAAAATAAATTAAATTAGGAAGTAGGAAGTCTTCTGTTAACCTGGGATACCATTCTTCAGTAGTCAAAATATTGTTTTAAAGGCCAAAGTGAAGACATATTAAGTTTCAAAGTGATTGTACACTGGCAATCCTTCCTAAGATATACAAAACAAAATCTAAGAAAATATTCTCAGAAAACTTCAGCTCAATATAACAATATAATCTGTCATTTGGAAGTTCTTCAAATTATTTCTCCCTTATAAATATTTACACATCTTCATAAATATGCTGTGTTCAGTTCTGATTTTCCTGAATGCCAAAATTTGCCATGAGTAAGATAACTATTGGAAAAGGTAGATGTATAATTATAACATTAACATCTAAATTTTCACAGGTATTTTGATTCTATCAGTTTCCCTTTAGTTCAGTGATTGCCTTAACTAGTCTCTTCCATCACACATTCATACTTGTGAACCTCTTTATACCTCTCAAACAGTGTGAAATCTACAGAATATGTAATTATTTATTTATGTATTTATTTTGCCAGCTTGTTAGTCTTTTTCCTTGTGGCATGGTATGAATTTATTGTAGCATAAATGAGAACCATGCTCTTCTTTTTATTTCTTCATTTGGGATTTTTACACTTGCTCCTAATGCTTTTGTCTTCCACTGAGCAACATATGAAGAAACTAAATTTCTGCTACTTGTTTTTGTTGTTGGTTGGTTGATTTTCCTTGGAAAATATAGTTTTTCTCAACTGTTTCTGGGCTAGTAGCTTTTTCCTAAAGTATTCACTTAGTGAATCTTACTTAGTGACATAAACAGTCAGTAATTCATCCAGACTTTTTCTATAGCAGGGAAATTCTGAATAATATGGTAAAAGATAACAAATATAACTATTTTAAATAGTCATAAATATTTTCATTATGCTAGTCTAGAGTCACAGGTACATTAAGAAAGAATTCATGTCAATATCATAAATATTTTAAGAATTCTGTAGACTTAAATTGCAGAGCATCAAATTGAAACTAAAAAAAGAACATAAATTATACTTCTTGTCTGTAGTCAGTAACTGCATTCTGTTACAAAATATGAAATATTAAAAACAACAGAACTGAAGTAACTGTAAAAATCTTCCTAAATATCATAATTTTTTTTTAAGTCTTCTAAACTGGAATGAAATAATTTTCCTGTATACCCACAATATATGGTTTTATAGTAATTAGCATTTCACTGTGTGATAGCAGATTTTATGGCAACCTGTTTTAAGAACTTCAAGCTTTGCAAACATTACATAGCAATATTTGCTTTCCCTTTTACATCCACCATAGTCTGTGATGTGTTTTGTCTCTGAAATCTTTGAAAAAATCTCATTAAAGAGTATAACTGTATGCCATTGTTCCACTACATCCACTAAAGGAAAATACACTACAAACTCCAGTTCAATTTGTAATACTCACTGTTTAACAATTATTTTCCTTAGAACTTATATTTCCAAAATGACTATGGTATTCTAAGTCTTAGATTGTGAATCATCTGCAAGCAAGGTGGGATATTCACCTATAAAGAAATATAGGGGCAGAATGCTAATATGTACATGTCCTTTCTTCACAGCTGTGACCTGCCCCAGCATAGAGACTCTTCTGTCAGAACATGTTGTCTGGAGACTGATTTCTGGGTCGCTGAATGAGTACGGAGCTCAAGTCATGCTCAGCTGCAGTCCTGGATATTATTTATTGGGTCAAAGACTCATACAGTGCAGGACTAATGGAACCTGGAGTGTAGGCAATGAAAGGCCAGCTTGTAAGGGTAAGGAACATTCTTGTTTACAGAATATCCTATTCTTTCTAATACATATATTTTCTTTTATAAATGAAGGCTTTAATAAACTATTTTTCTCTTACATTCCAATAAGTAAGAAAATGCGACATTTTCATTAACTTGAAATTAATTTATTCCAACTCCTTAGGTTTTAAAGTACAATATGTTTCATACAAGAGCCAATGATGTACCATCAAGAAATCAGTAAGTATGTAGAAAGTACTAGGAGAGAATGTTATTACTTTAGAAGATTCCAGATTAGAGTTAGATTAGAAGATGATATTGCTTTGACCTCTTGGGTGGAACATTAAAACTGTACTGTTGGAGAAACATTCATATGAGCTTTTATAGTGTCTTCATACAAAAATGCCATAAATTACATCAATCCTGACTTTGGATGTTTAAAGTTTTAGGGAACCTTGGCAATCTCAGTGGAATCATACAGACTTCAAGGGTTACAGTGCCAAAGTCTTAATAAATTTCTCCAAAACTTCATTTTTTCTTTTACAATATATTATTTTTTAAAATCTGATAACTGCATTTATGTCTCTTTGTGCACGCAGATTAAAAAAAAGTAGTTTTGATATGCTGCCTAATGCTACTGTTCAGCTGTTCAGTAGCTGTTCAGCTACTGTTCAGCTGCTAACCAGTCTTTGAAAAGATAGTTCTTGCCCACCCTCTACAATTACAAAAAAATTATGTGAGTAGAAAATGGGATGATCCATATGAGATGCAGTTAACCAAAAGAAAAGTATTAGAAACACAGGGAGTTGCTGATTGAAGAGATATTAGTTAATTTATAAGAAAGGTATATTGTTTTGCCCTCTACTAGAGGACTGATTAGGATTTAATTATAGCAAACTTTATCCTCCAAGAGATATTCATTAATATTTCCGTTGGACCTGGATCATTAAGATCCAGAAACACAGCAGAGTATTTTTCTGGAGTCTACAGTTTACTTTCTCTGCAAAAAGAGTTTGATTTATATTTTTAACATAAGTGTAATTAATATTCAGTATTAAAGTTAGAAATTATAATGTTAGGCTAATCCCCAAATTACATTAATGTGATTCGATTGTAGTCAAAATGAGTCTTACTCATCTCTAGGCACATTATGTACATAATAAACTATGATAATATATTTTCTGATTATGACTGAGTTAGTTAACTGCACGGTAGCTGGTACTTGATTTTATTCAAATTCTAACCAATTCCATGCTGTTTTCTATAGCAAACATTTTAAAATATGTAAGAGTGAGGCCTTGGGATTTCAAGTAGGAACTTTAGTTGTGATCAAGATGCTATTGAAAGTAAACATATGATTTATACTAATGTATAAATATAGTTGAACCTCTTGAAGGCATTGGCCTGCATCTTATATTACAATACATTGGTATACTCTTCTAGAAACAAAAGAAATGACAGAATAGTTTTAATTAAATTAGAGTTTGATACATTCTTGAATGACAGTTTTTCATGTGGTGTGCAATAACTGTGGGTTGCAGCTACAGATTCTACAGAAAATTTCTCTGATAATTGGTCAAATCTAGTCTTTGGCAAAACCAGATGATCTATTGTTTTAGCAAGCAGACTATATGCTACATGCTTATGAATAGTAGTAGGAAATAAGAAAAAAAAACAGTTCATAACAATTCAGAGTACTAAATGTTAAAAATATTTTTAATACTTTAAAGTGACACAACATTTAAAACAGGCAGGGAAAGTGTATTTGAGAAGTAGGCATGGATATGTATATATGGAATATAACCACAACCTTCTCAGAAATTCATGTAATTCCCTTGTTTGAGAACTAGAAACATACATTGGCTGCTGTCAAAATATGCAATTATCCCGAAGAATTTATAGTTTTATAACATATGTTGCTATATCAAGCATAATTTTAAGCGTTTTCTATGGAATAAAACTCTGTATTTATTCCTATTACATATACTTTTTATGAAAACACGAGGTCATGAATTGTCTTCCAGTCCAAAAAATTATGAAAAGCATTTTCATATTTCAGTATGTTTTATTTCTTTTTTTTTTCTTAGTTATCTCCTGTGGTGGTCTTCCATCTCCACCAAATGGAAATAAGATTGGAACCTTAACAGTGTATGGAGCTACTGCAATATTCACTTGTAACACAGGATACACATTAGTTGGTTCTCATGTGAGAGAGTGCTTGGCAAATGGTCTCTGGAGTGGTACTGAAACCCAATGCCTAGGTAAAACCTCTTAATTTTTTTTTTTTTTTTTTTTTTTTTTTTTTTTTTTTTTTTTTGTTATGTCTTAAAAGTATCAAGAACTAGATTTCAGCTCTTGTCAAGCAACGTTTTTGAATCAATGAAAAATAAAGGTACCTTAAATATGGAACTATCATGTCCTGAATATGATTTTTTGCTATTCTATGAGGGTATATCTTTTCATTAGACATAAAATTACCTTTTATGTTGTTGTAATGCTTTTCAAACCAGTATGATTTGTAAGTGACTCAAATAGTCACCCACGTTCACAGCGCTTTTCTTTGTGGAGCAGGGTGTGTGATGAAACTAAGCTTCAAGATAATCTTCAATTAGGACTGCTCCAGATGCCATTCAATTAGGACTATTCCAACTACAATTGAGCGTTCAGCATATTGACCATTTGGTCAAGGGAGGCAGGCAAGAGGCAGTCAAATCTGAAACAAAACCCACACTTTCAAACCCTGAGATTGATATAGTTTGGACATGAATTCTCACCCCAACTCTTGCTCTCTTCAGATCCACTCATATTGGTTCTGCTAATATGCAGATATTAGCTCAACTGCGAATACAGACATAAGGAAAAGATTCTCTTTTTGAGTGACATTTGAAGCTCAGCAGTAGGTTTATTCTTGGTTGTGAACAGGATATTTATTTCTGGAATCTGCTATTTGCTTTGTCTGCCCTCGTTTTGCAGATTTTCTTCTCGCCTTATAGTTGAATGTACTCATTTGGTCTCAGGAAAGGAGGAACTCTGCTTTCCTCTTCAGAGCTCAACCTCACATAAAAAGCATTTTTCTTCTCTAGTGCCTCATGATGTCATTTTAGCAGAACACATAGTGTTCCATGCTTATCTTTATATTCAGGTGTACGTGGAAATGTCCAATCACCTCTCCTGGGTGGTGGGGGAATTTTACAGTGGATCTGCCACAACACTGTGGGTCATGGTGAAAGGCCTCTGAAATGAGTCTGTGGGCTATGGCCTCCCTGTGCTGGACCTAGACAGAGCTGATTTTTAGCACAGATGCTGAGTTGGTTTTCCTCATGGATACATTCTTCTCCCCAAGCTTGTTTACTTCTTAGACCCAAGATAATTGGGCAATGGAACCACCTTTATCTTATCTCAAGCTCCTGTTGGGTGGCTTAACTTTGTGTCCATATTTCCAGGAATTTGCAGAAGCTTATTCGGTAGGGGGGGAAGTTTGGTGACCACACATGAGCCGTGGCTTCTTTATACAGCTTGCCGTAGTGGGCAAAGTCTTACAGTGATCTTAGCAATGTTTGAGCCATTAACCATTAACATCTCTATTTCTCACAGATACTAGGCTGCAGCAGAAAGAAAAATAAAGACAGAGTATTATCAGAAAAAAAATATAGCACAGAATCATGTAACTCAGATCAGAATTAAGATTTTATAACCTTTCATTAAGTATTCCTGATTGACTCCTTCATTTTGCAGCAGGAATGTTTGTAGTTCAATTTTTTTGAATACAGTTTTGTACTATGATGTCTCTTAAGATGTGGAGTCGTCAGAAATAGTGACCATTGTCTCAAAGAACTAACCTAACTTCTAAATGTCAGTTCATTATTAGTGACTTCCCAGAAAGATGCGGTTGTTTCCAGCAAATTTTATGAAAATGAAGAACACTCCTCTAGCTTGATATATTTTCACACCTGATTGTTCAATTTGAAATATGCTGTATTAAGAAAGATGTCATTTTGGTGCAGGAAATAAGCATAGGATATAAGCATAAGCAGAGTACACCAATTGCTACTTCTTTTAATATTTAGAGCAGGAAAAAAGTCAAATAAACTTTTTTTTACCTAGGAAAAAATTTGCACTGAGGTGCTGCATAAGTTCCACAGCAGAAGTGTACAGAAATTTTGTATCTAAAAGCACATCAGCCATCTACTGGTGTCAGGTTATCTCTGGACTGAGGCTGACTGACATTTAAATATGTTGGAACTGCACCTGTGAAGATCCAACAGCCCAAAACGTGTATGCGTAAGAATGTTTTCCACAACCCTTTCTGCTGTTCTGAACATGCAAACTCTATTGCAAATAAAAAGAGTTATTATCCCTGTAGGTTCCTCCTGTTACACCACTCATTGCCAGGGTATTGCCTGACACCTGCATATAATGAATTCAAGCATAAAGATATGTATTAGTTTTCATTCATTTTTAATAACCTGAAATACCACTTTGTAATCTGATTAATAATAACAGCATTTAGTACTTATGTACTACTTTTCTATTTTGAAAGGCTATATGCAGGATAATTTGGCTGCCAATATATGCAAATTAAACAATACACAAGTCTCAATAGATTCTGTTTGTATTATAAATTGCTCTTGCTCTTGAAAGACTGGGAAAGAGGTTTTTATTCCTTCTATTCTGACTATTAAGAAATAACGTTTACACTGAACATCCCAGAAGATTACCTGTCTATGGTAGACATGAGTTTAGATTCAAATAGTGTAGAGATGGAGAAGAATTTTCAGTACATGTCTTACATATATTTATGTATATGTGTGTGTCTATATATATTACATGTATAGAACAATACCACATTATTCTGAAAGTCAGCTTAGAAACAATACCTAGTGAAGCTTTTAACTCTTTGGGAAATAGTTAATAAGTTTATTAGATCTCATATGTAGGAAAGGCTGTGTCTATATGCAGCTTGTATATTAAGTCATCCTTTTCTTCTCCAGGAGTAATTTGTTGCTGGATTTTTTATAATTCAGATTTTTTTATACAAATCCCCATTGAAATTGGAATAGTTTACTATTATTTCCTTATAGCTAATAACTTTTTTTCCCACCTGGTTATCTACATTCTGCATTTTAAATAATTTTTACAGATCTATTCCCACTTGTAATGAACACAGGACCTCTTGCAGGAACTATTATTGTAGTAAAAGCATTGCTTACTTTATGATATTTCCCAATTCTTTTCCTAAAACCTTAGATGGACTTTAGTTCCTATTTGATTTCATTGTTGAATGAAGCCCTGTGCTTAGAACTGTTAAATGCATGGATCTACCTCATCAGACAAAAAAGATTACATTTAGAGCTGGCAGGTTAATCACTACTTAGTCCTTGCTATTTCAAAATCAGACAGGCTCTATAGTGCTAAAAATATTATACAGTTTTGAGTGTGAAAGTCTAAATTTGAGTTACCCCATGCATGCTGCAGAAAGTTTTATTTCTACTACTAAGCCCCTTCCTGTCTATCTTACATTCTTTCACATAAGGTATATTAATAGCATGTTCTTCAGACACTTAATTTAGATGCAATTAAGAATATAATCCAAGGTCAGTGGAACTATGTAGGGTCCTCCAGAGAGCAATTCAGGAAATGTAAATTCTTACATTTTAAAGCTAGATTATGTGAATACTGCTAATTGAATATTCCTTAATTTCAAGGACAAAATGCCTCAAATTTATTTCAGAAGTGCCTTTAAGACTTACCTGAAGCCTGTGAAAATCAGAAGGCAAACAGGAAGGGAGCTCTGAATGAGTCTTTCCATTTCAAAGGAATTATAATGAGTTAGAGGTGCTTTTTATCTACACTGTACTTACATGAATATAATTCAAGACAGCTATAGATGAAAATAGATATCACTTGATGTTAACAAATGATATGTGTAGAATTAATTTATGATTTCAGGTTAAATTTGTGCACTAATTTCTGTATCTTAGGAAAGGGTTTGTCAATTCCTTATTATTTGTCTCTAAAGAAAGCTAAAACCAGGGGCTGTAGTTAATGAGTCTAAGGCTCAATTTATGACCTAAGTCCTCAGTTTGTTAGCATTACATGTATTTTTTATTAGTTAACAAGCATAAATATGAATTGGTATGCAAGTTTTCTTTCAGTTTCACTCACTTGCTCACGTCGTTAATAATATGTCTCGTTCCCTTTTTTCCTTCCAAGAATATCTGCAACTATAAGTCACAAAACCTATGTGTTTTTATGTGTGCTTTGTGTGTATGGCTGACCATAGGTTCGTACAGGGCACAGGGCAAATTGGAAGCATTTAAATTTGCCTTACTTCATCTGCAAAATCAGTGGCACTTAATTGTAGATCAGTGTGTTTTCCTGAAAAGATATTTTTCCCTGTGTTTTTTTGCCTTTCAGGTGCAAAACTACATATAAACAAGTAAATGAGATATTTAAAATCTAAAATTAAGTATAATCTACTCCATTCCATCTTTTAATTATATGATATATATAATGCCTTAGATTTATCAGTATGAAAATATGCTGCTGCGGACTATGGTTGTGTAAAAATATCTAATCCATTAATTGATAACTCATAGGTAAATTGCAGTATAATATTATTATATTGGCTTATATTTTAAATTCTTATTAAAATAAAGTAAAATTATTTGTATCTTGCTTTCCAGGTGTTTTAGAATAAAACTGCTGAACCAACCTTGATGCATGTGAACAATTTTCTAAGTTCTTGAGGGCATATTTTACTAAAAAAATTCCCTCACAGCCTTCTTAATTTTCTTTAATTTTAGTTGATGAGAAAATTACATACATTTTGTGTCATTGAAGTGCGCTTTCAGTTCTTGATATGTTGGAATAGTTAATTTAAATGAGTCAAAATTCCTTGAAAAAACCATTAAATACAGTAGGTGGAATGATCTGTAAATGAAACGACTCACATAGTAAGTCCAGCAACTTGTTAAATCCCCATTTAAGAGAAATGCATAATATTTTTCTTTATGCCAGGTGGCACATTTCATCTATCTTTCTTCTTGAAATTCCCTGTGGTCTTGTGTTTGTCTTCTGTGCAGCTACTGCATTTCAATTCTTTACTATTTAAAGCTAGAAAATGAAAAAAACCCAAGTGTATTCCTTTCTATTTCACCTCATTCCCTGGAAAAAAAAATTGGGAGAAAATACTAGGAACTAATTTCTAGGCATAGAGAAAATAAGAAAATAATTGGTAACAGGCAGGATGGAAGAATCAAAATCAAACCTTGTCAAGTGACTTGTCCAGTGACTGTCTCATGAGATGTAGATTTCAGCAGAAGATTCTTTTCACTTTATGATTTAGCAAAACTTTTGAAACAGTCTCCCCTTCTATCCTTGTAGCCAAATTGAGAAGACAGGGACTGGACAGGGGGACTGCAAAATGGATGGAAAACTAATTGAGTCAGCAAACCCTAGGGGTATAATTTCTTGATTCCAAGTGTGACTAGGAGCCAGTGGATACTGAGGATGAATACAAAGGCCCACAATATCCATCCCCTGTCTGTCACTGGATAACAAATTGGGATGCAGCTGCAGCAAGTTTGAGGGTGACACGAAATGATGGGAGAAGACTTGATGTGTGGATTCTAGTACTGCTAGATAAGAAGGACCTTTAGAATCTGGAGGAAGAGGCCAACAGGTAGCTCATAAAGTTCAGGAAAGACAAATACAGAATCCTGCAGTTTGCCTTGAATAATGCAATTTGTGAGTACTCTTGGAACTGACTGGGTAAAAACAAGCTTTACAGAAAGCACCCAGGTGACTGAGTGGAGAGGCTGACTAAGAGTTAAAAATGTGGCCTTGCAGTAAAAATATCAGACTGGAGTGTATGAGCACAACTCTAGTCATCAGGTCATGGTTATTATTTCCTCTTCAGCACTCATGTGGAAAATTGTGTGTAGTTTTTGTGTCCTCCACCATACAAGAGAGATACTGCAAAAGGAAGCAAGTTCAGGGGAAAGATCCATTAAGGGGCCAGGGGCTGGATTATCTTCTAGACAAGGAGAGGCTGAGTAAGGCTGGAGGAGAGAGAAGGGTAAAAGGAATCATATTATTAATTTGGACTGAGAACAATAAGATAAATTATTTCATGACACATTTCAAGGAGAAAAATATGCTTTCAGTGTCCTCTGTTGCCATATTCTGTGTTGTAAGGGGAAAAGTAGCTGTATAATTAGTGAAAATTTTGCATTCATACTTTCTTCCTCAAATTTGCAGAATAATACCACAATGTCTTCCTAGAGGCATCAGCAATCCTACAATTAGGACTTTTATAATAATCCAGTGTGTATGGAAAACCTAATCAAATGGTGTATTTTAGTCTTCTAGTGTTTTAGAGGAGCCATTAGGTGTGAATGAAATATAATGTCTAGCATAATAAAGGGGTTTTATTAGAAAGATTGAATCCCAAAGAAAAGTTACAAACAAGTTGCTGTTGATGGATACAACTTGCATGAAACAGAAGTGATCACATGCACACAACCCATTGTAGCTTCAGTCTTGAGCCTTAGGTCCCAGCCCTCACCTCTCAAAATGAGGATTTAGCACATGTTTCAGATGAAATTACTGCAGTTGTAATTAATCAGTGTCACCACAAAAGAAAACCAAACAACTTTTTTCTCTTCCTTAATCAGTAAAGAGAAATAGTTTTTTGCTCAGCAACTGTGTTTTCAAACAGAATGAAGAATCCAGAATGAATTAAATCATTACTTGGCTTTTTCACTGCCAAGACGGCTATTATCCTGGAATAATGGATTCTGTAATGTTTTAACAGCAGCTGAAACAAGGAGGAAACAGTGCTGGCAGACATGCCTTCCTGTTCATGCCTTCTATCTGAAAAATGCTTATACATTCATATTCATGTCAAAATCATAGTAAGCTATTCTTTATATTGCTTTGCAATTTGGTCAGTACCAACAAAAATACTCTACTTCTATTTTTTATTATGATGAAGTGCCTTAGTAAGGTTGCCTTTTCCCCCACAGAAGTGTGATGTCTTTAACACTCAAACCTATACTATTATTTCATCATAGAATTCTCATTTCTCTAATTCATTATTTTCTCCTTCAAAGAAGTAGAAGGAATATCATCTCTAGGTTTTATACTTGAGAACTTGTTCTGCACAGTGCAGTAGTTGACTCTAAAGCTATTGTTTATTGAAAGGAAAATTGAAATGTTGGTGGTTTGTTTTTTTTTTTTTTCTTGTAAATTTTAGCAAGTCTTATCAAAATACACATTTTTGATGGGTTGTTCTTTTATTGTAGCTGGTCACTGTGGCTCACCAGACCCAATTGTAAATGGTCATATTAGTGGAGATGGTTTCAGTTATCGTGACACTGTAGTCTACCAGTGTAATCCTGGCTTTCGACTTGTTGGTACATCTGTCCGAATTTGCCTACAGGATCACAAGTGGTCTGGACAAACTCCTGTTTGTGTCCGTAAGTACAATTAATTTTTCACTGAATTGTTGCTACTATTTTAAACGTAACTGAATATTAACAGTGGATTGGATGTTCAAAGGTGTTTGGGCTCAGATCAGATATTTATTGGACCTGCTGTCAGTTAAAAGGGTTGTTATGATCCAGTTTCTAACCTAGCACAGACTTGTTCATATTTTCAGTAATTCCTGATTTCTGATGTTTCAGAAATAGCATGGCATAGACACTAAAGAGGTTTGAATAGCAGGCTGCAACTGTGTACTATCACTTTCTCTTTGTAGAGGCATAGTTGCTATGTCAGGTATGGGCTTGCTGAGCCTCTCCCCTGTTTTTTTTCACCAAGAGTAAAAAATTCCCTTGTATGTTTTCATTACTTGGAGGACAAAGCTGGGCTAGTGTTCATCTGTACATTTCTGATGATGACTGCCTGTTTTTTCAAATTAGCCTCCAGTTTACTTACCAATGCAAGCCAAGGCATGGCATTGAATTATGCTACATCTGTTAGAAAATATGTTAACTTTTTTATAGCCTTTAATATTTTCTCATTTCACCTGTTTTTGAAAATCCCATAATTAAGTGCTAGAATTGTAGGGTCTTTCCTTCTCTAGCTTCTTCTTCACTTGTGTGGCAGATTATCTGACATTTACTGAACCATCAGCCATTTAATCAGTCAAGTCCAAGTTATCTTTTTTTTTTTTTTACTACTTTATTATGTAGTTGATTTTATTTCCTTTTAATTTCAGTTTTATTAAAGAGCCCCATTTATATATATATATATATATATTATTTTTAATGGAGAATTTATATAAATTATTTCAGTGTTGCATTTTTTTGAGATGTCTGCAGTTCAGACATAACTTTTATCTACACAGAGTCACCGAGATGGTCAGCTTTTCTGTTCAATACATATTAGGTGTCTAAATGTTCAGTATTTTCTTTCTTAGGGTAAAATGAATATTTTTACATGTGTACAGTGGCAGGAAATATCTGCCAAGTGTCATTGTCCTTTTAAAATCCTATTTATATTCATCAAAGGAGTCACAACTAGCATTGTTACTATTAGTGCATTCATTTGACTGTGCAGTGAATAAAATCCATTCAAAAGAAAAGGGCAAAGCTGGGGGGCATGGGAAGGGCAGGAGGCTGCTGCTTCTTAAATGTTTGTTATCATTACTGTTGTAAGAAGAACTGGTGTCAGTTTCTGTTATTCGAGTTTGCCTAATGCTGTCCATTACAACATTATTTTCTTTTGCTTAGAACACTGCCTGACTAAAAAGCCATGCAAGATGATTTGGTTTATGTCAGTATCCAAATTTCAGAGGATTTTCCTCTGATTAATTTATTTAAGAAATTCCCATACAAATGAGACTCTTATTTCTGAGATGTAAAGTGAAAACATACTGTTCACCAATGCCAGAAATGTGTTCTACTGAAATATTTTTCTGACTGAGCATTGTGGAGCCTGAACTAGAAATATGGCTGTGGTGGGTTGACCTTGGCTGGATGCCAGGTGGCCACCGAGCTACTCTCACTCCCTTCCTCAGAAAGGCAGGGGAGAAAAATAAGATTGCAGCTTACTAAAAGAAAAGGGAATGGTTTCACCTGCAAGCAAAGAAAATAAAGATTTTCATTTTCTAGTTCCCATGAAAAAGCAATGTCTGGCTGCTTCCCAAGAAAAAGCGTATCAGCTTGTGTAACAGTTGCTCCAAAACATGTGTGTAAATAACGGATGATACCTCCCCTCCTTCCCTGCTGCCACCCTGCCTTGACCCTTCTTCTTCCTTCATCTAAGCTTTTATATCTGAGCAAACATCATATGGTATGGAACATCCTTTTGGTCAGATGACCTGGTTATATCCCCTTGCGAGGTTGTGACACTCCCAGCCTACTGGTGGGAAGGTGGAATGTTGGGGAGACAGCAGTGATGCTGTGCAGTGCTGCTCAGCAGTAGCAAAACAGTGGGGTGTTATCAAGACCTTTCTAGCTAATGATAGAAAGTACAGCACTGTAAGACATCCATCTCAGGTAGATCCAATATAATGGCAGAGATATTACAAAGACATGAGGGGCTGTGCCCCTGAAAATTTGCCCCACAGTGGTCTTTATTTTGTGAGATTTTTACAGGAGATCACATTTTTTATATTTTTAATTTACTTTGAAAGGATTTTTAGATTTGTAAAGTACCAGGCATTTTACTCTTAAAAAATAATACCTAAAGAAGCACTTGTAGTTCTCCACCCAGGACTACTTAAGATTCTTAGTTTCATAAGAATCTTAAGTTCCATAAGTCATCCTCCTTCATCTTGCAAAATTTGTGACACACAGGTCTTTCCCCATCTCTTTACTGAATAACCAGTTGGATCACACTTTAGACAAGTATTTTCTGAAAGGTCTTTCCACTTGCTGCTTATTGCAGCAAGGAAATAAGATTTCTTCTTAGTTCCTTGTGAGTAGCAGCACAACAGAATCAAAAGAAAAAATAAACCTGTGTATAGGTTATTTATTTGAGTACAATAAACATCACTAGCACAGAGTTGAGAAGTTCTGTGTTTGTGCATATGTGTATGTACATTCTGATTTTACATTGTTAGTATCTATGCTTTTATATCTTTTTCTATTTTAATATCACATGGAAAATTAGAGCTTGGCCATAATAAGCTTATTTTATAAGTTCTGTTTTAGTACATAAGATATAATGGGAAAAATGTACTCCCAAAAATTATTTCTTTATAGTCATAAGAAAATCAGATTAAAAGAATCTCTACTTCAGCAAAGCAATACAAGATCTTTGAAACTGTAATGCTTCATAACTCCAGAATGTTCTGAAGTAGTTCATCAAATTAGTTTGGCTCTACTACATGTTTAAGCTTGTCGGGAAAAATGTTTTCTTTTATTTGTATTAGGAATTTTTAAATGCATTTTTAAAGGTCTAATAAATATCAGATGTGTGTGAAAATGCATATATATATATATATATTTGTTACAACTTGCAACATAAGGTAAAAAGTAGGTTCTAAGAGTTTAATTGAAAAGATAAGGTTTTTCTCCTGGCAGTTAAGAATTCTCAATAAATATATCCTATTCTTTTTCTTCTATGTCTTGTATAAATGTCACAGACAAATTCAGAAGGGGGAAAAAAAAACAAAGTCAAAAACCAAAATGCCAAAGGAGCTCCAACCTGCAAGTGGTTCCACGGATCAGTTCCTATCACTTAGATGCTAACCTGCCTATTTGTATTCTAACAGCAATCACATGTGGACATCCTGGGAATCCAGCTCATGGAATGACTAATGGCAGTGAGTTCAATCTAAATGATGTGGTGAATTTTACCTGCAACACTGGATACTTACTTCAGGGTGCTTCTCGAGCACAGTGTCGAAGCAATGGGCAGTGGAGTAGCCCTTTACCCAACTGCCGAGGTAAGAGTTTTACCCTGCCTCAAAATACCAGGATATAACTCACAAGCCTGTCCTTTAGGAACCTATTCTCATCTTTATTTCAGTTTCTGCATTTCTATATTGGAGATTGTTGTTAGAGCTGAGTGTTGGGGAAGCCTAGACTTTTCAGTATTTTTACCTCAAAGTTGTCAGACTGCAATCACCAGCATTTATTTTATAGACATATAAAGTGAACTTTGTACCACAAAAGTTATATTACGTCAGTAAATCACGGTTCCCTGTCTAGCTTGAATTAGGTGCATTTTAATACAGTTTTCATAAATGGTCATTATGAAATTGAATATTTATGTATCAAAACACTATTAATTCTCTTTTTTCTTAGCAGAACCTGACAGATATGAAACCTGACTTTTCTTACCCCACAAAAAAAAACAAAACAAAACAAAAAAAAAAAAAAACCACAACCAAAAAAAAAAAAAAAAACCAAGAGGGGGATAAAGTAAGATTTAATTTTGCTTGGTGTTTTTGTGAAGACATCTGAGTTTGATTCCTAGTGTCCTATGGGTAAAGTGGACATGCTTGAGAGATGAGAATGAAGCAAAGATTTGTGTTATGATAAACTCTGTATCAAATGTACATATTAGGAAAGGACGAAGAAAAATCTTTTTAAAACACAATCTACAATTCTCAGATTGAATTCTTTATCCAGATCCCAATAGTGTAATTAAGATTAAAATTCTTAACTTAAAAAAATTAACCTTTTTTTACTCCTTCCATTTTTGACCAGTGTTTTTATTTATTTTCTTTCATTTTTGGCTATTGTTGCAGAATATGGAACTAACATCTCATCTTTGGTCTGTTCCACCAATATCTTGATCAGACACCTAAAATCTGTTCACTAATTTAGTGTTTTTATATTATATGCCCCCAAAATAACTTCTACTGGTATAGTACATGCTTTCTCAATGCTGAATCCATTAAGATACTGATATTTAATGATATTGTGAAAAATTTTCTTTTGAATCACTGAGGCAGACTGAATATCTTCTGAACAAATCATAGATGCAAACTGACAGAGAAGTGAAAGCAAGACATGAGGTAAATCATATAAAGATATACTGAAAGATGTCAAAGGCCTGGGGCAAATTTTTTGAGATACTCTATATCCTTCAGTGCCCTTTTTGTGGAGGTTCTGGAAGGAAATGTATTTTAATGACTCTAATTTACAAATGTTTTTCCTGGTCATATTCAAAGCTGGAATTATCTGGGTTCATTTATAAATGTTAATAACAGTGCTAATTTCCAAATATGTTAACCAAAAACAAATTTAAAAAATGCTTAGAGTCTGGAAAGAATGATGGCTGTGTCTGCTATGGAACATGCAAAGAAATAGAACACAAATATTTCTCCATAAATTCAGTGGTTCCTAAACTTTTCTTGAGTATTTTCTTTCTTCTAGAAAAGTATTAGAATAGTCTAAGTACTATGCTTTTTGTTCTTTGTATCTTGTCTTTTATGGGCTAAAGGAAATTGCAGGCAGCAAAGTCATTCTAAGGGATACAACACTGGGATTAAAGATCATGTAATAAGAATTTAACTTCAGCTATTGTGCTTTTATTATCTCCACCTGTTGGTTTATTAAAAATCTTATTGTACTACAACTGTTGTTTCTAAGAATAATAATTATCTTTGGTGATTAGCTCATCGTAATGTTTCAGAGATAGGTGATGCTATTTCAGGCTTAGTGTGTGTGGAATTAGATCTTTCATTCTCATTAAAACAATAAAGAGATGGCAATTCCCTCAGTCACTACCCTCAGAATTTATTCAAGTGAGTTAACTAACATAGCGATATAATTATTGGAACAGAGAAACAAGAATTAGCAAACTGTTCCTATTTAGGCTCATGGGTTTCTTTCCCTTTTATACTGTTTTCTTTTGCTAGACCTAAGTGTACAAACTCATCTGTCTCATCTGTGAGGCATTTAAGTAAGGTTTTATTAGTTGGAAACACGTACTTTTTCACTTATACTGTAGATGCGATCAGAATCTGCTCTGTTTGACTGCCAGAGGAAGAGATAGAACAGCTTTATGGAAGTTCAACACCATTTATGAGCTGTTACTCAACTATTTACATTGAACGCCATTACAATTATTAAAAGCAAAACAAATCTAAATGAAAGCAAGGAAAAACAATGCAGAAACTGAGAAGATTTAAAAAAAATAACATAAGAATTAGGATGCTTAGAGTTGCTACAACATTATTTCACTTGTGTCTCCTGTCTACTTTTGTTGTCCTTTTAAAATTTATTCATAGGAATTTGAGTTTGATCCAGGCCAATTTATGGTCTGAAATCTTGTTTAGGGAGATTTGTTTTCTGAAAGGAGTGAGTATTATAGATGCAACTCTGCCAAGATCCGTTCACTTAAGAATGGTAGACTCCTACCAGAATGGAGTAGCCCAGAGTTCTCTTAGCTTAGTGTCTGCAGTTATGTCTATTCTCATACAGGTGCTGAGAAGCTGGACTTTTGCCATTCACTCAGTGTTTCTTTGCATGATTCTTCTCTTCACTTAGTATTTCTTTCTCTATAGCAACATATATTTTTCGGTGACTGTCTTGTATCTCTTCCATCATGAACTGCAAGGATCCACGTAATTTGATCACCTGCTCCATGCACCCTGCTAAAAATCAGAGCGCTTTTCTGCTAATTATAACACTGTAGCTGTTCTCCTCTGACTGAGTTTAACTGATTTAAAGGGTTTGAAAAAGTTGTCATGAAGTTTGTAATTTGTCTAAGAAACCTCTCCTCATGGAGAGTAATATACTGTCTAAAGTAACAATAACTGTCATAAATGTATTTGTGCACCAGAAGGTATTTAGTTGTACTGTAAAGGGAATATTCAATATCCACTTCAGGTAAAGCATATCAGTGTTAGAGTAGTTTCTATACCATTCTCCTAGTACATGCATCTCTGATCTAGAGAAGTGGGGGACTCTTCTTTCAATTATATGAAAATTTAAAGTGCTATAATATAATTGCCTTGATAATTGGTATTTCTCATTTTAGGTTAGGGTGGTGGGTTGACCTTGCAGTTGGTATGTAACAGTTTCTCTCTGCTGTTCCTGCTCACTTCTCTGGCATGTATTCTCCACAGGCTGCAGAGCGTATCTACTCCTTCATTCACTGCCTTCTCCTCTAAACTCACTGTTCCTTTTTTTACTTCTCACTGTTGTGTGTGTGTGTGGCCTCCTCTCTCTGGTGTATTCTGCCCATTCCTAAATATATCTTCAGAGAAACAAACTTTTCTCATGGCTCACCTCTGACTTGAAGAGAGACTGAGAGTTGGGGCTGGTCAGCTTAGGGGAGAAGGTTCAGGGGAACTTTGCTTATCATCTATACTTATCTAAGGGACAGTCTAAAAAAAGAGGGCCGGACTTCTCAGTGGTGCTCACTGAAAGTACATGATGCAAAAGGTACAAAATCAAACATAAGAAAAAGCTTTTTAAATGTGAGCGTGATAAAACAGAGACATTGTGGATTTTCCATTCTTACAGCTATTCAAAACCTAACTGGACAAAGCCCCAGGCAAACTGTTTAGTTATCACTTCCTTGTTCAAGTATTATTGTATACAGATTATGACTGAAGAATATATATACAAGAATATATATATTCTTAATATATATACTAAAGAATATATATATACACCAACATTCCTATCTCAAATTTGGTCTTAATGAATTGATTAGAACTTACCTAAAGCAAGCAAGCAATAGCACTTTTTCTGGCATAAGCATTTATTTATTTATTTATTTATTTATTGTCTTTTACCTAATGCGTGAAAAACATTTGTTTTAAAGTTCATTGTTAACAATTAATTATGAATTTGTTTACAAAGGAAGTAAATCTTCCAGCTCTTTACATATCCGGCTGGGAAAGGATTGATTCCTGGCAAACCTGTATCATTTAATTCAACAGAGATTTTACATTTGCCCTTTCTTTCAAACCTCGGCTGAGTTCACCTGAGTCAATAATGAACTTGGCTTCATTTGGCCAAGACTGTACAGCAAGTGCTACAAATTAAAGATTGCTGCTTGAAGCTATTGTAGAAGTTTATTTTATTTTATTTTATTTTATTTTATTTTATTTTATTTTATTTTATTTTATTTTATTTTGAAACTGAGCTGTTATACATGCAGAGGAAACTTTGATATTTTTGGAAAATAAAGTGGGATACTTCTTAGGCACCCTTTTGCAATGATACATTGTTTCTGTTGTGTCAATAGCAGGTTAACTATTAAGTTGAGTAATCAGTGACACGAAATTTAGTAAGGAAATTAAATGGGAGGTTTTGGCTTAGAAAAAGGTAATGCACACAAAAGATCACATTTGCTATTTAAGAGCTGTATGATAAAAACTTGTATGAAAGAAAGGATTTTAATATGTTTGTATATCCTAAATGCACTGCAAGCATTGAATTGCTTTGCAATGATATTTCCGCCTACTCCAGAATGCTTTTGTGTCTGTTCTGGTTAACTGTTTTGGCTAAGCAAGTAAAACCTTTTATCTCTTAAAAATCTGTATATTTTTTTTTGTATTTTATTTGGACCTGTGTTCTGAGCTAATGTAATTCTTAAAATACCCATGCCTTGGGGAAACTATGTTCCTACTGTTTCTGTCACAAGTAAAGAAGGGAATGTTATGATGTTAAGGTACTTTGTGAAATAGAAACCCCATTTTTAAAAAATTATTTAAACATTAATATCTGTTAAAAATTATATTTAATCCTTTCGATGTACTCAGTATTTTCTAAAGATTGGTGATAACATTTTCTGGAATGTGAAGGTCTCTGAAGTATGGCTTTAAATTCATCATTTGTACTTCTCCACATGGACTCTGTCTTTACTTTTTTACTTTACTTTTATTTATTTGATAAAGAGCAGATCAAGTAGTTGATTTACTTGCCTTTAAACTGGAGCCAAATGGCATCAGAAAAATTGCAATACGCTGATCTCTATTACCTACTGCAAACCTGCCTGAGTAGAGCTTGGTGCAGCCTGGATGTGCTACCCCAGAAGTAGTTATGACTATATTAAATTTTAAGCCAAGTATGTTCACTGGATTTTTTTTTCCATTAGCAGTTTGGAACCACTTTCCATTTAGTCTTTAGAAGCACAGAAAGCCAATCTCCATTCTTTCTACTTATCATAATAACTCCTAACCACCCAAATGAGAACTGAATCAGGTGGTCTCATCAGGGCTCTGCACTCCTGATTGCACTGCAGGTCATTTTTCCATATATTATGCTTGAAGCAAGAACTGCTGTATTAAACACCACACTTTCTGCCTGTATTAGGGCAGACTCATATTCATAATCTGTACCAGGAAAAGTGGATATCCTTTGCTATTGTTTCCTTCAGAATTCCTTTAATCTTTTTATAAAGGAGATTTAGGAGCTTTTCTGCTGTTAGAAATATGTTTCTTAAGACCAGAAACACTTTGATGGGAAGATCCATTTTGCAAAGTTGCAGAGGTTTGAGTTAGTTCACATTCTCCAGCCTGTACCAGTAAGTCCAGGCTATTTGTTAGTAATAAAGAATTCAAGTCTCTATTTATACTGCATTTGTGCTGAATTTCTAACTTGAAAGGTTTATCTTTCTTTATCTCATTGGTCTTAGATTCTTGAAAAGTTTAATTAGGCTTTTAAGTCTTATCAGGATACTGGTATCTACAAAGAATTGCTAATTTTATCGTGTTTTATTTAGTGGCTATGTCATTTGAACCAGTGGTAATATGTTCCACTCCTTCACTGACAAGAAAAATAACCTTTCTGATGGCAGCTGATAGAAATGTGGAAGAGATTGAGATTGGAGGCCAATTCTTCTCATTCAAAGATAAAGCAGCTTTGAATTTAGGCAGTTTTCAATCTGTGGAATCTAGGATTCCACATATAAGCTGAGAAATGCATTTTGTTCAGTTTTGGTTTTTCCAAAATCAGAGTTGTTTGTTGTGACTTAATTATACTTAAATGTCAGATATGCCAAATCTTTTAATATTGATAGCATGTTGATATTCTTCAGAAGCATAGCTTTCACTTGAGTAAGATTCCTATATAAGGAGTGAGGTGCTATGAGAGATGCCATACGGTGTCTGAGACACTTACCTGATCTGGCAGAGATGCCCCTCTCTGCAGTGAAAACAACCTGGAGATCAGGCAAAGACTTCAAAAGGTAGTAGAAGCATCTTTTGAGGCAGCTGAAGAGTTCCTCATCCAGGTGAAAAACAATGCTCAGATTAATAAAGAATCTGAAGAAAAAGACTTTAAGTCATGATCCCAGAGTTTGTACTAGTCTGACAACAGCTACTGTGTTAATACTATTTGTACATAAATGCCCAAAAATGAATTTTGCATACAGAGAATACAAGAGAAAAATAACAAGTAAGTACTTTATCTTTCTGGTCAATTTGCTATTGTCATATCTGGAAAAATCAGAGTTTTCATTCTTGTTTATTGTTGACTTTGCATTGACCTTTACTAAAATTCCATCTACTGGCAATTTTGTTATCATGCTTTTACAAAGCAGAGCTTTATTTCTTTTTAGAGGCAGCATTTTTAAAAATTTGTCATAAAACCTGAGTGAATTTTCTACTCTTTATTCACTCTAGAGTGTTAGTCCCTAAACATTTTCTAGATACCAACATTAATGCAATACTTTTCACATAAAAAATGTATAAAAATACTGTTGATAAGATATGAAAGTTTATAAAAAAGCTTAAGATTTTTTTCTGTCAAAAAAAAAAAAAAGGAGAGAACAAGAAATGAAATACTGTGAATTATGTACTTTTTGATGATCATTCAACTTCTTAACAGAAAGCTGCCCTAGAGGACTCTGACATGGTCTTTTAACTTCTTTGTCCTCAAGGGATTGAATCTACTCAGTGTGAGGTTCCAAAGTTTTCAGGGCAGACTTGAGTATTCTCCAGCTTTTCTCAGAAGACTAAACCAAGACCGACAGAATTCATTTCCCATAGAACTCTTGACAGGTGTCATCGAGAGAGAGCAATATCCATCTAATCTCACAGTGATTTACAATTGAGTCCCCAGGGTGAAAGGCAATTGGGGAAAATACTGCCTTAGTTCTGTATTCCAGCCAACTCAAATTCTTTTCTAAAGTACTCCTTACTGCAACCCTTCTTAGCAACAGCACACTTCGGTATATATTTAAAAACTGATAGCTGATCTTAAGTGGCACTGCAGGCATAATTGTAGTTACTTTTTAACTTGAGAGATCATATTCTCTTGCATAATCATTTGATAAGACTTCATGTATGATGCAAGGGTTTTGTTCACAGAGCACATGCTTAAATTATGCATTTGGTGACTGTTTTGTATTTCATTTATCACTGAGCTGTCTAAACAGATACTGCTGGTATTGGAGTGAAAACTGTGAATCACACAGAAAAATTGATACTTTGGGACTGCAATATATTCCTTGAACATTCCATATTTCTGGTTTGCATGGAGAATTAACTTTTTCTGTTCTCCCTATTGACTTCCAGAAATTGCAGTTAGAATTGCTTTTGGGTAGCTTTGGGCCAGCATATCTTCGTGAAGCAAAGTTCCTTTTAATTTCTAATACTAACTTTCCATAAACTAACTTGGCACGATTACCTATTAAACCAAAGATTTAATTTTAAACAGTTACATTTGATTTTGGTTTATGTTAACTTCACTAAAAAAGGGACAGCTCTTGTGAATGCTGGTTAAAAATTAAACCAAGGGAGAGAATTGAATAATCCATAGGATGAGAAGAATATTTGAAATTAATTGTATTCATGAATCTACAAAAAATTCAATAAATGCGAGAACTCTTAACATGCATCAGCTTTTTCTTCTGTTTCTGAGATTAAAATAATTTGAACTATTACTTTCAATGTTCTCTTTCAACTAATCTAGTACGTTTTTGAGTTTAATAGCAATTATTTTCTCTAAATTGCAGTGAAAAATAAGCACTTCTTGTATTTTCTTTTGAACAAATTCTAAAATGGCATTTTACTGTTTATTTTACTGCTTTTTCTTTTACATAATTTGTATCTGTACAGTATTTCACTCTTTATCACTCTAATCTGGAAATAAAATAGGCAGTCAATATTGTAGTTAAAAAAATAATACTTTCTGGTATTCTGGAGTTCCTACAACTCCCAAATGAGATTCCTATGTGACTGCTAGTCTATGATACTATGATAAGTTGTCTACATTTTTGCTCTGCAAGGCACTTTGTTTTAAAGGTTTGTGCCTGTAGATCTATACTGTCCTCCCCATTCCATCAAAGAGAATACCAGAGCATCTGCAATTTCATTCTCAGACAAAACAATAACAGCAACAAAACCCAAAACCAAACCAAATAAACAAACAAAAACCTTAAAACAGACAAACACAAAACCACCAAACAAAAGCACCCAAAAACCCCATCAGAAAGTAAACTAAAAATATAGATTGCATGGAGGAAGATTCATCTGACACATTAAGAAACTTAATCTGATAAACCGTATGAATCGTCCTATAGCTTGGGAAGAATTCAGTAGTATATGCCTTCATGCAAATTTCCACTAATTTTGTGTATTCATTAATGAAATTTTAGTGTAGAAGTGGATGTCCTGTTTAAGCTGTGAATGCTCAGTTTTTCATGTTATATTCCTTAGATAATTTGGATGATATTAAATGCAGGCTACTAAACATGCATCGGTACTGTGGATCTCTGTGAGTACAGCAAGGAGTTCTATTTGTACCAGGATAAAATTTCTAATACAGAAAAATTTTAAATATGATTGATATATTGATAAACTGATATTAATTCAACTTTGGACTATTGGCAGAGGAATGTAATTACTATTTTTCCACAGGATTTTACATATATTGTTACAGCCATAAAGCACAATTCCATCCTTTTTTATCTGTGTCATTTAAGGGAAAAACTGCTCTTGAAGGTGTAGTTGCTAAAACAGGTAGGTATCAGTGGAATAGAAAGGTGTTATTTTGCCAGTTACTTTTTGATATGCAGTTTCATTGCAAAATTGTATCCATGTATAAAATGGATATAAATCGCAAGAAGACCTAAATTTTGTTCTCTACCAGTATAAATATTCCATACAAACCTGGACTTCATTTTTTGATATGGTAGATCACAATACTGGCATTGTGTAATTGTGAGGTTGGGAATCAAATTACCATAAAAATAGTTTTAGCTAAATAGAAAGATTTTAAAATATTCACTTCTTTGTTTAAAATTAAATCTATCTATTTTTAAATAGTGCCTGGCATGGGAGCTGAATTGCTTCTACTTATTTAGATGGTTTTTCATTTGAACCAAGTGACACATTCACAGGAATTGTTTGGAGCATGGCTCAGGGGTTAGTATGGACAGGAGGATCATTCTTCATGAGCTGTTCAGAGAAATTCACCCTGTTCTGGAGGGTAGCAGTGTACAGTGGAATAGACTGAGCCACCATCTACTGGCTTCATGCCAGAAAACAAGTGCTGACTTTCTTTAATTCGCATTGATATAGATGTGTATTCAAATGTTTAGGAACGTGTATACATTTATGTGGGAAAACTAAGTTTAAGGATGTGTTTGTACAAGGTAACTTATAACTATGCAGAGGATGCAGGCTAGTTCCAAAAGCAGAAACTTTATGGCAGCATCTACCCAGCACTACACTGTGTCTAATTGCCTAGGAAACAGGGTTAATTAGCATGCAGCATGTGTTGCTTCTGGGAACTGGTTTCTGTAAGAAAGGATTGTACTGTGAATACATATGAGCACCTTCCAATCTAGCTTAATGTTTTGGCAAGGCAACCTGTCAGTGGACTCTACATTTAACAGACTTTCACATGCATCCCTGTTCTATAATGATAGTTGTATTGCCAGTGCAAGAATTAGAATTAGCTGACAAAGATGAGCAACCATGGAAAAAAAAGCAGTAACAAAGAATGTGTCATGTAAAAGAAAAAAGCATTTTCTCTTGATAATACTCTTAAATAGAGATCCCCAGAAGAAGGGATTTTTGGAGCTCTTCAAAGCAAGTACAGAGACACAGACTTCCACATCCAAATTTTTCATAGCTTTCAAAGAGCAGTGAGATGTTAGGACTTGATATTTTCCCCTGTTTTATGCAACAGAAAAAAAAGTCAAAAGCTAAAGAGGTATTTGTTTCTGTCAATTAAATCTTATGTAAACACATATTTATTTAACCTTCATATATCTGATTTCTGTATAAAATGTTATGTTTATAACACTATGTTTAAATAAAAGTTTTTAATATGAAATATAAGCTAAACTATTATATAGTAAGCTGAATGTAACTTCTCTGGTGAATTATTTCATAGGATTCACCATAAATCAAATAGTAATAGTTTCAGTTAGGAGAAAAAAGTTTTATTACTGCTCAGGAACACACACAAAAAAAAAAGAAAAAAAAAAAAAAAAGAGCCACAAACCAAAAAACAAACAAACAAACAAACCACAAACAAAAATCCTCCAAAACTGATCTCTTTCATTGAACACAATCATTCTACGTAATACTTTTCTAATGCTTTGTGTGCATCATTGTAATACCTAATTTTTAAAAATATATTGGACTTTTCTGTGTAATTGCATTGTCAGTGTTTTTAATAATATTTGGTACATGAAAAATAAGTTTCTTTATGCCAATATATGTTTATTTAGAATTGTGAGGTTAGAATTATGAACATTTAACCCTTTTAAGAGCATGGCTTTAAAAGATAAGGATAAATAAATTAAAACTGGATTTTGCTCCAGATTCAATTTTAGGATGTAAAAATTTTACTAAAATCCTGATACTTTTTAGCTGATTGAATGAAATGTCCATTCAATGAATGAATATTTGCACAAGATGCCTTGTTCTAATGTATTGTCTGATCAGTACATTTAAATTTTATGTATGGTAAAATTTAAGCTTTTGAATAAAAGGAGTAAAAAGCAGTCCATTGAGGACTATCTATGTCTTACTTCTAAAATGATAATCTTATCTATATTTTTGTCCATTGATTTATTTTTTATGAGAAGTGATCTGAAGTAAATTACTTGGTTTCCTGTGGTTCTTTGATGATCTTTACGTAATGATAATAATAATAATAATATTTTACGTCTTTTTTTATAGTTATTTATGCTGTTATCTTTAGAATGAAGATGGGAGGGGTGGACTACGTGTTTGTAACTTTTCGTAAAGTTTTCAGATTAACAGACAGCAAAATTGGGTGTTTGAAAAAGTCTCTTCCAACCCAAGCTGTTAAATAATTCTATGACCCTGCAGTCACTGCAAAGTATAAAATGAAGGAGTGGGGAGGGTAGCTATACTTTATATAAAAAGTAAACAGTCAGGAAAAAAACCAGATTTTTTTAGGCTTTTAATGGCTATCTGAAGAAATTACTTCATGCTTTTTGGTACTTACTCTCACTCCTACTCCCTTATCAAGTATTTGATTTTTCTGTTCTACATATTAATAGCAGAAAATGTCTTTAATATTTGAGGCAAATTTTCTCATTAGAGGAAATATAAAAAAAAAGAAAATGTCAGTGTTATTTGAACTATGTACTGTTCCTTCACATAAAAATTATGTAGAAGACCAAACCAAGCCTACCAAGGGAATAATAAAAAACCCCTCCAGTTTCTCTTTCATCTTTGAACCACTTGTATACTTGATACTATTTATCTTGTCCAAGAACTGGAGTAAATTGTAGTATTACTTTCAAAGCAAAAAGATCTAGTGTCTTACTTAGGAGTCAATATTTCTGATATTTAAGTCAAATAAAACCCACAAAGGAACTGTAGATAAGCACAATCACGAGCTTCTAGTGAAGAAGTGAAAATGATTGCTAAACTTATGATATTGCTGTTATGCATCAGCAGTGAATACTGTTTGTCTTACAGTGGTGAACTGCTCTGATCCTGGCTTTGTGGAGAATGCAATTCGTCACGGACAGCAGAATTACCCTGAAAATTTCAAATACGGAACGAGCGTGGCATACCATTGCAAGAAGGGCTTTTATCTCTTGGGCTCATCTGCACTGACCTGTAAAGCTAATGGGTTATGGGATAGATCATTGCCAAAGTGTTTGTGTAAGTGTCCATTTGGTTGGATTAGCATTAAAGAGTTGAGCATGACTTTAAATTGTGATAGAAAAAAGAAGTGTAGCCATCTATTAAGGAACAGTGTGGACATTAAGATCAATAAATTGCAAATTGTATATCTCAGTAAGGAAATATTAGGGCAAAATATCATGCAACTTACCATTATTAAAAATGTGTTTCCAGGGAACTGTGGAGCTATTATTTCAAATGCCAGAAAGTCAACATTAATTTGCCTTATCGATGAATCGTTAAGGTATCTGGAAATAGCTAGGGAAATTTAAAATTATTGTATATTTGTTATAATTTAGAATGATAGTCTAAGTCTGTTAATGCCTATATCACATATTTATAGTTTTTTCAGACTTATTGCATTGTATATGTGAGGACAAATCCATGAAATGTCGTTTAGAAAAATTTTGCTCAAGAGCGTCTTTGCATAACATTACTTCATATTTCCTCCATAACTTTCTCCTCAGAGAGGGAGGAAATCTGGTGTTTCCTATGATCAATAAGCTTCATCAAACAAAATAACAATTTGCCTGAGTTTAATTCCATTGAGATATTTTCCTTCTCTGATCACTGTTAATTTGCTGTCATGATTTCTGATATGCAATGCAATTAAAAGAAGTAGTAAATGAAATTACACATCAGAAGTTTTTAAAGTTTTTGCTTTACAGAATTGCAATTTTTTACTACAATTATTTATTTCATGGATTTACATTTATATACCAGACCAATAAATGTCACTAGGTGGGTGAATTTATTTATTTATTATGCTTTTCATACTACTATGTAACTAATATTCACATAACCCAAACAGTTTTTTTTTTAGTTTGTTTTGTGTTTTTTTTTTTTTTTCCCACAACAATCTATGCTTGCAGTGTCTGTCAGTAAGAGCTGTAACCTGAAAAAGTTGGTTTATTCACATTTCAGTAGTAAAATAATTAGGGAAAATACACAATTTTAAATACAAAATAGCTGCATAATTTTTTTTTTAGTTTGGCCAGAATATTTGCTGGTGCAAGCATATTCCTCACTTCTTGTATCTTAGAAATATAAATATGATTTAAATCTATGAAAATTATCAGTAATCCATTTTCCTCTTGCTCACTCTAGTTCATCACATTGCTATAAAAATATTACAGAATAAATATTTTATTTCACTATGCTGCTTAAACTGTACCTAGTTGTAGATACAATAAAGCTACCTACATTATCATATCTGCAATATATAAGCACATTACAGCAATAGCCTTATTTGGTGTCTTCCTTCCTATTGCTGACCCAAAGAAGGTGTACTCTTTGTAGGGAAGGGTCATGAACAGAAATGAATGAGGAAAGAAATCTCTATATTTTTAGAGAAAGGCTAAACTCGATAGGCTAATTTTATACATAGTTTTGTGTTTAATCTTACAAATGACCAATAAATCATCTATAGCAACAAGAAAACTAAAACTATGTAAGAGTTGAAATCCAGACAGACACATATATTTTCTGGAACCAGCCTTGTATTTAAAAGGTTATAAGAGATTTTTTTCTTTGCTGTGAAAATGTCTTATAATGTTGTGTTCTTTCCTTTGTTAGCCATTTCTTGTGGACATCCTGGGGTACCTGCAAATGCAATTCTTTCAGGAGACAAATTTACATATGGCTCCATAATTCACTATTCGTGCACAGCAGGTCGAAGGCTCATAGGAAATTCTACGAGGGAGTGCCAAGAAGATAGCCACTGGAGTGGCACTCTCCCTCACTGTTCAGGTACTTGTACCAACCATTATCTGAATGTCACCTTCTCATATGAGCAAGGCTATTCTCACACATTTTTTTAGCCAAATATTTGTTTTGTGTATTTTCCAGTTATATTTTAATTCCACCAATAGCCACTTCACTGTATCACACCCATTTGCTGAAATATTCTCATAATCATTGTACTCTCTTTGTCATTGCTTCACAACTTCACTCCTCAGACAGATGCTCTGGTTGTATACTGCAGTGTGTAGACGATACAGTAAAACAGTGTTTCAAACCTGGTCAAGTTTTGCTTAAAAAAGGATACATGTGTTACATTATATTTTTATGAACACCATTTTGCATAAACAAAGGTTGTTACATTAGAAAATTTTGATTAAGAAACTCCACACCAAAGGTATAAAGGTAAACTTTGTATATTTTGCTCCTCTTTTCTCTTGCAGAAATATACTTTATTATTGTCAAAATGTGTGAATACCATAAATATCTGATGTGTTCTTGGTGCTGTCAGGAAGTACAGGAACAATTCATTCTCTCCTAGACTATGCAAATCTAAAAGAAGCCATAAAGCATCACACAGTTTTGTTGAAGTGAAGAGTTCAGGCGAGAATTGGCTACTAAGGACACACACAGCATATTAATAGCTTTTGTAAGGGAAACAGGTATACACACTTTGGTATATAAAAATCAAATACCTGAATGGTTTTAGAAGAAAATTTTCTAGTGAGAAAATTGTTCATAATTACCCATTATACAATCTTATAACTTCCCTTGAACTATTGGACATGCCCGCTGTTGGGCTGATGTAATTCAATGGGGTTCAATTCAAATTTGACCTAATTTAAATAGGTGTAAGGTACTTTGAATTATTTCCAGTACTTTGAAAAAGCTCTGAATAAGTGTTCATTGAAAATGGTCCATTTATGAGCTGCAAGGATGATTCTGCAAGGATGCTTAGCAGAATTTGAAATACTGAGAAAAGGAAATTAATTTAAATCACTACTGTTCCTTTCAGTTCTCTGCTGCTCAAGGAAATAGTTTAGACTCGTCTCACACTGATAGATCTCACTGCCATTATGGTCTCTATGCCTAGACCTGAAAGGCATCACTGCACAACAAGAAATCTTTTCTTGCTTATCTTAAGCTCACATTTATGTCACTTTCACCTTTTTATCCAGCATAATATCCCAGATCTGAAATTACCCGTAGATAGTCAGATAACAATCTAGTGCTGTTATCCAACATTTCTCACAACAAGGAAACATCTCCTGTTGGTGGAGGGAAATTTTAATTGCTAATAATTGAGACTCTTCAGATATTTTCAGTCATGAATATGTCAGTATTTTATAGACTCATAGATTTTGAAAACACTAAAGAGCCCTGTACTCATGTTTTATGGTGGGGAAGATATGCCTACTGTAACTAAAATACTGTTATTGATGCAGAATTCAATTTTCTAACTTTGAACACAATGGGTCACCATCTCAAGAGCAAGGTGATTGCCAAGGAAATGAAAATCTACCTCTGTTGGCTCAATGTAAAAAAAGCAATGAACCCCCCACAAAAAAAAAGCTGAAGAAAACTCTAAAAAGGTGTCTCATTTCTCTAAGGTATTTAGAATTGTAAAACTACACTTTCCAAGTTAGATATTCAGGAGATTAATCCATCAAAATCCAATATGAATAATTTGTTGTCACAATGTCAGTGAAAGAATGATTGTGCCCAGGATGACTGAGAACTCTAATTGGTTTTGTACTTCAGGGATATGAAAAACAGTCCAAATAGGATGTTTAAAACCTGTAGTCTCTTTCAGAATGAGATTAATTTCTTTATTATATATTAATATATATTTGAATGCCTGATGGTTCTGTGATGGTAGAAATATGATCTCTGGGTTTGTTGTCACCTGGGAGCTGTTGCAGTGCTGGACTTTTGTAGCTTATGAATTAAGCAATACTTGACTTTTTTGTTTAAAATGACGCACTTATTTTTCCATAATGGATACTGAGTATTCTACATTGCTAAATATAAAGGGATCTAGACCTTCATATTACTGTAACTGCCTTTGTCTATACCCTTTGATTAAAACATTTCATAGTTTCTCCAAGTCAAAACTAGGCATGTCCAAGAAAAAAAAATGTCCAGTCATTCATCTGGAATAATTCTCTCAGCAAAATTCCTAAGCAACTGAGACATCATCAAATTTTCAGAATCATAGATCATTCTTCCCTGAAAAAATCCCTTTGTGTTCACAAGTCAAGTATATGTGATATAACTGTTTCATGCCATAAACATTCCACAGTGGGAGCCTGAATCACAGCCCTCATGTTATTTCACACATTTTAAGCAGACAGAAATATCTGTGAAATAGTAATGTCTTAGAGTAAGTGGAAGCAGATAGCATCCAGAGGCTACATCTGGATTTCTGCTTTAGCAGTGCCAGGGCATAGGTCATGGATGACACTGCTTGATCCCTGAGACCATTATACTCTTGAAATTTTTCCCAGATTAATTTTTACCCATTACACCTGGAAGTACATCAAACAACGCACAAGTACTTTACAAGTTTTTGTGTGCTGGAGATAATTCTCAACAGTCAGTTTGGAGGCAGCCACTGTATTTTGGAGAGTGAGTTTTATTGTACACAGAGAGACAGAATATACCAGCTGACTTAAGACACTCACACTCTTTACAAGCATGTATTTATACCAGGAAATCTACGTCCAAATGCTGTAGGGCAGTGTGACAAGCACAATCTGTTCTAGAAGAACCTAGTACTAAACAAAGTGAACACAATCAAAGCCGACAGGTTAGTCTTGAATTCAGGAACTGTCTTGGCCTCCTTTTATGTGAAATCATGATTGTATCCAATCTTGCTTGCCATTATTAAAACTATGTACTTTCTGACATAAGAAAATTTTAATTTCTAAATGACCTATTTGAGTTTTCTCAAAAATTTGGTACTGTTTTTTCTTTGTTTAAGATTTTATCTTTTATATGAGAGGGGTGCCTATGAAGAAAAACCCATTTAAGAATATACAGACTTCAAACTATTAAAGTATTTACATGTATTTTGAAAAATAAAAAAACAAACCCAAAATAAAAGCAAAGCCCAAAACCAAAACCTATAGTTTCAATAGAATTTGAGTTTAGACATATAATTCAAAAGCGGAGAACAAAGGATAATATTGCAGTTAACTGCAATATAGACACAAAAGTATTCAAGAGAGATACAATTTTATACCAAAATGTAAAAATAAATGGTTGATACTGAGACCATGCTTCCTTAACCATCTTGTATAGTATTTCCTGTAACAGCTGCTTTATGTGATAAAGCACTTGACTGACTCATCAGACTGATGAGGACATCTTTGAGAGCTCTGTCTTGCAACACGTTCTTTCTCCTCTAAATTTGCAACCAATATTTGCTTAGAAATTTAGAGGATAAGGATAATTATGAGATATTTTCATTCTTGACAGACATAGACTGGCATGAGTATTTTCTGTAGATATAGGTATTTCAAATGCATTTCCTAAAAATTTTAATATGATTCTCCTCACTTCTGCTGTTATTTAATTCTTGTTATTAGAAGATGTCACTACAAGTTAAACAATAAAACACAATGAGTAGAAAATATAATTTATATTAAAAAGCAACAGATTTGTTGAGTTGATAAAAAGTGACAGGGATGGTTCCCATGTTCTCATTATCTTTTAGCTTTATTTTATCACATTCTGGGTTTAGGACTGTATTTGTCTGAGAGAAGAAGTAGGGTAAAAAGATATGTATTTTCTTCTTGGACTTTATTTTCACACCATAATACTGAAGAAAATGCATTGATTGTAATAGAAACAATGCGGTGGCTCTATTCACAAGAGTAGTTTCACTGCCACTACATTTGCACATAATGTCCCTGCCAATAATTGCGCTCTGTTGTATTTTGCAGGAAATAATCCTGGTTTTTGTGATGATCCAGGAGTACCAGCTCATGGGTCTAGACTAGGGGATGAATTCAAAACAAAAAGTCTGCTACGTTTCTCATGTGAAATGGGTTATCAGCTGCGAGGGTCTGCAGAGCGAACATGCTTGCTTAACGGTTCCTGGTCAGGTACACAGCCTGTGTGTGAAGGTAGGAATTAATACACTGGCATTTTGACACTATTGACACACTTCCAAAAGACTTTTTAATCTTTGATTGAAAAATTTTGTTAGGCAGAAATATGCTTTCATAACATCCTGTAGAAAGGTGATAAATGCTTACAAGCAGTTCATGTTTTGCTTAAAAACTTAAATCCAAGCTGCTAGAGTTATGGAATATATATGTATAAGAAGTTTGTGAGAAAATAATTTCAGTTAAAAAATAATTAGCCTGAACATAAATAATAGACACCTGAGTTAAATGTTAAACAAATGCTTTTGATTGAAGATATGAAAATGGAGTGATAAATAAATCTGTCATCTGTTTTGTAATAATAAAATACTTTCATCTTCTCTTTCTATGTAATATCTATGCATCAGGGACCGAATAAATGATAAAATAAAGTTGTGTAAATGAATATATAAATTAAGTATAAATTAAATCGATGCATGTTTCTCAATGGAAGTTAGACTATTTTCTAACAAGATATTTTTATGCTGCCTCTTTCAGAAGAAATGCAATAAAATATTTCTGAAATCACATTTTAAAATAAGATAAAAAACAATAAAGAATGTTTACAGTTTTATGCAGTTAAAATTGGGAAGCAGTAATAGAAGACTTTAAATTCAATTTTATAATGACTTCTCATTTTCCGAGAATGTTTAAAAAATTGTTTTATCTAAGTCATCAGAGTTAATAGATTCTGTAGTATCTGTTGTCTCCTAAACTACATGATAGAACAAAATATTTGTTACATTTTTTTTTTACCTACACTTTTTATTCTGAGAACAATTATTCTTTTGCAGTATTCTTCAGCACAGACTAATCTTCTGTCAGTGCAGATAGCATCATAACTATAAAAATGGCAGTGGGCACAGGATCAGTTTTTTCAGCTGAAGACTGAAGTTTTGCAGTATCCTTTCTACTTCCCTTACATGAAGACATTAAGTATAGTAGGACAGCAGACGTCAGTGGCAATTATATCTGTTTTAAATGCTGCTTTTATTTGGCTCTAATCATAGTGTTTGCTTCAACCTTGCCTTTTCAGAAAAAAAAAAAAAAAAAAAAAAAAGAAAAATGAGAAAAAAGCCTCTTTTTTTCCCATTTTTCTATAGCCCTTCAATTGTTTCCTATTTATTCTAAGTAACCATGAGATTAGGAGGAGAGCATATGTTGATTCCTGGAAGTTCAATTTACAATCTGTTGAATTTTTCTCTTCATTATTTGAAGAGAAAAACTGATTTATTTACACTTAAAAACTGATTAAAAATTGATTTTAAAGAGGCATTAAGGTATTATTCCAAACATAAATGGGAGATTAATTTTTAATTGGCAAATCATATTTGTTTTAATCACAAAACCTAACACTGTTATATTTTAATTATTAGATTATAAGTATTATGTTGGGGCCATCCAGCAGGTGTACATACAGCAGGTCCAAGTCTTTCTTCTACTGGGACCCCCAGAGGTGGATGCAGTACTCTAGGTGGGGGTCTCAAAAGATTGGAGTTGCTAGAAAGCTTGTTAGGAAAACTCAAAACAAAAAACTCAAATTCTTTTAATGATTGGTTGGTCCACTGGGAGAAAAAACAACCTCACCTTCCAAAAAACCCTGACATGTAATCAAAGTAATCAAGTTAAGCTGCTGTCAAATCTTGGACATATGAAGCTGAAACATAATTATGGCCTTAAAGAATTGATATAGATGCCCAAAAGATATGGAGGCAAATACAGAATGTCTGTTCTTCTCTTGAGTCAAAAAATAAATCACCAAGAAGGTCACAATTTACTATTTATGCATTTTTTACAATTGAAAAAGGAGATACCCGAAGACAGGAAGAGAATATAAAAATGTGCCAAAAGGCAATGCAGAGGTACAGGTCTGTCAGAAAGTCTTGAATGAGCTTTATTTGCTCCAGTGACTGTATTGGGTGTAGTAGAAGAAAAAGAGCAAGCCATCTGAATCGGGAATTGAAAAAAAAAAAAAAAAAAGGAAAAAAAAACAAAAAAAAACCCCAAACAAACAACCAAAAAAACCAAAAACAAAAACAAATGCTAGCAATAATATTACCAAAGAGAATTAAAATGTTAATTCAAGAATATACCTATTACATATTTTCTCAGTAAAACTTGCTATAGGTGTTTTCAAAGATGAGCTGTTAACCTAGTTGTTCTTTTCCTTTTATTTCATCCAAGTTAGTCACCCATCATCAAAATACGTTTTCTTTTTTGAAAAATCTCTTTGCAGCTGTATCTTGTGGGAACCCTGGCACACCAGCCAATGGTATGATAATATACACTGATGGAATATTATTCTCCAGCTCAGTCATTTATGCCTGCTGGGAAGGTTACAAAACTTCAGGGCTAACTACTAGACATTGTACTGCTAATGGGACATGGACTGGTACTGCTCCAGACTGCACAGGTCAGAAACAAATTTTCTTCCCCTAAAGCTTTAACATAGTAAATCATCCAGCCTTCCTACTGAAAGTTATTTTTTTTGATAGATAAAATAACACATTTTTCCACATTTCTGTCTTTAATACATGAATATTTTTATATATCTAAAGGTACATGCCCTTATAATACATGCTAGGTGCTTCCAGAACTATCTTCTTAAGATGACTACATAGGTAACTTTATTGTATTTGTTTACGTCAGAAATGTCAATTTGATTATATTAATATTTTTTAGAATAATGTTGTATTTAGCTGCTCCTTTAGAGTTTCCTTTAGCATTTTTTCCTTTTTTTTCCATGTGGCTTATGCTTAGAGGAGGAAGTTCTGGTAGCTCAAAATCAAATTTTGTGTAATTGGATACATTACTGTGCCAGTTTTTATTGTAAACCAAATGAGTCAGAATTGATCAATCACCATTCTGCTTGGGACCAGGAATCAGGGAGCAGCAAGACTGGACTATTCCATCAGGTAAAGTGAGCAGGGACCAGAGGAGTGCTACAAGGCAAGCAGGGCTAGTGGCTTCACTGACAAATCCAAACTCACAGTACATCATGCACACACACACAAAAGAAAATAAATATGTAAAAGGGGAAAAAAGAGTAATTTCATAACTCTTCTGGAATTGCATTGCACCATCAACTTCAGGCCTGATGTGACAAAGATCTCAGTATGAAGGTAGAAAACGTCCTGTCAAAACTACCACCAACAGTCTACAGGAGCTGTAGAGCATGCCAGATGAGGCTACTGTGTTAAAGGAAAATGATATTTGGTCCATGCCATTTAAATGCCTCAGAAAGATAACTTTTCTTGACAGAAACAAAATATTTCTTGTATTGTAAACTAAAAGAAAGGACATTAGGTATGCGTGGCTATATCTTTATTTTAAAAATTCCTTTTTTATTTTCCTCACTAGTGATTAACTGTGGAGATCCAGGTGCATTAGCAAATGGCATTCAGTTTGGAAATGATTTTACCTTTAATAAGACAGTCAGCTATCAGTGCAATCCAGGCTATCTGATGGAACCTGCAAGTTCATCTACCATGCGTTGTGTAAAAGATAGCACTTGGAACCAGAGTAAACCAATTTGCAAAGGTGAGTTTTTGAATTTAACAGTTTACAAGTACTGTTTGGACACATATGTGATATTCACTAATTGGTGTTTTATTTATTAAAAAAAATCAAAATATTCTCTAGAACAATTACTGTTCCAAATGCAACTAAAACATTTAGGTAAGTATTTCTGTAGAATTTATATTTATTTTGCACATATGCTGTGGTAGAATAGTAGTCAAAATAGTGATGTTATTGACTAAAGTAGGAAATCTCTCTGCAATGGATTGTCAGAGTGCTCAGCTTAAAAAAAATATGAATGTAGTACCCATTTTCCTTTTTGGCCCGTTTCTCTTGGATTAGTTAGACAAAATCCTAGACAACAGGATTCTGCAAACCAAGTTTTCTGTAAAAAATTCCCTTGTTGCAGTAGTGTAGCCAACATAAACAGCCCAAAACACGCTTCACAAATAGCTAATTACAAGTGCTAGCAGGAAGGTCATAGTGGAGATGAGGCTGAAAGACAAATAAGGCAGCCTGGTGAAAATTGTTAAAACAACTTCACCAGCCCAGGGAGTAAATTTAACAGCCTAGGGTATCTTCTGCTTATAGAAGGTCTAGGCTGCCAACTCACCTAGAACCACTTCACTGGGATATCTAAGTCTAGCCTACTAATTAAATTTTGGCATATGTATTCAACTGACTGCATTTTTCTGTCATCAGAATTACTGCCTGAGTGATTTTATGGTTGTGGTCTTTGTTGAAAGAAATTATAGGGAAATGTAAACATGGACATTCCAGATTTCATCATTTTAGGCACTCTTATCAGAAGATGGAAAACATCAGAATAATTTCTTTGCCCCTAATTACCAATAAAATTAATTACCATTGTGTGTGGAAAGCCTTAGAAAATGAGCAGGTGAATGAACAGTCATATTAAATAGTGCTGCAAAATTGGTTTTAAAAAAAATGCAAATATTTAGAAATTCAGAATCATAAAAACTTATTTATTGAAAGAAATAATGTTTATTGAAAACCTTTACCTAGCTAGTAACCTGTTGCCAAAAATAATCAGTAATGAATATATAAGGAAAAAATATGAAACTAGGTAGCTATGTACTCTTTGGGCTTCTAGCAACCTAGCAGTCAGGGACTTCCTAAATCCAGAGCCTTTATTTTTGTTTTTAAATTAGTTTTCTGTCTATTACAGGCTGCTTTGTCAACACAGGTATGCTTTGTTGGAACAATAGTCTGAAATACTTTTTTTAGGTTCAAATGTATGAGTGTGTATTATATTACATATTCCTAAACCCTATAAATTCTTGAAATTGTAACTTTTCTTTTCTGACACAGCTATTACTTGTGGCCCTCCTCCTACAGTACTATATGGGAAAGTGGAAGGATCTGATTATCGTTGGGGTGCTAGTGTGAGTTACAGCTGTGCAGAAGGCTATCAGCTGTCCAACACAGCTATTCTCTCCTGCGAAGGACGAGGAGTTTGGCGGGGAGACATCCCACAATGTTTGCGTAAGTTTCCAGGGTACAGTTGTATTTGGCTTCACCAAAGCTACATCCAGTTGTCTTGGGCTACAGTCACAGAATCACAATTTAAAAAGGACTCAGCTACATCAGGTAATAATATATGAATTACTGCAGGATTGTCCTTCCTTGTACCAAAAAGCTGACCTTATTATGAAATTTGAGTGGCTGTGCCCATTAAAGGTCGTAGTCTTCTTCCTTCCCCCAAAAGTCACCCACATCTTTTGTTACCTAATTGTATCCATCACCATTTGCCTTACTGGTAATCCTACTGGATGTTCTGAATTTGGCTTGTGGTGAGCATGACTGGAATATTCCCTTATACTTGTCCTTTTTTTTTTCTTCCCTGTTTCCATTTCCATTAACAGGTGAAAACAAGGATGCTAACGATTTAAGCTCATAGCTCATAGCCTTTCTAAGCATTTTTTTATTTCTTAAGGCGAGTACATACCCTCATATCTTGCTTGTATTTATTTTTCAGCATTTATTTTTCTAAATCTGTCAACTCAGCTCTTTGAGTGCTTGAAATCTTGTTAGGACCCTGATAAACATTTTTCCTTTTATCTAATTAAGGCAAAAATTTCCAACCTACTCATTTGAGTGTGTCAGATGTGAAAAAATGGTTTTATTTTTAAGCATTGCAATATAGCATTGTCTACTTTGGGATTATTTTGTCATCCAAATCTAATCAATATTTAAGTGTCTCACTTAAAAGCTCTATTTTCCCAGGTTAAGTTCTATGCTTACAATAGCTATAACAGTGACAATTTATTTTAAATTGCTGTCAAGAATTTAGATCTACAGTCCTACACAGATAAATGAGTGTAGCATTTGCACTCATATCCAGTATGCCTGCCTTGCACATAAAACAATGTAGAATACTTCAAGTAAAAGCATGTGCAGATTTTGATACCTTTTTTTTTCTTTTCATTTTTATGTATCAGCTGTGTTTTGTGGTGATCCTGGTACTCCAGCAGAAGGACGCCTCAATGGAAAAAGTTTCACCTACAGATCTGAAGTTAGCTTCCAATGCAGACCTCCTTTTATTCTGATAGGCTCCTCAAGAAGATTCTGTCAAGCAGATGGTACTTGGAGTGGAATTCAGCCAACATGCATTGGTAATAAACTACCCCTAATGAATGTTCTACTGAGAATATTCTTGATAAACTATTACACTCTCATAAGTCTAGCAATTAGCTATCCAAGTATAGAAAAGATCTATGCAATATAAAAATAACTAGTTTAATAAGGTTATATTTTGAGTTTAAATACTACAGGATAAACACAATCACATATGAAGTTATTTGTATATTTACATGGTTGTTTGTCTGCTGGAAATGCGGAACGTCAATAAGTGTAAGTGAATAAATTTGTTCCAACTATTTTTAGAATCTCTTGGATATGCAGAAGACAGTGGCAGATTAAAGACCAGATTTTGTCACTGGAGAGTTAAAGACACTTATTGATCCTAAATCAAAGTGTTTTCGACTTTGTGAACATGGCTTGTACATCTCTGATCTTTTGAAATTCAGATTAATTCCCAAATAATCTCAGTTTCTCATTGACTGCTGTGCAACTGGTAGGCTTTTAGCATGTTATATCAATCAGATTGACACCTTTAACTCCCACTGAAATCAGAATTTGATCCCACTTGGGGTGACTTGCTAGAGAAAATTGGTTTAGTTTTATAATAAAAAAATTCTCTTTGATATTTCTAAAAAAACATATTCAGATGTAGATTGTAGACTGTTTATATATTTTGTCATGACTGAGATATTGGCTGTGTGAAAGAGCTGGGCACTCTGAAAAAAAGGTTGTAATCATGATTTTTAAATGAAGACATAACAGTCAACAGAATTATTTTGTGTGAATTAAAAAATTCTCTCCATAGTTTTTGCAAACTGGGCAATCATCTTACACCTATATTTTGCTACAGAGGCAACAAGGCTTAAAAAAGCTAATTTTAAGGTCTGATGCAAAGAATCAATTTTGAAAATGTAATAATCACATTTCTGTTTATATTTTATATAGTATAATACAGAAGCACATGGAAAGTAGTGCACCAAAGATACAAGTTTTTCTTTTACATCACCATTTTTATGTTACTGTAAAAGGAAAATATTAGATCATCTAACATATTTACCGATAAGTTATCTAAGCAATTTGAAGGTTAAAAACAGTGAACAATATCTAGAATTAGACCTGAAAAAAACGTATAGTGGAAGCTTTTCTGTTTCTGGGTGGCAATGGTTTCCTTAGAATACTTTGTGAAGTCTTGCTTTGGCTTCTTCAGATGAAACTTATCTTAAAATTCAATTCAGCTTCATGTCTATTTCTAGAAATAGAATTCCAGCTGTTGATAATTTTTAAAAAGTTCTGGAGCTGTTCAAGCATCTCAAGATCAAGAGCATGTTTGCTTTTCATTCTTACACTTTAGGTCAACATCCACCTAACTTTTGAAGCCTTTGGTATATATCAGTCCAGTTAAATTTTTATGCTCTACTGATGGTCAATATTGAAAATGGGAGTTGGCCAAGAGTGAAATGAAATATCACGTTATTGTAAATGATAAGTTCAATTTTTGCTCTACAGAAAACTAAAAATGGTTACAGATGAAGTATAGTCGCAAGATGTGTTCTTCATAATTCAGTGTCAGCACACAGCAGACTCAGTTGCCAAGGGAGAATCACATACTACAGAAAAATCCACTGGATGGAGCTCTGTGCTGTCTAACTGGTGGATATGACTGGGCAACTCCAAAGCCACCACCAGAATATGGGCATTACTGAATGAAAAATAGTTCCAGGCTGCTTTAAAGTACTCTCATGAAACAGAACAATTTGTTTTAATCTGTTGGCCTGTGCTTTTTTCATGGAGGGAATTTTATTCTCCAGCAATAACTGAGTTCCATTAGAAACTTGCTTTTTTTGTGGCATAGAAAAAAAAAAGCCTATACAAAAATAAAGAGAAAGTAGGCTGATTATGGGTTTGGGGTTTTTAGTTTGTGTGATTTTTTTGGGTTTGAGGAGGTTGTTTAACTTTGGGAGTGTTTTTTTTAGAAATACTTATCATTAAGCTGTTGATTTGAAATAAAGAAAACATAAGGATTTCTAAAGATCTCTCTTTGTATTCCAATTGCATTGTGAATAGTGAAATATACTATGGATTCAGACATTTAAAAGGATAAGACTGATAAAAATTAATGCAACCCTAACTGTAAAGTCTGCACAACCAGAAATACCTGCAAAAACCTTTTTAAAAAATTACAGTGTGCTGAAAGAAATTACTACGATTTACCTGGTAATTTAGTTGGCAATACTAGTGTAATATATAGAAAAACACACATTCAATTAAAAATTGAATTCTTGTCATCACTAGACATTGATGAAGTGATTTAATCTTTGCAAACAGTTTTAGAGTATTTTTTTCATACCATAGTAATATGTGTTGTGTTTCACATTTTGCATTAGATCCAGCTCACAATACATGTACAGACCCTGGTACTCCACATTTTGGAATACAAAATAGTTCCCGAGGTTATGAGGTAATTTTTTAATTATTATTTTTTAGCTTTCTAAATGTATTTAATAATTACATAAGAAATTTAAAGAGAAACATTATCTGTAGTCTTAAATGTCTGATGCAAACCTTGAGAAATTTCCACCTTCTTTTCAATAAAAACTCATTCTTCATGCCAAGCTTTTTTAAAAACATTCAGCTGAAAGAAAGAACTTCTAACCCTGCAATATATCATGCATTCAATCCTTTAGGAGACTTCAGTGGGGAAGGCTATTTATAAATTGATTACTTAATATGATATGACATAATATAATTACCTTGCTTTATGATAATAATTCCTTCATACATTGATAAATAGTCAGTAAATACCTAACAACTGAAGACCTGTGTGATTCAAAGGCCATGTAGTCCTTGACAAAAAAGTCAGCAAGTGGTTTTACTAAATTAGAAATTCATGTTATATTTTATTCAGTCAGAGAAGATAAAATTATTCTGTGTTGTGTACAGGTATTGTGATGAATATCCTTTCTATAATTTCCAAATTCCTCACAGGTTGTTAGTTTAACAAGTGAGAGGCAGAAAAGTACTGTACTCAGTACAGACTGAGGAAATAACCATAGATGCAACAATGACCAATCCACAGTCATTATATAGACTGATAAACTTTCTGTAGATAGATCTTTCAGTTTTAAATATGTGCGACTGAAATTTAAAATAAGTTCTGTTTGGATTTGCTGCTTGTTTCTGAGCCTAGGGCAGTGTGCCCCTTGCGACCAAATTAATAGAACTGTTTTCCAAAACGTCCTTTCTGTAAGTTCCTCTCTCTCCTGCAATTTTTCTGTCTTTTGTTGCTGTGGCTGTCAGCTCTTTTCTTCACCTTCTGCTCCTAACTGGCTCACAGATACTGAGGCACTTCTCCCTGAGCCACATCTCGTGGCCTTACCCAAGGTAGTTCTGCTTCCAGTAATAGGTGCAGTTGCCTTTCTGATGTCTCATTTTCATTCTGTACCTGTTCCCAATTTCTCTTTAAAAACAACTCCAGACTTTGAATCTAATTTTAACAGGGGGTTGTTTTTCTTTTTTCTCACCCTTTTATCTGCCTCATAATTGTCTTTAATAATTGTACTGGCCAATTCACTGTTCTACTGTCTGTTATTCATGTTTATGTAGACTGATCTTCTCTTCCCATTCACCTCTAGAGGCCATAGTAGGTCTTCCTCTGTTGTGTATTAAGTCTTTCTCCAGTATGTGTTCATTCTCAGAGTGCTATCTTGTACCACAACATGGAGACTTCTCTCTAGTGGCTACAGAACTAGATTGTTTTGGGGTTTTTCATACATTATTCGTGGGCTTCCTGTTTGTATTACATAGCCACGCTTTTATAAAACACTTTTCAGCAGTCTGTGATGACAGGCAGCAGATCTTTGTAGGGTTTTCCTGTGTACCAGCATCCTGTCTTGCCCCATTTATTCTTTGCCTTTTGTGCTTCCCTACACTGTGACTTACATAAATGCCCCCAATGTTTTTCATCCAAGTATTATACAAAGAATGTGCTGCTTTCATTTTAAGTTTTACCAGTAAAATGAAGAAGCAGTATAACTCTTTAACTGCCTTGAACCTATGTTACTTTTTGCTTGGTCTTTTGGAGCACTGAGAAAAGATTTTCATCTTGTTATTACTGACAGATAGCAGAATTTGGCACAAGTAAGATGACTTAGACTCAAGACTAGCCACACACTGTTCTACTCCCTATGAAAGATGTACTGTGTGTCCTTGACAGGACAGAGAGAATAATATGTTTAAAAATCATTAGAAAGACATAAATCTACAAAGCTATATCACTAATATGACCTTTAAAAACACCAGTGATTTTCCCAAGCTACCTCTGGGAGAAATGGTGTGCATTTGCTCAACATCTGTCATGATATGCAGGTTTTATATAATTGAGTGTATACATAGCAGGTAGCTACTTTTGAATATGCTACTTTTTAATTTCCATTGAAGTCCTTCTATGATGTTTGCAGTGCAGAGCTATCTGCCTTTCTATAACTGCAGGCTCTTACTAATACACACTGATTACTACTCATTTGCAACTTGTCTGTGTGATATGTTATTTAATTAAAGTAATAATAATTTCCAATAATGTCAATTTTGTCTAATTTTTTAATTTATTTACTTATTATTGCCAAGATTTTTTTATCCAAAACAAAAGTAATGCTTTACTGATTAGTCCTGTATCATTAAATAACTTGGCCTGGAGTTACATTTTTGTTACTTTTGTCAGTACCAACAATAAGTTCATTTTACTAGAATGCTCCACACAATCTCTTTCTCATCTCTTAAGAAAATTCTTTCTCACCTGCAGTTTTGTATGTAGTTTTCACGCATTTCTATTCCCAGTTGAAATCTAAAGAGCATTTTCTCAGTTCTTTTACCTTTTCTTTTGAGAAAGGTCACATCATATTTGACCATAGGAAGGCTTTCCATGAATTCACTCTGCTAGTTGAATATCTCAAATAAAACTTACTACACTATTAAATGCAGTGTAAGAAGTTTTCACCTGGAGTTTTCTCTAGTGAATGTATTTGTAGACGAAACAGTTCTTCATAGTTGTTTTTTTTTTTTTTCATTCTAAAATACCCCATACTTAGTTAAATCACACTACGAAAAGCCTTTGAAAATTGACTTTATGGACTATTGAAATATATGCAGTGATATACAGGAAAGAGAGGCATCTCAGGCATTTAGTTTGCTTCTCTCACACTGAAAAACTAATCAGCAGAAATGTATGAATATCATTCTTTTCCATGCAAACAGTCAGTATTTTTCCACATATTGCTTTCAAATAAGATCATGAAAGAATCAATTACTCAACTATTTCATCACATTAAAAAAAAAAAAGTATAAGTCTAGAAACTGTAAAAAGTAGACATTTTTATTTTTGAAAAAAACTGTATTAACTTATCACTGTCTTGATATCTGACTACACATGATGGATCCTTCTTCTGTCTAACATTCTGGTTTGATCCTTAGGTTGGGAGCACAGTCTATTTCAGATGCAGAAAAGGTTATCATATTCAGGGATCTACCACTCGTTCTTGTCTTGCTAACCTAACTTGGAGTGGAATACAATCCGAATGCATTCGTAAGTCTGGTTTCTATTCTAACGACTCAGAACAGTATGCAATTTTAAGAGTTACAAAGTGATACATGTGAAAATTCATGACAAATTATTTGCTACAAGGATGGGTAGTTTTATTTAAAACATATTTTTAAATGTTTTATTTGTTGTTGTTCCCTATTCAAAGACCAAAGATATCTTTAGAGTATTAATTTGAAGGAAGATTTTTCAGATTTTTTAAATGAAGTTCACAATAATTTTATCAGTTTTACTCAAAAAATCTGTTATAGTTAACCTACTGCATTAGCTACTTTAATTAAGCTAGAAATATTTTTGTGTCTGTAGTGGATTAATAAAGAATGGAAGGTGACCCGAAATATGCATGAAACTATTTTGTTGCCTAGTATTTTGTGAATCATAAACTAGAACTCAGCAAAACCCATCTTTTCTGGGCTATGTATGGTTATGCAAATTACTTATAGCTCTGTGTGAGTTGGAGGACATCAAATAACTATTGTAATAAAATACACTGACCTAAGCTAAAAGTAATTCATTACAATTACCTTAGATTCTTATGCTGTTTTAAATTATCTTTGGGTTGTTATAAATGAACACCATGTGGTACAAAGAAAGAAGTATATTGAGTAACCAAATCTGTTATAGTCAATGTCCTATGACAAAACATTCTTGTGGAACCCTTATTTCAATTGAATTGCATTTATTTATCACAGTAACCACTCTAATTTTCAGAACACAGAGTGGAAGTGATTCTCGAAGCTATGACAGTACAATAATTCACAGGACCAATTATTACATCATGTACAATGGCATGTGCTTCCCCTCATTTTAAGTGTTTTCTGATTCCTAGCATTATTTGATTTTGGTTTATTCTTTAAAAATACACAATAGTATAATTTCCACCCCACAATAATATAGCTATACACTCTGAGTGTTACTTTTACAATAGCTACTTGACATTGCTAAGAACTATCCAGAGTTGCCATGCATTTATTTCAACTTGGATTGTCTAATTCTATGGAAACTGCTTACCACTACGTTTTCTAACTGTAAAAACCCCTTTGCAGCTCATGCTTGCAGGCAGCCAGAAACACCGGCACATGTAGATGTGAAAGCAATAGACCTTCCTACTTTAGGGTACACTTTGGTGTATACCTGTCAGCCAGGATTTTTTCTTGCTGGTGGATCAGAGCATCGGACATGTAAACCAGACATGAAATGGACAGGAAAATCACCTATTTGTAAAAGTAAGTCATTACTCAAGTGATTTCTTGGATCCTATTGGGTTTGAATTAATTTTCCCTGACATTTTTGTTTTATTTAGTAGAATTAATTTTTTCCACTTACTATTTAATGACACACATGGAACAACAGCTTTTATTTTATGAAAGAAATGGTGAAGAAATCAAAGTGAACATAACATCTAGAACTCATGGAAGAGTAAAAGGTGTACAAGTGCACAGAAACACATACATGTTTACCCTTAACAACAGCAAACACAACCTTAACAATATTGAGTACTACTTTAGCTGCATTTGTTGTTATGTCACAGTTTTAAATAGTATTTAAATTATTCAGCGCTTAATATATGATTTTCTATAAGAACAAGAAAAGTTATTTAGTATCCTAGCTTTTAGATTAATGCAGATATACTTTTAGTCTAAGGAAATCTTATAAAATAAAAATTAAAAAAAAAAAAGAAAAAGGTCTCTACACTATAATCCACTTTTATATCAGTGTAACTTTCATATGGTTTTCTAGGATAAATCTAAGTATATAGTTATAAGGTCTGAATTTGCTCTTCACATGAAAATCACCATGGCTATTAGTTCTCAATTCAGAAAAATAAAATTATATTTAGAATATGAATAGAGGAAAAATTGATGCCATGGGAAAGTTTTTGCAGTATGATTTTTAATTTTAATATATCAAAGTGTCCTGAATAGTTTTGATGTTTGAGCAATATTTATTTTTCTTTAATGTAAGGGCAGACTTCTTTGATTGAGCATTGTCATTTGATCTACATATCAGAATTTATCTTTATTCTGTGTGTCTAAAGGATTTATTTTCATAGATACTGTGTCATTAATAATTTGAGAAAAATCATCTTTTTGAGAGGTTTTTTTCTTTTTGCTATTTTATTTATTGAAGGTAAAATGCAGCAAAGATTTCTATAGATTGGTTTACAGTCTTTACGTACAATTCTCATTGAGTATCCTACACTTTTTGTGCTTTCTTAGCATGTGATCAGTCTAATTAGTGAATTTCTGCTCCTAAAGAGAAAAAAAAACTCCAGTATGCAAGACGAAGTCTTCTTCCAGTGGGACACTATCCTGTCTAATCTGCCAAATGATGAGCTCAGAATTTGATAAGAATCAATGGACATAACTTTGCTGTGTGTACCAGAAATATAGCAAATTGCACCTTTTTAATTCAAAAATTGTGACCCTTTCCCATGATACCTAATCCTGTTATATGAATCCAGCTCTCTGGCTCTTGCTGGTTTGTGTCATAAATGCATCGGTCTTTCCTAACACAATTTTTACTATATTTAAAATATTATTATTCATAATTAGATACAGTATTTGTCCCCTCTATAAGGCTCTCTTTTATAGCACTGGGACTGATATAAACATTTTAGCCCTAAATGTATGAGATACTTAGCTAGCCCTACAACTTTCCACAGTAAAAATGTTATTTACCTAAATTATTTTCTGATATTTTTGTGCAAGTGAATAGATTTAAACATATAAAGTATTCAAGACAAGCCATTTCTGTTTTAAAAGTGACTCTATTGGATAAAAGATGATTGCATCCAACAGGTATTGTTTTAACATTTTATTTAAAAAAAAACGAAAACCACACAAGTATGTTCATGAAAATGATAATTTGTCTTTTTACTTGTAGGTAAAGGAGTGAGAGAAGTTAATGAAACAATAACTAAAACTCCAGGTTTGTATACAAGAAGAGCTTTAGATCTAAATAAATTAAGTTGATTTACACCCAAGATTGCTATGGATAATAAAACTATTTCCAATATTTTAGTGAAGTATTTGTTACTAATTTCCAAAGAATATAAATGTTGAGGTCTTTTGTAATTACAGGTGAAATGTGAAACCTAGTCAATAAAATTCTTTCACAAAGAACTTTTTTAAAATTTATATAGTGCCAATTTTGTAAATTGCACAAAATCTCTTCTCAAACAGACAAAAGTTTATATACACAAACCTCAGATTTGATGTAGTTTTTTATCAGAGATATTGCTATAATGGAGAGCCTTATAATGAGTGTATACTATAATTGCAGGGATTAGTTTCACTAAAAGTTCTGCCCTTCACATTGCAAGTGTTGTAAGAAGTATAAAAACCCCACACCAAAACCAGTTTTTGAAATGTTCTTGGCCATCATTTCACATAAACTCTACATGTACTCCAAGATAAGGTTTCCAAAACAGTGTGGACCAGCAGGCAGGTGGCAAGGCAGGCAAACATTACTGTTACTTTTCTATGCCACCTAATGAACATGTATACAGTTAACCTATTCCTCCTGCCAATGACAAAATAGACAAATGCATCTGAGAAATCCTCATTCCGAAAACGAAAGTCCTAATTTTGTTTATTAACTTATTCAACTATAAGCAGAGTTGTCACCAAATAAATGAGCTTGCAATTCTATATTTTGGTTTTTAGCAAAGCTGCAGGGAAAATAAGATTAATGGTTCACACTCATGGCAATTCACAGAGGGACTCTGTAGAATAGATGGGATAAAAAGGCATTTCTGCTAATAATTAACCTTCCTGGAGAGTTTATTAGTGAGAGTGTCAGGTGAATCCAAAAATGAGTTCTTCTGAAATACATTACTTCTACAGACTTACAATAGAGCAGAATATAGTGCTCATTCATTATAATTAATATATAGTCTTTATTTTTTGGAGGCTTCACCTCACCAAACACCTAAGGTATGCACTAATCTGCTACCACACAGGTTTTGAAATTTCAATGACAAATTAAAATGTAGTCCTAGTTTCCAAATATATTCACTGTGCAGAATGCCAGTATCAATTCACATAATATTATGTCCTTTATAACTAGTTTTTATAAGTACTATTTAAAAGCTATTAAAAAATAATTAAATGCTGTTATTGAAAGTGCCAATAATTTTAAACAGAAAAGCAAATCTTTAACAAATGACAGTTATTAAGAAGAAAATATTTTAAGTGGTTTTCAAAAAACAGCTCTGCACTGTTATTATGTGTTTTAAAATTGTTAATTCTCTTCGTTATAGAACATTAGGTATTTTGAAATGCTTTCTTTACATTGTTATGTTGACTTTTGATGCAATTTGATTTGCTGCTATCTGTATTTTGAACAGAATTAAGTTAATATTGGTAAACTACAGTTTCCGTAACAGAATAAAATCATGTTCTGGTTTTTCACCTTTAGACAAGTGAATGCAAGTTATATTTATTGGTTTGTTGGGAGTTATTTGTTCATTTTTTTGTTTGGGCTTTTTTGGCAGAATTAATATCTTCATAAAAAATAGTAAACATTTTTACATTTTTAAGTATAAGTTGCAGCTAAAGAATTATTACAATATCCATGTGAGAATTAAGAACTATATTACTCTGTCTGGTTTCCACTGTTCTCACTGCTTTGTATAGTCTTCAAATAAATAGTTAGGAAGCTGTTTTAATGAGTAGCCATGGATTTTCCCAATTGTCATGTCCTGAGAACAATCAGTGCAGTCAGTGCACTATTGGAATACTAATAGCCAGTTCATTTTACTCATTTTGCATTTGCCCACAGGGGGTGGGACTTTGTAAGTGTTCAGCACAATTGTCTCAGAGCCTCTCCAAAGCAGCATCCCTGGGGACTGCAGCACTTGTATTTTAACATTTTAAAAAAACATGTCTGGGGAAGCAGTAATACAATTTTTTCTCCCTACTGATTCTGTTCATCTGCAAATGCAAACTCTGTAAATTCTGAGTCAGTGGTAGTATTTTGCAATGCTTAACAGCTATTATTGATAGAGTTGTTTAGACAAACTATGTACTGAACATGCTGGAATGTGGTGAAAGTATGGAGTCCTTTATAAAAGTATGGTGTCCTTTATAAAAGTCTTACAAAGTACCTCTCTGGTTCATACCACTAATTCTAGATGTTCACCTTCATGGGAATATGTCAGACACACAATTTTGATTAAAAATACAGACAAAAATAATTGTAATATTTCTTTTTAGAATACCAAGTTTCAAATTTAGCTATGTCACTATTGTAGCAAAAAATGAGAAATGAGTAGTAAGAAGAGTCTGAAAGACCCTTTACAGAATCCACATATTTGCAGAAATTATACAAATTCTAAGGACTGTGACATACCAATTGAAATGTAATGCTACAGATTTTTGGTAGTAAGTTGAGGTAACCTTGAATAAAGACCCACTGACTTTTACTTTGGAAATTGAACGCTTCCAGTTATTCAAAGTGGAATACACTCAGGGTTACACTCGAAGCCATTTAAAAGTTCTCTGCTTATTTGGAATCCAGTGATAGAACGAATAACATGCTGATGATATTTTCAAATCATTCCACACTGAGCTTGAACATTTGCTTGTGACTTTTGCACAACTTAAAAGACATGGAAGAAGTTATTTATCCTTTAGTCAACAGCTAATCAACCCTCTGATTTTCAGATGTCTTGCATATCAAATATTATTGCCCCGGATTTCCTTTTTGCAATAAGTGATTAGGTAGAGGAGGAAATATGCATGGAATTTTAAAAAATGGATACAGAGAATACCTGCACTGTTAAATTTCATTCAGAAAAGACAACTGCCTTTATATTTGCCCAGAGTTTGACAAAATGCAAAAAAAAAGGTGCTTATTTAAGTTAAGAATTTAATTAGAAGAGTGTGGAAATACTTCTAATGTCAATCTTTAGTTATTTAGAAATTTAGAATTTAGTCATTTGTAGTGGTCATGAATAGTAAGGGTGAATTTTAATACTTGCTAGGGATGTCATTTTGTCAAGATATGATGTGTTTAGTTAAACAATTTAAAATACAACATCTAATACCTAAATATTTTTTTTTCTGTGTAGAGGAAAGATACCAAACACATCAAATAAATAATCCAAATGCATATACTTCTTCCAGTAATTCAAGCTTCATTTTGTATTATTTTTACTTCAGATAATTCTAACTGCAGTTGCTGAGAAACAGCAGTAAATTTTAAATCAAAAAAAGTTTCATTCTTTGAAAATGTCAGTGTTCATAGGTGCAGTAATATTGTATGGAAAAAAAGCTTTGAAGTCTAAAAATGACTGATAAAGCTGTACCAGAAATTCAGTCAGTTCAATTGAATATTCGTTTGATACTCAGTTCAAAATCACACAGTGCTGCTTCAAGAGATCCATGAAACAAAAGGGATAGCCTAAGACAGTGTTTCCATTCCAGGAATCTCTGGTTTCAGAATATTTTTTTTTTCCTCATACCTTAAAGGTACAGAGCTTTAGAGGAAGAGTCCATGTTTTTTCATAATCTTGAGGACATTCACTGAATCACACAAGCTAGAAAGTGTGAGGTTATTTGAGAACATATACCATGATGGACAGGTGTAGTATATTATAGGCAATTGTGTGGACAGGTTATTAGATTTATTGTCTGTATTGTTTTTCAAATTTTTGCTGTAATACCTTGTTAGAACAGTGGATTGATTGTCTAAAAAAATTACAAGCATAAGTATGGCTAGAATGATTGTTATTTCATTGTAGTTTACTTCTTCCTTTGTTTCTTTTCACCCCTACCCTGCTTTTATTTAGTTCCTTCAGATGTGTTTTTTATAAATTCACTATGGAAAGGGTTTTATGAATATTTAGGAAAAAGACAGCCTGCTACTCTCACTGTTGATTGGTTCAATACTACAAGCAGCAAAGTGAATGCCACATTCATTGAGGCATCCAACATACAGCTCAAACTATCAGGTAGGTTCAGAATTTGCTGTTAAAGAAGTTCTTATATATTTTTTTTTAATCTGGTCAGTTTTGATGCATTTTCATTCAAATGGAAAATAAAACAAAAACTTTATATTTTTGCTAAAAATAGTTTTCTTTTGCAAAAAGAAAGGTTTTAATGAAATGGTCTGCATAGGCTTCTGTTACTTTATGTGCAGTCACCCACGTATTTAAGCTGTTATATTTCAAATAGATATTGAGATAGAGTTTATTCATCTCAGACTGTTGGATAGCATTGGTGTGTTGAAGTCACAGGAAATATTGAAGTGCAGATGAAGTGTATATAGGCATATTAAGAATTGTAAAGCTGGAAAGCTCAATTAATCAATATTGAATAATATCTACCTTAAAATAATGTGGTATTAATAATGGCATAGCATAATATAGGCACAGAAAATAAAATTACATCGTAAATTATGCATACTTTATAATCAACATCATGTATTTCTTTTTGCAAATCTAACTGAAGTTCAGAATTAGCCTTTCATCACAGTTCTATTGAAAAGAACATTATCAGCTATCACTATCTTTTAAGATCAAGAGTTCAGCAAGAACTGCATTAGTTGGTTGCCAAACAGGAATTTTCTTTTACTGCACTACTGATATCTATGGTAGCAATATCCTGCTGTGATGTCAGTAAAATCCATTTTTTTCCAGGTCAAGGAAATTCCAGGAAAGGAGTACTATCTGTATTCAGAATTCCTGAAATACTGTGTAAAAATACAACTGCTCTTGCCCTATTCTGTATAAAATTAAAAATACAAACCTATCTTTGCATACTCTTACCAAGTATCATGAGGCAAAAGATCAGTTAAATAGGATCCAGCCATTACAGTCCTTTAAACCTTGAGGTTTTTTCACATTATGAAGTTCTTTTATTGTAGAATGTTTTCTACAAACTCTTTTAGTTCTGAAGTGATATAATTAGATTTTAAGGGATATTTGAACAAACTGGTTGAAAATTTGTTTAAAAGGTATGTCTTGCCTCCTTTATTTTAATAGGTGTTTACAAGAAGGAAGAAGCCCATTTGCTCTTGAAAGCTTTTCAAATTAAAGGACCAAGTGACATTTTTGTAAGCAAGTATGAAAACGACAACTGGGCACTAGATGGTTATGTAAGTACCCAGGTTGCCATGCTAAAGATGGCTGATATTAAATTCTGAAGTAATTTGTAATTATCTATATAAGTGTATCCATTTTTTGTCTTACAAATATGTAATCCAGCACTCTGGATGTCAGTGTCGAGATTGGATTACCATTCATTTCAAAAATATGTATGCAAACTTCTATCTGCTTTAGTCTGATTAGAATTTTTAGTTTATGAAAGGGAAGGAGGAGTGAATCAGCACATTTTGCCATGTTTTTGCTTTGTTTCCTTAGGTGGAGTGGGAATTTTACCTTTAGTAATATTGCCCTTTTTTGGTTTGGTAAATAGTTCACTCTAATAAAAGTACACCTAATCTTGAAGATGTTTTACTTTTTGCATTTCAGTGCATTTTGGTTTTACTTTTTGCATTTCTTCTTTCTGCCTCATGATGCTTTCTATGGAAAACAGTTTTAAATCTTACAACAGACTAATTCAATTATGAGTATGTCATTTCAAGAATTTTAAAACCCAACAATATACATTAGATATTTCTAAATCATTCCAGGTGTTATTTTGAAACTTTGTTTAATATTGTTGCAAATAAATAAAATAAAATAAAATATTTGACATAATAAATATTGTATAAGCATAGAAAAGTCACTACTATTTTAAAGGCTAGAAGTGAAAATCTGTACTCCATATTATCTAGTATGAGTCAGAAAAAAAATGACCAAACATTATTTATTAATTTCAGAAATCTTTTTTTTCTATTTCAACATATTCTAGGTAAGCTCAGGCCTTGAAAGAGGAGTTTTTACTTATCAAGGTGATGTACATGGAAAAGACTTTGGAAAATTTATGCTCCAAAGACAAGGTACATGCTTTCATAGATCTTTAATATGTATCATCTTTTGGGGTCTCGCAAGAATGAATTCAAGGAATAACTCAGCTATTTAGATAAAGTGGGCATGTGTATTTTGCACTACTCCTATTAAAAAACATAACCAAATATGATATTTGAAGTATACAGTTCAAATCCTAATTTAACTCTGCTTAACACATTACTATCATAGGTTTTCTAGTGTAGCAACCTAATAAGTACTGGATGCTCTTAAAGAGAATGCCATTGCAAGCACTTGAATTTCTTTTTGAGAGTACCAGGGATATCATGCAATGCAAACACATTTCCTGCTTAAATATATAAATTGTAGTCAAAATCATATAAGAAATTAAAAGGACAGAATCAACTATAATTTTGCCAGTGTCATTTGGAGAGTGCTTGTTGCTGGTGGATGTTTCCAGAATGTATGTGTATTTGGACAGAATTTTACTTCACTGCCAAAAATATTAAATGAGTGTCTGAGGTATGTATTACAGCTATGGACTCAAGTGTTCTAGTAGCTGGTATAAGACTAGTTATTTTGCTCATAAAATAGTTTTATCATAAAAACTAAAGTATTTACTTATGAAATTTTCACTCATAAAATTTTTGGCAAATATCAAGTGTAGATCTTGGATCTACTGCAAAGTGGTCAAAGCACAGTATATTCACAGAAAAGTACTGGTCTAGGAAGAGGAGACAGCCTAGCCAATATGTCTATGGCAGACTACATGTACATTTTATAAATTGCCTTGGTTCCACTGGCTTCATTGGTGTTGTACCTGGTGCTCTTTAGAGTTCTGTCGAATCTCTCTTGTACTCCATTGCTCTATTAAGTACCATAATAGCAGTTATGCTGCGGATTGTCTAATTTTGGCCATCTCTCAAATTGTTAAGTATGTTTAGTGACTAGGGGCAGAAACCCATCTCTTCAGAGTCCCAGCCTAAGAACTGCCAATTATTGAAGCCAAATACAAATTCAATCTTCAGAGTAAACTCTTGTGTGGGACAGATTATATGTCTGCCTCTACCTTCATGTAATCTTTCCTACTGTAATATCTAAGCTGCTTTTGCTTTCTGATTTTAGCTATCACACTGTAAAAGTAGACCATCAACATTTATTCAAGCATCTGTCAGTTAAGCAGCCTTGGGTATCTTGAAAGAGTAAGAATGTGGTTTGTTGTTTTTGTTTGGGGGGTATGTATACTTGTATTTGCTATTTTCTTAAGCAAGACCAAAAAATATATCCATGGTTTGCCAGCTACCTAAAATAAAAGTTTGATTCTATGTGAAATTAATAACTCATGGTGGTAATTGAAGAATAAGCAGAAAGTTAAACAGTTAGAGAATTCTCCAGTGGATGTATTCTACAGTAGTGGGAAATACTGTCCACATCACCCTTTAGAGCTGTGATCAGTTTGTATAAGGCTAATAAGGAGCTGGAGTGTCCAAGTTAATCCTGCATTCTTGGACTGAGGACCTCTCATCTTAAGCTTTGACATCTCGGTAGAGAGCATGCTGCAAATGCAGACACCATCTCTTTTACAAGATTGATAAAAAGACACTGATTTTGTATAAATTGCTTATTGTCTATTCAATAATTAACAGCTAAAAGGAAACAGCAAATTTCCATCTAATACAAGTCATATTTGTCAATACCCTCTTATATTCAAGGGTAATTTGCTTTGTTTTTTAAATCTATTCTCTTCATGAATATTTTGCTAAGATGGTGATCTCATATATCCTCTGTCTGAAGACTAAACTATTTCTGGTTTTTAAGTTAAATTATTTGCTGCCTTTACAGTAAGCCAAAAGTATACATAAACTGGTGCATACATAAAGCAATATGAAATTCTCCATCTGCAAGCATATTTCAAAGACAGCATTTATGGAGAACCACTTAGTTAAATGGGAAAGACCAAGGTATTTTATGAATGATTTTCTATAACACAATGCTAGAAAAAGACTGGCCTCAGTGGGTATTACAGAATCACGGAATATTCTGAGTTGGAAGAGACCCACAAGGAAAATCATGTCCAGCTCTTAAAAGAATGATTCATAGAGCAATCAAACCCACAATGTTGCCATTATTAGAACTGTGCTCAAACAACTGAATATGCTCAGTTTTCAAACCTAATGACATGAAAACAGAAAGAACTTTTCTTTCTTAGTACTTTTTATCTTCTCTTAGAAGCAATTTTGGATGTAGCCTTAGAAAAGAACCCAAAGGAAAAAGATATTTGTTAGAAATCTGTTTAGAAAACTAGAACTATACCTGAGCCTTCTTAAAAGACTCAAGTTGAGACACCAAATTATTTAACCTCTTTTGCCCAGTAATCAGTAATTTCTCGGGCCTTTTTGTCTGTTAGGTTATAGCAACTTTGTTTCTAAAGGCTGCAAGTTTGTGGCTAAATTCAGTTTTAGCAATTACTGAGTGCATATGAGTCAAAACTAAATTTCTAGAAGATGTTTATTCTAAAATCTTGTTCATTCCAGTCTGGACACTTCTTTTAAAATTGTGTAAAAATTGTGAGAAACCTTCTTCACAAAATTATTATTTTCCTGTATTTATTTTCTGTGGAGAAATACAATGACCCACCTCTCTTTCATTTTTTTCTTTCCTCAAAGTACTTTTTGACTTGTCTAGATTGACATAACATATTAACAAAAAATAAAATATGCATAATTAATTTGTATCTGTGTTATATTAGATCAATGGCTGTGGAATACACATCCATTACTGAAAATGAATCAACTTTTAAAACTGTTGAATATCATGAGATGTGAATTTTAAATTTCACTTATAAATCATCCTTCCTCTCCAGATCATTTCACACAGCTTCATCACCCACAAGAAAACTCTACATCTAAACAGGGTACTGAAAGCTCTAGGGTACAGAGCTGTTGTATGTTAGCTAAAGCACAAAGAGATATCTGGAGTAATGAGTTATGAAACTGTATGGTAACACACGTCTACACCCAGTGAGGCACCTATCCAAAGAGTCTTTGCTGTCCAGCAGGTTCAGTCAGGTGAAGAAACTCCAGCCTATGTTGTTCCTTGAAAGCTGCTGATTTTCCTTCTGTGTTGGTATTTTTTTCTCTTAAATCCTTGGCCTGCTAACCATCCTTGTTTCAGAAATTACTCTTAGGCATGTAATTCTACTTTTCTTAGACTTGCATGGCTTTTGCTGCCACATTTTCTCTGACTTGAACAGCATTTCTCTTAGTAAAACTGAGCCATACTGTACAGATGCCAGTCAGCTGAAACCCTGAGCTAGAAGACAAAGGAGAAATGCATATGATAGATCCACACAATGATAAGAAAATGTTCTTAATCACAGAATCATGGAATGGCTTGGGTCAGAAGGCCAGGATTCCCACCATAAGATCAGGTTGCACAGTATTTTCTTTTAAAAAGTATTATTTTATATTAGGTATAAATTACTTTTCAATCACCTCAAGAATAAAAGTGCACAGATTGTACATTAATTAATTCACTGTGTGTTACCAAAATTTGAAGTCACCTGACTGCTGCTGTTTTAGGAGGCTAAAGCCCTTTTATTATGTGAACTGTTAAAAAAACCCAAAAACATTTATAATCTTACTGAACATCCCTCTTCAAAAGTAACACATTTCCCAGTGACAAAGTATGTCTGTTTTAATGAAAAGTAAATCAAATTATCATTTGCATACATTTTGTGTATGTTTGTGTGTATATTTAGGTATTTCCACTTTTCTGTTTTTAGATGTGGTAGCAATTACTACCTTAGTTTGGGCAGTACAATGATAATGCTGTCCAAAGAATGACGAAGTTCACATCAGGATATGTTTAATCACAAAAAGATCTGAAAATTATTATAATGAGTAGACCAGATCATGTTGAAATGATACTGAGTCTCATACATGACTAAAATTCAGATTATGCAGAACTGCAGTGAAGGTTCTTTTCCTAATGAAATGCACATGCAATGACGAGTCTGAACCTGTTCAACTCAAGGTTGAAACTCTCAGATTAAAGTTTGTAAACTTCAGTCAAAAATTTCAAGTTTCATTACCTTAAGTGTGGTACTTCAAAAACTGTAGAGATATAGAATATGTGATTGACTCCCCACTAGAAATTTTGTGTAAAGTATTAAATGTGACTCAGTTATCCAACATAGATAACTTAAAAGAAACTCTTAAGTGTAAATTTGTGCCTTATTTTATATCTTGAGCTACACAACACTTTTTTAAAATTAACTAAATAAACCAAAAAGTTCATACTTAGAATTTTTTTTATGAATTTTATAGTTTTTCTGCTACTTGTACATTGAAATGTATCTATCATATGTGGCATGATGATAGGTTTGAGATATAAGTTAAGACTTCATTGATCAAACATATTTCTATTTGAAATTGTATAAGAGTTTGAATATAAATTCCTGATTTTTGTTGGTGTAAGTTGACTTCAATGAATTTGATAATTTTCATATTTTTTATTAATTACTCCAAATAATTGAAAAAAAGGCTAGAGATTGTGGTGGTATAGGATGAAGAAAGTGATAACTAAATGTGTTTGTCTGTTTGGTTTTCTTTTAGAGTCTGTCACTTCTTCTAAGCAATAAAAAACATTTAAATCAGTACTTCTAAAACTTCTGTTACTGCTTGACCGACTATAGTTTGTCTGTCTGTAATTTAGATAAGTTGGAGGATGTCCAGTACATGTAAAATGCAGTACAAATACATAAATTTATGCCAAGTGTATTTCTACAGCTTGAGTTTTGGGACAAGCACTGGATTACTAAATCCCAAGATTTTTATAAAATGATTGTATTCTAAAAAAACAGTTCAACATTAAGAGTAGTGTGATGAAGCTCATAACATGATCCCATCTACCACAATAATAGGTTAATTAATGCGAAAAGGTTTTCCTTCACCAGTTCTTCAGAAAAATATGTAAAGAATTCTAAAACCTGATAGAAGATTAAGACAGAGAAAAATATTGTAGTGCAATATTTTGTCATATTTTAAGTGATCAAATGTAGCAATACTGAAATTCCTAGGGAGGTTGGCTTCATTTTGAAGGCAACTTAGTTGCTTTCTAAAATTTAATACATTTTTTTAAATTAAATGTGCAAAAGGTATTTTAATATTGACAGTTGAAAGATTATGATTTAAAGATATCTCACAAAAAAAAAAAAATCTTATCTGATTTTTCTTTTCCATTGAGCTTGAACTGCAAGAAATCATAGAATGGTTTGGGTTGGAAGAGACCTTAAAGATAATTTATTTCTAAACTGCCTGCCGTGGGCAGGGATACTATTCACTAGATCAGGTTGCCAGTTTCCCCATCCAATCTGACCTTTAACACTTCCTGGGATCATAGGAGAATTATTACTTTTTCCTCTGTTTTTTTGTTTTCTTAGTTTTTGAACTTATTTAGATGTTTTAGTAGACTGGTGAATTAGCATAGTGGCCATGTCTCTGCTGTATAACTGGTTTGCACTAGAGTCCTGAAAAGACCGATTGATGCTGCTGCTGTCAATGAGGGAGTTGTGGTGTTTGAAACACTCTGTACTGGTGGTTTGGAGTATTTCTGAGAGGTAAACAGCAGTGTCTCCTGTTTTTCTCCACTCTCAATAGCAGTAATACCCCAGAATATCAAGTACAGATCCTGTGCAAGCTCTTTCCTCTCTGTAAATTCCCTCTGTCCTGGTCTTTCTTTCTTGAATGGGACCTATATTGCTTTCTGAAGAGCTGTGAGTTCAAACTGGCAACATGGAGTTGGATCTCAAAAAACATATTTTTTTCTATAAAATTTCCTGTGGCAAGGCTGTGCCACGGGCCACTGCGTTTGCATTCTCTGCACTGCTCTATCCACAGCTGCTGGAGGGACGTGGACACAGGTGCAGACTTGGGAGGGCTACTGAGACAAGCAGAACAACTGTGGTTTATAGCAGTCACCTCAGTTTTTCCTTCCTTGTTCTTGTTTGTTGTGGTCTTGCATTGCTTGTTGTTTCCAAGCTGAACATTAAGACTGCTGGCATACAGTACTATTGCAGAATTGATTTGGTTTTTAGAAGTTATATGGCTTAACTTTATTAAACTGAGTCATCATCAGATTATTATGTCAATAATCATAATTATTTTGCTTGCTGAATACTATTTTCAAATAATTCTGATAGTTACTGATATGTCATGAAGTGGAATTAACAATATTTATATGATTCTGCATGCTATTTATTTCAAGTTTTTAAATAGAATTATTTGATCAAGACACCATCTTCTTTAGCTCTTAAATAAAAATATCATTAGCTAGATAACATGGGAGTTTTATTTCTACCTGTAGATAATGTGGAAATTTTATTTCTGCCCCTTTTTTTTATTTCAGGTCCTTTAAGTGCAGACACAGACCTTTCAAATCACTATTATGGTACAAACAGCAGTTCAGTTGCAGCTGCCATCCTGGTACCATTCTTTGCTCTAATATTATCAGGGTTTGCATTTTACCTCTACAAACACAGGTATTGTAAATATTATTTATTCAATAATTATTAATAAGCTTTTTGGTTTGATTTTCATAGGTAACTAGAGAACACAGTGCTAAAAGCTTTTAATAACAGTTCTTTTAAGAGCTGTTCTTAATGGTGTACATTTTGAAAAATTAGTTGTTAAGGAGCAAAGACCTTTCAAACTTCTTGATTCATTAGGCTGAATCAGATTGAAATCTGAGGTCACATGTTCTATTTTTTCATTTTAATGCTTTGTTAAATTGAATATATGCTGCTTCTTTCAAAGTGCATATTAGTATTAATTATACAAGCTGAAAAATCCATAAATTCCACAAGGGAACCGCCCATAATATGACTACTTACAGTATGTGCTGAGTCTGCTAGTGATTACTATAAGAATTGGCACCACTTCAGGTCATATAAAACCTTTATATGTCACTAGATAATAGAATAAATCCAACAATGTTGTCTGGAATGTGGTTTGAAGGCTGATATCTGTGTATCTTCTGAAAATTTGTTCATTCTGAGAACTATTTGCAAAACAGTATATAACAGGAACATGCTATTTAAACTTTTGTTCTATAATCATGATGCCAAGGGTATTTTGTGATTGCAAGAAATCACACAGACAATCTGAGGTCTACCAGTGCCCTACGATGCAGTAGACTGTCTGCCCATTTCAGCATTAGATGATTTGGGAAAAACAAAGTGCCATGGGGCTTGAACTTGGGAACTGCAGTTAAAATTATCCATGTCCTGAAATGTAGTATAGCCTTTTGTTGACACAAACTGCTCAGGAAGAGCTGTCAACTAGATCTTCAAACTTGATATTGTAAGACGCTTTTCTGATGCCTACAGGTCTATATTTTCAGACAGCTCCTGTTCTGCAGTGGTGATGGGAGCTTTAAGAGCATTATGAATGCCTAGGCATTTGAATCTGTAGAAGAGATGGAATGAAAAGGGAATATTGTTTAGAAAGAGGAGGCAAACTCATAAAAAAATTATTTTGTGACATAAGGGTACATTTTGTAGTTTATTCTGTGAAATTTTTGATGCCCTACATCAGCAGTATGTATTTGAGAGAGATAAAACTCATTCTTTAGACAAGCAGCTATAATCCCTCTGTTTATGATATGGCTGGTGCAGCATTGCAGTTGTGCCTAATTTAAATGCATTATATTTGAGATAGGAGATATTTCTCATAACTTAATATTTCAAAGAATATCTTTCCTTTTCTTCTATTTTCAATGAATTACTTACATTAAACTGCAGGTTTTAAAGGGGATATCAGTGTCATATTGCCATCAAAAAATTAATAAGTTGATTAGTGATGTGAATTAATTTTAGGTCAAATTTATTCTTTTCAAAAGAAAAGATATTCCAATATAAAGAGAACAGAATCTATACATTTTGAAGGGTCTTTCTTGAAATTACATTAATGATCAGAATAACAACATGAAACTTCCAAAATGATGTAGTGGTAATTATGCCCCTAGAGGCTCTCTGTAACAGAGAATTTTAAGGTCTTATGGTACAATTTTATGGATGTTTCTGCTATGCCTATCTCACACAAACATCATCTAATTAGAACAAGGGTTGTTAAATCTTTTTTACACAGTTGTACCTTGCTGATAGGGATTACTTCAGGAATGAAGACTGCATCCCAATCTTTCTGAGCAAAATTAAAATATATTTAATTACATGTACTTAAGAAAGCTCCTATTTAACTTCTAAGATTGTTTAGTTGTTATAAAATTAAAATAGGCATACAACCACATTTATTAGTAACATAATTATTTCCATGTTGTCAATTTCCATTAGTGATATCTTTCAGTGATAGCTTTTCCTATCTGCTATCCAAAAGTGAGTAATTTTATAAGAATTTGATTTTCAAGAACCCTTTTCTGAAGTTATATTATGAGATTCTAAATTGTTTTATTAAGCACCAAGCACTTACATTTTGCACTCTATATCTCCTTTCTTGCCTTAATACAATTATATGTATAAATCCATATTCTGAACTTATTATATTTCTTTAGATACTTCTAGATACTAAGAGATTTGAGTTTAATATATTAAAATATAATATCAGAGGATATCACTTTGCTAGATATATCAGAAAAATCTGCACAATTCTGATTTATTTTCATTTAATTATTGGCTTAATGTGTTCTAACAGAGCTTTGCATAATAATGTGAATGTTCTTGAAATTTTGATAAATCTTTCATGGTGAGAAAACACTATCAAAAATAAAAGATTGGTTAGTTTCAGTATCATTTGATGCTGAATTGTCAACATTTATGTGAATATCAATCAGGATTTGATCAATCTGATTACAGGTATTTGGACAAGTTATTTAGCAGTGTTTATTGTTAGTATGGAGGTAGAAAGACATGCTGTGGGAGATCTATCTAGAATAACTGGAATTGCAGACACTTACCTGGAGGTTACTACCACTAGCAGTGCAAGATATTCCGGACACTTGCTGTTGTATGTAAACAGAATGGAAATATTAAAATGTCTATTATTGCTAATGATAATTTCCTGTCTTTTTTTCCCCAGAACAAGACCAAAAGTACAGTACAATGGATATGCTGGACACGAAAACAGTAATGGACAAGCTTCATTTGAAAATCCCATGTATGACACAAACTTAAAACCCACAGAGGCAAAGGCTGTGAGGTTTGATACGACTCTGAACACAGTTTGTACAGTGGTATAGCCGTCAGTGCCCAATATGACTGATTCATAGCCATACCTCTGATGGACAAGCAGTAATTCCTTTGGTGCCATATACCAGTTTCCCTTCTCTTGGCTTTGCTGCTGTAATCTTTAACATCTTCTGTCAGCCTACATGCAGCTAAATTTTCTGGTAAAAACGTGTCAGTCTTCGGGGGATCAGACAAAGAATATTTTTTCATCTTAAAGTTGGATCAAAATGCCTGGCTGCATCTGCTTCAAACCAAGGCACACTATAAGGAAGAACTGCCAAGTCATGCCAATTTGTCATATTTAATGCCTCAGACTCTCATATTTGTATGCGGCTGAATGCCTTTCAATGTGTTCTTCTGGGCACTTGGATAAATCCATTGAGTACTGTGACAAATGATAGCACCACAGATTATCCCCGGGAATATTCTGAAGAAATAAAGCTCTCTTGAAGTAGGAGACAGCCTTCCTTGAGGTTGCATACACTTGCAAATGCTTTACCATTGAAATTTTGCTAAAATTAGGAAAACTTGCAGTATATTTTATTCATAGGGCAGTTTTTCCAATTCCCCAATCAGCCATTAATGTCGCAAAATATTAATGCACAATTTTTTTTTTTGCACTAGGGTGTAATGGCTGGCTGAGTAAGATACTGGTAAAAATACACAGGGTTTCTACGCACTGTCCATTGTATATAGACATTCACTCACACTTTGCCAAGCAAAACATTCCACAATAAATTTACTTGGAGTATTAAAATGATCCCCATGTTTAGGACCAGTTAAAATCTTGTGCTATAGAGGATAATGTTTCTCTTGTCAATTTTTTACTAAATTTCATTGTAAACATGATTACAAGTCACTGGAGACTTTGAGCCAGAACAAGAGCCCATTTCTAAAAAATTTTCATTGCCACTATTGTTTTCTTCTGAAATCAGTCATCAGTCACCACTGTCAGTATCGTACTATTTAACAGCAGGGGGGTTAGCAGCAATTGTTGCTTGCCATGTACAAATGTGAATAGTAATTTATTTTAGATAGCTCATAAAGCCTGTGAGCCTGTGCTCATAATACAGTCTTCCCTTTTGCATTTTTTCCATTTTTCCTTTAATATGACATCATTTTCTGATATTACATGGAACTAAAACACATTACAGTAGCATAGAAAAACCCAGGGCAAATTGTCCATAAAAAGTGGTCATTCAGTTTCTACTTTGAACAAAGAGAAATATTCAACTATCTTTGTTTTCTGTTTATTTTAATTTTTTTAAGCACACTGCTTACTGCTTTTGTACTTAGTTTGACAGAGACATTTATACATATAAAGGTTGAGTAATCATTAAAGTTTGCATAGAATTAGTTGTTTCATTGAATGAAAATAAACAAAAATGCCATTGGGCAGATTAATGAAATTGAGTTTTAAAAATAGGAAATCATAGTAAATAATGAAGCAAAATCTTGTTTTAGTCATACACTTTGAGTTCAAAAAACAGGAAAGCTGTTTTTCTTCTAATTCAGGGCTGTTTTTTTGATGCTTTTTTTTGTTTTCGTTTTCTGAATTTCAAAAAGTCCTAATGTCCTATTGCCATCTAAGCCTGTTGAAAAGTTTCTCTGAACTCCACATGTGTGTAGGTCTGGCTGTTATACACACAAAAAAAAAGGTAATATAAGCCCAGTAACAGGTTTTTCAGCTAATGTTGCAGAATGCAAGAAAAATTTCAAAGGTAACCCTTGGTCAGCTTAACAACTACATCTGTTAGATGAAAAATACCAGCAATATAATACATAATAATTGTAGGGCCTGCAGCTGTTACGTTTTTCATATGAGCAAGGAACTCTGAAGGAAATTTAATAAATAATCCTTTCCAGTCAGTTCCTTGTTCATTTTGTTTGTAGGTTTTTGCTTTCTTTTTTGTTTTTTTTTTTTTTTCTGAAGTTATTGTGAAGTAAGTTCCATTTAGCTGTCCCAACTCAGAGCCCTTCACATTTTCTGAGAAAGAACAGTCAACAGATAAAAGTTGTCCTGATCTTCCTCTGCATAGAGCAAGTTGCATGGCAAATGAAGAGCTTCTGTAGGAACAGTGGGCCAGGAAGGAGGATATTCTGACAGGTGTTAAAAATTGACATTAAAAGTCTTTCTGTAGTGGCAATGACAGAAAAAAAAAAAAAAAAAAAAAAAAAAAAGGAGTTTTGAAAACAAAATACATAGCTTTTATTGGTGAGTTCTAGTCCTGTCATTACAGTGTATGCTTCAGTGCCCTGTTTCACTATGACCACCAAGGAATGCGTTGGAGGATAAAAGAGAATAGTTAAATGGTTTGGTCTTTTGTATTAGAGTGCCCACATTCCATGAATTCATTATTCAGTGGTTCATTTTGGGAGGTAATGTAACGATTGCTTATCCTGAGTGCTCTTTGATGAGGGACACTCAAAAGGAACACACTAATTTTCCTAAGAAGTTTGCTTGGAGTATTGATTAAACAGGAGCTTCACACTGGAACCCAAGTAAAACCAAAGTATTGCACTTTAATCAGTTCTACCCACAGCTTTCAAATTCCTCTCCTTCTCTACTATGTTTGAGTCTTCTGTTCAGGTTGGATCTTCTTCTTCTGAAGTTATTATACAGAGAGCTGTGTATGCATGCACTTAGATATGGTGCTTCTTCAGAATGAGGCTCTTAAGATGATGTGCAGTGGCTGGGTAATGGCAGCCAGGAAATCTGTTTTTTTCTTATAAATGCAGAAGACTTTTCCCCCAGCGTTGACCAGATCATTATGACAGGCTAATAATACATGCTATATTTTTTTTAAAAAACAGGTTATGTGCTTCAAAGCTGTTAAAAACTGCTGCTTGTATCACACATCTTGCCTTTCTCCAGGCTAGCTGCAATAATTTTTTTTCTTGTGTAAAATATTTTGTAAACAAAAAAAGTTGTTATTAAAAAAATTTAAAAAAAAAAGTGGGAGGGTGGGGGTGGGGGGACTGGGGAGAACACCCGCATAATGACAAAGTCAATCTAATTTTCATTCCCACTATTCCATTCTGCCATTTCACTACATGCTGCTGTGACATGAAGTAGGTGCAAAAGAACTTTTTGTACAGAGATATATTTTTTATGAAGAATTTGTAAAATTATTAAATATGATGTACTTTTTTGATTAATGTAGGTAAATTGTTAAAAATAAATGTTTTTACAATACAAAAAGAAATTGTAATTTTCCCAATAATGTAAAATTTACCATCTTTAGCTGATTTTCAGTTCTGATCCTATTACACTTGTATTAATATTAAAGTGGCCTGTTAAAAATAAACAATATTCTCTTTGGAAAAAAAAAAAAAAAGAAACAAACATACAAGACTGTAATATAGCCTGTGCAATGCCACCTACCTTGAAAACAAAATCAGAGTTCTAATTAAATATTTAATTTTAGATTTTCATCTATTGTGTGACCTCTTCTTATCAACTTTGTTCCTTTTTCCTTTTATGCTTTTAAATCTCAGATACTGTTTTTTCATTATGTAATGTTTCAACAGAATCTTAGTCTTGTCATCTTATGTTCCCAAGTATTTTGTAACTTGGGAAAAAAATTCAGGTGCTCTCTAGTGAGGTGGAATTAACCACCTCTTATGTTATAGATTCAGATTTTAAAATGGGACTTAAGCTTTTTGATTGTTTTATAAAAAATAACTGGTTTATTCTTCTACAAGCCTGCATCCTACCCACAAAATTGATGGATCACATGGAGCCAGAGGTATTTCCAATTTTAACATCTGAGAGTTAGTTCTTCAAATGTACATTCTTTGAATGAAATAAAAATGCTTTTTAAAATGCCTTTATACATAAAGTTAGTCATATGTATTACTATTTTCAGAATTAATATATGAAATTCTGAACATTTAAAAAATATTTTAGTGTATATTAATGTTAAAAAATATTGAATTTATTTACTTGCTAACAGGTTAACAAAGAATCAGTCTACAAGAATATTCTACCCATTATTCCTTTGGGAATCAGTGGTAGTATATGAGTGTGGTTCATCTTTAGAAAAAACTAATATGAGTATATGTCCTTGATGCCTTTCTCATCCTCACAATCCATCCTTCTGGTAATATGATATCTTATAAACAAGTGTTAAAAGTTCCCATCTCTCACAATGATCTTACTATCCTGACACTAAGCTGTAAACTGTAACCACTGACACTATAAGAGCAGATATTGAGACTCTATCTGACAAGGAGTCATGATTTTTACCTCTTTCACAAACGGGAGTCTAAATATGCTAAACAAATGAGCTATTGTTCTTTTCACTATTGCTAAATTGCAGTGATAGCTTTTAAAAATTATTTCCCCTTATGATCTATTGGAAAATACAGCATAGTATATCTAATTTCAGATTCTACAGAAACCATTTATAGAAAAGAGATATTTTCTGGGTGTTGAGGATATGGTTATGTAAGAGCCACTGTCAATTGAATCTGTAAAGAATGAACATACTAGTTTTCCAGCTGGCATCTACTATCAGCAGCAGTGAGTTCATAAACAGTATCAAAGCATAACAATTGGTATGATTTACTCAAAATGGAAAATGCTTTTTTTAAAGCTGCCTTTAATTTTAAAATCCAATAAACTGCATTAAATACATTGCTGCCTGCTCCAACATGATTACTAACTTGAAACCACAGGACCTTGACATCATATGGCTCAATGCTTGAGGGAGCTGGGGTCGAAGGGTGAAAGAAGAAGGTCTTCTGCAGGATATTGCCTTTAAATAAGTCAAATACATTGTTTTTAAGCATGCATCTGTAATGCACAAAAAGAAAACAAGAAAACAATCAAAATAATAGAAGGGCCTGGGTTGGAAGGGCCCTTAAAGATCATCTAGTCCCTGCCATATGCGGGGACACCTTATATGCTTGAGGGATTCAATCCAAAGGCCTTTATATTTTTTTAGAGTAAAGCAGTATTACAGTTTCAAAACCTTATTGATGACAGTTTCAAACACAAAATGGTTTCCTCCAAAGAACACAGGATTATAGACTGAACCTCAGTAAAAAAACAATCAAAAATGGTTAACATACATATGCCTAGTGATTAGTTATCAGAACTTGGTTATATATGTATGATATGAGGAATTAGAAGATCCTCCTAAGGAGTTATATATTTTTTTTAATATACAAAATTATAATTATACTAAATTACAGATCTATGTAGTAAGTATATAGAAATGTGAATAAGCCTAATGGCTTATGGAGCCTAATCCACTAGGGAATTTGGGCTCAGTTTTTCAGTGTTTAACTTCCAGGAGTGTTTGTTCCTTGACAGAAGCTTCAGCAACAAGTTGTGTACCTACAGTCCATGAAAAAAAATGAGATCTGTAAGATTTTGCATGTAATTTCCACTGAGCTCAGCAAGCTGAGTAAAGCCAGCTGAACTAAACAGTAGGAAATACTATGGGAAGAGGAATGCTTAAGCATCTCAGCTTTGGCCTGAGGAACATACATCTTTTCACTGGGATTCATGGCAGAAATTACTCAAAGATGAGCAGATCAGTCATATCAGCTGGGGATTTTTTTTTGCCTGCAAGCCCCAAAACACAATGGAGAGTTAGTGTTCCTTTTCCCCTTCACAACCAAGAGTGTACTGGTTAAAATGATCAAATTAGGCATTTAGGGTCAGAGGTCAAAAGCTTCTTTAGCTTATGGAGAAACACAGAGTTGTTAATCATAGCTAAGATTGCTATAAGCACTCAGCTGTTAAAAGCAACTCCTGGGAAAATTATCAGTACCTCTTTCTCCCTGAAGTGCAGGATTTGACATAGTAAAAATTTTGAAGAATTCCTTTTGGATTGTGCCTTGCAGAAAAAATATGTGAGAAGGAAGAATACTTTTAACCATAATGTAGGTAAATTAGCATGAAGAATAAAATTGTGTGCCTGGTGGTCTACACAGGAAGAAATGATGATTGGATTGAATATCAAAACACCCTCAAAACAAGGGGTTTTGAGGATATAAATTTCGAATTTAGGATATGAATGTCAGAAACTATAGACCTCTTTAACTCTTGGTGTACCAAAAGTTTGAGTTTGCCCATGCTGTGAAAGAACACAAGGAAAATTCCTTGAAGGAAAAGATTACACAAAAATGAAGTGTTAAAAGAGCATACTCCCATGCTCAAGAACATTCTCTGACACTGTTATATTTTCTAGTATATCTTAAAATTTTGACAGGCTCTAAAAGCAGAATTGCTCACCAAAAATGCTCATCAAAATGAGCTTTATTGCTATCCTTTTATAAAGGCTAACCATCTTATTTGGCAACTGTAACAAAAACATAATAGATGATGTACCTTAGATGAGGAACCTTTTCCTGTCAGTCTGTAATAAGCATGGGCAGAATGTGCCCAGCAGACTGAAGTTTTTTACATACCTAGCAGAAGATCATGCACTCAAGTTTAGTTAAAGGTTAGATGAGAAGTTGCTTATTCTAAAACAGCTCTAGACAAATCCAAACCTCAAATGTGGCCAGCTGAGATACACTAAGATGGTGTTGAAGAGAGATGTACTAAGTTCTACCTCCATGGGTGTGGTGCCTGAGTAGAGCTGTTGGGACAGTGTGGAGACAATCTGTAACAGCACAGATTGTCTATTTAGTCCTTTAGTTGCACTTTCCTCTTGTATGTCTTTATCCATGCCCATAATATCCACATAAATAGATTTAAAGGAATAGTTCAGGAATCTATTAGTTCAGGAATCTAGGTTGAAGGTAAAGGCTCAATCTAGATGTAATTTAGCAGGCTAGTGAAGAAGAATGTGTTTTCCCTCTGGCATTCTGGATGAAGCTGTCTGTTGATGTAGGTCATTAGGTAGGAAAAACATGTTTTGGAAAGGAAACAAGTAAATTTAAATCAGAAGAGGCAGACATGGAAGAAGAGTCTTCTATTATTCATCTCAAGGTTTCCACAGGACACAGCATTTATACTGGGTTACAGGGGTTATGGACTTCAGAGTGTATTCCATGTAGATCCACTTCTGCAGCAGTAATCCATGCGTGATCATACCAAGGCACAGAGAACAGACCTGGCTGAATTATTCATAGACCACAGAACAGCAGTAGTATGGCAACCTGATATAGAGCTCTTCCACTAATGTGAAGAGTTGCTTTTTTCCAGATGGACTTGAGATAAGACTCTGGATCCCTGCTCATACAAAGTGGCTTGCAATAACAAAGAAAAGACAATTAGAGGGATTAACATATTCTGTCTGATACACTTCTTTCACTGAGACATTGAAGAAGACATCTTGATCGTAAAAAGGGATTGACCTGAAAAGCTGTGCAGAGATGGGTTGTCAGATTTGGTTGTTATGAGAGGGCAGAAGGATGAGGCTCTGTTTAGAGCTCTTTGGAAGAAGAAAAATAGTCAGGAAAAGTGGTAAAGGGTCATCTGTGGTAAGGGGGTCCACTGTCAGTCCTGATGGTTTTGTTAGAACCATAAGGAAGACAAGGTGAAGGAATGCACCAACAAGCATGGGAACAAAGTTGTTCAAAAACCCTTTGGTCTGGAAAGGTTAGATGAAGAAATTCCTGGAGCTCCTGGAATTTCTGTGAGAGATGAAAGAGAGAGAGAGGCAGAGGATTCCTCAAAATAGCCAGGTTTATGCTGATCATCTTAACATTGCTGAAAAAAATGAAATTAACATATAGGAGGTCACTTAAACTTTCCTCCCACTTCCTTCCAGCCCCAGCTATCCTTTTCCTGGTTCATGATAATCAGCTTTTGTTTGTTTTCTGAATATTATCCATCACACCCTCTTGATCCCCTTCTTTTTCTCTCTATTTTCTCTGTAACTCACTCTCCAGTTTTCTATGACCTGATGAATAAATTATGTAATTCATAAGAATTTTGCTTGTGACTTTTCATTTCAGGTAACAGCAAAGTCTGGTTAAGGTGGGAGATGTATCTGAGTGGTTGGGAGGTGATTTCAGAGCTTGATATGGTTAGGCAAGGGTGAAGAATAAATAAAAGGGGAGTCAGGTAGTTTGGCAATGATTTGCATATAAGGGAAGTAAAGGCAAAATGAACTGTTCCATCTGTTTCAGGGGTTTGTTTGTTGTTTTTAACTACTGCTGCAATGCAATAGGCTTAGTGCACTGCAGCCATCACACCTGGGATATGAACAGGTGATCAAGCATGACTTCCCCATTATGACTCCATACTGACTACTTCCAATCACATTTCTGTCCTTCATATTCCTGGCAATGTTTTACTGAAAACACTTGTCTTATCTATTAGTTGACGCTTCCATCTATTTGTTTCATCATTCTGATTTAATGTTGCCTTAGAAAAAATGTCTTAATAACCTTTCCTTTGGCCTGTCAGGATTTTATGCTTTGTCTTTTTGATTTGTACTTTCTTTGAAGTCCAAAGGATGATGAGAATATGACAGCCCTTCATTTCCGTTGTTTTCTCAGGTTTGCTTAAAGTTCACTGTCTCTACTATATTTTTTTTCATGTCAATAACCTGCTTAAATTGCGACTTATTAACTTTCATTCAAAGAAAGCATTTATGTGTGTGCATTCATTTTCTCTTGCTTTGTCCCTCTCACATACATATACATATACATTTACTTTTCATTTTCTTTAAAGAAAAAATCCAAAATTTTTCCTTCTTCCTGGGGACTCACATTGTAGCAAAAAAGCATACTGGTAGTAAGGAAGTAAATATGCTAGTAGTGTATGCTAGTAGTAAGGAAGTAAATCAATTTTTTATGCTCTAAAAAATAGCCTTTATAAAGCAGATACAGTTTTTCTGTTTTCAACAACATTTTTTTGTTATAATAAATTACATTTAACTAAAATTTCTACTTGCCCTACAGAAAGTGTTAATCTAAAGTTATCCTTGGAGGAGGTCCTTCAGGCAGTGTATAGTAAATTGCTTATTGTTGTAATTGCACCTCCTGTGACCCCTTTTTCTGAGTAGCTTAATTATAACTGGTTTTAAAGTTTATTCCTAAAGCCAGGAATGCAATGAGAAATTGAATGAAAAGAAAATCTAGTTTCCTCAGAGTCTTGCTTACTTTTCTTTTAGTCATGTTTTTAAACCAATGAATCCTTTCTTTTCAGGAAATTTCAATGATACTGCTGTTGTTAATATTCCAACTCTTGTCAAAAAGCTTGTGCGAGACTCAAAAAATTAATATAATTTTCTAAAGATTCAAACCTTTCCTAAGAAAGGTATCATTGGACTTTTACTTACTTAATTTCTTTTAGAAGTTTATTTTCAGGTGAACATCTGTCCATATCCGTACAGGATGTATGCTTGTTAGTCCACTGAATGACAGATTCATGTAGGTTCCAGGAGACTTGAGAGGCCAAAAGCTCCACCTTTAAACAAGGCCAGTCCTTGTACTGGACGAATATTTTAGTTGTTTCTTGTCCTTCCGTTGTGAAGAGAGTCTGGCTTGGTAGATAGCAAAGAGATCTCCCATTATCCTTCTTTAAGGCTCCTAAGCTCTCCTGGCCTCTCCTCATGTGTGATATGCTCCAGATAGTTACTGAAAGTGAAACCAAAGGCTTCAGCTGTGCTAATAAATAAAACAGCACCAAAGAGCACTCTCTGGTCCTGAGGGTAAGCTGTTTTAGCAAGGATTGTACCTATATATCTGGAAATAAGAAAAGCAAATAAAAATCTGAGTCTAAGAGTGGAAAAGAGATATCTTAAGAATTTCTTTCAAAAATACTAAGCTAATTTATTGCTAGCAAAAACTGACTTGTGAAGTAGGAAACATTCACAAAAAATAAGTCTTTAAAAAACTATTCCTTGTTAAAAAACCATTTCTGATCTTTAATTATAGTATCACCTTGCTTTTTTATTTTCCCCTCCAGGTGCATTGAATATTAGTATGTTGAATCCATTGCTTCATTTCTCACAAATCTCGTACAAGTACTATTTTTAAACTCAGAAGCAAAGATGATTTTAAAGGTCATGTTAAACTGAATAATTAATCAATAAAAATACAGAAATGCCTAATATTTAGTGCACCTTCTGCATTTTCTTTCAGGTTTTCTCTAACTACCTACATTAACAGGTATTGCACAGAACAATTGCACAAGAGATCCTGCAACTGATGAAGCTGTGATATGAACTGTACAAACATTGCAGCAGCATATACTAAGATATCACCACAGATGATATAGAAAACCCTTTCAACTGTAGAAATCTTTAAAGCACAACTTTCTTTATGCTCTCTTTACTTCTAATTATTTTTACTCACACTCCATAAGTTTCAATCTCTCATTCTTTTAGCTCTCCATGTGCTCTCTGTTTTGTTATATAGACTTTATATAAAATTACTAAACTTTAGTAGCAGAAATATTTCACCTTCAGATTTATTCTGTCTTTTTTTTTTCAGTAATAATGAATAAGTCTTCACTTCATTTTAAGAAAGTTTCAAAAAAAAGAGGTTGCTGTGAAATATTTAATATATGCTTACATCTTTCTGATTTTTAATTCTGTTGAAGTAGCTGAGGCATATATGTAGAGATCTTATGCTTGCTTTGAAAACTAAGTTTTTGTATGAATACTATTGTTTTGTCCTCATTTTGTGTCAAGCTTTTTCATGAAACAGATTCTTTTCTGTTACTAGAAACAGATTTGCACCTGGCTCACACCTTAAATTAATCAAGGCATTTTTTGACAAGATACAAAAATGCTTCCATTATTACTACCCTGTCAGTTTTCCAACAACTTCAAGCAATTAATTCTGTTTTAATTTGCTTATATTTATCTAAATTAATCCTTTCTATATTTCTCTGTAATAGAAATTCCTTTATTTTTATGTTGCATTTTGAGGCATGCCTTGTAATGTAGAAATCAAGCAACTTGATTTACTGTGTTTCATGCAGGCCTTTTTTTTTTTCTATTTTTAAGATTTATATGCCAATGTTAAGAGAATGAACCACAAGCTGTATTTCATCTTCAGAAACTTACTGATCTTCCTAGGAAAGTAATATTTTAGATCTGGAAATATTAAACATTTTGAAGTGCTGTGTTAAAAATATGTTAGAAGCTTGTTGTCAAAAGAGATAATACTAGATTTAGACAAAACTCATCTAGAACAGTTTAGTTTTTAAAAATAATGTACTTAACTAATAATGCTTTTCTATAACTATTAGCTCCACCTGGTTTTTGTGCCCAAAAAATCTAACGATATTCTAAGACCAAGAAGATAGAATTTATCTTTCAAACAAGCCAAATACTTCTTTTTCTAGAGGCAATGCAATGGACATAGTTGAATTTTGATTTATGTCTTAAAAGGTACTATGCAGGCAAAATAATTGTTGAATAATTTAATTATTTAATTCCATATATTTTGTCAAAATCTACTACCCTGGAAATATGCATCTTTGTATATTTCAAGTGACATTAGCAGGCTTCATGAACATTAACCCACAGCAAAAACACAATGTTCTTTCATATAAAACATACAAAATGCACAGTCCTCAGTCACAAAATCCTCACTCACACAATTTTGAATCAGATATTTACATTTGTTTTGTGTAAAATATCTTTTCCTAAAATAGAGGCCAAAAAAGAACCAAATCTCAAGTTTAATTTGGATCAGTTATTTGTACTATAGTTTATTTTTGGAGGAATGGATCCTAGTTTAAAATTACATTGATGTCCAGTGTGTGTGAGTTTCCTCTCCATCAAACTTCTTTATTTTATATATAGCTGATACTTGAGCAAATATCAAGTTATGTTTACATGAAAGAATTTATATGGAATATTTATAATCTTATTTAAAATGAAAGATTCATGAACTTTTGAACATAACATGGTGCTTTTTTTCCCTTATACTGAATTTCTGATTGCTGAGTTCTTGCATGCCAAGTAGAAGTAAACCCTGTTTAAATTTTGTATTTCACTTCATCATAGAGAATTGTTTTGGGAAGCTTGTTCTAACTTGACACTTAGTAGAATAACTTATTTTCATTATGAAACAGCAAGGGACAGAAGCTCATGTGAACCCACATCAATAGTTACTTTGTGCGTAATTATCTCTGAGACTTGAGTTGACTATATGTATAATTTCAGAGTTTTTCAAACAAAATTTTAATTTTCCCCAAAATGTGAGAATACTGTACACACCTGCAGCAGAAAAAAAACCATCATTGTCCTATCCTCAAAAAGGCTTGCCTCTTAGACTTATTTTTGGGGCTGTGTATTAGATAACATTTCTCAAATTGTTTTGAAGGCAAGTCTTGTATTCCTGTGAGGTGGGTGTGAGACTTGAAGTTTTTGAAGCAATTGTGTTAGGGAAAGCAGTAATGATGTGTGGCTTTGTGAACATTTAAAAGTGCTGATACATTGTTTTCATTACTGAGTGTGAAATTTAAGACCTAATGGAAATATCAAAGTTTCTGTTGCTCTATCTGTCAAGATGTCAGCTTCGGGAGCAGTCACGCCGTTCCTTCCGTGCACTGCAGAAGTACAATTTAAACTTGTGGTTACAGGTGGGTGAACGCTACCTCTGAATCTCATCATTCTGACTCACACATAATATTCAAGCTCACAGCTTTGAAATACAAGCAGTCTAAAATCTTGAGCTTAAATTCTGTGTTACATAATGCCTTTCGTTGTGAGGTCTAGGTAATAGAAACATGGCTTTTCTGCCTTTGAATCCTGCACATGAGTGAACATTTTTGTTTTGTATATTTCTGTACCAAACAAACCAAACCCAATCCAAAAAAAATAATTTTGATGTGCTCTAATAACTTGAAGCAAATCCTCTTTCATCACTAAGAATTATTATGTAAATTGAGATTAAATTACAATCTGTTCTTTCTAAAGTATAGAAATTTGAGTAATGTGTAACTGTACTAGTTTCTTTTTTTTCCCTGTTATTTTCTTTTCCTTAAAAACTGCGATACAAATTCAACTAATAAAGTGGAACTACGTAAGTGACATAACATCACAAATATTCACAATTAATTGTTTCAAAGTGGTTTCTACAAAAAATACAAAGGTATTGAAAGGAATACGCTGGATACAGATTTATCATAAAAAACACAGTGAACATTATTAATTAAAAATAATAATAAAAATTAATTTCTTAGGTAAAAAATATGTGTTATTTTTATTTTTCTACCATGATCTGTCTCAAATGAGTCAGAGAACTATTGACTGGTCTGTTTTAGACATTTTTTAGCTGCAATTCAATTAGCCTAAGTTTAGGACAGACATTCTCTCCTTAGAGGAAGATAAGACATTTGGTAGTTGAGGCACTGCATGTTTCTGTTCAGGAACTCTGGAGTATTTGCCATTCTCTGGCATCCCCAGAGGGGTCTGTTCTGATGACATGCTGACTGCAAAATCCCTGTGACCATTAGGGGATGCTCCAGGGCTGCATCCAGTGCTGCAGTGTGAGGAAGATAATTCTTCATCTCTACTCAGCTCTACTGTAATACTCAGGAGTGATGGGACCAGTTCGAGGTTCCACACTACAAGAGAGATATGGAATCACTAGAGTCCACTTAAGGGCCATGAATACTGCAGTAGGACAGGAGCACCTCTCATACACAGAGATCCTGAGAAACATGAAAATGTTCAGGTGGAGGAAAGAAGGCTTGAGGGAATCTTATTGATGTGTATAAATATCTGATGAGAAGCAATAATCAAGACAAAGAGTCTTGAGTCAGTGTTTCAGTGATTCAGGATAACACTGAATAGGTACAAATTGTGTTGAAACACTGGAACAAGTTGCTTAATGATTCTGTGGAATCTCCATCCTTGGAGATACTAAAAAACTGATTGGACACCATTCCAGGAGCCTACCATAGTTGTCCCTCCTCTGAGCAGTGATTTGGACTGGCTTACCTTCAGAGGTGCTCTCCATCCTCAATCATTCTAAGGGCCTGTGATTTTGCGTTTTGTCAAAAGTCACTTCAGAGAGCGCGGCTGGAAGGTACTCTGAAGAGAAGACCTTCCCTTCAATGTATCTGTAGCCTTATATTGCTCCAATAGATGCCTACAGTTAATTGGCATGAAACCCAGAACCAAAAAAAAGCAGAATCCAGAGTTTTATGGGATATATGTAGTTCTGAACTCAATCTGGTTGTGGTGTATTTCCTCGTGACCAGTTCAATTTTCATACTTATTAATACTGTGAAAGACAGAGGATCATCAGTCTGGTTATGCTAGTTTTTGTTGCATACTACTTATGCTATGCTGAAAAAATACACTCATATCTATATATATATGTGTGTTTTTATATATATTTATGTGTGTGTGTGTATTTATTTGCAGCTGAAGAGTTTGGAGTTCAGAGTGGTTACACAAAGATCTGTAAGTCAAGTATATGGAATGAAAGCTATGAAACCTTTGTCTTTTTTTTTTTTACGGAATTCATTGCATACTGCTTCCGTCTGAAATAGTTTGCTGTGAGTTCACAGTCTTTTTCATATCATGTGCTAATCTTTTCTCTCTTGATTCAGTGTCTCAGCCACTTATTGATCTTCACTGATATTGGTATAGACAAGAAAGTAAAACTACCTATTTGATCTGATGAAAACTGCTGAATTCTACCTCTTCATTTCCTCCAGCAAAAACCCATCTGAGACATTTTACAGTCTTTAAATAAAGTGGTTGATACCATACTCACTGGGAAATAACTGAAGTGAATAAAATTAAAGACATGCTTTTTTCTAATTTTTGTCTGGTGTTTCACAGGGACTGCTGGTGCTATAAACTGGACATCAGGTAGTGTAGTGGGACTGAAAAAGACTGCTTTATAAACACAGAAATTCTATGGTTTGCTATAAGTTCCAGACATGTGATGTTTAATACTAAGACCTTGCAGGCTTTCTTCAGCTTGTCAGTCTAAAGAATAGCTCCTTCTTTCTTCCCATTACCTTAATTAATTTTATGAACAGTTGGACAGAAAAGAAAGCAAAGTTGTCTTTGTGCTTTTCAGTTTACTTCTATTCCATATGAAAAGAGCATTCTGTAAATGATGAAGCCATATTGGAAGACACTTCCCCTCCAAGGTACTGACTTTTTATCCAAATCATAACCTCTGGTAGTGCACCAAAAGCTGTAGGTTAACAACACTGTCATTTACAGATTCTGTCAAAGTAAGCATTCCTGCTTTAAGCACAGAATAAATTACAGTCCTCAGTGGTTGAACTCAAAATGAAAGACAAGACATTCTATCTGCTCATAAGTAAACCTTTCCTTTTCTATCCTATTAGGTAGTTTTCACAAGTCTGTTCACATGAGGACATATCTCAATAGTGGTTTTTTGTATCTTTCATTCTACTTCTGCTGTTTGATTTCATGATAATGTATCCATGTCATCATCTGGCTGTACAGAGTAGCTCTTTCTCTGATTTTTCTTAGTTCTATTTGTTTCCTTTCATCATCTGTGCAGACGCTACTCCACCATCTTTCTTGCATTTCCTAGAAGTAGTGCTTTCCTCCACTCTTTCAGCCATGATAGCTAACTGCCTTTTTAAGAACTATTTTGACCTGAGGTACTTTTCTGATAATTACCTTGTTGTGGTCTGATACCAAACCATTTTTCTTCATTTTTTAAAATATTTTTTTCCAAATGTCTAAAAATAAATAGACTATTTCCTATTGAAAAAATAAAAAAATTGCTAGCGTCCACTTCATCTGCTTAGGTCAGTAGGTCCCTGTAAATCAGTGTTGACTAAACAGTCACTGACTTCTTTTGCATCGTACTCTTTCCTGACAGCCACCAAAAACAGTGAAGAGCAGTCAGGACCTCTGTTCACATGCTGAACTCAATTTCATTTCTGTTATCTTGGAATTTTTGTTATGTTGGAATATTACTTAGTGAAGCTTCTCTATGTAATTAGATCTGAACCTTCCTTAGGCAAGTTAACTTGATCCTGCTGAAATTAATGGGAAAATTATCATGAAGTTGCTCATTTTCAAAGTGGCGTTACATACAAATGCCTGCTTATAAATGTCAAAAATGAAAATGTTTACAGGTGCACAGATATGCACAGTATGTCTAAACTTTCACAGCTGAGTATTAATGTTTACATATGTAAAAAAAGTAGCTCTTGTGAAATGAAATAGATACAATATTCTTAAACCTAGTAAGAGTTCAAATGGTTTTCTTTAGTATCTGCAGATAAAAATTCTTATTTGTTTTCTTGTTTACAATTTTAATGTTTCTTAATTTTATACTATTAATATTAAAAAGACATATTTCAAGACATATCAACAAGATAGCATTTTTTCACCATAGTCTAAGACATGATGAAAAGGGAACAAGGCACATCAACCCCTTCTGGTTAAAGATGGAACTAGGACACTGACCAAGGTATAAAGACAATTTTTCTCTGGGGAAAATAGAGCTTTATATAATACAGATTTCTATAAGGCCATGTTTCTGTAAAAATCTGATGCAGTGACAGAAACATAAGAATTAACACTTTCCACAAGAAGTTTAATTTAGTATTTAGAATATTGGTTCAGAAAGTGGGATCCTTAGCTTTACCTGCTTCCTCCACGTGCTCAACGATGTTGAATCCCCAAATCATGCGTCCTTGGCAAATGACATAGCGTTCCTGCTATAGGCCCTCTGTCTTCCATGACAATATTAGCCACAGATAAATAAAAGAAAGAAAATATTTAAGGACAGAGAATATCAATGGAATAGAATACACAGAATTCTTGAATATTCATTCTATATATTCAACAACTTTCACAAAAGCATTCAGTGGAAACCAGTACTTATTGCTGCACTAAAGGAAAAAGAGTAACATGTGCTTCTTCATGATTTTTTTCTCTTTTGTTAGCTTTTACTTCTGCCAAAAAAGAGAAAAAAAAAAAAAAAAGCAGAATGGCTATCATAGAATCATAGAATTGTAGAATCATTAAGGCTGGAAAATACCTCCAAGATCATCAAGTCTAACCTTTGACCAAACACTCCATGCCAACTAAACTATAGTACCAAGTGCCATGTCCAGTCATTTCTTGAACACTTCCAGGGATGGTGACTACTTTTTTCCAGATGAAACAATCCCACCTCCAGCTGCTCCTCACAGGACTTGTCCTTCAACCTCTTCCCCAGCTCCATTGCCCTTCTCTGGACTCACTCCAGACTCTCAATGTCTTTCTTGTAGTGAGGGGCCAGAACTGGGCGCAGCACTCATGAGTGGCCTCACCAATGCCAAGTACAGGGGACAATCACTGCCCTCATCCTGCTGGCCACACTATTTCTGTTATAATATTGCATTTTTTGGCAAAAATTGTACTAAGTGAAAGACAACTTTAAAATTCTAGTTGTCCAAGATAGCATCTTACTCATCTTTTCCCCTTTTTATGGCCCATTTCTTCTTAGAGATCTGTTTTAACATGATTTGGTTCCCCAAAACAATACATTTAAAGCATCAGAATAGCTGATCATGATTTAAAAATATAATGAAAATGTTTACAGCTGCAGTAACCCACAGAAAAAGTTGAGTAATGAGTAGCAGATAGAATCTTTGACAGTTTCAGAGTTAATGTTCTTGTTTATACAATAACCATATCAAAAGTTAATAATTTTTCACTGTCTACACTGGATATTAAAATTCTCTGATGATTCTTCTTAATCTTAAAGTTTGAAACAAGAGCAGAAAATTACATTAATCCATTCTCAGGAGAATTAATGTAACAAAAGAAAGAGGTATGTCTTGGCAGTGTAAAAACAATACCAAAATTTGTGTCCTTGATTTCTAAGGCTTTAAATAACTTGAATGCTCATTAAGCAGTGAGTTAGACCTTGTCCCTATTCAAGTCCATAAAATATTAAATAAACTGAGTTATTAACCAAAAAAACCTTTTTTCAGTATCCCATTTTTTGTTCAAAACTGCACTTCCATTCTGTTCACTGTGTTGAAATTGTAAAAACCTCTGTGCCAATTAAGAGGAATAAATTTTCTGGCTAGTTAGGAACCATTCAAGCAGTATGAGTCATCTTCCATTTCTATCTCCTTCCTAATTTTGGTAGGTCTTCTATAGTTAGAGTATGCAACATTTTAGGTAAAGCTCTTATGAAGTGTTAATGAGCAAAATTGTGAGAGAACACAGACGTGCTTGTTCATTATCTCTTAGTTTGATTTGTAAATTATTTTACTTATATCTAACCATTATCTCTAAAAAATTAACTTGTGTATGGAGGGAATACTATCTTCCACTTTCTGCTGCTCTTCAGAAGAGGCTATTTTTCTGTGAGCTATGGCCTCCCCCACCCCAAACCCAGCCAGAGCTGATTTTCAGGACAGCTACTGGGTTTGGTTTTCCTTGTGGATATATTCCTCTCCTTAGACCTGAGATAATTGGACAGTAGTACCACCCTGATGTCAAGTTCGTGTTAGGTGGCTTAACTCACAGTCCAGTTCCAGTCAGGAGGAATATTTAGATGGCGAGTGGACTTTGCTAGTTGCAGCTTCTTTATACAATTTTGACATAGTGGCCAAGGTCCTTTTTCAATAATGTTTAAGCGATTACCCATAGCCTTTTAATTTCTCACAAGGTATTAATTCAAACGTATGTCCAAAACTTACTATTCTTGCATTATAAAAATAAAAGTACTCCTGGGTCTAAATGTGGGGTCATAGTGGTGACGACCTTCGTACATTAGTGAGCAGAATGGCCCTGCCTTGGAAATGTGAGTTTATAGTTAAATGTCTGGGTTACAGTCACTTCCAAAGATTGATTTCTTTCTGATACTATCTAAAACAACCAGAAAAGGAGAAAGTAAAATTAAAAGCTGATTAGTTAACTTTTTACCCTGAACATAAATCCCTGTAGAATACAAAGAACATCCACAAAGATCTATAAGAAGGCACGAGAACTTTTTTTTTTTTTTTTTTTTTTTTTTTTTTTTTTTTTTTTTTTGTAATATATCTCATCAGGAGTGAAAGCAATAAACACACTTAACTGCCAAGCTAAGGAAATCTAATCATTAGCTGAACTGCTTAGCAAATGGGCCGTTTTAAGTGGTTCAATTCACAAGTCACTTAGGGATGACAACACAGTAGCAAATGCAGGAGGGATTGGGTAGTCTAATCAGGAGAAAAATGATCAGTGATACTTAATGGAGGCAAACTGATACAATAATGAATCCTTAGCAAATGGACCTTATATGCAACAACACCTGCATTTATGAGGTTTCTCATAACATATTTTAGTATGTTATGAGAAACCTCATAAATAGTATCCTCACTGTTTTCATATAAAGATTCAATGTTTATTTGCATTTCCATTCTAGTTCCAGCTTTCTACGGCAACAGAAAATTCACTCTAAAAATGTCATTGAAGTTGGAGCTTCTAAATTTCTTGAACGCTTTGAAGTTACATACTCATAATGTTGGTAGTATTTCCAAAAGAGATGTGGAAGTATTGTCTGGTTAAGTTATGGAGTGTTTTGTTGTGCAACAGCATTAATTTCCTTTGTATTAGTTTATGTGTGTTGTTTTGGATACAGTATGGGTGATACAGGGATGTTTTATTTATTTATTGCTGAACAGTGCTTACACTGTGTATTGGGTTTACTTGGCCAGGTTTAGTAGCAGCAGGGCTGTAGGGGTAGCTTTTGTGAGAAGCTGCTATATGTTTTCCCTATGTCCAACAGAGCCAGTGCCAGCTGACTTCCAGATGGACCCACTGCTGGCCAAGCCAAGCCAAGCCAAGCCTGTGAGTGATGGTGGTAGAGCCTTTGGGATAACATCTTTAAAAGCAGGGAAACCACCTGTGCAATGGGAATTGCAGCCGGAGAAAGCAGTCAGAACATGTGACAGCAACAGCTCTGCAGACACCAAGGTCAGTGCAGAAACAGGGGGAGGAGGTAATCCAGGAGCCAGAGCAGAGATTCCCCTGCAGCTCATGGTGAAGACCATGGTGAAGCAGCTATGCCCCTGTCATGCTTTAGGAATGATGCTCCTCCATTGAGCACCCCCACCATAACTCTCCAAAACCTTGCATTGGTCTCTTTGGTTCTCTCTCACAACCTGTGGTGAGGTGGGATGGAGTTGAGAATTGGAGGCACAAAAGGCAAAGATCACAGGTGGAGATAAAAACAGTTTATGGAAACAGCAGTGAGATAAGAAAAAGGAATAACAGTAATGATAAGTAACATCAATTATATCAATAACAAAAGTATACAAAAGAGAGAGTGAGTCACATGCAAATATGCTTAACCCAGACCCCAGGACAATGAATAACACTGGCTTCCCTCTCCCCTCTCTCCCCATATTTTTCTTGACTGGAAGGAATTCCCCACATAGCAATGACATAAGGTAGTATGGAATAACATTACAGTCCTGGCCACACCCCCTCCAAGCTACTACAAAAAATTAACCCTGTCCTGGGCAAAACCAAGACACACCTGCAGCCATGAAGGTCCACAGTGGGGTAGATATTCACTTGCAACCAGTGGAAGATCTGACATTGGAGCAGGGGAAGAGTGCGTAGAATTTGCTCCCAGAAGGGGAAGGAGCAGCAGAGATGATGTATGATGAACTGACTGCAGCCTGCATTTCCTGCCCCCTGAGCCATGGTGAGGGAACATGCAGAGAAAACTGGGAGTAATGTTAAGCTCAGGAAGAAGGGAGGGGTGGAGGGAAGGTATTTTGACAATTTGGTTTTGTTTCTCATTCTTCTACTCTGATTTTAGTGATAATAAAATAAACTACTTCTCCAAGTCTGTTTTGCCCATGACAGTAGCTGGTGAGTGATCTCTCTCTGTCCTTGTCTTGACTCATGAGCCTTTATTTATATTTTCTCTCAGTTTCCCAGCTGAGGAGGGGGAATGTTAGAGTTACTTTGGTGGGCACCTGGCATCAGTGATGGTCAGTCCACCACCCAGTGTCCATGATGTCTGTTTCTGTAGTGGCCATCCTAGGAAGTAAGCTGGTGATCCACAAGTAGGGAACAGTCACAGCTGACTCAAATCAATCAAACAGATATAAGACTTTAAGAATGACATGGATCTGTTGGAATGAGTCCAGAGGGGATTATGAAGATGATCAGAGGTTTGGAGCACCTCTCCTAAGAAGATAGGCTGAGAGGGTTGGGGTTGTTCATCCTGTAGAAGAAAAAGGCTCAGAGCAGACTTTCCAGAAGCCTTCCAGAAACTAAAAGGGGGCAATGAGTAAGGTGGAGAGAGACTTTTGACAAGGGCATGGAGGGATAGGACAAGAGGAAATGGCTTTAAACTGAAAGTGAAATGTGGAGGAAAAATCAAAACCCCACAATTCCAATAAAGATTTTTAGGGATGGTATGTTTATTACAGCTCTGGATGCATGTGGGGAATAATTCCCCTTCAAAGGACACATGTGCCCCTGAGGACTGCCAATCCTTTTTTATTACCCTTAACTAATTTACATATGCATAGAATTTCACAATAGGTTTGTGCATATTCATTCTGCTGATTTTGCATTACACCTACAGCTAGTTACACTTGTACTCAGTTTTTGTCCGAAAGTACAGAAAGAACTCCTGAGTCACTCTGCCCTGTTTCAAGGTCCAAGGAGTCTTTCTTATCTTTTATCTCTTCAGCTTGGAAATTCTCTTTCTCTTCAGCTGGGGCAGTTTTATTAATGTTCCAAAGTTACCAGACTAAACAGCATATTTTACTTATGCTAGCAAGCTCAAAACGGCACATTTCACCTAAATACAAATGGATTTCTACCCTGTTAAATTTTTACTCTGCCTCAAAAGAGGGTAAGTTTTAATTAGATATTAGGATGAATCTTTTCATCCTGAGTGTGGTGAGGCACTGGAATGGGTTATCCAGAGAAGCTATAGATGTCCCATCTCTGGAAGTTCTCAAGGCCAGTTTGGATGGAGCTTTGATCCTTTTGCTCTAGTGGAAGGTGTCCCTGCCCACAGCAGGGGGCTTGAACTAGATCATCTTTAATGTCCTGTCCAATCCAAAACATCGTTCTATGAAGTTCCATGCCATATGATGTCATGTTCTATAATTAGAGCTCTGGGCTAGGAGATATTCAGAGTTAAGAAATTTGTCTTCCCAGGTAACTGTTACCTGCTTTCCAGCAACTGGCTAAACGTTGCCTGTGGTTATGAAGTACTGAGTGAATTCCCTATTTTTCTTTGGGTGCATGAACATTTTTCCATCATTTATTGCATATTTGTTATTGCTTGTTGCATTATCTCAAGCCACAAGTTTTCTCACTTTTGCCCTTTGAAATCACTTTCCACTCTCACTGCAGGGAGTTAGCAAACAGCTGTGTGGATCTTGGTTGTCTACCAGGCTTAACTCACAAGGCTGTAAAGTGGTCACCTATTACAGCAGTACAACCTATACCTTTTACAGAAAGCAGCCAGGTTGCCTGTATTGTTAATGGGTGTTTTGAAGACATTGCAGAAAACCTCTGAGCTTCCAAGTCTTTACAAGAGCTGATTTCTGAGAGCTGGGTGCAAGGGAGTAACCAATTCCCCAAAATTCTGTTCTAGCTTTGGACAATCATTCGGTTTCCACTTCACCAGTGGTAAAACCTGGTTTTCTGCTTAAAGTACTTTTTAGTATTTCCAATTAAATTTCTAAAATACGTATTATTCTTAAGCAGACTGCCCCATGTAACTTCTGATCTTAAAGGTCAAAACTGCCATTTATGCAGATTTAAGGCAATGCAATCATTATTTTTACTGAGACATGATCAGATTTGACATGTTTATTTTCTCACAAACATGCACACACATTTTCAACACGGTTTCAGTCCTAAATTCTTTTATAACTTACATAATACCACATAATGCCATCTCTTTCTTATACAGTTCAGAATGAAGATGGGCAAAAAAAAAAAAAAAATTAAGGGAAAGGGGAGGAACAGAGAGGGGGAGAGAGAGAGAGACTGTAGAAAAAACCCCAAACCCACATGTACAAATAATCAAATGGTGGATTTCATTCTTCTCTCTGTGTCTAAAAGAAGTGTTGCTAGAATATTTTATAACAAAACAAAGTTCCATGCACCAAAATATATCCTTTCTGTCAAGTTTTTTGAAGTCTGAAGAAAGATACTGATGTAAATGAAAGCAGAAGGTATTAAATTCCATTTAAAACAATTCACCATAGAAAATGTTATTAATTTTCTTTACTTTTTATAAATAGAGAGTGAAAAGTTAATTTAATTACTATATTTGAAGGGGGTATCTCTATTTTACTTCTTGGGGGAAATTTTTCACTAGCATTAAGTGATCAGTAAAAAATAAAACATCCTATTAAGGTATGATTTTAATGCATGTTTAGTGCATGTGCAAAATGAATAGTTTAGGAAATGTCTAATTAGCTGAATACCTAAAATATGAACCAGTTAACAGTCCAGAACAAGTTTAATTGTCTATTTCAGATTAAAGACAATTACAATGCCAATTAGTTATGGATAATTGGACACTGGTTGCTACCATATGTAGCAACACTTTGATTTAGATGTCACAGATACAGTTATTTTGGTTCAACAGAACATCCCATTTTATGTATTTATTTTTCAATGCATTGTAAATAACTGTTTCCTAAATGTTACTCTGCACTTGTCTTATTTAAATGACAATTTCTTCTACCAAGAAAATGAGCAGGTGTTCTTCACTGGTTGATTGAAATTGTTTGGGAATTTCAATCTTCAGTGATTTTGTGACACTTTCAAAGTGGGAAATGGTAGAAAATGTCACTGAAGTGATTATGGATATTGTTATTGCTGGAGGGAAATCAAAATGTGGCATAAAGAGAATTCAAAAGTAAAGATAAACACCAGTAAAAGAAAGGGGAAAATGTATTTTAAAACATATGAAACATATGGATTGAAGCTGTAAGCAAAAAATCTTTTGGAATGTATAGGGTGTTTGTACTTAAGTCTAAACACAAGAAATTTAAAAACATTTTCTACATTTTTTTTACTTACTGAATTGAGATTTCTCATCATCTCTATTTATCTTTAAAACTATCTTGTCATGTTGCCAAAAATACTGGCATTGTTATTGAAAGACAGCCTGTTTTTTTTTTTTAAGTTACTTTCACAAAATCACAGAATATTCTGAGTTGGAAGGAAGCCAAAATGAACATGGAGTCTGAATCTTAGTCCTGCACTGGACAGCCCCAAGAGTTACACTGCCTGCCTGAGAACATTGTCCAAACACTTCAGCTCTGTCAGGCTTGATGCTGTGACCATTTTCCTGAGGACCACATTCCAGTGTCCAACCACTCTCTGTGCAAAAAACCTTTTCCTAATATGCAACCTAAACCTCCCCTGACACAGCTTCAAGCCATTCCCTGGGGTCCTGTCACTGGTGACCACAGAGAAGAGATCAGTGTCTGCCCCTCCTCTTCCCCTCACATGCAGTTGTAACTGCAGTGAGGTCTCCCCTCAGTCTCCTCCAGGCTGAACAGACCAAGGGACCTTTGTCGCTCCTTGTACAGCTTCCCCTCAAGGTCTTTCACTAGGTCTATTTTGTATGATCTCTAAAAATTTGATATCATTTTCATATTGTGGTGTCCAAGCCCTCCCCCCAGCATTCGAGGTGAGGCCGCCCCAGTGCAGAGCAGAGCAGGACAATCCCCTGCCTTGCCCAGCTGGCCATGCTGTGCCTGATGCCCCCCAGGACAGGGTTCACCCTCCTGGCTGCCAGGGCACTGCTCACTCATATTCAACTTTTAATTAGCTAGGACCCCCAGATCCTGTTCTGTGGCACTGCTTTTCAGCATCTCACTCCCCAGTCTGTCCATACACCCAGGGTTGCCACGCCCAGGTACAGAATCCACCACTTTCCCTTGCTGAAATTCATATGCCTGATGATTGCTCAATCCTCTAATTTGTCAAGCCCTCTCTGCAGGTCATAATCCTAAAAGGACTGGAACCCAAATAAAGGAAAGGGAAAATATTAGGGTCTTTGGCTGAATGCATCTCTGGTTTAAACAAATCCATTTTTTACTGCACCAATACTTAAATGTACAGTACAGAGTCTCAGCTATCTTAGATCAAAAGCTGTCCTCACCACATCTGGTCCTGACTCTCACATGTGGGCCCACAGTATAGTATATCCCCAGGAAGGTGCCAGATTCTCGGGGCTGGAGCTGCCTCAGTGTCCCCCTGGCTCCCCTGCTTTGGTCTGGGGTGGTAGGACCAACACTGGCTGCCCAGCCACCCCACTAAGACCCTGACACTCTTAGATCCCAGGAAGCTGCCAGCCCCTGCTCCAAACCCTTCTCCCTGGTCTGTAACTACTGTCAAGTTGTAAGGAAGTGTGTGAGCTAAAGGTACGCAAGAACTTCCAAATTAGAAACAGAATTGTAATTACCGAGAAGAGAATAGCTAGCAGCTCAAGTATTTAAGAGGAATAGTTGCATAAAAGGATACAAAACCTTAAAAATAAAACCCCAGGGCCCCAGACAATGGTAACTCAGAAACCTTGAGGATGTGCCTGACATAAAAAGCCCTCATAGAACTTGGCTTGTCTTCACTTGATTGAGCACTGCCTGAACATTAAAGGCTCATTGTGTCTCCCAACAGGGGTTGTGAGCATATTAATATTACACTAACTCATTAGGCTGAACTGTCAGTTGTGTGCATTAGCTGATAAATAACTGTACATTTGTACATTTAATTCGTGTATCTACAGTTTGTTAGCAGTCTGTTTCCAAGTGGTATAAATAACCAAAAAAAAGGGATTCAGAAATGGAGTATTAAAGTATTTTCAAATCCTTAGGCATAGATTGAGACCAATCACAATTGATGGTACTGTTCTAATATCTATCAGCGATGTGGATTTATGAAAAAAATCTTTTTTATCAGTGGAGAACTTGCAATCATTAATTATCATTAATTTAACATTGTGTGTTTGAGGGTTTTTTTTTTTTTGTTTGTTTTTGTTTGTTTGCCAGGAATATTAAATTTCAGTTTCCTTCCCTCATCAATTTATTTGAGATAGAAATATTTATCTTTTTTTTGCATAATTTTAATATTTAAATATGACTGATTTTTGTGGTGTTTATATTAAGTCCATATAGAGTGAAGTTATTATGCCTCTTCTGTCTGAATGTTCATAGTAAATTATGTACAGTTTTGATTTTGCTTAAAAATGTTCTTCATCTTAACAAAAGTCCCTATATTGTTTAGGAAACTCAGATATCTCAGAAGGTCTTATTCTGATAGAAATTTTTCATCAGAATATAAAATTGATTTGGTCAGTCTGGAAAAGTGAATTAATTCCCTTCAAAGTATATGATTTTTTTTTAATAGTAATGTGATCAATAAGTAAATTAAGCTCACATAAGAAGAGTCCTTTCTGTCAGTGCCCTAAAACTGAGGCAGTAAATTAATCAAGGATACAAAACCATGGAACTCTGTTATCCCTTACAGAAATTTGTGTAGATATAAAAAATATCTTGCTTCTACTGAAGAGGATAATAAATATTACCTTAACAATCAGTATGAAATTTTCATTATATGAAAACTAATGAAGAAAAATAAAGTTTCCTAAGAGTAGTTTTATTTTTCTCCAAAGTTCAACAATAATTTAAAAATGCAAACACAAAAGACACTGGCTTCTTTTAATCAGAACCAGATCTCTGTCTAATAAAGTAAGGAAAGTACTAAGTTCTGAGAGTCACTCAAATAACAAGGGGATTGGGAAAATGCTTACTGAAACTCATCTTAGGAGGACAAATGATTGAGTTGATCTAATTGCTTAGTTCATTTCTATGTTTTATCTGTCAATACTTTATTTTTCTCCTCTAAAAATGAATTAATTTATTTTTAAACAGTGGTTCTTGGAAATAATAAAAACAAAAAAAAACAAAAAAAACACCAACTCAACCAAATGAACCATTTTCCTTGAAAAGAAAGATCTACTTGTCTCTCTAATTTCTTCACTCTGAAAGAGTGCATGACAAGATATATGACCCTTCTATCTTTAAAAAAGCTGAGGAGTCAATGGTTAACAGTCATGCAAATAAAATGTAAATATGATATTTGACATTTTAGGGAAAGACAAAAGTATCATTGAGTAACTGTGGATTAGGAAAAGATCTGCAAGAAATCTTTCTGCAGCACACATAAATCTTTGCCAAGCAAATGCTAACTCAAATCTCAACATTTTTATTCTCACCAAGGTAAAAGTTGATGTCATTTGAGGTCATTACTTGTTTTTATTTCAGAAAGACATTTTTATGTTGGCTTCATCTGACTCCCGGAAGACTGAATTGGGATGTCTAGCGGCACAGCTAGTGGTGTTACTGAGGTTAACAGCCCTGGCTCCTGGAAGGCTGATCCATCTACGGCAGAGCAGCTTGATCCATGCCTGCTCTCGACTGAGTGTGGGGCTTTGTGAGCAGGTCAGCATGTGAGTGGATGTCTGGGAGAATGTGAGGGTGTGAGTTGTCAATTCAGGATTATAAAACCTCAGGACTTCTAATGGATGTGAGTGGATGTCTGGGAGCATGTGAGGGTGTGAGTTGTCAATTCAGGATTATAAAATCTCAGGACTTCTAACTTTGTCAGCCTCACAAATCCTTAAGGAGACACCATACACAGAAATCTGAACTGGGATTTTTCTCAGTTTAAAGTGGAAACATCAGAATCTGGTCAAAGCTTGGTGCTGTTTGGTGATTATCCTTATATATAGAGATAGGGCCAAACACTGAGAGATCATTTACTGATCTGTTGCTATTATTTGCTATCATGCTGTTATTTTATACTTCTATCTCTATTTGCATTATTCCATAATATTTTCCTTTAATAGCTATCAATATTTCTTAGTTTTCTAAGTTATTTACAAAGGGTTCAACTCTTAGATGGCCACTCTCTGATAACATATGTATAGAGTTCTTACAGTGCAGCTATTTTCGATGAAAGCTATTCTTAAAATTGTACTTAAATTAGATATGCAATCATGTTTCTTGACTTGCTGAGACTTAATCACCAGCGCCTCTCACCTCCCATAAAGATTTACAAAACAAAGGTTTAATAGTTCGTGTATCTTAGCGTTTCATGATAGTTGATAGGACATCATCAATCTGCAGTAGGTGAAGACCAGGACTGTTAAGTTTTGGAATTAGGATGACATTATAAATATCTAGGAAAAGGGAGGAACATTAAAAAGTCTGACTCTATACAATTTACAGTTTTTTCACTTTCCTAATATGTTTGTCATTTTTCTAAATATTCCATATTGTATTTTAAAGCTTTTTTACATGATGTATCAGGGTTTTTTTGCAACATAGTTATTTCTACAGAACCATTGAAATATTTTCTTTTAATGCAACAATATATGCAAAGCAATGTTAAAAGTATATTTTAATTTTGCACTCATGAAGGGTTTAGTTCATTATATTTAAAAATTGTGTAAATCCTTTTTCTTGACTACAATATTTTTTTTATTCTGAGTTTCTCTTGTATCTCAAGTGAGGTTGATTGGATACAAGTACCAGAATTGTTTTTCTGCCTGTTTGCTTCCAGTTGTTAAATGTCTTCCCACGTATCAGAACTGGTAAATATTAGCAAATTACACTGCAATTTAATTATTCAGATGAAGGCTTATTCATTTTGGTTAACATTTGGGAAGTAATAAAAATATATAAACTGACATAGATGGACCTTATATCCCTGCTATAATCAGTGGAATAAGATAAGAAACTCAACGGCAGATTGTCATTCCCTTGTAGAGTACTTTGCTCAACTGATGTTGCATCCTGGGATTGGGTTTTAGGTGTTCTTACTTGTGTTAGCTAGCCAAGTCCTGTGTACCCCTGCGCTTCCCCTGTGTTGTTTCCACCCCCCCCCGCAGTTTCTGGCCCCACGCTGCCTGCTGCCGGATCTGCCCCCTCTGCCGTTCCTGTAACCACCCCCCCGGCCGGCCCCGGGAAACCCCGTGCTGGCCACCCCAAGCCACAGGATCCCGCTCAGCCCGAGGCTCAGTGCCCGCCCCTGCGGGGTTCTCTGGTTGGTCGCTGTTGCTGGCGTCACCGCCACAGCAGCCGCCCCTATTGGACGGCAGGCCGTGGATCCTCTCGCCCCGCCCCTCCATAAAACCCTATCCTGCCGGCACCCAGGCGCCATTTTCTCCCATGCGAGTGCCGGGAGTGGTCGCGTCTTTCCATCGAACCACGCCACGTGACCAATAAACCGTTCCTGCCAAGCACGGAGTAAATGGACAAATTCCTTACCTCTTTACCGGATCCCTAGCGCACGGTAACAGAGGCTGGCCAGCCCACGCGCCCGAGACACGGAGCCGTGTCCGGGAACCCGCAGCAGCAAACGCCGGCAGCACGTGGAAGCTTCGCCACAGCTGGGCTCCCAAGAGCTGCGTGCAGCTGGGGAGAGCGAAAACCCACGCCGCAAACTGAAACAGGAGCTATTAGCCACTAACTCTGTCACTGGCTTCTTTCCCTTTAATTGTTTCCTCTTTCAAAATATTGTCTTTGCAAGGATTCCAAATTGATATCCTTTTTCTTCTCCTCTGACCAATCTTCAAAAAGCTTTGTTACGACTTCACTACAAATAGCTTTCAGGACCTCAACAGCACAGGGAAAACGCCCTATAATCCCAGTAACTCTTCCATAATTGGAAAACTGAGAAACAGGCATATCATTTAATCAGGAACTTTAGTTCAAGGAGATACAAAACTCTTCAGATGAAAGTTAGACAAACTACCCAGCTACCGATCATGCTGTACTGTATTTTTAATTCATTTGTTACATAAAATGCCATAGTTCTGCTGTTTCTATCTATCCAGAGTGTAGATAATACTACACTCAATAGTGTACTCAATAATGAACCTCTCAAAGAAGAGGGGAAACACTTGAAGCTTGGTTCTCCTATGTCCTGAAAGACTCCAGTAAGCACTGAGCTATTCTAGAGGATACAGATTTCCCCCAGGTATAAATTTAAATAGTTATTGTGTTAGTGGAGTTCTATCACCAGCTTCTGCCTGGAACACAGCGCCATTGAGCAAAATGCTCTAGCTGCGTCCATCCAGCCAGTTCCTAATCCACTAAATGGCCCACCCTTCAAGTCCATATCTCTCCAGTTTAGTCACCTATTGGAATACAGCATAAGAGTGTGATAGGAATAAAAGGAGCTGCTACCTTCTTCTGCATTGTTCACTACCAGGGAAGTGTCAGGGAAGCTGATGTTTCATTTATGTAGCTATTATATGTTTGTTTCCTTTAGAAGTCATCTTATGTAGAACTCTGTCCTGGATCAGGATGTGCTGGTATATGTCCATGTGTAAGTTGCAGTTTTGCAGCACTGCTGTTGCTTTGCTACTATAATTTTCTGTTCCCCACTTGATTTCAAGGAGACTGGAGGTCACAATGATCATAAATGTACTCTAAAAAATTCCAGTTTCTTATTTTAACAGATGTAAATGAGAAATGAGATATCCCTAGCAGAACATATGAGCTAGTGATTTTGAGAGGGAATATGTATTTTATTTTTTCCTTTGTTTTCTTTTACCTACATTTAGAAATACAATCCAGAAGTTTTGTCAAGGAAAATTGTACCTTATTTTGCCTCTCCTGCGCTCCCCTTATTTTTACCTCTCTTCAGTATTCAATGACTGACAAATTCACTAATTCTTATGATGTTTTAGGAAAGATAGCTTTTGCTAGTCAAAAGAGTGAGGTGCTTTCCTTTCATCCACTTGACCCTGTTAGAAAAAAAACCCTAAATCTGTATGAACAAAGGCCCATAAACAGTAAAAAGAACTAAAAATGTGGTGTTCTGAGGAACTCTGAAAGGTCTGACATCCAGTAGGGAATAAAAGAAGCATTCATTATACTTCTCTGCCTTCCTTTGGGCTAGTTCTGCCCTGCCAGATTTGCAGGACCTCTGCAGAAATTGTATGTACTTTTCTTTTGTCTTCAATATTCCTGTCAGCAGTTCTGTCAGGACTTTCACTGATTTGTATGCATTTATAATCAGAAGCTTTGTCTTCTGGCTATATAGGGAAGCCATAATATGCTTCAGAATATGTACAGAATATGTTTTTCATTAGCACAAAATGAATATGTTCTTGAAGGGAATGTATACTAATATCTCCAGGCACTGACAGAGGGTGCTTTAAATTCTCTCTCTTGAAAAGGTGTATTGTACATGAAAAGTACAGTTGTAAGCAATCAAATATTTTAAGACTGTTAAAAAAGACTGTACCCACAAAAGAAATCCTTTCTGTATTATTTGAAATGTTTATTATATACTGATATCACAAAAAGAGAATATTTTCAAGAAAATATTAAAATAAATATGCAGAGATTTGGATGGATTTGAAAATTAAGAAAATTTTTCTTTGGAGATATTTTCCCAAGATTTTGTTTCTGAGCAAGCATTTCTAATTATTAGCAGTGTTCCAGCTCTTCAAATAAAAACCATTAATCCTTTTAAAGGAGACAGATTATTTTTTCAGGTTTTCAAATAAATACTTGAATTAAAATCCTATCTGGAACAAACCAATAATAATTATATATTTGTTTTAAAAGTAAAGCAACTAAATTTGATATGATGCATATAGAGCAATAAAGTTTTCTTCAAGGACAATGTGATGGCTATGGACTTAAAATTAACAAAGTTAAAGTAAAGTAAAAGTAAGTTTATATATAGTTTGACACAAAAGATAGAAAAGTATTCAGTAATTTTAAAAAACCCTGATTTTTACCCTACTTTTTTACACTGCCTTCTGTTAAGACATATATTTTAGGTCTCAGTGATATTTTATAAATGAATCAAAGACTTTTAACACCAGATGTTGAGAGGCATATATAATGTTACCTCTACTTTGTTCACACTTCTTTGAACTCCAGACTTCTTCGCTCATAACAATGATCTAGATCAAAAAGTAACTAGGGGCAATTGCAATACATTCTCTTCAAGTTGTGTAATCATTGATACAAATTCAATTAAAGAAAAATTTTAACAAAGACTCTTCAAATGCTTTTTGTTTTCAAATATTTATTTATAGAACAGCTATTGGCAATAGCAGATGTATTTAAGAAGGGCAACACAAGACCAAGAAAAAATGTCTTAGAATGGGGGGTTTAAGTACTACTTATGTTTTATCTTTCTGATATTTTTTCTTGGGTTTTTTTTGCAAAGAAATGATGGAAGATTCAAATTCTCTGTCTCCATCTCCTGGCAGACAAGAACTGAAAAAAAATGTGGACTAGAATCCGTGAAGCTGAGGGATAAAAATTATCAGGAATTAAATTTCTGTTTCTTTACTTATTTGCAGATTTTCCCCATTTCTGTAATCATTTCAAGCTACCATAACATAGACAAAGAGAAAGCAATGGCAATCTTATGCAGACAGACTCAAATCACATTGACAATAACCCATAGGAGCTCTTCAACATCAATTTTCCATCAGAATCAAAAAGGATTACATCTTTTAATGTACAAGTCAGTAAGAAATGAGGATTTGAGGATTTGATAATTAAAAGAAAACATGATTTCATTTCCATTTGTTGATATGCCTAAAAATAATCATGTCTTTGTTCCAACTAGTTTACTTGAAATAATGTACTTTTTCATGATGCTTGCTGTAAGATAAATTGCATTTACTTTATGTGATTACCACGTGATTTTGATGACTTTTTACCTACTCCCCTCCCAGCATTACAGATATTATTACATATCATGGTCTAAAGCATTGTTTATAATTTTTTACATAAACAGTAAATAAAGTTTAGAGGTAATTACAGCAGGTATGTGTGTCTTTTTTCACTAAAAATAAATTTTTATACTGGCTGATTTTTAATTTACTGATATAACTAACTCTTATATTAGTTAAGATAACAAGCAACGTTCTCCATGGTTTAATGTATTGCCAATAGGAAAATTATGAATTTTCAAAATTTATGCACATTGTAAGTTCCAATCTTTTCCCACGTACTCTCTACTAATTTTCATTATTAGTTCTATTTCAGAATACAGTATAAAAAAGGTAAAAAGAATAAGGAATATATAATTTTCTACATTAAAGACCAAAATATGTGTATCATTATTAATATGCAGATTACCATTTATATTTGTATATAAGGTTAGCAAAAGAGACAAATGGGAAAAAGATTTTGTTGGAGATATTTTTCACTTATAAAATATTCTTTTTGAAGAACTAAGAAAATGCAAATGAATTCTGTAACTGACCTTTGCCAATAAAATTGTGGAGTTTGTTGTCTTAGAGAGTATTTAATAAAACAGAAAAAACATTAAAATGTGACCTTATGACTTAGTTCTCTAGGATGTGTTTAGCTCACCTCATTTGATATTCCTCCAGAGGGTAAAAAAACTATCAACAAGGTTAGAACTAGTATTTTACTCATATAGAAAGGAAGAATTATACTAGCATAGGTTTTACTACTGCCTATCTCAGTTCCAGCTTACACACAGAGTGATAAACAAGATTTATAGAGACAGACTCCCCAGTTTAATGAGTGCTTTGAGATACAAGGTACTAGAGAGAAGGTTGTTTTTAGAAACATGCACTACTGATATTGATTTAAGAAACAGAGAGATACTTTAAAAATTATAAATAGGAGTAAGAAAACATTGAAGTTTTCCACAGACAGAAGTTCTGAGTTTATGTTTTCTTTAATATTTAGTCAGTATTGCAGTAATGAAGTTTAAGGCTTACTGTATTATCAAATAGAAAGTAAGTTTCCAAAGTCACATTTCTGTTTATCATAGATAAACACATTCACAGAAACATACTATACAAGACTGTCACTGTCAGACCACTAATTACAAAATATTAGGGGTCAGTTTTCCACATTAACATTAATGAAAACTTTACACAGTCATTGAGCAAAGTGTGATTGTGTGATAATAACACACTAAGAAATACTCTAAATCATCTCAATGAAAGCCTATTCACACCAACAGTAGGTGCATCATTATTCTCTAACACCTGAACACCTTCTGTGGGATTCTAAAACTCATTTCCACTATATGAAATACAAGGAACTATTATTAACTCATTAAGAATATTAGAATATTTTCTTACTACCTACCTTAGAAACTTATTAAAAAACTCCCCTTTATTAATTTAATCACACTGAATATGTAAAATGTATGCAGATATAAATAAGTGTATGCTTCTTTTAGCCTCCTGTTTTTACAGATTAATTAATTTTTGTTATATTATTTAGTGTTTTGCTGGCATTGCTTTTAACTTCCTATATGCCTTCACTAAAAAATAAAATATATCAATCAACAGTGCAAGGTTTGTGAATGCAATGTAAAGAAAAAAATGTAAAGAGTAGCTGGAGCTCAACTGTGTTATTTCTCGCTCAAGAGATTAATGAGACTAGAATGAGTGTGAAGCACAGCTATTCCATGTAGTTTTCTATGAATATATATATGAACATAAATCTCTCCTATGAATTGTGAAAAAGAAAATAAATTTGGATGCTTATTTAAAGTATAAATTGATTGTTTAGTATGTGACTTTCAAAGTTTTCACCTTAAAACTTGAAAATAGTTGTTACTGAGCTCTTCTGCCTCAGCAAGGAATATGCTTTGCTTGCAGAGCTGCACTAGGAAATGTAAAATTCTTTTTTTCTTGTTTTCATCCCTGATTCAGAGAACTCTAGGCAAAAGAAAAATAATAAAGATCCTCTTTGGCTAATAGAAATTAATGTATGTACTTAATATAGCTAGTATATATAATACACATATTTTTCTGCAGGCCAGCCTCTGCTAAATTTTTGTATTTTTTATTATTTAATGGGAGATTTTTCATTTTGTATTTCACCTACCTGCAGATATACATATCACATAGCAAACAAATTAGGCAGTCACCTCTCCAGCTTCATAACTGCAGATGACTTAGACTGGTTTTACAGAAACAGATATTTTTCACCCTGTGTTTCACTCATACCTATTTACAGCCTCATTCAGATGGTATAAGTGGATTTTAGATTTGTGCATCAAAGCATCAATTTGTATTGAGTTTGTCACTGAACATGCAATGTGACATACATCACCTGTCACATGCAAAGATGAATTTAACATGAGAACACAACACAATTCCATCTGACAGGCAAGAAGTTTCACTTTGCTACTCCCTCCGTACTAAATTTTGTACTGTAACTGTGTCTTAATATGCTGGGATAAGTGTCTCCACCTCAGAAAGATATGTTCCCTTTTTTGCCTGAGAAGATCATGGAATAGATCCTTCTAGAAACTGTGCTAAGATCCATGGAGGACAAGGAGGTGATTTGAGAGAGCCAGTACAGCTTCACCAAGGGAAATTCCTGCCTGACCAACCCAGTGGCCTTCTGTGATGGAGTGACTACCTCAGTGGACTGGGGCAGAATAGTGCAACAGATGTCATTTACCTGGACTTCACAAAGCCTTTGACACTGTCCCCCACAACATCCTCCTCTCTGCATTGGAAAGAGATGGATTCAATGGGTGGACTGTTTAGTGGGTTAGGAATTGGTTGGATGGTTACATCCAGAGCGTAGTGGTCAATGGTTCAGAGTCCTGACAGAAGTCAATGACAAGTGGTGTCCCTCAGGAGTCCATACCTTCATTAATGGCACAGACAAAGGGATCAAGTGCACCCTTAGCGATTTTGCAAACAACACCATGCTGAGTGTTTTAGTGACACACCTGAAGGACAGGATGCCTTCCAGAGGGACCCTGACAAGCTTGAGAAGTGGCCCAGGGGAATCTCATTATGTTTATCATGACCAAATGCAAGGTACCGCACCTGGGTCAGGGCAACCCCCAGTATCAATCCAGTCTGGGGATGAACAGATCCTTGCTGAAAAGGACACGGGAGTGTTGGTGGGTGAGAGGCTGAACATGAGATGACATCATGTGGACCAGAAAGGCAATTGTCTCCTGGGCTGCATCGAAAGCATTGTGGCCAGCAGGGCAAGGGAGGGAATTCTGCCCCACTACTCCATTCTGGTGAGAACCCACCTGCAGTACTGCATCCAACTCTGGGGCCCTCAGAAGAGAAAGGACACTGATGTCTTGGATCTAGTCCAGAGTTGGCCAACAAGATGGTCAGGGGGATGGAACACCTCTCTCCTTTGAGGGAAGCTAAGAGAATTGGGATTGCTCAGCCTGGAGAAGAGATGGTCTTTGGGTGACCTAATTGCAGCCTTCCAGTACTGGAAGGGAGCCTACAAGAAAAGCGGAGACTTTATTAGGGCATGTAGTGTCAGGAGAAAGGAGAATGACTTTAAATTGAAAAAAAAGTAGGTTTAGATTAGATATTAGGAAGAAGTTCTTTACTGTGAGGGTGATGAGGCACTGAAACAGTTTGCAGAGCAAAGTTATGGATGCCCCATGCCTGGCCATGTTTAAGGCCAGGCTGGATTGAGCTTTAAGCAACCTTGTCTATCAGAAAGTGTCTCTGCCCATGGCAGTGGGGCTAGAACTAGATGATCCTTGAGGTCCTTTTGAATCCAAACCGTTCTATGATTATATGACAATTCTGTGATCATCACCACTAGTGAGTCCATTTTTTAATTTGTATTTTATACAAGCTGGTTCCTTCATCAATTTGATGACTGATGACCAGAGGACGGCATCAATATTTATGTAGTTTCAAGGGGACTGAAATTACTACAGACCTAGATATGAACTGAATAATGACTTCAATAACATTAATGTTTCCCTAATTATGGGCATATATCTTTAAAGAGGAAAATAGCACCCTTGAGTATTTCAGCATCTGAACCTTAGTTATACCTAGGAAAGGCAGACACCACTAATGGGTCCATGAGCGTCTTACATAGTATCTAGATAAAAGTAACATATTATACAAGATAACATGCTGTCATTTTTCTTCAATAGACATTACTATCTGCTCTGTAAATCCAAAGCTAATATTTTGAAAATTGTTTCTACATAAAAAGAAAATAACTTTAATTATTATATTTATGAATATAATAAATACTTATGGTACTATTTTATGATAATTCTATTTTTTATGCCTTTTTACCAAGGCATTTAATTTACAGGGATTCTTACTGTTTTGGTTTAAAAGGTGGCACTGCAATTCTTACCTCTCTGCTTTCATGATAGTCTCTGGCACCCCTGATTACGACACAACACTTTCAAAAGATGTGCAACAGACTTTCCAGCTAGAGCTTATATCCAGGGTCTGCAAAGCTGTCAGAACTGCACAAAACATACAGTACAAGGGCACTTATCTCAGTAACTGAAAACAAGAGAAAATGTTGGTCACATGACTGCATGAAAAATGACTGCGATAGATTTTCCTTCATTTTCTTCTGATGCTAATAGGGATATGAAGGTTGTACAGCCAGGTGACTACTTACTCATTGTATAATGAAGTTAATGAGCTGCCTTTCTGACATTAGTATAATCTGTCTGGTTCATGATGTACTGTAGCACACGTATTATTTCACTGAATGATTTATGGGATCTTTATTATGTTATAATGCATTTTCTAGGGATGATAGATGAGATGGATTATTTTGTATTTCCTAGCATATTGTAGTTTTGTATATCAAAAATGTGGTTTGCTTGTAAGACATCATATTTCATTAAACGATGAGAACAATTTTGATGACAAGTGTCCATTAATTAAACATTTCCTTTTCCTTGTTGTACTCTTCTAAATATCTCCAAAAATTTTCTATTATTTACAGTCTTTCTTGTTACTTAATTTCTATACATGATTCTATAGTATGGTATTTAAATATCAGTTCATAAGGATAAAATGCTAGCTTTTGAAAGACAAAGGAATTAATACATTTTGGGCTTTTTTCATTCATTCATTCATTAATTCATTCATTCATTCATTCATTCATTCATTCATTCGCAATTCCAAGTCTAGATCAATTTCCTGAGGAAAAAGGTTCTTGACCTTAAATTTTACATTGATGTGTCAGTGTAACACAAGGAGATAGGTCTCAAAATTGCTAAATTTCTTCAACTTTTGTGAATATTCTTAACAGGTGCTGGTTGAGTGGAAAGACACCATAAGTAATCTTATTATGGTAACTAAGTCTCTCTTTTTCCCTGTTGACAATATGACTCATTAATTAGTATTATCTCAAATAGACAAATTGCATAATCTTTTCATTGAGGAAATGCAGTGGGAGAGAGAGAGAGAGAATTGGGGAATTGAAGGGAGAAGAAGTCAAAGAAAGGGAAGACAAAGGTCAATATGCATGGAAAATAAAGTGCTTAGGTAGCAGGGGCTTTTAGGAATATGCAACAGACCTCACACTGGGAGGATGTAAGAGAAAGCTGGGGCAGACAGAGCTTGAGATACACCTGGTTTGCTCACATGCTGTGTATATACCTAGAACCATGGAATCATAGAATCATAGAATCATAGAATCATAGAATCATAGAATCATAGAATCATTAGAATCAGAATGGCTTGAATTGGAAGGGACCTTAAAGATCATACAGTTCCAAACCCCTGACAGTGGCAGGGATGCCACCCACTAGATCAGGTGGCTCAAAGCCCGATCCAGCCTGGTATTGAACTCTGCTGAAGAGGAATATCCACAGCTTTTCTGAGCAACCCATTTCAGTGCCTCATCATGTCCACAGTGAAGAATTTCTTCCTAACATGTTATCCAATGTATTCTCATCTCTAAAGCTGTGAGTTTGGTTGTTTTAAACACAAACTTACTAAGTGAAATGCAGAAACAATAAAGAGAGATCTTAGAACAAGCCAGCTGTCAGTGTTCTGCTGACTGTGGTTCTTCATTTCAGTCCTGCACTCCAGACCGAGCAGGGTCTGAGTCTAGTCATTGGTGCAAACTCTTGGAGAAATCCCACAATGAGCCTTCATGCTACCAACACCTTGCTTGTTTTTTTGGTTTTTCTTTCTGTCCAGCATCAGATATTTCTCTGAATTACTCATACTCCTCTGGCTTTGAGGGAGACTTAGCCTTTGACTTCCTATTGACACTTCCACTTAACATAATGGAAAAAATTCATTTTGGCCAGTTATATTGTTCTGATGAACTTTTACACACAGTTCTTGCAATATAAACTACATTGTTGAAATGTGGTCTTTCTTAGCTCTGCTGCTTCTGGTTTTCCATTCTTTTGCAATGCATGTTACTGCTCACAGCAAGCTGATAGGTAATATTTCAAATAATTATAAGATTTCCATACTACTCAGTCAAAAGGAGGGTCCTTTGAGGTGCACTATCCATTTAAACTTAGAGAAACCAAATATTGTCCCATAGTGTAAGTATAAAGTAGATTAAGTGGAGAGTATTAAAATGTTTTGTAAATTGTTTAAATTATGTATGAAAAATGAGATGAATATTTTTACATCCAGAATGAGACCAACAAAGCTAATCTAGTAAAAAATGTCTCCAACCATAGCAAGGTGATGCAGAACCAGAGAAATTTTAAAGGTCCCTGCCAACCCAAACCATGCAATGATTCAATGATTCTGTGATTCTATTAATCATAAGTCAATATCTAATATCTAAGCCATCATTTATCATATAAATGGACTGATGGCTGAACAAACATAATCAGCATTCATTTTGAGCGCACAAAAAAGTTCAGCTGGGCAGTGTTTGGTAAACAGTTGGACTCAATGATTGTAAAGGCCTTTTGCAACCTGAAGAATTTTGTGATTCCATTAGTCTAGAGATATATTTGGTAAACAGAATTGATGAAAATTGGGTTGCTGTGTCTCAGGTTGCCTCATGTTTTTGTCCATGATTTAACAAAACAAAAAAGTCGCTTCTAGAAATTCCTACTCAGAGGCTTTGGAAACGACAAAATATATGGGTTTATGTGTTTAATCTTGTTCTGCTGCTTAGACTCTGTTTGTTTTTAAATTAGAAATCTCCAGAACTGTTATCATATAGTGAAAATGCACAGTATCCTCAAATGTAATGACTTGACATGTGGAGACGATACAAGGTTTAAAAAATTTACAATAAATATTTAATCCACTAATTTGTAGTGATATGCACTTCTAAAGGAAATGTAGTCTAAGTGTATACAATAATATAAATGCTTTCAAATTTTAACCATTACATCTATTTGATAAGAAATAAATTTTCAATAAGATAATAGAATAATTTGATTTCCACAAGTTTCAATTTATTTTATCTCAGAGAAGCAGGAAAAAAGCAATACAGTAAACTCACCATGGATATATGTAAATTACATATTTGTCATTAGCAAAGAAAGACTCAAAATTTGCTCATATTTTTCCCCTTGCAAATTAAAAATGATGATAACTACAGTTTATCCAAAATACCAAGTATGTCAAGAAATGAGATTCCATTTAATTGTGACAGATTTTATTGTATATTTACAGACTGTGAAATCTTTTGAATCCTAGTCCCAAAATAAAAAGATATAAATATATCCATTATCCATTTAGACAGGTAGTAAATCCAACCTTCCCCTTAGTTTCCTCAGTACAACAGACAGAAAGTAAGTTTAATAGTATTTCCAGAGGTTAACATACTCAGCCCTTCGTGAACAAACTTACAAAGTGAATGAGTTCCAGAATAAAGAACACTCACAGAGAACTGCTCTTTCACTTTACTTCTCTTAGAAAAACCTTTCATTTGGGGAGAAGCAAGTGGGGATGATTTTGCTGCAAAGAAAGAGGAGTCCAAGTTAGACTTCAGAAGCAACTTACTATCTGATTTGGCATAAGAAACTATATTTTTAGATCTAAAACTTCTGGGAGCAGGTACTAACTTCTGTTACACATTTTCAAAATAAAAAGTGAAGAGGTCTTGTGCTTTAATGGAGACAACTGTGGGCTTAAACTCCCAGGTGAAGTAAAGTCTTCCATTCTCCCACAAAAAGCTAGACCTCTCCTCAGCAGTATCTATTCATTCTCTATTGGTATATCCATGTGATTCTTCTCCTCTTATACTGGCTTTTTTGTATTCAACTCTGAGGAACGCCATTTTTTCATTTCTTAACTGTATGATTTGTTCAGAGAAGTTTGATAGTTACCAGTGATTTGTTGTGGTGGTTGTTTTTTGGTATTTTGAGGGGTTTTTTTAAGTAAATATTTTCTTTTAATTTCTTTTCCTTTACACATCTTTTTCTAGGAAAAAGCAAAGTGAGATAAAAAGAGAAAAAACTACATTTTTAAATGGTTTGCTCTATTTTTTTTTCTCTGTCTAAAGATGGAAAGACTTTTCTGAAAGACTTCTTGAAATTAACTACTTTGAAATGTTTTTAAAATGCAATTCCTTAATGAAACAACTGTAATTGGCATGCTGAAATGTCAACAATTTTTACAGAAAAAAAGTGTTGTGTAGTTATTTTTCTATTCAGTAAGAAATCTGAGAAATTTTTGATATGTATTTGATTGAATTTTCTAATCAAAATTTTATTGGTCTAGCAATTGGTAGGCTATTTATCCATATGAAGATGAATGGTTTATTATCTTTTGTAAATTAGTTTCTCTGGTATTACCATTAAGGAAAACCCCCCAGTAATTGTATTAGTTGTCCAAATTAAAATCCGAATGATTGGATTTTCAAACAGCAATTGACAAGTATGAAGTTAATGGTAAAGGGCAATATGTTAGCCTGATCCTGGGTTAAAAGAAAATGATAATGAAACTAATATTTTAGTCATTAATAGAGAGAAATAGGAATTAACCATTTTATTATATGCCATCCACTTCTAGAAGACTCATGCCTAAATATTATATTACTATTTTGTTGCAGAAGATGCTTTTTGACTCACCCTTGTGGATATAGTTCTAGGGAGAATTTCTTTGCCTTTAAAAAGATGATTAACATGATTCAAAATGGGCTTTCAGTTTTCCAATAGGACTTCATTTCTAAAATTCCAGTTCCTGTACACTATGCAGTGGACATTTCATATATGAGGTTTCTGTGCTTTCTAGAAATATTATTTATTTCTTAGTGGAATCTATAGATACTGGTTGACAACTAGAAAGCAGAATAGCTAGCTAAAAGCAAAGGTTTTCATCTTAGGATATGCATTTGGCAGAAGATTAATTTTTCTTTTTCTATGCTAGATGTAGATTACTTATTATATTTTTAATATATATAGCATTAACATGTAGCCAGAATGACAAATGCACAAGTTAACTTCTCTTCTGTACCTTTAGTGGATTGAGTGCTCTTCTTGGGCATTTCCAGAAAAGTACATGATAGACCTAATTCATAGGATTGAAGTTTTAAAATCCACTGAACATTCACTGGCATGCACCGGTCAATTGAAATATCATTAAGAAAAGGGACAGTAAAAAGCACCTTCTACGGAAAATTTAATGTGCAGTGTCTTCCAAGGTCACAACTAAAGGAATGTTGCAGCTGCTGCAGTCACAACTGAATTGTTCATGCATGTGCACAGATCAGGACCAATAGGAAGCTAGAGATACTCAGAAACTGAATTGCTTAAAACCCTTGCTTAGAACCTGAACTGAATTGCTTAGAACCCGAGGGTGGTCTTTTTTCTTATTTTTTTATATTCATTTTTTCTCTTATATTCTTCATCTTACTGTGAATCATACACATAGGCATTCACTTCTTGCCTGGATTTCAGCCAATGCCATTATTCTGCATTGGTGTACACTTGTATTCTGCTACAATTATCTTCACACTTCTTTATTCCAAAAGAAGAGTTACACTAGCCAGATCAATAAAGATTTCGAATACATTGAACTTTGAACTCACACTGACAGTATTCTGTGGAAACTGCTGAAATATAAAACATCTCATTGTCTTCCAGATCTTTAAAAGTTTTCGGTTCTGATTCACAATCACATCAACAGTCACTTTTAGATTAGTGAAACATTTTGTATCATTAAGGCTCTGTGGAGTAGTACAGTTTGGAGATGTACTTAGATCAATTTTTCACACTAAGAATTTTTTTTGGTTTTATATCCATTATTTAGGCAATGATACTGAGAATCATATTTCTTACTTTTTAAATGACAGAAAAGTAAGAGACCAGTAAACAAGAGTAAGATGCATTTTTAAGGAGCTGGAAGAAATGAGAAATGTTCTTTCAATGTGCAAAACTGTGGAATAATGAATCACAAAACTGCAAAACAAATCAAAGTGTGAGTGAATGCTAAATGGAAAGATACTGCAGCATCTGACCTTGAGAAAATTTGTGTGCAGTGGTGGAGAAATCCCTAAAGTCTTCAACTCAACTTGCCACTGCACCAAGTAAAACATGAGAGACACTAAATTGCATTGATCAAGAAATACAAAACAGATCACAAAAACTAGAGGTAGTCATGCACAAAGCTCTGACTACATCCCAGAAAAGATTTTCTGTGCTGGTTATCAGTACTACTTTTTATTTTAATCAGAGTTGCTTATTTTTTAATTTTGATTTTATAAGACTACCATGAAAAACAGATAAAGCTGATAGAAATATGATTCAGTTTTGACTATGAATATAAATTGAAAATACAGTGTCCTAAAAAAAAAAAAGACCAAGCTAAAATAATGCTTGGAATAACTGAAGGAATGTGCTATTTCTTTTGGTCACACAGTGACTTTGTAAGTCATTCAAAGGAATTTTTCAGCAAAAAGAAAAAACTGAAATGTTAAAAGATGAGAATGTATGAAGCACAATGAAGGTATATTAGTGGCAAAAAAAGGATTAGAATTCTTCTGTAGCATGCCTATTCCAATTAATCTCTGTGGCTTAACTATTTTTTAGTAATATACTTTGATGGTATATTATAAATATGCCACCAAAGACTAACTCTTCTGGAAGTGTTTATCTGCCAAAATCAATGACAACTAAGTCTATTATTTCTACATTATATATGTCTGAACTGAAAAATTTGCTTTACAGTTTGAGTTTAATATCTAACTTCACAGTGATGGAAATTCTGAAGGAGAGATTACTTACATATAGCATAAGATACAGTGAAGAAATTTTCTCTGAAGTCCTGCTGTATTGGGTTTACATGACAAAATTTGGATACTGGGAGGGTGTCATGGTTTGATGCTGGCACAATGCCAGCACCCCCATGAAAATTCACCTTCCCCAAATAAATGCTGTGAGACACGATCAGGAACAGAGCAGAGCAGGCCCAAGCTTAGAAATAAAGGAAAGAACTTTATTAAGCTACTACTAGAGTAAAAGACACACACTAAATCCAGAATGAAAACCTTCCAAAACATTCCTCCTACCCCCACCCAAACTCCAACAAACCACAGTGAGATACAACTTGGACCCTCAGTCAAGTCATCACCCTTCAGATAATCAATACTTAGTCCATCAAGGGAGAGAGGAGTCTCTCTTGCACCATGGACCCCCAGGAAACACAATTGCCACCTCTTGTGTTTCCCTGTCACACATGGCACTGCCTGGAGAAAATCTGCCAGTGTGACCCTCTCCTTTCCATGTCACAGTGCTCTCACCACCGTGCATGGACAGACTGCTCATAGGGCTCCTTTAAGGATGCTTTGCCACAGACCAAAAGAAACAACAGTTCAGCTTCTCATTTTGGGACTACAGTCCCCCCTATTTCCCCCCCCTGGGGCCAAGGGTCTCGAGAACAGAGATCTTCTTCCTGAAGACAGAGGGCATCACCACACCCTCCTCAGCTTTTCTCTGTTCACTCCATTCCTGTGCTGGTAGTTGCTGAAGCAGGTCTCCTTGGGTCACCATTGAATCCCCCTAAAAATGCAGTCTCTGCTGCAGGAGAAATTGGTTCAGTCTATGGCTAACAAGAAAAGTCCAGCCAAAAGCTACTCCATCACTTCCTCCCACCTAAAATTTCTTCTTCTAACATCTCAGGTCCCAGACTGTCTCTCTTCTGTTTCAAATCGAGGAGGAGTAAAATTTCACAGAGCTTTCATTTCCCAGGAAAGGGTTAAAAGTCTCGGACTCCATGGACGGCTGAAATCTCTGCCAAGAATTCCAACTCCCATAGCTGAGCACCTTCCCCCCACATCTCCTTCTCCTCTGCTGGCAAATTCCAGATGCCGTCAGGCTCTCTGTCTCTTTCCCTCTGTGGGGGGCGGTCAAAGACATCTCAGTTTCTCTCCACCCTTCTGTCCACAGGAGCTAGCCGGGTCCCACTCCCTTCATGCCCTGGGCCTACCTCTCCCAGGCCACATGGCTTCCCCTCCCCCACCCAGCCCATGGCTAGGCGGGGAAGGTCTGCACTGTACTCTGACCGGAACCAAAAGAAGACAGTTCCTCTGTCTTTTAACCCCCTGTGTTCTCAGAAGTGTGTCCATGCCTTCAGTGATCACTTCAGGTGCCAATATCCAAACCTGACCAATGATGGGTTTGACCCCAACTTCCTGAGAAACTTCACTTCCGTGTCAAACCACGACAGAGGGCTACAGGGATGGCTTCTGTGAGAAGCTGCCAGAAACTTCCCTGTGTCTGCTGGAGCCAATTCCAGCCAGGTCCAAGCAGAGTGGGCTGCTGGCTGAGGCTGAGTCCATCAGTTACATGTCTGCTGTTTTATGTAGCTAAATATTCATTAGTTGCCAGAAATTCAGAGCTTATTTCCTTCTGGCTGAGGTATTTGGACTACTCCCTTCAGCAAAACCCTATGTGAAAGTTTATTTTCTTAAATATGTTTTCTCAAATATGTTTTCTCATTTGTGAATAAAATTATACATTGTGGACACTGTGTACATGTATAACTGTGCAGAGTTTGGTCTTGCAATTGGCATGAAAATAGCTATTTAAAATGATTAATTGTTTCTATCTCCTTTATTTTAATATCTCAATAGCACATGCAGAGCATGATTGGGATGAGTCTGTTTCTATCAGCAAAACTTCACATTCCTAACTCTAAAGGGCTTATCAACATAAAAGGGAAGGGTAACAAAAAGGAACAATTTTATGACTAAAACAGTGATCTGTTAGTACTTCTGATCAATCAAACAGAATAACTAAAAGTTCAAGTTATCAGGGGACAGCTTTTGCATATTTGCTCTTTTCATATTTCACATGAAATGACAATTTAATAAAAGTCATTGTTAAATTATCAAATCCTATTCTTTTCAACAAAATTCTTTATTATGTTCTTTATTATATTCAAGTGCCACAAATTAGGAAAGCAAAACCAAACTGACCAAAAAACACCCCAAAGTATAAAGAAAAAAAAGTCAACCCTTCTCCCACCTCTCAAAAGAAAACCAAACTAAAAACCAAAAATTGAACACCTGAAAGTTTTAGAGGAAAGCAGCTTTTAAGAATGGATAGCAGATTAATTAGAAATTAGCTGTCTCTTCTCTCTGAATAAATAAACCTGTTGCATCCTGGACTTTGGGTTTAGGTTGGGGTTCTAGAGTGTCTTAGCAAATTCTGTGCACCCCCATGTATCCCCTGGTTTCCCCCCCTCGCAGTACCCAGTTCCCGAGCTGCCTGACCATGTGGCCTGGCTCCCGTCCCCCCTGTCTCTTCCTGTGGGTCCTTTCCTGTCGCCCTGGTTATCAAGAGTTTTCTAAAGCCTTCTGAGTTTACATTTTTGTAGAGAACTTTCTCACACAACTTTCTGTAAATAACCTATTGTTTTGCATTCTTTCATAGAGGCGGAGAAATTTGATGTACAGGTAGTTTGTCCAGTGTCGTTGGAGAGGTGGCACGTTCACCCTCCAATCCACTGGCATCTTTTGAGAACTATAAAAGATTGGAGTCAGAAAAAATAAATTAGTCTCTTCATCGTGACCAAGGCTGTGGTGCGTCGTTTTTGCTTGTGTCATTTGGTGACACTTTCCTGCTGTTACCCCTCCCCTGTGGCCGGGGCTGCCCCGGGCCCTGCCTTGCCCCTATTGGCTCCTCCGGGCCACGCCACGCCCCGGGTTTGCCCCAGGTCCTGGTGCTGTCCGCTACTGCGTCCCTGTTGGCTTCCCAGACCACATGACACCCCCCGCTCTACCCCCTATAAAAGCCCCATGCAGCCGAGGCCGAGTGGCCATATTGTCCAACACAGGAGTTGGGAACACATTAATAAAATGCTCTCAGCTCCTGCCACGGGGAATTTGGTCCTTCCTTCACCCCCTTTATAGAGGTCCCTCACACACGGCAGTAGAAGTGGCCGACCCACCTTCCCGGAGCACATGGAGCCCGGAAGCAGCGGCAGAACTGGGACTGGAGGAGCCGCGGTGCCCTGCTGGGCACGGAGGCTGCTCCAGATCCGGGAGAGACAGCAGAACGCCGCATAAACCAAACCCAAACAATTTCAGAAAATGTTTTTCCTAAATTATCAAATGTGAGTATCCTGCTTATTTTTCTCTGCTGCAAAACACAACTGAGCATGTCACTCCAAAATTAAAAACTTTTCTTCAGAGTATAGTAGATATCTGCATGATATATTCACCTACACATGCGTGCACACACACAAAATGTTAACTGGGGCAATAATGTTTACATCAAAATAATATGTATCTATCTTTTTAAGTCTTGCCTTTATGATATCAAGATATATATTTTACTGTTTTGGCAGTTATTCCATGACATTTCCTTTGGGAATATGGAAAAATATTTTCTGCTCCATAAACCATAACTTCTTTATTGCCCAAGTAAAAGGTAATCCATATCATTGAAAGGAACATATTTTACAGTCTAGTAATAATGTACATTATTTGCATCCAGGACTTCGAGAATTCTTTTGCAGCACACAAAATACCAGAAGAAAACTGAAGCCTTTGAGGGAACATCTTCTATTGTGTTTCAAGGGATAGAGAAAGAAAATGGCGCAGTGAGAAAATTTAGAAGAGTGTTCAAATCAATAACTAGAAATTAAGAACTCTAATAAAAGTGGAATGCTTTGTAATCTTTTAGGCTTTGCTGATCCCTCACCTTGGGTCAGCAAGGTGTTTGTGCACCTGAGTAGCCCCATGTTGCACTCCTGCTTTGCTGTGCTGCATGCTTTCTTTTTCGGATTTCAGAGACCTGACTCCTGATCCCCATCACAGTACAGTGACTTCAGGTCTCACTTATTACAACTCCCTGACTTCTTACTGTCATGCAGCTTCAGCTACAGACAGCAGAGTTTGTTCTGGTTCTCATCAATGTAGTAGCTGATCCACTTCATAGCTTTGCTAACACTGTGTGATGCCTTTGCTTGCAGAGCTCAGTGTAATACATTGCCGTGGGTTTGTGTGCGAGTGTTGGTGTGCTGTTTTGTCAAGTTATGAAAAATTTGGTATATAAATATTTAAAAAAAATGTGGGAAATACACATAACAAGAGGCTGTATTATAGTAACAAATACAACCTACATGGAACCACCATTCTCTGTCACTGAGGTCAAAAACATATGGAAAGGTCCATGTGCATGCTACTAAGTTCTCCTGTCATCTGGATCAAAGCTGTAACCAAAATGCATATTAAGAGTAATCTCTGAAGTATGCTACCTTGACTGTGCCCTGTAATTTTTTGTGTGAGTGCTATCTAGTCAACACCAAAACCAGGTCATCCAAAGAATATAAGATAGGTGATTGGTTCCGGTGTTTTTGGAAATTCCAAGGAATTTTCTTTTTATTGTGATAAACTGTCTCTGTGATAAACTGTGTATAGCTATACACAACATGGTGAACCAAATTTATTATTTAAGGCCAAGATTTTCTGACTCTTTTATTAGCTATGTTTCCTTCATATGAAAGAAAAACCCAACCAATAGTATAGTTAAAGGAAAAAGAGTTTGTTTACCAGCATCAGAGAGAAATACTAAATTGAAAATATAAAACACAGTGCAGGGAAATTTTGCATGCTATTGCAGTATTTAGCACACAGTATTTTTCAGATACTGTAATTATTACCTCTTTGCTAGATATACCGGCAAAGAGTCCCCCGTCATTTTTGTAGAAAATACAGAACAGGAAATAAGGATCTGTCATAATAGTCCAACTATGATTGAATGAATAATTTCACTAAGCTAGTCTACCTATGCAAGTCCTTATGCTGTGTCCTCCACATACATCTGTGTCATTTCTCTTGTATAATTTCTCCCGCATAAAAACGAATTGTTTCAAATCACTATTTTTATAGTGATAACATCTCCTAGGACATCTCATCTTACACAAATAGCTCCAGCACATATGAAACACTAACCTATAGTGTCATCTTTTCGTTTGCAATTTAACATGAATTTTAGACTGTATCCCACTACTGCAAAAGCCTTCCTTGAAAATCCCTCTGACTCATGTTTATCCTGCTATCAAAATGCAACTACAGCTTCAGCAGGCACAGACTGAGCTACTTTTGACCTAGAACTGATACTGTCACTACTATGGGGAAAGCTCCACAAAGCAGAAGAAATAAATCATTTTTCTCTTTGTCATTGCTCTGAGGCTGACTTTGAGTAGCTTAAAACACACAGGAAAACAGCCTGCATAAAATTCAGTATTACCTGAGGTTTTTGGAAAATTTTCTCAGTATTGCAGCCAGAGGTCCTTGATGAAAGTGGAAGCAGGCATCCAAAAGTCTTGGGTTTTTTTTTGGGGGGGGGGGTTTGTGGTTTTTTTTGTTTTGTTTTTTTGGGTTTTTTTTTGTTTTGTTTTCTTTTGTTTTGTTTTATTTTGTTTTTGTCAGTAGTTCAGGGAAGTTATTAATATTATTCCCAAACAAGGAAAAAAAATTAAGTTTATTTGTTATATGCTACTCTTTTGGTTGTTTCGTTGTATATATTCTAAATTGAAATTAAATGCTGTTGTCTTGATTTTTTCATTTTGCAGAGGCTCATCTGAACTTTTGCATATCCTAGTACCTTGTCAACTCTTTTGTTTACTAAATTAGTCAAGAATAATAAGATTCTTCTTTTGCAGTCTCAGGGTTTGTAGACATTTTACTGCTTTACATACTCTTTAAAATGGCTCAGAAATAAAGGTAAGCCTTGGTTTGTATTTTCAGAATGTTATTTATTTTACTTTTGCATTTGTCTTGTAAGCAGATAAGAGATAAAACTGTGCATCACAAATTGGTTGAATCAACTACAGTCTCTGAGTAAAGCAGCATTATTCCTTCTGAAATTGTATACTTTTAATATCTTTATAAATTTTTTGAGATAAAAATCTGTTTCTGTTAAAATCTTAATAAATAGCACCTAAGATTAATGTTTCAAGGTAAATGTTGCTATATCAAAGGCCTCTTTTTTTAGAAAAAAAGGACAGAATACTTCTGAACAAGAAGTTCCAGATGAATCCTAAATCATTAGCAATATCACTTCATGTGATAAAAATGCACCTTTAAAAAATATTAGTAAAAAAATATTTTTGGACAAAAATAACCAAAAAAGGACTCCAAATAATAAGTGACTTAGAAAAGAGGTAAAAAAATACAAAAGCATGACAGTCGTATTTGACTTACAAATGTAAATTTTATATTGTCAGGAATAACGTCAATAAGATCAGAAGAACTGCACAAGTGTGGATTACAGGTCTCCACAAAATGAATTTCTACTTTAGCAAGTAGGCAAATTAAACAGTTCAGATATATGTAGAGCAAAAAAAACATCTGAATGTGATAAGCAAGATGACTCCCAGCTACCAATTAAGGGAGAAATAGGCAGACAGAGTTGTAATGAAAATAAAACATTTAAAATGCATGAAGACATTAAATAACCTTTTGAAGCATGTGATGCATTCTAGCAAAATATATTTGCAGAACAGGAAGATTCAGATAAGAGCAATAAAAAGTCAACATTTGTGAATAACCTCCAAAGTTATTTCAAAGTTAGACAGAACTTAAAACTTCACTAGAAAACTTCAGAAATATTAGCTTTTATCCTGTAGCTGAAAATCATACTGATACCAGAGAATTTTTTTCTTCTCTTTTCCTTTTTTCCCTTTTTGTTTATCTTGCTTTTCTTTATTTCCTATCTACTTTCCCTTCTATTTTCTCTCCCTGGTTTTAAAAGAAATTATCACCAAAACAATGCATTCTTCAATACATAGAAATGAATACCCTTCTACTTGATCGAAAGGATCTCGGTTAATGTGAGATATTCATCAATTGAATGAAGTATTTAACTATGCATTTTAAGCTCCAGCTTTAATTCTGCTACTAATTAGTGTTAATTTAATGACCTCACCACAAACATCCTTAGGATCAGCTACTCTTGAACTTCTTATCCTGCTTAGAGTAGCAGGATCAGCTACTCTTGAACTTCTTATCTTGCTTATTACTTTTTACATAATGCTTTTATGTGTCGAACAAGAGTTGTATTTAACTAATGGGAACCCATTTACATACCAAGATATAGAAACAGATTGAGCTAGAAGACTTTAAGCATGGTATAACTGCAAATACTTTTATCTTTTGTAAATTTCTTCCTAGTTAGGACTTCATCTCACTCTTTCCAATAAATGCTGATGCTTTGTGGATTTCTATCTTTTTAAAAATTATTTCTCTTTTTACACACATCTAAGTATTTAAAGCAGACTCATAAGCTTTTTTTTTTTTTTTTTTTCCCTACACACTCTCTGGGAAAGCCTTACAAGTCCTATGTCTGAGTTTATCATCCCTTACTCTATTCACACATGTCCATGTCACTATCTCCTATAATTAATAAAGTGTCCTGTAAACAGAACTGTAATCATATTGCTCATTGTTCTGGCTGAACATAGACACTGGTGGGTAGTTAGCTCAAGCTAAACAGCTGTCAAGATAATAACTATGTCAAAAAGACAGAACTATCAATGTGTAAGCTGGAAGAAGTTTTATTATCCTGGCACTGTCAGCTTAATATTTCCTCTGATAGGACATCATTACAGACTTTTAGTGGCGATTTGAGCTTTTGGACAGAAATATTGGGGAAGGTCAGTCAGTCCCAGGTAACATTTGGGATTCACTTTTTTTTCTAGTGAGCCCTCTGACTCTGTCTCCATCATCAGACGAGTAAATACACATTTATAGGAAGAGAGCTCGAGTGGGAGAATCTACTCTTATATGTGAACTCTTTTCAGAATTACAGAGGAAGAGTGATACAAAATAAGTTTTCTTTGTGCTAAGTCTGATGCAGGTGCTCTGAAATTCTTAAGTTTATTGGAAATGCCTGTGAGAACAAAACAGAGACGGACAATTCTAATAGGAGGAAGCAAAGCTAACAATCTTTATTTTGGCACTGCCTGCCAAATTAGAGAAAGCATGATTCAAGGAAGGTTTTTGAAAAGAACAGAAAAGTTTTGTTTTTTTTTTTTAGCTAAACTGACAGCCTTGTACAAAAAGAGAGCATGATTCAAAATAAATGTAAAGGAAGAACAAATAAGGCTAGACAGTTAGAGTATAACTCTTTGGAAAAGAACATTTAGAGTTTAGGGAGAGGTAGAAGTATGCTGGAAATACTGACAGTTCCTACAGAAAGCAAAGCCAACAAGGGCAAAGTCACAAAGAAGAAGCAGCAGTGTGAGGTAAGAAAAGGTCAGAAGTTCTGACATTCGCCCTTAAATGAGCATACCTGGAAGGAAGTTTCCTTTGATATTAAAACAGATTGATTAGAGTTTGTCAGAATGTATGCAACAAAGCATTGAAGACCCAATGATGTTTTATAAGAAGGACTTTTGAGGTCAGACATTGCAATAGTACCTCTTTGTGCTATATACCTGACTGGAGAAATAGAGAAACTGCTTTAAGTATGGACAGGCAGTTTGGCTGACTTAAAAGAAAAACAGAGAGAATATATTAAAAGGATCCTTGGGATTTATGGTATTAATATTCTCAGGAAATATGTGCTTAATAAAGTAATACAAAATTATTGCATGTTTGTCATATAAATACTTTGATAAAATTAGACATAGGTATTTTTTTCTTTATATTCTGAATTTTTTCAAATAATGTTGCTCTAGTTATTCCTGAAAGCAATAAAAATCAGGCTGTATTTGAGCTTAAAATATTTTTTAAAGAAATCACTGCATATCTATTTTAATTCTATTCCTATATTATTGTAAACTATGTCTTAATTTGAAAAAGATTAAAAAATCTAAGACATATACAGTTGCTGTAATTTTTGCTTTACATGCTTATATGGGCAGCCTTTCTATTCCCACATTACCAACACAGCAGCTTTGTGGATAAAAGGCAGAGGATTACAATGCTCTCAGGTACTGCTCTTTTAGAACAGAGGAGACATAGTCTTGATGATTCTGATTTAAAAAAGAAAAAATCAGCCTTCAGTTGTATGCTCCATTTTTTTTTAAGATTATAAGTCCTTGAGTCTTATAACACTTTTAAGTCCATATCTGTTTCCTAGCACAGACTTGCCAACATTCATGGTGTTGAAATGCAGGCAAATGATGAAGCCATAGACTTGGCTTTACTTTCTTAAAAGCAGGCTTCATTTTATTTCAGCAGAGCCCATTAAGTGAAGCATGAGCTATACTGTTGCTGAGCCCGTCCCTTCGGTATTCAGAAGATAACTACTTCAAGAGCAGTCTGTGCTCCTCCCTGCATAGGAACGAAGCACTGCCAGAGGGTAACAAAAGCTTTTCCCCAACACCTATCATACAGGAAGACTACATGAAATAAACCTTGATGGAAAGCAAGTATATTTTTTGCTGCATTAATTGAGGAAAGGATGTCCTAATAAAATTTTTGGCTAATAATTAAAATAAAATGGTACAAAATTATATTATATAAAATATATCTGTGGCTGTCATAACTGAGGATGTTCATTTAATGACTTATAATTTCTGAACTGATAATATTGTCTGATCCTTTTTTGCTTGCTGTGTCAGAGGCTGGACTGGTATGTATTTATCTTGTGTTTCAATATGGAGAATAAAGAAATACCTTAAGAACAGAGAATGCTACTGATGGTGATATTTAAATAACACCAAAGGTGAATAGAGTGAATCTGCAAATGTTACAACAATCTTTCTAGATTAAATAATGTTTGTTTTATCATTTGAAAAGCAAAAGATAGTTTTTCCTTGTGTCAAAACTCAGAAGGTCAACCTTTGTTTTTTGCTTCAGAAAAATCCCAAAGTGTTTGTTTGGTTTCTGTGACAAAAGTTCTGGTCCTTTTTACCTAACTATTTCTAGGCGCTTTTTAGTAGTTATCCACATCCACAGCTGTCCTTTGGTTTAATTAAACATGTTCTCCTTAGGTTTATGTGGTCAAATAAATGATCACTGTGATTATAATCTGAATGATCTATATTTAAAAATAATTATCTTAATCTCTATCTTTATCTTAATCTATGCATAAACTTGCATGTCTTTATCAGAGCCCTAAAAATTGACAACCGTTTGCACCCTCACAAACTTTACTGTATGTTATAACTTGTTATACTTGAATGCTACTTTGTAACTAAAATATATTTTAAAATTATCATCTGTATTTTGTAATGCTTATTGGCACATTGATTAACTGTACTATTTAAAAAATGCCAGACTTCGCATAGATTAAGCATATTTTAATCTTCCTGTTCTAGAGTCAAAGTTCAGATCTACAAAAAATTCAAATGTATGTAGAACAATGACCAAAAAAATATTCATCATATCATACACTCAGATAAAAACCAAATTGAGATGAGGTGTGAATAGTTGCATTATGTATCTGGACAACAGCCAGTTTGTCAGGTAATGACTGCATTTACAAGGAATGTTGTACAGAGTCTCCTAAATACCAAGACAAACCCAAATCAACTTTTCAAGGAATATATTTATGAGATTAATAAATGATACCTTTCCATTTAATTTCACCACATGGAAATAGACAAGGTTATTAAGGGATAGGGGTATAAGATCTGTATCAGCTGATTAGTAGTAACACTTTGGTTAAGATTCTTTATTTCTATTTGTTTGAGTTCTTAAAGATAAAAGACACTAACAAGAAAATAAATCTCTCATTTAAAAAAAATCTATATGTTAAAAATTAAATATGACAACATAGAACAGGCAAGAATATCTGTAGTTGGCAAACATCTGACTGAGGTATTGCTATAGGCAGTACCTACAGAGCCTTGGGAAAGAGCTCTGGTTTTTCATTTGAGAGAAGAGGCTACATTGGGAGTTGCTGAATCTGACAATTCAATATCCATGAGGCTACGACAGCATCATGTGTCAGCAACAGTCATGGCAATGGTAAGCTTGAACAGAATACCTGCACATATATCTATCTACATGTGGTCAGACATACAGGTGAACCTTGACAGCGAACAGATCACTCACACAGACATGAAAACTACTGACGGCCTCATTCCGTTCCTGACTGCTTGCTAAGGGTGAAATCCCATTCATCAAAAAGATGTACAGTGTGGTTCCCTGCAAAAGCTGGGCTCAGGTTCTCGGTCTCCCTGGCTGATGGCTCCCGGGTATACCAGTCACCTAGGCCACAGCCCTTTCTTCTTGCTGGTGCTCATACCAGCCATGGACACGCTCAGTAACTGGCCTTACACAGTCAGTCTACCCAGTGTCAGGTGTCCCTTAGATCTACAGGGGCTCCCAAAAACACATGTGCAAGTGTTTCTGGTAACTGGTCCTATGATTGTATGAACTTCCTCATGAGGGGAAGAGAAGGGGCAAGTACCAATCTTCTCACTTTCATAATCAGTGACAGGATCTGAGAGAATGTCATGGAGCAGTGTCAGGGGAGGTTTAGGTCTGATATCAGGACAAGATTATTCACCAGAGGGTGGCTGGGCACTGGAACAGGCTCCCCAGGGAAGTGCTCACACCCTCAAGCTTGACAGAGTCCAAGAAGCATTGGGGCAATGCTCTCAGACATATGGTATGATTCTTGAGGTGTCCTGTGCAGGCCCAGGAGCTGGATTCGATGATCATTTCAGTTCAGCATATTCTATGGTTCTATGGTTTATTAATGTAAATTTTATGCCATGTATCTGTTCCAAGAAAAATTAATTCAAATAAATATTTTCTGTTTAAAGTGATAAGAACTAAGTATATTGTAAGTTTCTATGTAATCAATTATAATATCATGGGTATCATTATCAGTTATTAGTTTATCATTTTACCATGTCAATTAATATATTATTTGACACACAGATTTTCATTTGTCTTCTGATGCTATCTTGTTTTTATGCTGGAGCTGAATTTGATCCCATATTTACAATCCATCTGAGGAACACAAGCTCCTATAAAGTCCACAAAAAGATGCATTAACTTCTGAGAGATGATAGAAGCACTGGTGAGAAAAGAATGATTCACAAGCCCTTGACTACTTTTGATCTAAGTAATGTTCTTGGCAGGACAAACACTTTCTGATTTGGAGAAGCAACAAATGACTTTGAAAATTAACCAGGGTCTAGACTGATCAATGAAGCATATATTATTCCTTCCTATTCTCTATAATGGATGAATTGCTGCTTGAATGGTTTCCTCAGCTTAATCAGCAAATCTATCTTCCATACTTTTCTAGCAGCAGAAGAGTCTGCATTCATACCTTAACTTCCATTATTCTCCAAAACTTAGATGCAGCCTTGATTTTCTTTGTTACCATCATGACATAATAAATTAATATATATAATTAGTGCTTGCATCCCCTTTCATTTTGATTTGAAACTTGAGATATTTTTTAAAAGTAGTTATGGACATGATTTTACAGATAAACAAAGTAATCTTGCACTTCAAAATAGGAACACTTTTTCAACAATATATTTTTATGTTTGTGTGTCTTTGAATAAACTGTATCTTCTGACAAAGAATGAATAATCTCAAGAAAAATGGATGTTTAAAGTAGGTCTAAAAAGAAAAACCTCAGACATTAGTTTGCAACAGCAGCTTAGACAGATGGCCATTTTACAATTGCAGTGACAATGTCTTAATTCACCATAAAGTCTTAAGAGCAGTGTTGTAGACTTTCAATTCATTTATTTACTATTTGTGACTTAGGAGGTACAAATGACACATGAAGGAAGAGGCTATCTGTATGACAGGAAAAGAAAATTTTAAGCTACAATTTTGCCATAAAACTACAAATTGTTTGGGGGATACCTCCTATTATTATTATATTAAACAATTTAAGTCACTGTAATATATTTTTATTTTATGGTGGGTTTTTTTGGTTTTTGTCTTGTTTGTTTTTTGTTTTTTTTTTTTTTTTTAATACTGGTTATGGACTGTTACACAGCTCAGAGTTACTTAGAACAGCTGCATTTGTTGTGCTATGATCCCAGGCAAACACAGGATGGGAGGATGTATTTGAAGAGACATAAACCCTTTCTACAAATTACTCCCTATCCTCCTAGAGTCCTGTATCTTGCTATAATACATAGGAGCTAAAAAAGATGGATATTCCTAACACACAATTCCTTCTCATGTTGCATACTTCATTCGATGGAAATTTTAAAATATACTACTAAAATTCTCCTGGCACCTATATGCCTCTCATACACAAAGGTACACAAACAGACTGCTAAATGATAACTTGCTTTGCCAGTCCCATTTGTTTCCTTTCATACTTATTATCCACTTACCTTCTAAACCAACTCTCCATCTCATATATTCTAATTTTCCTACACAGAGGACTTAGAATGGTTTTATCTGCATTATTTTAATTTGTTCAAATTTATTTCATTCATGTATTCATTTTCCAGATTTCATTTGTCTGGTTTAAATTACCCATTTTTTTATGTTTTCCATAAAGGCCAAGAGAATAATATAAAGATCAGCTTTACCACTGTGACAGAAAGGCTTTTGCAAAAATGACAATTTAGCAGCTAAGAATTTGCAGCCAGCTTCTTATTGCTAGCAGATACTGCCTTCTGAAAAATCTTTCTAGGCTCTGTACATAGGCCTTAGGTCATGGTACATCTATGACCACACACACACCTATATTAAATGTTCCTGTAATGGTTTCAGTAATTGATTGCTCCAGTACTGTTTCTAAAGATCTTTTCTTGTTGGAAATCATCACGCTCCAGCTCCCATCATTGGAGTTTTTCATATTTCTTTCTGATATACTAAAGATCCCTTTATCTGAAAGCTCTTCCTCAGTATAGCGAATGCACCAAGTGACAGAATCAGGAATTATACCCCACAGCCATTTTGTGTTTAGACTTACCAACACAAACAATTAATTTGTTAAATCAAGATTAATAAAAAATGTGATTTGAATAAACTATGGAGTGATATCTGTCAAATAAAGAACATTAAAATATTATCTTAAATACAAAGATGGTGAGAATACTTGCATCACAAATATCTAGAATCTCTCACTCCTTTGGGACAAAACAAAATTTAGAAAGAAGAGTATAATTTAATTTCGAGAGACTTGTTAGTCAGTGAGATTTTTAAATGGATTTATCTTCATAAAAAATGAAAGAAGGTGATCCTTCCTATTAAATTTTTTAAAGTTTGTGCTATACTCTTCCTTGTCATTTCAAATGCCAAATATGAACAATTCAAACAAAAGGCACCTCCCCACACCCAGTATTCACATCTATCCCTTAAAATTACATCTTTTAAGAAAACTGTTACTGATTAAGATAGTAAGACTGAGGAATCAAAACAGGCATTCTGAAGAAACCCATGTTAAATGTCTCATGGTGACCTCTTCCGCTGTGATGAAATGGAATAAGCTTTGAAATCTTTAGTACATGGAAGTCCTTGATCTGTTGCAGCAGGTCCAGAGAAGGGCCACAAAAGTTATTAGAAGGATTGACTGCCTCTCCTATGAAGCCGGACTGAGAGTGTGGGGGTTGTTCAGCCTGGAGAAAAGAAGGCTCCAGGAAGACTTTGCTGCAACCTTTCAGTACTTAAAGGGGAATTATAAGAGAGGTGTGAACAGATTTTTTTTAGTAGGACCTCTAGAAATAAGGCAAGGGGTAATGTTTTTTAATTAGAAGATGGTAGATTCAGACTAGATATAAGAAAGAAATTTTTAATGATGAATGTGGAGAATCATTGGAATGCCTTGCCCAGAGAGGTGGTGCTTGCCCCTCTCATGGCAACATCCAGGATCATCTTGGATGGGGCTCTGAGCAACCTCATCAGGTCCAAGAATGTCCCTGGTCATTGCAGAGAGAGGAGAACTAAAGAACCTTCAAGGGTCCCTTCCAACCCTAACTATTCTATGATTCTATAATTCTGTGAAGATAACCAGGGTCAAGCAGGTTTTGTTTGGATTTTTTGTTTGTTTTTCTTTATATTTTAATCTGTTTTGGGAGACACCAGTCTATTTTATCTGAATTGTAAATTAGTTGAATTAATTAAAAAAAAAACAAAAAACCTCATAGGCATTCTACAGATTTTTTTTTTAATTAAGATCTAATATGTAAAATGCACATTTAGCAGGCTTACCACCATATTTAACTGTTTATCAAACAGCATTGTCTGGACTGTCCTTCCTAAACTATAATAAATTCTGATCACTATGAGATATGCAATAAATTTTTAGTACTTCTACAACCAAATCCAAATGAAATTTATTCTAATATACAAACTGATTAGTAGAATACGTCTTTCTTCTTGCCTTTCCTTCAAAACTATGAAGTATTCACAAAAGAATGACTAACAAAAAATGTATCTTGATTCTTGTGATCGTTATTATTCATATTAGATTTTTAATTCAAGTTACAGTGAAGATATAATTGTATTCTTTCCATATAGTTAGGCTCATTAGAACAGAATTTTAAAACAAGAAAATTAAGACAAATCTGCTTACTATGTGAGATATTTCAGACATATTCCAAAGATAAATTCAAACTGAATTAAATTGCATTAATCTGCAGCCTTGGAGAACACCTCTTATCATGCAGAAAGAAAAGAAGGTTTGTTACTCCCCAAGCAAATTATTTTTTGCCTTGAATCCTCTTATTCTGTTGCTTATGATAATAAGTGCTGGTCAGAGCACTGGGGACTGACTCTAGGAAGATGCTCAAAGAGCAAAAGAAAATAATAAAAAAAACCAAATTAAACTTACTCTTTTCTGTCCACGTATCAGCAACTCAGTACAGCATGTGCAGAGAAAGACAACATACAGTATCTTACTCACAAAGTTTGACAGTATGAGGTTGACTTGTGTCCTGGTTTCAGTTAGGATAGAGTAAATATCTTCTCAGCAGCTGTTACAGTCAAAACAGTTTTAGCCTACATGAACATATTCAATCCAACATGAGATTCTTTTAAACATTTTTAATAGCATCTTCAAGTAATATACACTAGCTCAGTTTGTAATCATTCTAACACATCTAAATGTAGATTCATTTAGATGAACCAATGTAGACTACTTATGGTAGGAGAAATAGATTCATCAGAAATAACTGAAGAATTTATTAATTATCTTAGCTTCCTTTTCATTATATTGAGAACATAGACCTATGTTAATACAGTCACAATTTGTGTAGTAGAGAAATCTGACGGAAGTAGCTATATATATAAAGGGATCTATAATATAGATTGAGAAAAAAGCCCACACCTTCATATAAGCAAATTCATTTTTCCTCTACAATGCACCTGTTGCTTCTTCTTCTGCAAATGGCATATCCTTTCCTGCTATTATTCGTGAGCTATATGACTTTTCCACTGCTTTGTGACTGTGTGGTTGAATCAGTCTTGAAACTAAATGTTAATGAGGCAAAATGAATTCCTGAGTGTTATCAAGAAATTCTTATGTACAAATTACTACTACATTACATAATTATAATGATACAATATTTACTAAACTATACTAATCACTTTTTCTCATCATATACTTTAACACCTTCTTAGTTTATTTTTAAGAAAGAACTGTATCATCCACATTCTACTGAAAAGCAGCACTTGTGTTGTATAGTTAAAATAACAAAAAAAAAAATCCATACACGGATTCTGAACTGGTCCTAATATAATTACTCTCAAGAAATACAGCTGCTACAGGGCTATCAGCAGTGTACTCAAGATCTTTCATTATCGCAGACAGTATTTGTCAGTTTTTTCTCTGGTCTACTTCCCCTTATGAAATCACATTTGAAACTCTTCCATGTAATTGTTCTCAGGGAACTACTACCCATTCATGAATGACTCAACCAAGCTATTTAGTAGAGAATTGACTGGCTTCTTGTTAACATTTATGAAATTTCATATATATTAGTTATTGCCCCAGGTTCTTATTAGTTTTGTACTGAAATCCAGTACTTCAAAACCACTTGAGTTTCCTTTCTCAAGTCAAGTACAGCAGCATGGGATTTTCTATATAATATTTTCAAAAGTCTATGGATCAGCTTCTTGATTATACCTAAGTAAAAAGTTACAAACACTTTTGCCTTATGTATTATTCCAAATCATTTAAACAGCTAACGTCCAATAATATAATATAAATTCAGTGCAAATGACTTCCTGAATAGTCCAGTAAAACTTCCTTTCAACAGAAGACTAGAGTTTCAAATCTGTTCCAATTTCATTAAGAAATAAATTCTCACTGATTTTAATGAGATTAAGAAATGGTAACTCTTCCCTTGTGCAGCATGATAGTCTTTAATAATTAAAAATAAAATTATTCATATAGAATGAGTTCTTCAGTGCTTGTTTTCGTAATAATAATTTCTGATCTTTAATTTTCGGAAGATGTCTAATGAAAAGAAGCTTTAGTATAAAATAAGAAAAAAGTAAACATCATCACATATCTCTGAACAATCAGAAAAAGTTATTTATCTAGAAAAAAAGAGAAGTTTTATTTTAGGAAATAAAAAATGAGGGTGAGTATAAAAATGCATATTGAATATATTCTTCATTTGGCTTTGCTGCCAATTTAGCAATATTTGTTAAAATATTGCTAAAATCTGCAAAATATTTTTAATTTATAGTATTTTTCAAGCATTTATTGTAAATACAGAACTTCAGCCTGGACTTGATGATTTCCTTGTCTAATAAGAACTAGTATATTGACACCTTTGACCATCTTTCACTGTCAATTTTCAGATTCTCTTGACTTTCATTCTCTTTTCTCATCTCTGATGCAATTTAATATCTTATCAGACACTCAAGCTGTCTCCTTTCCTCTCTTCTTCCCTCTCCTCATTCCCTTGTTGCTCTTCAGCTTTAGATCAGTCACAAACACTTTGATGATATCACCTTCCTTCTGTATTCTCTGATAAAAATGTTTCTTTTATGCGCATTTCATTTTCTAATGTAGTGCAGTAATGTTCTAATTTCTGTAATATGCTCTTGCAGTTTAGCTTCATCTGCTTGATTTGACTGGAAACTATTAAACATACCAAGTGTTGCAGGGCTAGTGATTGCGAGATATGAAATTGTCTGCTGAGTTTTACTACTTTGTGGCACATACCTGCTTCAGACATGGAATAAACTGCTGTTTAAATCTTGTTCATGTATTTTTTATACTACCATAATGCTCTGTCCTTTGAGTATTTTCATTACTTTATTTTTCAACTCAGTATGTTTATAAAACAGTAGTCATTCTGCTAATGCCTTTTTTTGTTGTTGAGAATATGTTATATCAGCAGGATTGCAGTAATGGAATAAGTCTCATCCCATTACATTGCTTCAGCTTTTCCTGCATTGTAACCATGCTCACAGGCTTTGCTGATACATAATGTTCTTCATTGACATGAGCAGACCTGGGAGATGGTACACTTACCAGGACTTATTGCACAGTTCCAGAAAATCACCTCCAAGTTGATCACAGAGGAATAAATCCAGGGTGAATAAGTCAATTTATGTTGCAGTCAGACATTTAGCCTTTTTATTCAGATCATCTACACACTTGCTGCAGTTTTCAAGTTTAAAATGTGGGGATTGTTCAGTACCTGTTTAAGATCCAGCTAAGAGACAGAGTGAATCTATGCTTATTTAAATTCTAAGAGAGACCTATGGACAATAACCTAGTCCATGATGACTCTATTTTTTGTCAGATTGTTTTTCTTTGAGATAGAACAGCCTTCACTTTCTCCTAGATAAAAGTACTGTGATAAAGTGTCTGTTTACATTGTGGCTACTGGTGATTGTATTTCCAGTCCTTCCTTATCCATAGATATGTAGAATTCCTCAAATTTCAGATGGCTTCTGTTTTTATGCCATGATGATCTGGTTGTGTCATTGCAAGCTGGAGTTCATTCAGGATCTGATTCAATATCAGTGTCCCACAGTCTGGGAGAGGATGCTTTGTTTCATAAGGGATAGCTGACTGTAAATGTGGCCCTTTCTGGGCAGGTAGTGACCCTGACTGCAGGAAGGGAGAGAGGTTTAGAAAACCATCTGCTTTTCCGCATGTTTAATACACACCCTACACAACTACATACACTGCTTCTTTACTTCATCCATCAGCAAACAGGGACTTTACATTCCCATCACACAATATTTAATTCCTCCTTCTTCCACTAAATTTCGTTTCTATGATACAGATTCCAAGAAATAGTTATGTCCCAAGTGCTGGGGTCTGAAATGCCTAGAAGCTTGCCACAACACCCCCCTGCAATGCTACAGGCTGGGGAAAGATTGGAAAGATTGGCTGGACAGTGCCCAGGCAGAAAGGGACCTGGGAGTACTGCTCAACAGCTGACTGAACATGAGCCAGCAGCGTGCCCTGGTGGCCAAGAAGGCCAATGGCATCCTGGCCTGTATCAGGAATAGTGTGGCCAGCAGGAGCAGGGAGGTCATACTTCCCCTGTACTCAGCACTAGTGAGGCCACACCTTGAGTGCTGTGTCCAGTTCTGGCCCCTCAGTTTGGGAAGGACGTTGAGGTACTTGAGTGTGTCCAGAGGAGGGCAACAAGGCTGGTGAGGGGCTTGGAACACAAGTCCTATGAAGAACGGCTGAAGGAGCTGGGGTTTTTTAGCCTGGAGAAAAGGAGACTCAGAGGTCACCTTAACACTCTCTACAACTTCCTGAAAGGAGGTTGTAGTCAAGTGGGGGTCAGCCTCTTCTCTCAGGCAACCACTCGTAGAACAAGACCACACAGTCTTAATCTGCACCAGGGGATATTTAGGTAAGACATCAGGAAAAAATTCTTCACTGAAAGAATGATTGGCACTGGAATCATCTGCCCAGAAGGTGGTGGAGTCACTGTCCCTGGACATGTTTAAAAAAGGAGTGGATGTGGTACTCCGTGCCGTGGTTTAGTTGGACTTGATGACCTCAAAGGTCTTTTCCAACTTAGCTCATTCTGTGATTCTGTGAAAAAGATCCTTTCTTATATCTACCACTTTAAAAAAAACTGTAATTCTTACTTGTGGATCTTTCTCATGACCTTTTCACTCTAGAGGTGTTTTCTTGTTGCTACCTGCATTATCTACATACTGTCATTTCTGGAGCTAGGTAAAATCCTATAGACGTGAAGTGTAAAGGGCTTCAAAAATTTCTACATATTTTTGTCTCTAATTTTTTAAAAAAGCTCTCAAAATGCCTAAACTGAGTTATATTTCACAGTATCATGGTGTGGTTTGAGCTAGAAGGTACCTTAAGGATCATATAGTTCCAAGTCCTCTGCCATGGACAGGTACACCTTCCGCTAGTCTAAAGTTTACTCCAACTTGTCCTTGAACATTTCCAGGTATGTTACATCCACAACTTGTCTCAACAACCCCTTCTGCTGCCTCACCACTCAATAGTGAAGAAATTATTCCTTATACCTAATAGAAATCTACTCCCATCCAGTAAAGTACTGGAAGGCTGCTCTCAGGTTTCCCTGGTCTTCATAGGAGGGGTGCTGCAGTCCTCTGACCATCTTCGTGACCTCCTCTGGACCAGCTCCAACAGGTCCACATACTTCATCTGTTGGGGATCTCAAAGCCAAACATAATACTTGCAGTGAAGTCTCGTCAGAGCAGAGAGGCAGAATCACCTCTCTCACCCTACTGGCTGTGCTGCTTTGAATACATCAGAGGATAAAGTTGGTTTTCTGGGCTTTGAGCAGACACTGCCAGGATACCAGGATACCTTATGATTCTTGTTGACAAACACTCACTCCCAAGTCCCTCTCCTCTGGACCACTTGTTGCATCCCGGGTTTGGGTGCAGATTAGGGTTTCTGATGTATGTTAGTTAGCCAATTCTGTGTACTCCTGTGCACCCCCCATGTCGTCGTCCCCCCCCCCCCCCCTCCCGCAGTGGCCTGCTCCGGGTCTCTTACCATTGTCTTACCATTGGAGCATCACCATGCCAGTCCTGTAACCATCCCCCTGTCCACTCTGGAGAGTTCGGTGTCTGTCACCCCGTGCCCGCAACCCCGTTCGCCCTGGAGCCCTGTGTCCGCCCCTGTTGCGGCCCTGTTGGTCACCCCGGTCCACGTCACTCCCCCGTAGCCTGCCCCCATTAGGTGAGGGGGGCTTCTGCCCCCCCTCGGCCCGCCCCCTATAAAACCCTGCGCCCCCGATCCCAGTGCCATTTTGTCCACGCGGCACTGGGGAGCGAGCCACGGTTCTCCACCACAGCTTCCCGCGGCCATTAAAGTTTTCCAGCCAACCACACAGACAGACTGGACATTCCTTCCCTCTTTGTCTCGCCCCCTGCAGCAGGATGTGGCCAGCCCCACCCCGGTGCGCGGAACGCAGCAGCGCCCGGGACAAACGGCAGCCCTGGGTCTCGCCAAGAAGCAGCACCATTCCAGGCTCTCCTGAGCTGCCTGGGACCGGGGAAAATAGTGCAACGCCGCAGCCACTCGCCATGCATTTTCCATTCAGCCTGTATTTCTGCCTGGGATTGCCCTGATCCAGGTGTAGGACCTGGCATCTGGCCTTTTTGAACTGCATGAAGTTTACACAGGTCCACTTCTCAAGGCTGTCATGGTCCCTGTGGATGCCATTCCCTCTTTCCAGTGGTGTCATTTGTACAAAGCTCAGTGTCATCAGCAAACTTGCTGAGAGTGCACTTGATTCTGCTGTCCCTGTTGCTGACAAAGATTTCCTACAAAAAGATAAAAGAGATATTAATTGCTTAAGCAGATGTATGTACACACTGTCCTCTTCCCCTTTCACTGCTGCACATCATAACATTTTGGTAGAATTACAATGATGTTGCCTTCCACAATGTCTCAGCCTGGGAAGAGGGGTGTTTGAGTCCTAATGCAGTGACTCATATAAAACCCTACTTTGGACAATGCTGTGGGGGTAATATTCTCCCATTATTCACACCAGTATAAAATATTAAAATAAATGTGAGCAACAATGAACAAAAAGCATATTATAGTTTGTTTTCTTTAGTTCTTAAATACTTCTATAGTTACTATGGTGAAAATCATTACTGGATTATTATATGTTGATGAAAATGATTAGACTTTATGGCAGTGGAAGGATACTAGGTCTTGTGAAGGTTATTTTGTAGGGTTCAGTCCCATAGTTCATGTCATTTGAGCTTCTTTCCTCTTAAAACATTCATTTTATGAGGTTTTAATGGGTTTTTTTTATTATTATTATTATTATGTCTGATTTATCATCTGTTGTTTTGGAAAGTGAAATTCAGCAAGCAAGGTCACCATTCAAACTAATTGCCCTTTGCGCTTCCTTTCTGCTATGATGTAATGCAGATATTTATTTTTTCTTTTGTGAAATAGGTGCATTTAAGGGGAAAATACGTTCTTGTTTTTAATATACATCAGTTAAGGTTTATTCACAGAAGAGGTATATTTTTGCTATAAATGTGAAATATAGTTTCAAGGTTATAATTCTTTGGTTTCTCCTTCATGTTTCAATGTTGCTTTATGAACAGCATTGTGAATTATCCTGGCTTATATAATCTTTTTCCTCAGAGACACACCCACAAAAAATAGAAACAAAAAAACCCAAGCAGAATGGAGAAGAATCACAATGCGGATAACCTTGTACATTTTATAGATAATTGGCCCTCTGGGGTTGTATGAATTCATAGGCATAAAATGGACTGATACTCAAACTGTAGGAATTCTAGACAGCCTGAAAGTAAAAAAAAAAAAAAAAAAAAAAAAAAAAAAAAAGAAAACTCTCATCTACTATGAGCATTCAGCTGTGAAATAATTACTCCACTGACCTCATTTTACCACTGACATCTATGAGAACAGAGATTTATCAAGGCTGAGTGCTTCTGAAAATCTCACCTTTAGTGTCAGTGAGAATACCTGCTCGTTCCAGATTCTCACTACACCTGATATTTTAAGGAATTACCACGAAGACCTGTGATAGCCCCTCCAAGGTTGGAGGGGCAAAGAAGGGAGGACAGCAGAGAAAGGATAAGGAGACCTAAGTAATCTTTTCTTTCCTGCACCTATACAGAAAAGTTCTTCAGTAAAAATGTTGTATTCTACTTATAAAAGTTAATCAGGTCTTTAACTTTATGCCTGAACATTATTTATGATTATTAATTCTATTTCAAACTGGTTTTAATATGTAAATTAAAGCATCACACTCTAACAAAGAAAGTGATGATGGATTTTGCTGACAGTTGTACAATGACTAAATGAATCTATCTTTTTATTACCATTTTAATAATATATTGAGCAAAACTTCGGAATAGTAGTGGATCTGTCAGAGGTTTTGTGGCAAGACTCTTACCAGCCAAATGAAACTGTGGCTCTATCTTGAGCACACATGAACAAGACTACAGCTGAGAATAGTTATAAACATACTGAAAAGAGCTGGAAAAAGGAAGTAACAGAAATTCACCTTTCCATACCCAGTGAAAAGTGGTAGTTGAGTAAATAGAATACACTACTGTTCGAAAAATTCCAAACACTCTGCAAATACTTTGTATTTTCCTCATGATGCATTTCAACTACATATAAAAGGCATTTCTATATAAGTCAGAGTTTCCTATTGCATACTGGGGAAGCAATATCCTTGTGAATTTAGGGTGGGGTTAAGACCAAGAGCCAAGGTTGTGAAATTCCTAGTGGAGCAACGGAAGTGAAAGATAACATGAATTGGACCCATACAGGCAGGCTTCACTCATATTAAACACAAAACCAAGTAAACGTTGTGCTATCTACTGTGTTGTAGATGTTGCTCTTTCTGCAAGTAAATTTTCTTTTGTAAAGATATCATATATCAGAACATAATTTTTAATGGGTCTTACATGTGGTTTCACAACAAAAATTATAAGCATTACATGAGAAGAGAATTAAGAGATTTTTTGTATGGATTTTAATTTATTTTCCTTACAGCACAGTATTCCACAGAGTAGAACATTTTGGCCCACTATTCTTTAACACCATGTCTTAAGGAAGGAACATTAATTCAGAACAATATTATACTAAGCTAATAACACTTACTTAAGCAGAAATAATATTTTAATTATAGATTTTCATGTCTTTTCAATGTCTAATCAGAAAAAAATCTTTATAATAAATATTTGTCATATTCCAGCTAGTAAAATTTTGTATAAATATAACCAACATTTATTAAAGAACAACAAAATTTATTAAAGAACAACTTATTTTCTCCTATTAGTCTAACCTGATCCATAGAGTCAAACACCAAGAAATACCTATGCTTAAACAAAACAGGTATATATTTCCTTGGATATAAACCTTGATTTACAATTGGTCCATATTAAAATATTCTGGAACTTTAGGTCTCCTAGGGAGTGCAGAAAAATAATCTGACTTAGAATGTCACATTTCTGGTCTTCTCTAAATTCATCTCAAGGGTTAGTTTGTGTTCATTCTTCCTTCCCCTGATCAAAATGAACATTTAGTACTATCAAATATAGTAATGCAGAAACACAAAATATGCCATCAATGCAGAAAAGGGCATTCCTCCAAGCTTTGTGTTTTCAGGGAACTTGCTGCAGAGGCATCTGCCCCTTCATCTGAGTCACTGATGAAGAAAAACTATACTGGGCCCACTATTGAACCCTGGGGGATACTTTCAATGTTCTGCTGTCTCTCCCGGCTCCAGAGCAGCCACCATGCCCGGTGCGGCACTGCGGCTCCTCCGATCCCAGTCCCACCGCTGTTCCCGGGCGCTGTGCGCTCCGGGAAGGTGGGTCAGCCGTTTCTACCGCCGTGTGCGAGGGACCTCGATAAAGGGGGTGAAGGAAGGACCAAATTCCCCGCAGCAGGAGCTGAGAGCTGTTTATTGGTGTGTTCCCAGCTTCTGTGTTGGGGAATATGACCGTGCAGCCCCGGCCGCGTGGGGCTTTTATCGGGGGTGGAGCGGGGGATGTCACGTGGTCTGGGGAAGCCAATAGGGACGCAGTAGGGGACGGCACCAGGGCCTGGGGCGGTCCCGGGGTCCCTGGGCTAATGGGGATGCGGGATTGGGGTGACAGACACCAAACTCCCAGGACGGGACAGGGCAGTGGTTACAGGAGTGGCGGCGGGGACGCTCCAATGGCAGGCAGCCTCGGAGCGAGTAACCACAGTGGGGGGGAACACGAAGGGTGCACGGGGTACACAGGACTCGGCTAGCTAACACAAATAAGAACCCCTAATCTAAACCCAAAGTCCGAGATGCAACAGGACACTGCTCATGACAGACATGTGCCACTGATTTTACCCTCTGGGATCTGCCATTTAGCCAGTTGTCAATCCATTCCATTGTCTGCTCATCTAGTCCACACTTCCTGAGTTTGCCTTTGAGGATGTTGTGAGAGACAGGGTTAAAAGACTTGCTGAAGTCAAGGTAAACAGCATCCATTACTCTTTCATCATCCATCCACGTACTTGTTTCATCATAGAAAGCAGTCTGGTTTGTCAAGCCTTATTTATCTTTAGTGAATCCATTCTGACTACTCCTGATCAGCTTCTTGTCAACCATGTGGATAGAGGTGTCTTCTGTAATGAGGCATTCTATCAGCTCTCCAGGGACTGACGTGAGGCTGGCTGGCCAGTAATTTCCTGGGTCCTCCTTCTTGTCCTTTTTGAAGATTGGAGTGAGATTTGCTTTCTTCCAGTCCTCTGGCAACTCTCTGGATCCCCAAGACCTTTCAATGATGATCATGAGTGGCCTAGTTTTGGTGTCCACCAGCTCTCAGCACTCATGGATGCATTCCAAGAGGGCCCATGAATTTCTGGATGTCAAGTTCGCCTGCTCATAATTGCTGTCTGATCTCTCAGCTTGGTCATGCTGGAGCACAAAACTCCTCATGAGCCTAATGGCCCTGTAGTCTCTTTTACCACAATTATGACAACTAAGCATCTAAAACTAGCTCTGTGACCAAGGTATGTCATTTCAAATCTGAGTCACTCTAAATAAACAGGGAACACTTCTTTATAAATCCAGTCTGTTAATGCTGACCTGTTGTGAATCTAGGAATTCAAGTCAGTTCACCAAAGAGAGAATGAAATGAGAGTGAACTTAATGCTGACATGGGCATTGAGAGGGGGTCCTAGAGAGGAGCAAGCCCCTAACTTGTTTAGTGATATGCAGTTCTGTGCAAATGAACAGCACAAAAGAGTGTAAAATGGAAGGTTAAAATAATTTTCACTCTTGCAGCCATCAGGTTGGGATGCACCTCAGATCTCCTTTAAGAAAAGTCTCTTTAGGAGTTACTTTTCTTTTATGAAACTTTTGTTTGCAAACTCCTTAGCACTACAGGAATGCCAGTACCCAATATAAAAAAGAGAGTCCAGTTAGTGTTGACTAGAAACCTGAGATGAAAATAACACTGCCTCTTCGTTTTTTCTTCCCCAGGGTAGAATGGTAGAATCTGGGTCATATATTAATTCATACAGTGAATGTCTTATCTTCTGCATCAATTAAGTTTTTATAGTAGGAAAGTGTTTAAGATTTTAACTTTCAATTGCTAATAAAATATATGTATTTAGATGAATGTTGATATTGATGAATAGACATTAGCAAAATAAGTATTTAGATGAATGTTGATGGGAAAATATTTGCTATACATGATCATAGTCAGTTGTACATAAAATTAATTCTACCAACTCTTAAAGGCCTTTGAAAGGATGTATTAAAATTAATTTATTTAACTAGATTAGATCAGGAAAATTGGCCCAAGGACAAATGTTGCCCTTGTGGGATATATTTACATTGCAATATTGGTTAATACTTATTATATTCTATGAATAAGCTACAAGAAGAGCCCTGGCCTTTCAAAGAGGTGTAACATAATCCTATGTTTGAAAGTTAGGACATAACTCTATTTCATTTTAAACTAGACCTGTTCAGCAGTTATTATTTCTGTGAAGAAAGCTGTCTCGCTCTTTCACATCTTGTTTTGGTGTTTATTTTTACTATTTTTTAGTTGCCCTATTCAAAGGAGCTACTTAATGCAGAAGCTGTGTATGCAGGCATAGCAAAACAAGGAATTCATTCACCACTTCCCAAGGGTGGGTAGGTGTTCAGCCATTTTCAGGAAAGCAGGGCTCCAATAGGCAGAACAGTCACTTGGGAAGACAAACACCATTGCTCTGAACACTGCCCCTTCCTTCTTCTTCTTCCAGATGAACATGATGCTTTAAAGGTTGGGATACTGTTGCATCCTGGGTTTGGGTTCAGATTAGGGGTTCTGATCTTTGTTAGTTTGCCGGTTTTGTGTACCCCCGTGCATCCCCCAGGTTCCTCCCCCCACCCCCCCGGCAGTAACTAACTCCAGGCTGCCTGCCATTGGAGTTTCCCCCTGTCACTCTTGTAACCACTCCCTGCCAACTCTTGAGAATTCCGTGCTCGTCACCCCATTCCCATGATCCCACTGACCCTGAAGCCCCGTGTCCGTCCCCATCGTGTTCCCATTGGTCATTGTGGCACACGTCACCGCCACAGTGTCTGTGTTCATTGGGCGGAGGGCTCCTGTCCTCCCCTGTCCCACCCCTATATCCTTCCGCAGCTCCCCAGCCTCAGCGCCAGATTCATCCAAATTAGGTTGGAAGTGGGCTGCGGCTTCTCCATCGTGGTTCTCACAGCCAATAAAGCATCCAGCTCCCACGGGGACGGATTTGGACGAATTGCCTGCCTCTTAGTTTCTTACCTCACACAGATGGTAACGCGCAGCCAGCCCGCCCCGGGTGCAGCCGCAGAAGCGCCTGGAAGTAGCAGCAAACACCGACCCTGATGAGAAGCTGAGGCACCCAAGCTGGGCGCTCGGGAGCCGACCGGGGCCGGGAAAAGTAATACACAGCCGCTGGATACCCCTTGGGTCAGTTTCAATCTGTTGTCCCATCAGTGCCCCCTACCAATCTCTTGTGCAAGAAATTTCCTACTTTCTGGCCAGATAGAGTGAGAAATGGAAAAGGCCTTGACACAGAGCAGGCATGGTTCAGCAATAGCTGAAATATCTTTGTGTTATCAACCCTGGTTTATTTACAAATCTAAAACATAACACCAAAGAAGCTACTATGAAGAAAATTACCTCTATCCCAGACAAAAGTAGAGCAGAAGTTATATATTAAAGTAGTAATCATCAAAAGTAAACCAATTACAAATTCAATATATAGAGATCTGCAGACTTAGATGACATGTTTTGGTGTCTTCACATCAGAAAAAGTTGAAACCAAGTAATCTAGGTCATGGAGTTTTGCCATCGCTCATTCAATTTAGCATCTGATTAAACTGCAAATGTTTATGGGATCACCATATTATGAATTTATTACAATTAAATGCTGTACTATTAATGCTACTTTCCACCTGTTTTCAGTTAAATCATCAGTACTTTTTCCATGGGTGGAAGATTTGAGTACATAAAATCTAACAGTATCTTCTGAATGAAATTACTAAGAATTCTTTTCAGTTGCTAAAATGTGGACTTTCGGTGGCTAAATAGATGAACAGCAAGATGTGAAATAACTTCTACTCACACATTTACAAAGTTTAACAGAATTGCTGAGATGGATTTGAACTCTTCATTTTGTTTAACAGTTAGGATGCAGAAGTCTTTAATATTAGCAACCTAATGAGATCAAAGAGATTGGAAAGTTCTTAGATCAAAGACTAGATTTAATCTTTGAAAGTTTATCACTTTGAAAACTTCAGCTTCCATTGCAAATTGCATTTGTCCTGTTTTCAAGTATCACAAAAGCTTTTCCAGTGTTATCATTCAAAAAACAGTTTATATATGGTTGCCTCCCACCCCCAGTCAAATATGAGTTCTGGCCTTATTGTTATGCTTTTTCTTTTCAGTTTTATATACTTGGGTTTTTGTTCGTTCCTTATCTTTCCCCCCACCCCCACCCCCCATCTCCCTGGGAAAAAAAAAAAAAGAAAAGAAAAATAAAAGGGAAGGATACCCACAGAAATTAAAATTAGAAGAGAGATCATTAGGACAAAGGATCATGGTCACATCATTCTGTTCTGGAATTTTCTGGGCCTGCAGGCCCTTTTTTTCCTGCACATAAAAGGTTTTTTTTTTTAATTCCAAATTTGCTGTTAATTCTAGAATTGATTAATAATGCTGTCAAAACTCTCTAGGTTAATCAAGCTATCTCTCCTAGAGCTTGGAAGCTAATCTTGCTGCTTACTTCATGAGGAGAGTTTAATTGTATCTTTTCTAGGACCATTGGCTAGTTTCAAAATTTGACAGCTGAAGCTATTGTGTTCAGTTACATTACTCCACTTTTACTCCTCAGAGTTCTGTTCTCTTAGCAAAAAAATCTATGCAAAAGAAATATGTTTTCAAGCAATATGCTTACATTCTTTCTTATCGCCAATAAAATGCATTTTAAAATTTACCAGTATTATAAGATTTTCAATCCTGTGACAGGTAAGAGTAAATACAGGTAAAGCAGGAGGAATCTTAAAAAGATCCTTGAAAGTAGAAGAGGTTAAAGAGACAACTAAATGACCAAGAGGAATAACATAGAGGGGGAAGAGAAGTGAGCATGATTTTTCCCCCTCAGTTAAGGACTTTCAGAAAAACATATGCTGTAATGTTTATTTTATGAACTTGCTTTTCATTCACCTGAGTCCAGTAGCTAGGTACACATATATTTAAAACGATTTTTTAATTTCATATTTACTTACATGAGAAATGTTGTGACCTACTGTTTAAAATGAAAATCATATACAGCATGAGTTCTTGTTAACTGTAGCAATCTTTCATACAGTCATTAAGATTCTTGCTTTCATGTCGTAAAGTTTCTCCTCCCCTTTATAAGACGCATACAAATACCTCACAAAATGAAGAATATTTGCATTAGAACAATCAATTCTGTACATGTTTTATGTAAATTTATAGCTAGGTGTATTCTAGATATTCAGAATGATATATACTTTAACACTAACTGATATAGACCATGGAGTGTCGCCCTGTTCTTTTGAGAGTTTTAAAGTTCTTCTAAAAGTTCCTATGCCTTCTGATATTTACATATTTCAACTGAGTTTTCTCAGGCATGTTCATGTAAATAATGATTATTTTGCATTCTTCTTTGTGGGTAGAGAGAATTGATAGACTGTTAGTTTGACCAGTGTGGTTGGATAGGTGGCAGTTTCACCCTCCAATCCACTGTCACATTTGCTATTGTATTTATATTGTAGTCAGAAAATAAAGTTGGCTTTTTTGAGTTCTTTTTCTTTCCTTTTACATCTAACCTGCTTCTGTGAGTTATTTTCTGTCGCAGTGTGACAACAGAGTACATACAGTTTTGTATAAAGCCCTCTTCCTCCTTCATCCTAGGAATTCAGTAAGAAGTTAAAAATGTATCAAGGGACATGAGGGCGAGTGAAAATGATGAGTCTACAATAGGCATGAGGATAAACCAATCATACTTTTCAGAGAGTCTGAGTTTCTCATGCTTTGGAAATTTCCTACTTTTCCAAGGATTGGCTCTTTTATTTTTGTTTAACAATCATGAAAATTTTTAGTTTATTGCTGAAAATAGATGTGAAATAAATTGAATTTCACTCTCATTTCTTTTTCTGTGTTCCTTAGGGATTCTAAAACCATATCCACACTGGATGTTTTTGAAGTGTAAGAAATGGAGCTGTATGATTCCTATCCATAGTAAGCCTTTTCTTTTTATAAATTTTAGTTGTTAGTGTTAAAATATAAACTTTAACATGCAGATCTTTTTTTTCCCTCATTATTTCTTTGGTAGTTATATTAAAATGTTCTCTACTGAGGTATCACTAGAAAAAAAGCACCTTTCCCCTCATAACTGCTTGGAAAAGATAAGACTAGCAACTGAATAACACTTCTGTGATCACAAGGGAATATTGACATTAAAAAAGTAAACAAAATAAGCTTCTATGTAAAGTAGCAATATAAGATGGGAGCAAAAAAAAAGCATAATGTAAATCTGTTTTTGCAAACCACATCTGTGTGATTCCTAACTCATATTTTGAGAAACACAACCCAGCAGGCAAAGTCATAAGCATACAACTTGGTAACTGTTTTCTATTTACTGCAACACTGTGGGTTTAAGGGTTCAGATGAAATGTGAAACTTCTGTTCAAGATCACTGAAGAAAGGCTGAAAAAAAGAGGAAATAAGTAGAAAGCAAGAAAGTGAATGAACCCAGGCAAGATTACATAAAAGGAAAATTGGATATAGAAAATCAGTGCTAAATAGCAGGAAAAAGAAAAAAAAAAACAGACGTTCACACTCCTGTGGTCTAATTAAATGTGACATGTATAACACACTCCGGAATTAAAACACACTCCAGAATTAATTCCTGAGGCTTTGTCTAGATTACTAAATTAAACAGTGTCAGGACAAACACTTAAATACTGCCATGTAAGCATTTATATCACCAATCAATAGCAGATCCTCTGCCATAGTTCTGGCTTTGGCTAGAGTAGACTGAGGCTAAGGTGAGCCAAAGCCAAGGATTGTTGCTACCAGTCCTGTAGAAGGGCAATCCTCTCAGTTTCTGGAAAGGAAAAGCAGGGGAGAGTGAAAAGAGATCTCAGCTGCACAGGTACAAATAGTGTTTTGCTGCTTGCAGTCAAGAGAAAACTATATGCTCTGGAAAATTTAGTTTATTAGAAAGACATATTCAATGTTCAGTGTGCTTTAGGAACCTGAATTATTCAACCCTCTGCCCTTCTGGCCCTAAACTAACAAAAAATTTGCTTTGTATTGAGTCAAGGGGTCAGCTGGAAATATATTTATGATAATTGAAAACTCTAGATAAGTCGAGGGGCCAGCTGGGAATATAATTGGGATGGTAGAAGATTGCATATTTTAGTCAAGATTTTAAAATTAGTTAAGAAGCTACGTTAGTAATATAGGTAGTAAGAATCAAGTACCTTAGTTAAAGAGTAACAAATACATGAAGAAAGAGAAGCTAGGAGTGACAGGGATAGATGCAACAATTGTGAAGGAGCAGAGACCATAGAAATACCTTGCCTTAAGAATAATCAAACAGTTAGGAGAGGCTTGGACTCTGATCAGCAGATCAAAAAGTCCTGCCAACTGCCAATGGGTGAAGAGTTCACCATGAGGAAGACAGCTTTCTTCCTCCCATACGCCGACTCCTTTATTTCAAAATCCCACTGACCCAGTGAAGGGAGTACAGTTGCACGGCCGTAATGGATATTCAGCTGATTATAATACAAAGCAGGCAGGTAATGATTATGTATTATGTGTCCTTAGAAAACACTTGGGTATGTAAAACCTTTTCTGTATAAATAGAGAGCAGGAGTCTGCAACTCCTTGCACATGTATTTGGAAATGATTCCACATGTGTCTAGTGTGCTGCAAGAAATACTCTTCTTTTCAACATTAATTAGTTGAAGAGTTGTCTGTCCGTGCATCAGTATAACTGTGATAAATCTCAGTGAAGCAACTGGAAAAGCTTGCATTTCACCTCTTTAATATTATATTTTATATTTTATATTTTATATATAATATATTATATTTTGCTCCCTTATATTTTGTAAATAGATCTTAGTGTTTCTGGAGAGTTTATTCAGAGATTAAAGACAGCATAGTCCCTCCATATTACAGATTCTGATTTTGACAAATTTTAATTATGCTAGGTAAAGCCAAGTTATTATTTAGTTCTGTACATAATCTGTGAAATACTACTCAATTACTCTAGAAAAAAATCTATCAGTATCTAGTACCAGTATTTTCACAATGTGTATTATAGTTTTCAGCATTATTGATGCCAATATTACTAACCCCTATTCTGATCTTCTGATCTTAGGATAGTATATAGCATACAAATGTTACTTGTACTAAAATGTTTTGAATTGAAGGGGATCTTGAAGGCTATTTATGTTAGTAAAAAGCATTGCCTGCATTACAGTTCTTTCCTAATGGTCAGGAAGAATGCTACAGATCTAATGGAACATACAATGTTTAGAAATTCATGGCTCAGAATGCTGCTTCTGATCTTGCTGCCTTATTGTGGTGAGAAAGACAAATGAGATACTTGATGGAAATGCCCATATATTTATGATTTATAACATAATTTCATGACTTATTTATAACATATAATTTCATTAATAAATACAGTTCCTAAAGAAATAAATTCCCATGTGTACTTGTAAAATGAGTTCATATTCTACCAAAAGGACAAAAAATGAGAAAAACGAGAGAGTGAGTGAGTGAGTGAGTGAGCAATCTACAAATCAAAAATATGCTATAAAATATTTAAGGAGAGAAAACAGTACCATAGCTATGCTGTGTAAAGCTGGTATATTTACAGAATTATCACTGAAGGTTGTTGCTGCATTTTACACTGAGTCAGTTATTCAGGTTAAATACTATACTATTGATATTTCAATTCCTTCCATGTGTAAAGCTGTTTTGTCATCATATTGCCATGAATTATTTGAAAAATTAATGAAAGCAAGCTACCTAGTTCTGCATGCTACAACTCAGTACCTTACAAGGACAACAGAAGGATAAAAATAAGCAAACTCTTAAACTACGTTTTTATAAATTCTGCTAATCTCAGAATGAACCATTCAAATGCTCCTAAATCCAACATCTGTGCATTTCTAAAATAGAAAAAAGACAACATAAATATTATAAAGCAGATTTTTTTTCCTATATTTTAAATAAATTTGCTTGGTAATGGCCAGTGATTAAAAGCTCAACTATGCAGCTTTTTTAGAGGCAAAACTCCCCTAGGAGAGTTGTAGGGGAGCTTTAAAAATTGCTGTAGGGCACAGAGATCTTAAATGGTGGTTATTAGGAAATCTATGTTGGAAATCATAACCAAAGTTTTAAGTATACAGAAGATAAGCTAATAAACACTAGGGAAGAGATCATGAATACGTGAGAATGAGGTGTACAGATCCTGAAGTGTTACAGGTCACATGTTTGCTAGCAGACATTGAAGGAAGAGCTTATAAGGAACAGAAACAGCTACCTGTTTCTAGGTGTGCTGCTAGCAACATGTCTAATAAAATACATATAATACATAATATATAAAACTGTAAACTATTAAAACAGTGGGAGGAGTGTCATGTATTAGCCCAAATCTGAAAAAAATAGCAGACGGTCACTGAGCAACAATGGTGCTTTAGGAGATGTAGGAGAAATGTGTGATTTTAAGGTCTTTTTACCCATTCTGTGATAATTCAGAGCTTTAGAAAAAGATTCTGAAACCCAAATATTCTTCAGTATCCTCATAAGTGAAATCAGATTTTGACCCAATTTATTTTTTTGACTGAAGTGGAGGTCGAACCAGATAGATTCCACAGATCCCCTCCAACTAAGTCTCCCTGTGATATTCATGTTTTTTAATAACCAGATACCGGGAACAACCATGCTGTCCTACTTTCTTAGGTGTGAATTTCTTCAGCCAAATATTAAGCAGAGTCCAATTATTTAAATTTTCTTGCATAGAGTAATTGTCCTTAAAAATTAAGAAGTCCAAAGGGAAAATACAAACACTGGAAGAAAGAGAGATTGTAAAAATACAGCAGCAAAAGTGATGTGACAGCTTATATTGCACTGAGTATGTGGACAATTCTGGGTTTATTATGTAAAGGTGCTGTTCAGCTGCCAGCATCCATGATGTCACTTTGCAGGCAGTCACCAAGGTCATTGAATTCAGGGGGGTTTGTTAGCGAGCTTTCACTCCTTTCAGAGAGGAAAGCAATTAAAATCTCTTTGTTTAAAAATAGTGAAACTGCACAGTCTACTTTCTGAGGTACCTGGAAAGACTGGAATAGAAACCCGCCAGGGAAAATAAGCAGAATTTGTCTGTAGTAGGCAGAGAGTGGAGTTATTGATTTGTAGGACTGTAAGCTTGTAAATAACAAGCTGAAAGATAAAAGAAGGAAGCAAAAGTATCCAGAAAACCAAACAAAAATAAGGATCATAAGTGACAGTGGTCCAAAAAGGATAAGGCAAAGATTGATACATGTGGTCTTGAGAAAGACTGGAAAGGAGGTTGTGAGAGAAATGAAATGTCGTGGAGTGTGTTCTTTCTGTGCTCAGGACAGCAGAACTGCTCCTGTGCTGCGTTGAGTGAAAAGTTAAATAGTGTTGCAGTTCTACCTCATTGTTGCATTCAACTGAAATTTCCTTTATGCACTTAATAAAGCTGGATTCTATTTCTGCTCAGATATAGAATTGAATTCACACTCATTTTGGTATGAAGACTTTTACTCACTTTTGATTTATCCTTTGTGAAAGAAAAATCTCCCTGTATTGGCAAGACCTTGTAAACAAGTTATCTATCATACATGAGAAACCCACAGCTAAACCTTTGCAGCATCTTGCCATGATCACTACACTTTCTCTTGCAAGGAAGAATTATGCAGAGACTATATATTTTATCTCAGTGATATTCAAACTTCAGTCTATGTTTATCTTTGGACACGGAACTAAGTGCTCTAATTAAAGTAAATAAGAAAAGTAGATTTTGAATCATAGACTTATGCAATTATCATGGTTGGAAAAGGTCTCTGGATTATTGAGTCTAACCATTCACCTAGCAACTGCACTCACCACTAAACCATATTTGCAAGTGGCACAAGAACAAGCCTTTTGAATGCTTCCAGGGATGGTGATTCCACCACATTTAGCTTATTATGTTCCTGACTTCTTTACCTCAAAATGATTTAGTTTAGTTTACTGATGACATGGATGAGGGGATTGTCTTTCATCAGGAAATTTGCAGACGACACTAAGCTGGGAGACTGTGTCGATCTGTTGGAAGGTAGGAGCTCTACAGAGACATCTGGAATGGTTGGATGGACAGAGTCCAGTAAGATGATGTTTACTAAGTCCAAGTGCCCTGTACTGCATTTTGTCCACAATAACCCCCTGCAATGCTACAGGCTGAGGACAGTGTGTCTGGACCTGGGAGTACTGCTGGACAGCCGGCTGAACATGAGCCAGCAGTGTGCCCTGGTGACCAAGAAGGCCAACAGCACCCTGGCCTGTATCAGGAATAGTGTGGCCAGCAGGAGCAGGAAGGTCATTCTTCCCCTGTACTCAGCACTGGTGAGGCCACACCTTGAGTGCTGTGTCCAGTTCTGTGTTCCTCAGTTTGGGAAGGACATTGAGATGCTTGAGCGTGTCCAGAGGAGGCAACAAGGCTGGTGAGGGGCTTGGAACACAAACCCTATGAGGAATGATTGAGGGAGCTGGGGTTGTTTAGCCTGGAGAAAAGGAAACTCATAGGTGACCTTATCACTCTCTACAACTTCCTGAAAGGTGGTGGTAGTCAGGTGGGGGTTGGTCTCTTTCTCCAGGCAGCAACTGACAGAACCAGAGGACATAACCTTAAGCTGTGACAAGGGAAATATAGATTGGATATTAGGAAAAAGTTTTTTACATAAATGATGATAAAGTACTGGAATGATTTGCCCAGGGAGGTGGTGGAGTCACCATCTATGAATGTGTTTAAAAAAAGACTGGACTTGGCACTTGGTGCCATGGTTTAGTTGAAGTGTTAGAGCTGGGTTGGACTCAGTGTTGAAGCTGTCTTCCAGCTTAATGATTCTGTGATTCTGTGGTTGTCTTTTATAGGTCTTGAAAACTTGCTAAGGTCCTTTGCTCTGAAATATTCGAATCTTATATTTCAATAAAACAAAAAGATCAAAAATTTGTAATGGCAGAAGTATGAATAAAAACATTTATATGTAAGTATACCCATGTACAGCATGTGTTTCTGTGGAGCATCCACCTCACTACAATTCAACCATGGTGATCAAAATGAGTGTCTAGGCACTTTTCCATTATAAATATTAAATAAATGTATTTATGCACAGTCATGTCTCAGTGATGGCACAGAAGGAGACAACACAAAGTCACTTTCTTCTTCTTTTGTTGCTAATCTGGTTAATATAAACCCTCCTCTTCATCGATCCTGCATCCTACTGTAGCACAGGTAGGTTTAAACTTTAAGGTAAGTATTTACATTATCCCTTTGAAAAGACTGTATCAACCACATCTCTAAATACAGAGCTTTGAAGTATTCCCTGCAGATCTTGAAAATGTAGTGCATACTCTCAGGCCTCATGACAAAATAAATGTTGGCTGGAATTCAAGTTTAACTAATTTAGACACCTTACTTGGCAACTATATTGGCAGTCATTTAATCTCATTTTTGCCATCTAAAAGTTAGATTGCATTCTCACCTGGAGTTCTTATACTTTCAGTGCAGACAAAAAGATAACCTTGAGAAGTCTAATTGATTTCTATATCTTACATGTCCACCAGTATTGGGTGAATTTGATTATGTAGGACTACCTGTGATTTTTGCCTTTCATATGTAAAATTATTTTAATTTCTAAAGCCTAGATATTTGTTTCCCTGACACAGCACCTCAAGTAGCCTCTCACTCCTGTTCTCATAGTGGCATCTGGAAAGAGGAAATGCTAGACACTGTACAGTCACATTGTAAGAGGTGGCACTGACAGAGCTTGCATTTCAAACAGGCAACACCAAAAAAAAAATGCATAAAGAGATATAACTTCCCCTGTTAGCTGAGTATGGCAAGGAGCAAAATTCAGAGAAGAGCAACAAGAAAGATAAAAGTTATAGTAAAGACAGGATGACTACATGGAAAAATTATTTCAGTCTGGGAAAGACTTATCTGAAACCAAATACTTGGATTCTGAGTAGCAAGGATAGATGAACGAGGCATAATTGCTTTCAAAAGGAAACAGTAATTTTTGAAAGAAAAGGCAATAGTGCATAGAAAAAGCAATAATGAATAGAAAGACAATAAACATAACAGAATCAGCTGAGTTGTAAGGGACCCTCAAGGATCATTGAGTCCAACTCCTGGCCATTCACAGAACAGCTGTAAGAGTCACACCCTGTGCCTCAGCGTTATTCAAATGCTTCTTGTACTCTGTCCAGATTGGTGTTGCAACCACTTCCCTGGGGAGCCTGTTCCAGTGCCCAACTACCCTCTGGGTGAAGAACCTTTTTCTAATATCCAGCCTAAACCCTGATATATTGGAACAGGTTGCCCAGTTATGTGGTGGAGTCACAATCCCTGGAAATGTTCAAGAAATGACCGACCACAAACACCCACAGCTTAGTGCAATGATTTAGTTGATATGGTCAAAGTTTAGTTCGGTCAAAGGTTGGATTCCATGATCCTGGAATTAATTTCCAATCTTAATGACTCAATGATTCTATGAAAGAGAAGACAGCTTGGAAACAGCAGAAGTATAGTGTGCCTGCTCAGTCTCTAACAGCCATGCTTTTTGAGAATGAGATACTTCTTTGCAATTTTCTTCTCTCTGAGGAGAGAAATTTGTCCTTAGAATGACTCTCTTAGGACACTATCTCACTGGGTGCACCTGGAGAAGGAAACTGCATGCACGTGACAATAACTATGGAGTAGTCTCTGGTCCTGGAGCTCTAAGTGGATGCTTTCCAGGAATCAGCATCCCTCAGCTTAGCTCATATTTTGGTAGCAGCCCAAACAGCAAGAAGCTTCTGTCATGTGTGCTTCATGTCAAGACTGCTCTGTGCATAGGAAGTGAAATCTGTCACAATCCATGCTTATGCTGTCTGTACAATGCAGACTCCGGAGAACCTTATTCTTCCTACTGGGTAAAGGTTTCCTGGATAGGAGCTATATCAGCATAATTCCAAACAGCAACCTTAGAGTAAGGTAATATGTATGCACTGAGAGGAGCTCCTGACAAGGTAGCAAACCAAGCTACTTTATCCTTTGAGGTATTGCTACCTTTTATTTGTATAAGAATAATTGTTCTTAAAAATATAGTACAATAGAACAATCAAAATTCCAATAGTTTATAGCAAAATGATTTTGAAATAAATGAAAGTAAAAATCGGTTTGAAAACAAAAATTAATATTAATCTAATGTAATGCTATTATGAAATACAATGTTTTTATGTCTACATGACATAGGAATGTACACATTTATAGAAAAATATACACATACATGTACATATTTATAGAAAAATATAGAATAACAATGTATGTTTGATTAAAATCAGGACAAAGTCGCCAGTCTGGCTAAGAAGGAAGTAAACAAATCAACCAACCAAGCATAAAAATCCACAAAAGTAAAATGTTGTAAAAGGCAATGAGGTATAATGAGATTATTCAAAGGAAACATGTTTTGGCAATATACTGCTTTCCCTAAATCAATCTTTAAAATAGGTAGTGATTATCAAATTAATACTGTTAATACTCCTTACCAATTTGTAGATTTAATATTTTTAAACTGGAGCCAAACCAATTAGTCCACCATCCCTGTCAGATGTCACTAGATGAGACAGTTTCATGGTACCAAAACACAGAGGAAGCATATGCTGCACACATAAATGTATTTTGCTCAGCTTTGTGAAAAGTAATGAGATGAATAGTATATTTTGTGTTGTTTAGTGATACCTTTAATTTGGACTCTGAAAATAGAATCCTCATGAATGGTTTCCTTGTTGGGTGCTTTTTATTCTTTTTTTATTGATGTCATTGGAAGGGCTCCTTTTGAATGCACTTTGGGCTAATGAACCAACATAACTTGTAGACACTAAGAGTCTGAAAGTGGCTGTAGGCAATTTCTCTTGTGTTTTTCTTTTCTTTCCCTTTTGTTCTGTTTTATACTATTTTAAAGACTCAGCAATGCTACAGACTAATAGTTTATGGCAGTCAGTTAATGAGTTGAAACTTCAGTGAGATAGAAGGCACACACAATGGAAATGTGTGAAAAATTGAAACGACAAGGTTGTTAAGGTAACCCTATCTTGGTTGTGTATTTATGAAGCTTATTATAATGCAGTGAAATGAAAACTTAATAAACATATCCAGTCATTATGAAGAAAAAAAACCCCTGAACTGCAAGATGCATGGATTTGCTGTTGCAATTGTATTGTAATGCAAATGAAGCAAGTGACAAACAGTACCCAATTGCCCCATATGGCCAGCCCACACCAATACAGAACATTAAAAAGTAATTTTAAAAACTTTCCTTTTCATATTAACTTTTTAAAACCAGCTGACTTGCTGATTTTGCAAATGAGAATTTAAATTAAAATATTCTGTCCATTGAGAGCATATGAAGAATGTTAACAGGGCTTAGCAGTTACTGACATGATGTGCTTTCAGTGCAGTGTTTTTCCTTAAGTACATAGGTTCATGCTTACACATACTTGCAAAACTTAACACCTAGGAAACCAAATAGAATGAGTGATTCATTATCCTGTCATACCATCGTTTACTGAATTACCATTGTGCAATTCACTAGTACTCATGTATGTTTTCTTCTCTTGATGAAGTCAAACTCTTTTGATGAATACTGTGTATTAGGGCAACACTGACCCTGATCTTTACTGTGCTGTTAGTCCTTCTCTAGTTTTCTTAAACTTCCTGTCCCTAGAATTTCAAGAAAAGCAGATGATGGTGGGTCATTAAAAAAAACCAAACTTTCCAGATTATGATGCTAATTTGTGGTGGTTAATGATAATCAGAAGGTTGAGATGGGGGCATCAACTGTGATTAGATTCAGACCATCAGTGACGAGCCTTAGACATAACAACATAAAATGAAGGCATAGATAATAGACTGCAAGAAAAGGAGATGAATATGTGCCTTCACATACTACCATCAGATTATTAGTTAAACTACAAAAAAGAGTCAAATAAGAACCTGACGATTTATTGTTCTATTTTAACCTTGAACAAACATTAAAAATATGGACACTACAATTGCTGTCAGGTGTTTCCTTAGGATGGTAGAACTGAGAATGCCAGCTGCAGTAGCTGAAGACAGATTGGAATACTGCTGTCCTGAATTGGGCATCTCATCTGGCAACTAAATCCAGCATATGATACTTGACAAGCATGACTGATTTTTCCCTCATAGATTTCAGGTTGCAATACTTTTTGAAACAGGACCAAAAATGTTGTTTTTGTGCTGGTAGAGTTAATCATCATTTTTGGTAATGAGATAGGCTGCCAACTGAAAATTATGTACAACGCTGGTAATTTTGACTATCTTTGTAGTGGAAGAATCTGCTGCATGTAGTAACCAAGCCCAAAATTCACAAGAAAATACTGAGACAATTAGATATATTTTATCATTGGAAAATATCTAATCATTACACTACTGGTAGATTTGAGATGTCCACATGATATGTCTGTTTCACTCTTTTTGTGAACATTGTTTTTTTTCACAGGGAGAAAAAGAAAAGAAAAAATGTACTTAACTGATTGGCCTAGATACAAGGCAGAACTCTGTACATGTATCCTTAGTATCACTTGTACCTAAAGAAAAGTATTCATGAGAATCTGATCTTTCCTTGGCTTTCTGGCAGAGCTGGTGGCAACTGAAGACTGTTCTGAAGGTGAGATAGGGTGCTTCAAAAACAATTCAAAGATGAGTTCTACAATTTTATATTTACAAAGGAGCAATTATATTATTTAATTCCATAATGACATTTTGAATTAAGAAGATCCATATAAACCTATTCAGTCTCCTTAAAAGAAAAATAAAATTGACCTTTTTGAATAACAAATTGCCAGTACAATATAGTTCCCATCCCTCACTCCATGGCTTCTGAACAAAGCCATGAAGTTTTATGGCTGATTTTTTAAAAATTATATGCTTTTCGTAAGCATTGAATGCAATTACTTATTTAAATACCCTACTTTTTATTCCCTTATTCCACACAATAGCTATACTACACCATGCATATTCAATATAGAAAAGTTCTTTATCTTGTAATCATTGCTAAGAATAATTGTGTCAATTTTTACAGAATATACATTAAAAACTTTGAGTTCATCAAATGGAAGACGATTAATGTAATTCACCTTGTCTTAAAAAAACCTCTTGTATTCTGGTGATGTCAGACTGATTCATCAGATTTCTGGTTGAGATTTTCATTTTCAGCAACAAACTGGGCTCCTTGAATATTTCATACTGAGTTATAAGGTGGTGAAGAACAGGTAATTTCTCTGATAAGAAATCTTGGGTTAACTTGCACATCAGTCCTAAGAGAAGGTAGTGGGGCTAATAGGCACCTGATCTATCATTTTCAAGAAAATTTTGAAGTCTGGATCAGTTATGGAGAACTGAAGCATGTATAACATCAATAAAACAATATCCATATGAAACATTACTGTTTTATTTTCTCTATTTTGGTTGTGAAAGGAGACTGAAAAAGAAGCTCAAATTCAACAGTGTAGTCCTATGACTTAGACAACAGAGTGGGCATATGGCTGACTCATGGCTGACGTCTCCTCAGAGGCAGAAAAAGGGATGACTATTCTGCCTGTATTGATATACAGATGGCCTCACATGTTGCAAATTCCATATATTTCTTTAACTTTTGAATAACATTTTCAAGTACCTAGATTAAGCACATTCTGGAAATTAGCAGTATGGGCTTGAAACAAGTTGAGTCAAATTTTCTAAATAATTCACTTTGTATTTTTCTTTTGAAATGCTTGACAAGTACATATGTCTGTGATTCATTCAATTTATGCTGTTGGTCAAATAACTTGTGTTTGTATTCATCCATAATTCATTCAAAAAATTGTACAAAATATTTTAAATAAGTACTATGAATTATGTTAGCTGATTTTTTTTATGACAGATGTGATAGATTGTTTATCAAAATCTTTCCCCTCTTCTCCACTTCTGAAAATCCAATCCAGTCCTTTGTGAATATATTTAGAATACAACTATGTAAATAATTCACAAAGTTTTCTTATTCCAGCTTTTATGGAAAATCCATTATAGTTCATTTTGCCTCTGTAGTAAGTGACCTGAAGTTCAATGATATCTCAAACTGTTCTTCCATTACTTCATCAGTATTTGGATCAGTGACTTAGCCCAAGCATGGAAAGGGCTTTGCATAGAGGCTGCTTCAAATCTCACCACTGCATATCTTATCCCATTATCCGTTGCTAATTTATATGCCTATTTGAAATCAAAGTGGAGCATGTCTATTGAAAGGCAGTATGCAACTAGATTAATTTAACCTTTGAATACATTTATTAAAAGAATGGTGAATTAACCAGCAATTATAGTATTTACTTTCAAAATACGAATAACCAGATGACCTGGGAATGGTTTATCTTTTTAAATTGCACATATAAATGTAAGTAGCTATGTAGCTAAATATATCCAAAGTGTACTGATGTTCTTTTTAAAAAATAAGATGGGTGACTTTCATAGTTGTTAGCATTTATGTTGACTTCTACAGAAGACTGAGGTGGGCATAAGTTGAGTCCGACTATGCTATTATATTTCTGCAAGGTCTTGCAGAATTTTAACAGCCTCATTTTTGTTATTATACAGTCAATATGAATTCAGTCTTCTATTTTCTGACTCTGTGGGTCTGATAGGTTTCACTTGTCAGGGTTATGCATTTTTGTTATGTTAATGAATGAAGAAAGCTCATACAATTTTAAAATACCTTACTGAAAAGCTTGAAAGACAAAAACAAACTGGAAATAGTTGTACATCAAAATTTAGATTTAAAAAGGTTTGCTGCTAAGAAAAAATATTCAATTTAAATTACACATGCAAATTTATTACACAACTTCAGTTAGTACTCAAAGATAATGAAGAACAGTTTTACTTAGTATACAAACATTGTTGATATTCATAGTAATATCAATTGCACTGTGATCAGGAAAATGAGGCTAATTACTTCCAAATATTATTTTGAGGCAGATATTATGCCTTCTACTTGCACAGAGGACAAAATTAAAATACCAGTATCTAAAGTATTTCAGTACTGTTCCATGTTTATAATTATGATGCACAGTCTTTTCTTTAAAAACAGCAGTTTTATAGCAGTTAAATAGCCTGAGCAAAACAACAACAAAAAAAGATTTTTATATTTTTAATAAATATTCTTATACCTATGCCAATTCTTATACCTATGCCCTTTCAGACCATTTATTCTAGGACCTGAATTAAGGCAGTATAAACACTCTAGCATTTTAGTTCAAGGTAATGATGAAGGAATCAGGTTATCTCATTCTCTACTGACATATTATAGCTCCTTGCTCCTTTTACATTCAATGCAGAGATTTTTGATGATCCAGGTTTCTAATAAAGGAATTAGAAGGATGGGTAGACATGAACATGTATTAGCATAATTTCACCCGCTGACATTTAAAAAATTTCACATACTTGTATAGGATATCAGTCCATTTTGTGCCAATTTCAAACAGCAAAGAAAGCAAATCTGAATACCTAAGATAGCATGTGCAGACACACCCACAAACATAGGGGTTCTACTTCAGCTGCTATAAGATCGAAATTTTTTGTCCACAGTCAGTGTTTCTATAGTTTAGGACATTGATAGAATAATAGAAACTCTTCTGCTGTCATTCTCATCCATTTACTTGCATGTACCTGTGATTATACAATACGTTCACAGTAATTTTTATTTTTGACAGAAATCAGAAATCTGTGTGATTTAATTTTCTTTTATCATCATATTTATTTTGCAAATCTGACCCTCAAGAGAATGCATGGAGTAGGAAGTATGATAGAGGAAGAAAATATATGAGCAAAAACCAAATACATTTGCTCAGTAACAGATTTTAGCCATATTTCTCATCTTGGATACACATAGGATGGGAAATTAAATGGTGAAAAATTAATTTTTAATAACATTTTTTATTTACACATACAGACCTGCATATAAGTTATAGCTCCTATATAAACTTTAAAAAACTGTGTAATACATTTTTCATGCATTTAAATACTGTGATATAATTTTTTGGTTGATTTAGGGAACATTTCAGACAATAAAACAGGAAATCTGTTTATGTAGGTTCTTCCTCCTCTTCATTAAAGCTCAGTGTGTATCATTGTTTCATATTTCCCTCTGTTGACTGTCAGATATGCTCAAATAACAGCCTGTTTTTTGTCTTTTGTCTTCCTAGCCAAATTGAAAACGCCTTGTCAAAACTCATGATACTCCTGCTACCAAATGACTATGAGATCCTATAGAATGACTATGGAGGTCCTATGTCTGCTTCTACTTTACTGGAAAGAAAAACGTCTGTGTGGTTTTGACCAGCCTGGATGTCTCAGAAAAACTCTTGCCTGTGTTGAACACTGAGCATCTCATGGAATGACTTTTTCTTCCAATTTAAGTTGCATAGGAGTAACTGATGTAATCCTGACATGATCATAAAAAAGTCATGTGCAAAACAAGGAGGATCCTTATTTGGCACACAACCACCCCAGTATCCCCCTCGTTTATCCCCTTTGCCCAGTGTCTCTTGTCCAGAACACACAGCAAAAACATCTCAACCTAGAGCAGAGATACCCACATTTTTTACCAGTGTCAAACAAAGTCCATATTGGGCTTCAGGCATAAGCAAACATGTTTATGTCTTTGTAGTGTTTTATCTAAACTATTACTGTTCAACTGACTAAACAGTATACTACTATATTATTAATTATATAAATATATATATATGAGCACTTATACAATTATGTCTTACTTATATAAAAATAGGTAACTAAGTCAATATCACCAAGCTGAAATTAAGATTTTCAACACCTTGAAAAAATTTTCTTTGAAATTTCTCTTTACTTTTTCCATTGCTTTGAAATACATATTCTTCTATGTTAAATTGAAAGGTGATATTTCAACATTTTGTCAGCTGCAGTACTTTGTTGTAGTAAAGAGATACATCTCTATTTCGCTCTAAGTCATACAGTTGGGCATCTTTTGCCATACCTGAGGACCCTCAGTGAGTGGAATATTTGTAACTCTGATGTGTGAAGCAATTATCTGCTGCTAAAGCACAAATAAAACAGCTGAAATTTTAAGTTTAACCAGTCTAAAATTTTCAACACTGTCAATGAGAGATGCAAGAAATCTCTCTAAGTGAGGCCGGAATCAGTCAGGAGGGGAAGATTCTGTTTCTCCTTGATGAGTTGCCTTCTTGCACTTTATATTTCCATGTTGATGTCTCTCTCCTTGAATTTTGGAGCTACTATGTGTTCTCATCTAAATAATTCCTTCAGTAATATAGTTTTTTGTATTTTGCATGGTTGTGAGTACAAGCTTTTTCACAGTTCATTCTGCCACTTAGTAATTTTTTAGCTACCTCCTTCTCTTCAAGTTCTGTAACTCTACAGTGTTATCAGCAGTGTGAGGCTATTTATGAGGTACATTGGTTTAATGAATCTGACTTGATTCATATATATAATTTCAGAAGGTCTTTTTAGCAGCCTTTTTCTAACTCCCGGCTTTGGCATCATCATAAATTCCACTTTTAAGTTTTGGATATCTCAGGCTCTGTCATTTTTGCATCTTGCTGGTAAGGTTTGGGTGTAAATATCTCATGTGATTCTGAACTCCTGACAGGATGTTTTGATATGTATTTGTTTTGAATACTCCAAGTTCAACCAATGTAAGTATATGCTGACTGTTTACTTGAGAATTAAGTTCATTTGGTTGTCACCAATTTCTGTTTGAAGTTGCACTAATATTAGTGTTTCTAATCTGTAGAAATAGTTGGATGCTGGAGGGCATGCTCGAGTCCAAAACAACTCTCAAAGCTTGCTAGAAGCAGAACTTTCAGGATTGATTCTAGTTTGACCTGACAGGATGTGATTTATATGGTGCTTTAAACATCGCTTGAAAAGACAGTTTAGAATATGGACAGCCTCTACTATCTCGTGTAGGCACTCACTGGAGAAGAGCAAGGACAAACATATTGGGGCATGCATGATTGATTCAAATTTCAAAATTGAAATTTATGCCTACCCATGCATAATTTCCCCCCTCTTGTTACATACTTTTCACCAGTATTGCTGTTCGTGTTTATTTTGTTAAGTCTTGTTGATTGTTCTGTTGTCCCTCATGTTTTCCCCAAGCTGGTTTCTTTCTAGGTTCTGCCCTCCCTTTAATCTGTCCCTTAAGGTATCCCCTCTCCTTGTTCCAGACCCTTCCCTGCCTGTCAAGGCAACCCTGCCCCTTCTTTCCTGCCTGTCAAGGCAACCCCACCCCTTGTTCTGGAACATTCCCTGTCATTCATCCCCTGAAACAATCCCTAACTGAGCCTCCTTTCCTGCCCCTGTCATGACTGGTTGTTACCCCAAAACCCCACCTCAAGTGTTACCCCATTGGCTGTCCTGTTGTATCCACCCCCTGTTTTGTGATGCTTTATAATCCTGTGCACGGAGGTGCTTGGGGCTTTCTCTGCATCCTGACTTCTCTGATTTCAGTAAACAGCTTGGAACTTCAAGACCTGGAGCGTATGCTTTGCCTTCTTTACCCAGTCCCTGCCTTGCTGCATTGGAGCACTGTTTCTCGAGTGAGAGCTGTGATAGCTCTAAGGTTCTGTCCATGGCTTCACCCCAGCCAGGGCAGTTCCCCACTCTCATCGCTGCTCCGAAACATCAGAGAGCTAGCTTGGGCACTGGTAGGCAGTGGCACACTAGTACTGAAAAGCAAAATAGTTTTGTTTGAGAATGTAAAAAAGATTCTGTGTATCAATTGTATGTAGCCTTAGCATGACCAGATTTCACGCAACCATTTGTTTTTGATAACTGATCTATGTATTTTTCAGGTTATGGATGTTATTTACTCATGGAAAGCATTTTGTACAGGAGTTGTAGCAGTTTTGGGCTAGACTATGCATGTATTACATAGAAGAGATACATGAATAATCTCTGCTTTTTACTGAACAGTGAAAATAATCTGAGAAAATGGCATTAAATGTTACTTTCAAAAACATTGCTGTCATTGAAAAATGCTTTAGGCAATGCACTTATCAAACCATGTAGTATTGTACATATGTACAGGTTTTATAACATCTAGAGTAGTGATTTTTTTCTTAGTAGCAAACTTACATTACAATCAAAGATTTAAGCAATAGAAATATTAAAAAGCAAGCAAAAAAGGACTACTAAAATCATAAAAATTCAGCATTTGTTTTATGGGTTGGTTTGCTATGATAGAAGGATAATAAAGGTATAATAATGTGCTGCAAAACTCAAAATATTATTTTTGAAGGACAAAGAACTTCCTTCTTCTCAGTGTTTATTACTCTGTAAAAATCTCATAGTAGCATGTATCTGAATATTGGATTAAAATTAGTAATTTTAATGGTTAAAACAGATTTTTATAAGCAGTTACTTTATAATTAACATATTAATTTTATAATATTCAATACTTTCTTGCTCATTTATTCAGTCCCAAGATTGAAGATTAGATATAACTTCGCTTGTATTTATGACAAAATTAAATTAACAATTAAATGAACAGCTCTTTATATCTTCTAATCATTACAATTGAAAACAACCTTTACAATTTCTGAAGCAGATTCTATTATTTGGGAAAAATCAAAGATTGACAACATGGGGCTTAATTTTTTCAGAAAAAGAAGAATGGAGAAGCAAAACTATACAAAAAGAAATTGCATGAACTTAACAGATTTAAATGTAAATGGGAGACATTAAAAACAGATGCAATCCAGATCACAAAAGATATATGTGATAAACATGACACGGAAATTAAAAAACAGCATAAAGAGGCTCCTTCTAACTATCTGGTAGTGAGGGTGGTTCTGAAGCACTGAGGTTAGTAAAGGCAAGATCAGACCACAGCACAAAAGCTCAACAAATAATCAAGCACCAGCAGCTAACTGAGCCGTAGGAACACTCTGTCCTCTTTGAATGGTAGCTGCAGGGACATGAATCAGCTGGGGAGAAAGTGGAAAATAGCATGAGGAATCAGATCAAAGTTGAAAAACATGAACTCAGACAGCAGTCCCAAAGTCATAGCTCCTTGGATCTCTCTTAAAGAAAATCAGAATTCAACCTTCCCTAGTGCGTGCACTTCAGCAGTAAGTTCACTGTTTATTTCTGAACATTTTTCAGTTTATTATGACTTGCATACTACTTTATTACTGTTACATGCATGATATGACTGTAATATTTCTATGACACTTGCTGTATTTTAACAATGCAGTTAATCAGGCGCAATCTGCTGCTCAGCATACACTTACTCACTATTGCCCAAAACTACAAGTAATATTACTTACTCATTTTACTGAGGGTTATGTTTGGGCAAGAATATTTTTCTCCAAAGCATTGTTTACCTCTTGCATTCGCATCATGAAGTATTACAATGCATTATCTAATACCACTAAAACTCACTGTATGGTAATAAACCACTGCAATAATATGATCACTGTGTTATAACTCAGCTGTTAACTCTAGCACTTTACTGCAGAAAAAGCATGCCTTACTGTTGGAGAGAATTTTTTTTTTTGCTATTCCTGGATTATTCAGTCTCTGTTAGGTTGTAAAAACACTGCATTGTCTAAAGAATTGCAGAAATATTTGTTTAATTGATGAGTTTATTTCTCGTCTTCATGATGTTCAGATAGGCAGTAACCAGATACCTTCAAAAGGTACTTGTCAATCAACAAGAATATAGAATATCTCTAACTAAATTTACACAATGGTATATCTGTGTTCATAATTACAGAAAACTAGTCTTTTTGATCTAAGCAGTTCTTTGACTTACAGTTAGGTTTGTAACACCTTATGGATGTCAAATATTCTCTTGCCATCTAAACTCTGAGATTCCCTACTGTTTAGAGATGTAGAGGTCTTACAGTTGAAATATTATGTATTGTTATTTTATTGAAAACCTTGTCTATATCGTGATCTCTTGGGCTTGAAAATTTTTCTCTTTGACTTCTATATTGGCTATGGGAAAATTTTGCAGGGCAAGACATTTAATCCACTCTAGCAGAGACTAGTCTTCTGAGCTAAATTTTGTGAAATATCAGAAGAGATAAACTAATAGATGAAATATAAGGTACACTTACGTGATCATATAATTTTATTTTTTAAACATTAAAATCTGGAAAAAAAGATATTATTTTGTTTTATGTCTTGTTGTGATGGTGATACTTTTTTCCTTGTCATATATATTTATGAGAGAGAGGGAGAGTATGTGCATGTTGTGAATATTATTTTTGTCTTTAGAAGTCAAAAGATCAGGCTTCAGGTAATTCTAGGGCTGGTGAGCAGGTGACATGGCCAGGGAGTTGGGAAGGGACTGTATTTTTTAGAGCAATACTGCATGAGAAGCTGGCTTTTAGAGGGCTGGAGACCCAGATATCTTCTGGAGAGATTACAGGGTCTGGGGAGCAACCATCTGCTGCTGGTATGTACATGTGTATTTCTCTGTGTGTAGGTGTCTCTAGGGGTGAGGAATTTGGGGAGATTGAGGATTCAGGACTACACCATAGATGGCCTGTGTGTCTAAGGACAGATACTATGGGATCTATAGTGTGGGTGTGGGGGCAGGACTGGGGCAGAATGGAGGGGGATGGCGAGATGACTAAGGGGATCTCTAACAGTAGCTGATGTGAACCTGCAGCTGCTGGGGCTCACATGTTCAGATGCCAATAATTGGAGAGATTGGGATACAGGGGCAGCTTCTGGGTGTACCACATGTCTGAGCTGAGCTTCTGCAGGGATCCACACTGTACCTTCATACATTTCCCACTTCCAGATCTTCATCATAATTAGCCAGAGAAAATATGAGACACTGGTGTTCTCTGTGGTAATGTGATATCTGATGATGTCTGTCTGTGTTGTTCTGTGTGGCCAGCTCTGTGGATATGTATATCCATGTGCTATATACATATATTTGTGTATGGACCTACTGGTAATACAGGTTCAGCCTCACTGTTGGTTAGACCTGGGGCACACAGCTGCAGCAGCATGAGATCTACCAGACAACAGAATCAGTCTCGTCTTTACTTATACTGAGTTAAGAATCAAATTGTGCATGTTTAGCATCACAAAATATCTATATATCTTCCACAAATTGGGGGAAATCTAGGAAATAAAACCAAAAAATAAATATAACACTTGAATATAAACCTGTGCATTACATTAAAATTAGTCGTTTGTGTTCTCTGAGAACATATTCTCTTAAGTCTGTTGTTCAAGGAATTACCTCTTCGTACATTTTTATTCTTAATATACAATTATCCCAGCATTTCAATGAGATAGTTCAGGGAGGTAAAGCAGTAGTAAACTTCCTGGTCTTTAGGGGGCTCTGCTTTCTGCTGGTTTACCTCTGCTGTTAGACCTGAGCACACTAAGAGGAGCATGAGAACTGTCATAAAACTCGTAGATGGAGCCTGTGGAGGAAGAAAATTAGGCAGCTTTCAGCAAAAACTGATATTGCCCCAGCTTCGCTACAATGCAGTGGTAGGCAGAATTTTTTCCACTTGTTTTCTTTGTGAAGAGAAATAATTTTAAATTTTTCTTCTTCTTGAAAAGTTTCTTGAGAGAAGTTTTCTTCTGTCTATGTTTAGTTCTTATTATGCTCTGCAACTGTAGAAATTTTCTTCTATGAACACTTAGGTCAAAATCATTGGTACCTTTACCAACTACCCCATCTAATATTGTTGCAGCAAGAACTGGGACTTCTTTTTGTGAGCAAGGTGATTGTAGAATACTCATAAGACCACTGAAAGCCTTTGGTAAGAATATGTATTGCATGCAAGTATAGCTGAACATAATAAAGTGTAAGATGGTAATTTTATAATAGGGATTAATAAATTGTCTACAAATGTAAATTTTAGACTTCTTTTCTATTACATTGTCAATCAGTAATCTGTTCTACTATGTGTTCATTTTAAGTTAGAACATAATGAAATAACTTTAAAAACAATGTGTGCATCCAAAATTTTCAGCAATCATTTCTGTTATTTATATACAGAACTCCTCAATTTTCTAATCTAGCCTTGTAATCCATTAGTAAAAAGTAAATTATTTCCATAAGAGTAAGTTAAATAGAAAAAAAGATGACAATATTTAATTGGAAAAATAAGGAAACAATTTTAAGTATTCAATGTATGCCTTTATTTAAAAAAAAAAAAAAAACAAAAAACAAAAAAAAAACCCACAACAAAACAAAAAAAAAAACAAAACAAAACAAAAAAACCCCTATGTATGCCACTGATTCTTTTTTTTTTATTATTGTCTTCCTTCTATGTATTTTTCAGTTGCTTTCTATTTGGCCTGGGAATTGTTGCACTAATCAATCAATTATGGCAGACATAAGTTGAATAAGATCTGAGAAATACCATAGCATGGATATTAGGAGCTCATTTTGTCCTCAGTCTGCTCCAAGGCAGTATTAGTATTCCTCTTGACAGATATTTTTGTTTAACCTTTTCTTAAAAATTTTATGGTAGACCTCCCTAGGCAATATATTTCTATGCTTAATAGTCCTCACCATTGGAAATGCCTCCTAATCTGATGCCTTTTTCTGCAATTTTGGCCTTTCATTATTTTTTTCTCTTTTTTTTTATTTTTTTCTTTTTTTTTTTTTTTTTGGCAACATTGTTCATTAAATACTATCTGCCCTCAGTCCTTTCCCCTTCAGGCTATCCATTATGTTTTCTATGCTTTCTTTTCTCCAAAGTCTTACCTTTCTAGACTTCCAATGAAAATCAGGGATTGAGAGACTTTAGACATCTGATCAACCCTTACCTCATTTATAGCTTCCATGGAATGCAATTACATTATTTTTTTTTATTAATTACCTGATTACAAAGCTCCATAAGAGGGCTTAATAATGCCAGAAGGAAGTGCAACTAAGTTTTTATTCATTTTGGTATGAGTGTCATTTTTTTTTAGGTAGAACTGTACATAAATACAGTACACAGACATCATATTTACCCAAACTTTAGCTTGTGAACCCCTATAATCTCCTTGACTGTGCGGTTGACATGTATTGGTGCAGTTAATTACTCCTCCTTACAATGAGAAATCTTGCAGCTCTTATCAGATCACTTGCTATTTTATTTCTTCAATTTCTTAAGACTCTTTTGTACTCTGAACGTGTTTTGCCTTGCTTTTGCAGCCCCTCCTAGTCCAGTTTCATTTGTCATACTGTCATCACAGAGGTAATTTGTGAAAGTATCATCATACCTTAATGAGGCATATAAGCTACCAGACAAAGAATTCTAGCTGTGATTGTAGCTGTAATAAATTTATTAGAAATTCAGTTAGTAGTGATGCATAGGCATGTCATATTTGCTGGATTCATCTCAACATCCTTCATTCTTATTCATAGAAAGGAATATAAAAAGTAAAGGCACAGTGCAAAATTAGATTTTTGGTAAAATAAAAATTGCTACCACAAAACCCAAATCAAACCAGCCATATATTTTAGACATCAATACCATTAGTGCTTAGACTGACTTAAAAGTTCTGATCTTGATCTAGCTGCGCAGTATTTCTAACAATGACTGAATAAACACCAAAGCAGCTTTATAAATCCACTATTAGTCCCACTCTCATTTTGTAAGTTTTCAGTAGATTTTTGGTTTGCATCAGACCCCACCAAAGCCACAGCTGGATCTACATGAAAACCTTTTTCTTTTTTTTTTGTTTTTCTTCTTTTGTTTTACTACCTTAGGTGCTCAGTTGTGTCTGGTATGCTCTGATTGCTTATGTCTCTTCTTGATGGGATCTCTTGTATCACCTGTCAAATTTGTTGATGTCTCTTAACCATGCCTAGCACACCCTCAAGAAGGAGCTTTCCTTTAGGAGAAGCATTTACCTAGCCCTGAGAACAGCAGTCAGGACAAAGTAACTAGCAGTAATCTCTCAGTAGCCAGCACAGCCCTGTATTACCTTAACCTTCTGGGCACAGAAGAGGTTTTCTGGGAGACTGAGAAGAAGGAAATACTAGCTTTTTAGACAGTATCTAGTGCAATCTTAAAAAGTAAAGGCATCCAAGATACCAACAGGGAGCTGGCAAGAAAACATGGGATACTTGTTTTTTTTCTTGAGTATGATTACATGCCATGAAGAAAACTGTGACACTAGGGACCTCTGTTATTTTTAGGTATTTGAATTCCACTGAGGCTGTGTGAGTATGCTAATTTCTTGTCTTCTTAGTCTGTTGAGGGAGGAGCTTACCATCAGTCACTTACGGTAATTAGTTCCCTGATTACAATGATTTAGTTCTTGTCAAAGAGAAATGCTAATAATTATTTATAATATTCAAAATACACACTATAATTCAAAATCCTAATAAATACTGACATTCATTAAAAAATAAACCAATTTATACCAAGAGTAAATTTGAAATATTACTCTTTTCTTTTCCTTGTATACATAATCTAACTGCATGTTGAAATGTTCCTTTGTGGATGTGACAGTCTGGTCAGAGAGCAAGAAAACGAAATTAGTTTTCTCACAATGGACTTGTGAGACTTTTTAGGGAGTTATAGAGAAATAATGATAACTTGTTAGTATAAACAACCTGCAGGTGGTGCTTTCTTACTCTGTTTTTCTGTTCTTCTCAAGGACTGTTTGTGAGAAAAATGTTTTTGTTAATTAGCCAATCAAGTAGAATGTGTCTAACCTAGTTATAAAAGAAGACAACTTTCGAATTAAAGTGCTGTTGTGTGAACCAGGCTGCTTGTGGATTTGTGACATTTCTTGCTCATTGGTGACATCATTATATATAAATATCTGATATGTTTTATGTCTTAGATTGCATTCATCTTAGGTTGCATTTATCAGAGAAAACCCTCTGTCTGTGAAGCATGTTGTCTTCTACAAGTAATCTCTTTTCTTGGCTCTTTGAGGAAAGCCAAACTGTTTTTATCTCTCTTACGTCCACCTTTATTTCACCAGTTCTTTGAACTTAAACATTTCTAATGTATTTGGGAGATATTATTAGACACCCCAATTCCACAGTGTTATTTCTTTGGAGATAAAATGGATGATTGCAGATTATCTTTTCTGTTAGATATGTTGATTCATACCTTGGTGTCTCAAAAAAGGAGTGACACTCCCTTATATTTTAACTTTGCCTTCACTGTTCAAGGTGACATATATTTCATATAAAACTTGATGTTCAAAATACTTGATATAGCCATTTAAAGGGATAAGTATGTGTAGCTCATTACCAGCTACACATACAGACTGAGATCAGACATGCTGGGATGATAAAAGCTTGAGAATGATTTTGTCTGCTTTTAATGATTTTGGCTGCTTTTAATATTTTTTTCCCTCTAGAACATAATAATTTTTTACTGAAATAATCTTGACTGAAATTTTTCACTTATGACATACCTAATGTTCCCTACAAAGTTTCTGGAATGTTATTTAGAAACCTAAGAGAATTTTTTTATATTTGCTATCCATACCTGATAGCAAATCCATATGCTTTATTCTGGTTGCAGGTCACCATCTTCTGAAACATTTTCATGAATACACAAATCACATGAATTGCAGTTTCACAGTAAAAAAGTAATTCTGGATGCTCAGGGTTTTTTTGAATGTCCAAGTAAGAACTTAAAAAAAAAAAAATTATTTTTCCTGCTGTTTTAAGTTGTTCATCTTAGATGTTTTCTGTCTATCAGTCAAATACATTTATAGTGACAGTAGAACAATATTTACTTGCATTATAAAGATTTTTTGTCCTTGATGAAAGTTTCTAAGGATGTCTTTCTCCTAATATATTGGATACTATCATACTTGATTTTAAAATAGGTTAACTTGAAAAGTGCTGCTAGTGAATTTGGGTGTTGGTTCTTTGAGATTCTATTTAATACCAGGTTTTATTCTGCAGGATGGCTTGAAGCCATAGGTGAATTAGTACTTTTGTCAAAGACTACTTTCTGTCAAAGGAGATTGTACGTATACCTGACTGTGAAAACCAGTACATTAAATACGGTCTTCAGTAAAATTTGCTTCAAAGTGTCAGTAGGTAATGGACATTTGTGTTTAGTGGGTAGACTTTTATTAAACTTCCTTCATATTTTTCCAATCTCATTCTTTTACAAATCCCTTTTAACACTTGTCGAAAAATAAAATCCTGGTGTAAAAGTAAACAGCTCCAATAAGGTCATGAGATTATGAGTGAGTTAAATCCAGGCATTTTTTAAAAGACAGGTACAAAATTAATCACAAACAAATACAATCACTCACACTGTGCACTGTTCCTAATTCTGATTAAATGTAATGTTAACGTGAATTGCCATATAAAAGCTTTGTGACAGTTTCCTAAAATGTCCATTTAGTTACTTCAACACTTAGTTGAAGTGTTTCTTCATCTGTTTGTTTGTTCCTAATAGAAATCAAAACTTTTATGGAGATCTGCTTCTTTGAAGCCAACATGTTCTTCCTACCAAGAAGATATAAAATGCTAATTAGCTCCTAAGCTGTTCTGAATGATTCGATTAGACTTCTTCTATATCCTACTTCTGGTTACACCTTGGATTTTCTTGATGTTTCTTTTTTTTTTTTTTTTTTTTTTAACGATAAAATGGCAACACTGACATCCAGTGTCTAGTTAAATTAATTGCAATTGAGTAGTCCCTAAGGGTACTCCAGGTGCAAATCTTCTATTCCTTACATATTTTCTAGGTATGTTTAAAGATGACAGCACATCCTAGGAAGTAATAAAAACAGCCTTCTAGGAGATAATATGTGCAAGTGAAAGGCAAGGGAATGAATAAAAACTTTGATAAATTTCATCACAATGATGAAATAAGTTACTCATATGATGCTTCATATGATGTTACAAGGTTGTATTACTACCAAAAGGAATTCCAGTTCAAGTTCTACAGGTAGAAGAACGATTTTTTCCCCTCTCAGATTTTCTTTAATTGACAAAATCTCTTCAGCTTAGCAAATTTAAGTTTTGAGTTCCACCATTTGAAATGCAATACAAGTTTTTAGCCACAATTTTAGCATCTTATCTTTACTATCACTGGTCACAGAAACCCTATTATGGGGAATTCTATCCATATGTTCTTCCTGAGTTAGGCCTCATTTTTGACTGGTGTTTTGGGCAGTGCTACCCCTCCATTGCCCTTGTGTGGAGATCATGAAAGACATTACAGTCCTGTAATTCCACAATCTTATCCTTGGCAGGCTATGAAGGAGAAGGCTCTGCTATGGCTTTCTGCATTTTACTCTTTTATCATCTTAAACATATTTTCCAAGATATGAAGTAAGGATTCTAATTATTTCAACTTCTTTAGAGAAAAAAAAGGGATTTTGAAAGAGATCAAGTTCTCTGCTAGCCAAGTCATCATTCCAAGAAACTACAGTCACTGGATAGACAGCTAATAAGTTAAGTCTCTATCCCTATGATTAAGAAATACAATTTCAAGTGAGATGGAACTATGTCTAAAAGTGAATTAAGAAAATAATCACTTCAACTGTCCTTAAGAACATACGATGCTGCTGTGAAATCCTGTCCTAGCATGCCATGCCTTACACAATGTCACCAGAAGCAATCCAGATGGGAAAAAAACAAAAAAAAAACCAAAAAACCCCAACGAACCAACAAAAAAACCCAAACAAACACTAAAAAGCCCCCAACAAACCAAAAACCAAACCAAACAAAACCAAACCAACAAAAACAAACAAAAACCCAACCAAGAAAAAAAAAAAAAAAAACCAAAAAAAAAAAAAAAAACCACCTGTTGCATGGATTTAGAGTAATACATAGGAAAATAAATCACAGGTGAAATATCTTGGCTTGAAGTGCAGTAATAAAGGCAAGAAGGAAGGGGCTCATCAAAATTATACCACTTCTAGACTCCTTAAATCGGAGCTAGACTCCTAGCTTAAAAGACTGCAAGGTATAATGTTTTTCCAAGGCTGTGACTCAGTAGCACAAAAAACATAAGGCAGAGCAGACATTACTTTTAATAAGTTCATGTTTTAAAGTCCTTAGTCCTACAGGTATTTTTCTGTTATTCTCAGATTGTGAAACAATGAATAGTTACTGCAAATATAAAGATAGTAATTGACAGTGGGGAAGATTTTCATGATGGTCTACTCAGAGTTTCGGCCAGAGTAATACCTAATAAAATGGTCTAAAACAAGAAACGCATATGTTTTATCTAGTACAAAAAAATTGTTCCATTCAACCTGGTAGAAAATTCATCCTTCCCTTCCCTGCTTGACATTGCCCTGCCCTTACCTCTCCTCTTTTCCTCTTCCCTTCCCCCATCACCCCTTAAAACCTCTTCCTATTTTCTTTTCACCACCATTCTAACTGACATACACTTTGAAATGAATCATTATTAATGGAAAGCACCCATTAAAAGGAGATACTATTTTCAGAGTGTAATAAGTCTTATCATTAAGTGTAAAAAGCTATTTTTTTAGTCAACAATGAGAAATTTTGATGTCTTTAAAAGAGATTATTTTTAAAATTAGAAACAAAAATATTTAAAAATACAGAAATATTTAATTTTATAATTATTTCTATATATGCAATAGAATATAATGAAAATGTTGCAATAAATGTGCAATTAAATACTTCAAAATTGTTGCATCTCGGACTTTGGGTTTAGATCGGGGTTCTGATGTGTGGTAGCAGATTCTGTGTGCCCCCGTGTACCTCCTGTGCACCCCCTGTGTTTTCCCCTCCCCGTGGTAGTTTGCTCCTTGCTGCATACTATTGGAGCTTACCCCAATCACTCCTGCAGACTCTCCCCGTCCTGTCTGGAGAGTTCCCCGCCAGTCACCCTGATCCCACATCCCCACTAGCCCAGGGACCCAAGAACCGCCCCAGCTGCGCCTCGGTTGGTCGCTGTGGTCGACGTCACCGCTACGGCAGCAGCCTCTATTGGATGGGAGGCTGTGGGTCCCCTCATCCCACCCCCCATAAAGTCCTACACCGCCAGAACCTCGGGGCCATTTTCTCCCATGCGAGTTCTGGGAGAGGTTGCGTCTTTCCACCAAACAGCTCTGTGTGACCAGTAAACTGTTCCTGCCAAGCACGGAGTAAATGGACAAATTCCTTACCTCTTTGCCGGATCCCTAGCGCACGGTTACAGCGTCTGGCCAGCCCATGCGCCTGGGACACGGAAGCTGTGTCCAGGAACCCGTGGCAGAAACCTCGGCAGCACGTGGAAGCTATGCAACAGCCGGGCTCCCAAGAGCTGCGTGCGGCCGGGGAAAGCAAACCAACGCCACACAAAATACTTATTATGTCTGTTATATAGTTTTTTGGCTTACAATAATTGTAAATAGATAATGAAAAAATTGAATTCTATACAAAATTAATTGGCTTAAAACTACATAATTGGACATTACTGAACAAATCAAAATCCAAATTATCTGTTCTGACAATTACTCTGTGAATGATATTGTAAAAAATAAACATTTCATAGCATTTTTGTGATGAAAACTGCGAGTACCCTCCTGCCACTAAATACTCACCAAACTGGAATCTTCACAAACAAAAGCTGCTACCAGGGTTTTTGCTCCCGGGAAGCGTCCGTTCTTCGGCGTTCTGTGGCCATGAAAGGTTGTGCTTCCAATCCCACACGGGAAACACGGCGTGCTTTCCTGTGGGTGGCAGAGACGTCACTGACTTACTTTGGGGAGACTCTGCTCCCGTTTTCAGTCCAGCATGGAGCACTGTTCTCGCGCGGACCGCGACTCTGCAGTGGCAGCGGTGGTTTTCTGCGCACCTCCCGGGTGCTCTGTGGTGACTATCTGCCTGCACTGCGACTCTGCGCTGGCCATGGCCCTACGTTGGGCGCCACTTGCGGCAGTGCGTTATTTTTCTCGGCCCCGGTCATCTCCCGAGTGCCTGGCTTGGGCGCCTTGGATTCTCATTGGGGCCAGCGCTTGTCGCTACTTCTGGGCGCTTCTGCTGCCGCTCTCTGGGGTGGGCTGGCCACACTTTGCTGTCAGCGCGAGGGAGGAAACAAAGAGGCTGGGAAAATGTCAAAATCCGTCCGCGTGGTGGCTGGATGCTTTATTGGCCACGAGAGCCATGATTGAGAAGCTGCAGCCCGCTCCCAACCTCGCATGGACGAAAGTGTCCCTGGGACGGGGGGGGGGGGGGGGGGGTGCAGGATGATATAGGGGTGGGACAGGGGGAGGACGGGGAGTCCTCCCGCCCAATGAACACAGATGCCATGGTGGTGACGTGTACTACAGTGACCAACGGGAACACAGCAGGGGCGGGCATGGGGCTTCAGGGCCAGTGGGATCGCGGGAATGGGGTGATGGGCACGGAATCCTCAGGAGTAGGCAGGGAGTGGTTACAAGAGTGACAGGGGGAAGCTCCAATGGCAGGCAGCCTGGAGCTGACCACTGCAGGCAGGGTGGAAACACGGGGGATGCACGAGGGTACACAGAACCGGCAAACTAACAAAGATCAGAATGCCTAATCTGAACCCAAACCCAGCATGCAACAGAAAACATTTTTGGAAAAATTTTCATCCATGGTTGTGCCTTTCTGTATCAGGTAAAGGAACTGATAATAACAATTTTTTCTACTGTGATTGTAGCAGTGCATGGCAGCAGTGTTGATCATGTCCAGGGAAGCCACAGCCTACAGCAAGGAAAACAGCTGAAAAATCCATTTTATTTCCCCCCAACAACCCCATGCCGGGGGGAGCAGGGGGCGGATGTTGTACGCCGGGTTGGTTCAGTTAGGGGTTTTAATAAATGTTAGTTAGTCGGTTCTATGTACCCCCATTTCCCCCTCACAATGATTCGCTCTGAGTCACCATTAGAGCTCTTACATGTCCATCTTGTAGCCACCCCCTGTTTATTCCTAAAAGTTCTGTGTCAGTCACCCCATCCTTGTATTCCTATTTGTCCAGGAACACTGTACCCACTTCTGTTATGTCCCCATAGGCTGTTGTGATCCACGTCACTCCCCTGTCATCTGTCCCCATTGGGTGAGGCGGGCTTCCGCCCCTATCTGCCCACCCCCTATTTAACACCATGCCTCCATTGTTCAATCGCCATTTTGTCCTTGTGCGCGCTTGGAGACAGCCGCTCCAGCCACCACAGCAGCCACGCGGGAAATAAACGTTCTCCAGCCACACAGGCAAGGTGTGCCTGTCTCGTCCCTTTGTTTCCTCTCAGTGTTTGGCTATGAAAGAGGCAAACCCACGCGGACGCTCAGCCATATAGCCTCCGCCCACGCAGCAGCCCTGGTCTCACGAAGAGGCAGAGCCTAGCTGGGCACCCCAGCTGCCCGAGACCAGGGCAAGAAGAACAAAAGCCGCAGGCGGAGGCCCAAGAGCCTGAGCAAAGCCCAGAGAGCTCGAGAACAGAGAGCAAGCAGACCCAGGGCCATAGGGTTTTATCTGGTGTCCCATGGGAGGAGTCTTAAGATCAGATTACACCTTCCTCAGAATGGGAAGGTTCCACATGTGATATGGCTATTCCTATTTTATCTTCTATTTAATTTATAGTCACAGTCAAAATGTAGTAGAATTTACAAGGGTTTTTGAGGGATTAAAGATCAATATTTTGCATGAAGCTAGCATTTTTACTAACTTTGTGGAAACATTTGTATAATTTAAATTATGGCTTGGATAGGTGCATTGCTGTATTCCATCTAAAAAAAATTGTGTCTTGAATCTAACAAAAGTAGATAAAATTCAGTCAAGGTTTAATATACTCTACCTGCTCCATAGTCACAGGAACTTATGAATCAGCACAAATGAGAATATAGTCACAGGCAGCAGCTGAAAGGGCAATTATGTTATGCTTCAATATAAAAGCTATTTAAATTTACTGTTGTAAACTTTAATTGCAACTATCTTGTCTTCTGTACATCAGCCTTCAAAATTTCTGAACCTATCTAGGATCAGTTTTCCTTCATATTACTTTTGATAAGTCTTTTTGAGATCAATATAAATCTCCTTTTATCAACTTGTCTTTATTCAAATTATAAGTTTTCATTTACCAATATTATACTTTGCAGACAGCAAGATCAAACTCATATATGGAATTTTATAAAAATAGTTGCATTTTTCCATCATGTTCTTCATTTTTTTTTTTACTTCTGTTTTCAGTTGAGAACAGCAGAACAAAAGCTATTAATTTTCCTTTACTTATCTTGGGTAATATAAATTTCCTCTGTATTCTCTTTGGTTTCTGGGAAATTAGGGTAGTAAAAAAAACCGTAAAAAAGGATAGCTAGAACATATCTTTTATTTCAGATTATCTGGTGTCACCTATTTTAAAACAGACTTAATGAGCTGATACAATTAGCATTCTTTCTTGTCATCCTCAGGATATTGTAATTACATAACTACCTCACAAAGTTAATGGGTGACCTTTAACATTACTGAAAGTAGTCAGGTCCTTTAGGTAAATATATTGGAGTCTGCGGACCAAAAACATAAGTACTAACATCAACACTCACTTGAATGAGCTGTGCATTTCTGAAGATTATTTGCTACATTAAAAAAAAAAAAAAAAAAAGAAAAAAGAAAAAAGAATGATTCTATGGGGCACTGAGTAACAAGGTTATTTGGGCTGGCAGGGGTAGGAGGAGGGGTTGGGGAAGGCAGCCTAGGGTTGCCATGGGAAACAGCAGTTGTATGAGTTCTCCAGCCCCTTTTGTAAGAGAATTGTACCCTCCCCCTGTCCTGTCAGTTATTGTTCAAGTCTGCCCCTTAGCCTAGAATCTTCTCTGTTCCATGTTTTCCCTTTGGTTCTTCCACCAAGAACACTCCTTTCCCTTTTCCCCACTGGTTAATGTTACATTTCCCCTCCCTTTAGCCTTTTCCCGATTGTACCCTCGTATGCTAAACCCTCCTACCCTTACGCAGTTAAAAGAATCCTCACCCCGCCCCTCGGGGCTCTCGGAATCTGCCTCCCTTCTGCTCGTTGTCTCCCTGTCTGCCCCTTCTGCGACCCTTCAATAAACGAGCAGGATTTCAGCAGCCCGAGTGTCCCTCCTGTTCTTCTGGTGGACCCTCAGATGTACCAGCTATCCGAGCTTCGTGCCGAGTGGCTACAAGCCCCCACGGCTCGGCAGGCAGGTATGAAACCATCCAGTTGAAATTAAAGGGCATTGAGATGGACTTCATATTCTTTGTTTCAGAATTTTTTTTTTTAACTGATTCTCTGACAATATTTATCTGCTTAAGACCCCTTGTTGTGGCATTGCGTTGTTTTTCCCGGTCCCAGGCAACTCTGGAGAGCCTGGAATGGCACTGCTTCTCGGCGGCACCAGGGTGCCGCTTGTCCCAGGTGCTGCTGCATTCCGCACACTGGGGTGGGGCTGGCCGCCTTCTGTTGCTGGCGCGAGGCGCGAGACAAAGAGGGAAGGAATGTCCAGTCTGTCCGCATGGTTAGCTGGAAGGCTTTATTTGTCGCGGGGAGCTGCGATGGAGAACCGTGGCTACGAGGGAGTGATGTGGACCGCAGTAGCCAACGGGGATGCGACCGGGCGGACACAGGGCTCCCGAATGAACGGGGTTGCAGGGACAGGGTAACAGACGCTGAACTCTCCAGAGTGGACAGGGGGGTGGTTACAGGACTGGCATGGTGATGCTCCAATGGTAAGAGACCAGGAGTGGACCACAGCGGCGGGGGGGGAACACAGGGAGTGCACAGGAGTACACAGAATCGGCTAACATATATCAGAACCCCTAATCTGAACCCAAACACGGGATGCAACACCTTGTGATACTGAGAACAATCAGTCTTGCATCTAAACTCTCCTATATAGGCATAGTTTAGATGAATTGTCATTCTCCATCTATTTTATATGGATTTTCGTAGGGAATTGTACTGTCTCTGGCTAGAATGGTGTTAACTATTTTTTAGAGCACTGTGCTGGTGCTGTCTTTTGAAAAGACACTGCTGACAACCCAGCAGTGTTTTGAGTATTTCTGAGCAGTGCTTGCACAGCATCAAGGCCTTCTCTTTTTCTTACTCTCTGCCCTGCTCAGTGAGTAGGATAGGAGTAGGATGTGAGTGCTCCAAATTGACCAGAAATATATTTCACACCATGGGATGCCATACCCAGCCACAAAAGCTTTAGAAGGGATGTTTGTGGTTATGATATTTATCTTCCCAGGAAAATGTTACATATACTGAGGTCCTGCTAAAGGGGGCTATACATGGCCTGACAGTGGAAAGTAGTGAATAAATTCCTCTTCTTTGTTTGCACACTTAGCTTTTGCTTCGCTTTTAATGCATGGCAGAAGGTAATGAGATGCTGGATGGTGACTACTGTTTTGTGCCCATCAGTGATAAAGATAAATCATAACTTGTATTTTCAGTGAGTGTAGTACGGTTTTTTGGGGGAATTTGATGCCATTATTGAAGCTTGACTGCTGTGCAACTGTGTTTGAATGCTACCAGATGGACACTGTAGCATGGTATTTTCTTATTTTGAAAAATATCAAAAGCTAGTTCAGAAGTATTAATAAGGACCTACAGTAAGTGTCATCCAGTCTACCTCACTTCAAATAAAAGCCTCTGAACACAGAAGAAAAAAAAAATATATACCCAAATCCAAAACAAAAGAAACAAAGAAAACAAGAAAATTAACAGTTTGCTTCACAGCAAATAATTTTATCTAGAGTACCTAGAGATCGGAGGTCAGTTCTCATCTCCAATACAGACATATGCAGTGTACCATTAGGAAATTCTGAATGTGAGTTTAGATGACAGGAGGAGAATAACCCTAGTGGAGGGAAATTTTCTCTCAAAACTCATCTTCCAGAATAAACCATCCGAACTATACATAAAGCTTAATGACTAATCGCCTTTTAGGACTGGTAGAGTTTAAATAATGCTGAAATTGCTGTTGATTTTTTCCTAAAAACTGAGTCTCTGCAAAGCAGGAGCGAAGGAAAATATCACCAGTATTTTGTTTTATTTGACAAACGCATACTACATGCTCAATGGCCAGTCTTTGAAACTCCAGCGTATGGATGTCAGCCAAGACACCTTTAAATCAAAGGCAAGAAAAGAACCAGTTCTCCAAGGCACTGTTTTCTTTGTACTATGGGTTGGTTAAGGTTGAAATGTGAGCTCCCTTGTCTTTGGCTTCATTTGAAGTTTGGGCCCTAGATCAGTCCCTTCTGCCTTCTCAGTTCCTATTCACTTACTGCTATGTGCCATCTCTGCCCTAGGAAGATTTGTTTCATGCTGCTGCCCAGGTTATATCTTTTTCAGATTACAGAACTACATAACTTTCAGACTTTTATGACAATCTGACTATATATTTGCATTATTCACATAATTCTTAAGTTCTGTCTTGAATATATATCAAAAATATTTGCTTCATTGATATGTTTTTCACATAGAATTTGTGGTAGTACAGACTGACTACTTATTTTATTTCTGTAACATTTTTCTGTAACATTTATGTCCCATGTTTTCAACTGCTTTAACCTTGTGTTTATTGTTGCTTCTTTTCTCTCTGACTTCCTTGTTTTCGCCTGGCTCCTCTTTCCCGGGGCGCTGGCCAGGCGCTTCCGGGAGCAGCCGGAGAGAAGCAACAAACACCTTTGTGGGTTCGTTTGATACAGACAGAGCTATTTAGAGAGCGCGATCAAGACCGGGATAAAGACACTCAAGAGATTGAACAGTTGTTGTGCAGTTCAAAGTAGGTTGTATTTTCTCGAACGCCGCACATACAAGTGACATTGATCAGGAGTCGAGACACAGGTTTTATAGGGGAAAATAAGAGATAAGGTGAAACCAATAGAACAATGCCCAGTGTGAATATATTATAGGTAAAATCCAATGGGAATAGCTTCAGGGGGAAGGATGAATACACGTAAAAATACAGAATAGAAACTCCAGCTTTAGGTTTAGGAAACAGAAACTCCCATTTCAAATTCACAAAGCCTTTTTGCTCCGTTTGCGTAGCTGTACACTACAACAGTTTATACCTTATGTTCTTATGACCCACACTCTTCCTTTATAGGAGTAAGTACATTGCAAAATCTCATATTCCAGTCTTGCATGACCTTTTAGAGAATAGGATGGAATTAATAAGGATTAAGTGCATGGTATTTTACTTGGATTGCAGTGGTCACTTGTATAACCATATGATGGGGAACAGTGGGTTAGGGAGCTGTTTTGACATTGATCTTAAACAAATAGGTTACAAGCTGAACATGAGATACCAGTGTCATGCCCTGTGCAAAAGGCAAATATCATTGTAACGTATTTAAATACCAGTTTAACTCATATGATATGTGAATAACCCATAAAGTCTTTTCAAAGTTACTGAGGTTTCAGCTAGCATATGGTGGTCAGTTTGGGTTATTGTGGTTAAGAAAGATGTGTACAGATGGGATGCTGGAGACAGCTGAGAGAATGATCAGGCATAAAAAGGAATTAACTAAGAGAAAAAAAAAAAAGAAACCTGGAGATCTTTTTTCAATAAATTGAACTTAAAACTTTTTTCCCGAGATGGCATAATAATAGTTTTCACACAATGAATAGGATCAAAGATTTAGATAACAGTATTAAAGATTCAGGTATAATTATTATTACCCTCTGCAGAGCTGGATTTTTAGAAGCACTGAATTACCTGGAAAGGCTGAAATCTGAACATCGTTAAGGTCACTTTAGACTGTTGTCTCTTTAGACTGAGCCTGCCTTGGTATGAAATAGATAGACTGGATAACTTTGCAGGGTCATTCTTTTCTACCATGTTCTTATTAATAAAAATACGTTTTGAAGATTTAACTTGAATTGTGAATTGATGGGATATATTTTCTAATATAAGAACAGAGCATAAACTTTTACCGTGAAAAAGGGGAAAACAGCTCTTGTGTTTAAAAGGTTAAACATTTGGGACATTAGAATTTTCTGATTAGTTCTATTCAAATGAGTGTATATGTGTTTCTACCAATGAGTGTATATGTGTTTTTACTACCATGCCAATAACGTCTTTTAATGGTGCTTCCTTTGTTAAATATCTCTCATTCTCAGGCAATAGGTAGCCATTGTTATATACAAAAATGTGTGTTATCAGTATAGTCTTCTACGTACTTTGCAAGGTCCTGCATCAATCAGGATATGTAAATGTAATCAACATAAAAAAAATTCTCAGCTAATTAGTTTTTTATCTTTTCTAACATTATTGGTATATTTAGAAGATGTTGCATGGAATGTTGGGTAATAAAACAGAAGACAGGCTGTGTATAGTCTTAAGGCAGTTATAACTTTTTAAAAGTCAACAGGTTTTCATCTGTTCCCCAACAGACATTTGGTTACATAAAGGGATATTTTCCTGTCCATTTCCTGTCTTGATCACTTTTTATTCAGTCTCTGGTACTCCTGAAAAATTTTAAAAAATATTATATGGAAGGAAGATGTATTTCTCTTGGGAACTGAGTAGATTGCTGAATCATTTCAAAATGGTATTTTCTGGCCTGAGAATCAATCTAACAAACTGAATTCTAAAAGCTAAAAAAGAGAGCCATAAAAATGAAATTGAAGGATTTATACAGTTTAGAATATGCAAGCTATTGTCATACATACATGCACTTGCACACACATACACAAAGTTTTGTTCTATCAAAACTTGCATATATGCATACACATAAGTATACACATAAAGTTCAGCTATTGTATCTCAGGATATATAACTTCCTAAAACTTTTATTAATAGGAATCCATCAAGCTGTTTGGTACTTTCTTGTCAATATTTTTTTTTGCTGGAGCTGCTCCACTGAAAGAATTTCTTTCATGTGTTTTAATACAAGCATACATTTTCATGCAGCTGTTAAAATCTGAATCATTATTGCTGTTATTATGAAGGCAATATACCTTGCATACAAATCTGTTCTCTTTCAAATGCTTTACTTAAATGAATCAAAATGAAACTCATTTAAATGAAATATATATATATAACTTATTTGCATTATGTTATCAATCATTTCTCTTTAAACCTAAACCCTCAAAACCTGTTTATGCCAGTGATACTATATTAAAGATAAACATATTATCACAACAGAGGCATTTTACCGATGTATTACACGATTCCATCAGTAGAAAATAATTTTGGTGATATAATATTAGCGCAATGCCACAATGACAATGCATTATTTACTGTAAATAGGTTGCGATGCTTCTCAGATTATAATAAAGCACACTTTTCCAAGTGTGTGGTTTAAAAAGAGCTATTCATAAAAAAATAAATAAAATTGTTTTATGAAGATGAGTTATGTATGCTTCAAACATCCCTTTTCAGTTTGTTGTCTGAGAAAATACTTGAACTCTTTGTCACAAGTACAGACAATCATGTTTAAACAAAATTACTTTAGGATTTTGAGGTATTCCTGTCCCAACTGCAGTGAAATGTGATTTATGAGGACTGAAAAAGCTCACTTCTGATGCATAGTGAAGACATAGTGGATACACTGGGAGTAGTTGTGGTGCAAGGGCTCCCCAAAGCATGATGATCTCATGGGTCAATTCTGACTTACACAGAGAACTTTGAAATAGCAATTATTTCATAAATATTTTATAAGAACAACTAGCACAAAAAAGGGGGGTGGAGGGAAGTTGGGTTTTTTGGGTCTTTTTTTTTTGTTTTTTTTTTTTAATTATGATTTCTAATCCAGACACTCTCCAAAAGAAAGAGGACTACAGTTTTCAAAGTCATTGTGTTTATGTATCAAGGTGGCTGCAGCGGCTCGGTGAGAGGAGGCTGGGGCTGCCCCAGTCAGACACAGCCGGTTCCTGCCGAACACAGCCGGTTCCAGACGGATACAACCGCCCACCGCAGGGCACAGTGGAGCCCATAGCTGAGGGGCAGCACTGGGGAAGAAGTGAGGAAAAAAGGAGAGGAAGAAAAAAGATAGTGGGAAAAGCATCTTTGCTGATACAGAGGTGAAAGATGAAGGAGGGGAGAAGGTGTTGCAGGTGTGGGAGCATGTATTCCCTTGCAGCCTATGGAGGAGCCTATGCAGGCGTGTGCTTGCAGTCTTATGAAATTAATGAAAAAAAATCGAGTTTTATAATTTTTGGTTAGAACTGTTGGTACCTTTACATATTTTTGAAGAACAACATTAGAAAATGTTTTGTGAGTGAAGCTTGACATGATGCAGTAGCCAACTAGGCAGCATTATCTTTGGCAGTAGAGAGAAGCCATCCTGGGAAGGTATTACATTCCACTGGAATAATGTTAGGATCCCACTCCTAATACCAATTAAGGTTATGATCCTCTGGAATAATACTAGGATTCAGTTATTAAAAGATAACTGCCTGAAGTAAGAGACCTTATGCTAAATTCAATGGTATGGATTGCATTTAACAGTAAATGTGAGAGAGGTAGAAATAGGAATGGGGTGGGAAGAAAGAGAGAGAGAGAAAGAGAAAGATTATAGTCATCAACATGTTTGCCCTGGTCCTTCTTCTGGTCTTCTCAGTGGTAGGATCCCCAGAGTGTCCTTCTGGAGAAATTGGAAAAGACTTTTGAGATCATTGAATCTAACCTATGGCTTAATACCACCTTGTCAACTAAACCATGGTCCTGAATGCCACACCCAGTCTTTTCCTAAACACCTCCTCAGATGGTTACTCCAGAGGAATATATGCCATTCCCATAACTTGGGATGGCATGTGTGTAAGCAGTTGCTTCCTCTCCCACAGTTTTCCATGATGGGAACTTCTGTCCAAATAGATTACTCAGATCTGACTCAACAGGCCTTCCATCTTCCTGTTGTTGCATCCATGCTTTTCCCACAGTCTGCACAGTGTAATCTTGTCTGGTGTGCTAACTCCAAACATTTCACCTTCTTGTAGGCCTGAAATTAATGCCTTCCTGTTTGTCATCTGTGCTTGTTGTGGTGGCTTATCTTGTGAGGACTTCCTCCTACGACAGTGCTTTGGAACAAGCTGGCTGTATTCTTTAAATCCTGACAGAAGGATACTGTAGAGACTAATCTGGAAGGAAAGCCTGTATAAAGGAGAAGGAAAGAGTATGTAAGCATTCAGCCACTGGGTGCTGTGAAAGGAGGAGAATGGATGGAAGTCTAATGTGCTATAGCAATATCTAAATTACTAGGACAGCTTTCTTTGTCTCCATAGGGAAGTCCTACAGTGGTTTGGTTTTTTTTTTTGGCTGTAGGAAAATTTCATAACCAAGGGATTTTTTCTGAGTGATTCGGTACATCCTCTGCTGTTCATCTTTTCCACATTGCTACACAGTGCAATATATGAACCAGGACAGATCTTAAAAATTATTTATCCTTAGACAAAGACTTCTGTAAGCCAAAACAACTGAAAACTGTGATGGAACTACACTTGAGAGGAAACTTGATTTTATATAAGGGTAAGAGGAAGCAGGCCTTACTTTGTCCCAATTTCCCTGGTCTCTGGATCTTTTACTTTACAATCTTATTCCTACAGATATTGTGGAGGTAATCTAGACAGCCAGTTTCCATGCCTATGTGCTTGTCTTCATTATGATGCTCTGAAGTCTGCAAATATTAAGAAAGCGTTTAGGCTGTTTCAGGGGAAAGCAAGTTGTAAGCCACAATTTATATGCATGTCTGAGATTTCAGAACAGAGATAATTGATTCCTATGTGACTGTTACCAAAATGAACAATACTTACATTAAGGGGTTTAAGTTTGGGGTTTGTATTTGGCTTGTTTTGATTTTACTTGACAGTGAGTGTTGAAAGATTTTTCCTTTTTTTTTTCTTTTGTGTATGTGTCTTTGGCCTTTTAATATAATATAACTTTGTCTAATCTAGCCTTTGCCAACACATGTCTGTGTCACATGACCCTCATTGAATCAATTCTAATTTGCATCTGCTCTATCATGTCCATAATTTGTCTTTCACAAAGTCATGGCTCATAGCTTCATTAATCATGCCAAAATTTCTAACTTTCAAAGTTTCCGTGGATAGCTTGGATGCTGATGGGGTGGATTTTAGTGTTGAGATTCATCACTTGTCTTGTAGTGTTTTTGAATTCTGGAGAGGCATGTTTGCTTTTCATCATGCAGACACTTATTCACTGACTTACTTGGAGAATGTCATGCATATTAACAGAAAGGAACATCTCTTCTAAAGCTTGAATACATTATTTATAATTACTGTTATTATTGATTATGTCAATGTTATATTGTTGTTGTGGCTGTGAATATGGTTGTTATTTTCCCCTAAAACTGGAATAATAACTTTGGAATCAGAATTGCTATTTTCTGCACTTCCAGTGGGTGACTACAGACACATTGCTTAGAACTTATGGCTCAGGTTTTTTCTCTGTTTAGACACAGTGTCTAAAATCCATCTGAGCTAAGAAATGAGACCAGGCCACTCAATACAGAACAAACATCTACCATAATGAAACAGTTAGAAAAATATCTGGTTTGAATATGCAAAACATAATAGTTCTGTTTCCTAATTTCCCTGCACTTGACTTTACATGCTTCCAGTACTCTTTGTACCTATCTTAGGAAGTAATTAAATTTTTTAAATGAAATTTGATTATGCATATCACATCTAAATACGTGCAAGCCCAAATACAAAAGTTCTTTCTTTCTAGATGTGTGTTTCAACAGGAAAAGGTCTTTGCTCTATAACTTCAATAAAAGAGTACTAAGGAGTAACCTACCTTCTCCCATAAATATTTAGGAACATTACATCAAGGGAAATAACTCTTATGAAAAAAAATCCCGAATTTACATGTTCGAATGAGACTGCTCTTCAAGTTTCTTACTCACCCATCTGTAGGTAGAGGGAAAAATTCTGTACAATGGAATCTCGACTATTACATTTACATATGCAGGTGAATAGGCAATGGAAGAGTGGGAGTTTATCAATTTGATAATAGAACATGATTTCTAGATTTTATTTATAAAGCCAAATTGAAAACTATTATTATTACCAGTGAGAAATACAGTTGAAACCAAAGGAAGATAAGATAAAATTTGCAGAGACATTCCTTAAGTTTCTATTCTCTTTTAAGACCTATTTAATGGTTAAACTGTTATTCAAATTTTTAATCCAAGTTTATATTTCAGGCACATGATCTGAAATAAACCCAATGTCCATTAAATGTGATTTTCTGAAAATATGTTGTATTGTTCATATTAGAAATGGGGAAAGAATAATAAAACTGGGAAAGCTAATAACAGGCTCTCACAATTATTTGTATTATTTTCTCATCTGTAATGCAGACTAAACCCAGTATAGATCCCATGAGATATTATAATAGATATTATTTAATTTATGAAATAGGAGTTACGTCACAAACCCCAAATTTTGTTCTTTTTACCTTGCTCAGTCATATTGGATAAATTTATTCTTTATCACACCTGAAATCCATTACCATGTTACTCATAACAAATATTCATAAATGTTATGTTCTATTTTCTCACTCTGAAAGATATTAAATGTATATGCAGACTCATCCCAAATTTTACGTTGAATTCCAGCATTTATCACATTTTGAAAATTAAATTTTCAAGGTTCATCTTATATTTGCTGTGGAGACACAGTTCACATAAACCATCTCAGTAAATTATAACATTTTTCATTTTTTATTTCTCTGTAGTGTAGCAGGAAATAGAATGCAGACCAGTCCTTAAGGATAATTTTAATGTAATGTAAAGCACAGTATGGCTATGATTACAAATTTCTTCATTGAGTTTTGTTTATGGGAAGTGACTGTTCTGAACTACAACAGTACATTGAAAGTTATAAGATCTGCTAGATTTTATCAGAAAATAAAGGGTTTAATCTTTCTTAAGTGATAAACATTTGCTGATCTTAGATTATCATAATCTGTCTCACCCAAGTAAAGTTAGATAAGATGACATATTGGGTGGCAAGATTTACCAGGGAGAGTTCCAACATGGCATTTGAAAAATAATAACTAAACAATTCATTTTACATAGACTGCAAATACAATTTCAGAGACTCTATTACCCATTCTGATGACATGAACAATTTCTTTGGTACAATTGCTTGTTAACATCTTTGAATTTTTATTTTTTTTTTTAAAGAAAACAGATTTGATCTTCCTGGGCCAAAAAGAGCCTAATCTAAAACAGGAGTTTCTCATCAGTGGTATAATTAATAAGAAAGAATAGTGGATATGTCAGTAAAATTAACAGCTGCTATTGTATCCAGAGAACTATAAACTGTTATCACCACAGAAATCAGTCAAAAAGGGACAGATTGGTGTATGAATAACAACTTTTGGTTCAGCTGAGCACTACATAGCTTAAAATGTTTAACATTTTTCTCAAAAAGAGTGAAGAGTATGATAAATGCTAAAGGATTTGCAGAAATTTAAAACTCTTCAAGGAGATAAGGGGCTGGTTAAAACTCCCAGGAAAGAGATTTCCAAGAACAGTCTGAACGGATAACCTTAGAAGCAATGGAAAATAAACTCAAGATTTATTAGAGTTAATCAGAAACTTCTTCTGTCTTACTTCAGTTTTAACTAGAAGAGATTATCTAGAACAGAATATAATAGAATTATTCTGTCATACTACTGACAGGACTGAAAAGGAGAGACGGGGACATATATTATTCTCAGTTTCCACCATTGCAACATGGTAGTATCTCTGCAGAAATTATTTAAATGTCATTAGTTTTATACCAAGGTAACTGAATGGGTTTAGCTAATGGTAAAGAATGACATCTGTGGGCTAATGCATGGGACTCATGTTTGACAGTTTGGTGAACATCCAGTAGTGGAATGCCATCAAAGGAGCTTTTCTGAAGAGTAATCTCTTCATTGGAATTACTTGTTGAAAAACGCTGACTTCAATTGTTGCAGCCATCATTTTAGTGATTATTGAATATTTGTTATAACTGTCCAATGTTTACTTTGGGAACACTTTATACATAGTAGACAAAAATATATATGCTGTTAATACTCTTTATTACTGCATGATCAGAGCCAATTTATAGTTAATGCAGGATTAAAGTTATTATCAGGCATATGTTTTGTCAGTTTGGACAAAGGACTGAAAGAGATTAAGTTCTCTGGATATAAGTAACAACCTAATTTCAGAAACACAGGTCATGAACCTAATCCAGTTAAATTCCAAATTCAAATTTATATCAACATAAAACAAATCATGTGAAATAGTTACCCCAGCAGCCCCCTGGAGTTACTAGGCTAGCCCAGATCTGAGAGAGCTTTGGGGGAAATAATTCAGGGTTAAGGCAAAAGATTCCAAAAGAGGCTCTAACCCCTGATGTGGTCCAAGATGTTTATTCTTGGAGGTTTCCAGGGGAGAAAGAGGGAAGGGGGGAATGAGGGCGAACAATGGAAGAGCAGGGCCTTTTCTAGCCTCCTGCTCAGGAAAGGATAATTGGCTCCCAGCCAATTGGGTCCAGAAAGGAAGGAAGGGTTAAACTAACATGGTTTCAGCTACAGGGGTCTCTGGGGGGGGGGGGGGGGGGGGGGGAAAACATTTCCCAGGGCGATGCAACAATCATGAAGCTGGCAATTTCGTCAAATAGGAAATAATCAGAGACATAAATAAAAGTAAATTGGAAAAATAACTTGAGACAAAATATCTCCAGTGTACAATTTTTCCGATAATCAAGGGACAGAACTAGTAAGTAAATTGAAAGGACAAAAAATCCTAGTTAGTAAAAATCTGAAAGCAACATGATATATTGAAAATAACTTTAGAAGAGCACAGGCTGGCAAAATGTAGTGTTGTTATAATTAACATCTAGGATAATAAAAGGAATTTTTAACACTTTGTAGACTTCTATAGATCATGGAATTCCGCATGATGATACTAAGCAGAAAATATAAATAAAACTTGTTAACAATTGTAAATGTTGATCAAACTATAAATTAATGTATGATAATGCCTGAAGTGTTTACATTCAAGGATGTTGGTATGGTAATATTTATCAAAGTTAATTAGCTTTGTCAGAGAAGAAGCAATATCCAACACATTTCTAGAACTAGTTAATAAAATGTCAGCCTTAGTGGGATTTATCTTCATAAAAATTCTTCACCGTTCATACATTAATATTACCCAAACTATCAGTCAAGACAGAGACAGCTCAAGTATAATTAGGAAGAAGTGCTGGATAAATCTGTTAGTACTAAATCATATTGAGAAACAAGAACTTACAGGTATCACACACACCACCAGCAGATATTTTCAGAATTGAACCCCCAAAACTAGTTCAGCTATAAATATTTAAATACAAATATAATGTAATGTCAAATATGCATTTTTCTTCATAATACAAGGATTTTCATATGAAAGTGGCAACCAGAAATTGGGGACAAGTAAAGTCATTCAGTAGATTATTCAATAAATCAAGATATAGCATTCAAAAGCATGTGAGAATCTTGTATATGAAATACCATAAAATTATTATATTCAAATCTTTGTATATTTTATTTTCTGATGCAGATAGGGATATTACACTGTTGCACAGAGATAAACATGGTGAGTAGGATGAGGTGATGTATTGTTAGTTAATATTCTGTTTAAACAAACTCAGGAATTTGATCATAGAATCACAGAATGGTTTGGGTTGGAAGGGACCTTAAATATCATCTAGTTCCAACCCTTTTGCTATGGCAGGGACGTGTTTCACTGTATCAGGAATTTCTTCCTAATCCCTAATCTAAACCTGTTCTCTTTTAGTTTAAAGTCCCTTTGTCCTGTCACTTACATGCTCTTCTAACTATTGTATCTGTCTTTCTTGCAGGTTTCCTTCAGGTACTAGAAGACTACAATAATGCCACCACTAAAAAGCCTTCTCCTTTCCATGCTGAACAATCCCAATTCTTTCAGCCTTTCCTGAGTGCTCCATCACTCAAACCATTTTGATTGCCAACTCTGGACTCACTCTAACAGGTGTGAGTCTTCCTGTGCTGGGGTTCCCAGAGCTGGACTCAGTACTCAAGGTGGGGGCCTACCAGAATGGAGTGGAGGAGCAGAATCGCCTCACTCACCCTGTAGCCTACAAAGCTTTTGATGCAGTCCAGGACACTTTGTTTATCTGGGCTGAGTACACATTTCTGGGTCACTTTCATCCTCTTTACCCATCAGCACCCCCAAGTCCTTCTCAACAGGGCTGCTCTTGATCTGGTCATCCACCAGCATGGATTGATACCGGACCAACCCAGGTGCAGCACCTTGCATTTCATCTTGTTAGACCTCATGGGATTCCAGTGGGGCCACTTCTCTTTGTCCAGGTCCCTCTGGATGGCAACCTGTCCTTCAGGTGTGTCACGTGCAACACTCAGCCATGTACAAAGCCTCTTACCTATTGTGAAGAAGTGCCTGGCAGGGTGAGGTGGGCAAAGAAGGATTTGACTTTCTACCGTGAGCACAAACTACTCTCCATTCACTCCTTTCCTTACGACTGCTGCCACCTTCTTGATGAGGGATGGATAGAGGGTCCCCTTGATCTTGAATTGTTTCTTCTAGTTGCTGCTGTTCAGGGAGGCCAGAGCTTGGTTCTAATAGTCTATCTCCCTTTCTGAGATTACCTGATCTTTCTCCCAAGATAGGGATGACGCAAGTGAATTCTAGAGCCTGTAGGGTATCTATACCATGCCTGTCTGAACTGCCACACCATGCCCTGGGCTGCTCCTACTTCCTGGGTGCAGCTTTTCTGTGGACATGGTAGGTGTAATCCCTGTTGACGGACCACACTGAGGCAGAGCTGTCTCTGAGTCATGGGTCCACCACTAAAGATCTATTAAATGAGAGAAGTGTTTGCTTCTTTTAATTATGGTTATAGAACAAGTGGCAATATTCTTCTGAAACTCTGAAAGTTTACAAAGCAGAATAGTTATGTAGGAGATATCAGTGGCAAGAAGTGATCTAAGACCAAAAGCTATTGTTTGAAATGGTGACTCATATGTACATATCATTCAGGGAACAGAATTAGTTTTCATAGGCTATACATCTGAATTGCACATTGTCAATAGATGGTGAACCTCAGGAGTGACTAATTTCAAAAGAGTATTGAAATACTAAAGGTAGAGGTCACAGAAAATCTCAGAAATGATAGGAGTTTGAAAAAAACATTAACAGTTGTATATTTAACAAGTCAGCAGGGCTATGGACTCACTAATATACATACTTTTTGCTCATGCATATGCATTTTTAAGTATATTAATAGTTTCTTCACTTCTTTAGAAGCTACTTGGTGATGTAGCTTCAATTAACACTTTATTAGTCTATAACCTTATTAAAAACCTTATCTGCCCTTTAATGGGGATGGGTAAAGGTCAGCTTTTAACTGTGTAATAATTTTTATACTGTCATGTTAATATTAACTACTGTAGTCACGATACAAACATTAAAGAAGCCCAGTGGGAGCCTAACCTTTAACACGAATGAACTGTGAGTCCAGATGTAAAGGCAGAATTGTTCTCCATGACTTGAGATACAATGAGGAGTATAAAAATACACTATGTGATATTTACATAGGGTGTAGTAAAATATACTAACATGTCTCCAAGCAATAAGTGAAGAACACTGAGAAATTTATATTCTAATTTTCTCTCATAAAAAAGATGTGGGGAAATTAAAAAGTCACCCAGAGGGAACTAAGAGACTGAAATTATCAAAGAAGCAGTGAAAAGTAGTTGATGAAACAAATGAGAGAGAAAACAAAGGTGAAAATTAGGATAAAGAAAAATCAGATGGATTTTGGTTTTACTTGCCACTAGACCTTTGGCCATCAACTGAAAGGACAATATCTGTTTTGGCTACGTCTGAAATATATGATTGTCATAGCATCTTACAGCTTCACCTAAGGTAGTTTCCTTTAAAGGTTACACAAGAAGAAATACATTGTGAAGGACAAGCTGCAGTGTATACAAGTGTATGCCAAAAAAGAATTGAACGTGACTAGATAATAATATAGGAAGATAAAAGCAAGATAGGAAGATAAAAACACTCACTTCCATTTTAAAAGATAGAATAGTAGAGTATTTATTTTGTGGTTTTTTTTTCTTTTCCTGGAATCTGTACACTTTTTATTATTATATAACAACAAAAGTGATGATGATGATGATGATGGCGATGGTGATGATAAGAATATTAATAAATCATCAAAAAAAAAAGACCAACCTCCTTCTTATCAAGTAGAGGAGTATTGACACTAATCGAAAGCAAGTATTTTGATTTTCAGATAAATGTTTTCTCAGAAACAGTAAGTTCCAATAGACTGCAATAGTGAAGTGTGAATCCACAAAATATGTCAAAAGGAGAAAAGGGTTTGGGTCTTTTATTAGATTATTTCAGTAGACTGCTCTGCAATCTGAAGATCAGCAGAAAGCTTTTTATAAATTCCTGATGAAGAATAAAGTTGTCTAACATAGGATAAGAGGAGAAAAGTGTATGTACAGTAGGGCCTCAGCATTCCCTGATGAGCTTTCTTCACCTTCATTACATTTCCCCTGTACTACAAAAGCTTTATTTCAATTACTGAAACCAAAATTCAAGTATAGACTAGTAACTACTGATGCTATCTGAAAGAGAATTTGTATCATCATACAGGCAATTGACTAATTACATATGTCAAAGGAATGTTACAACCCATTAAAGAAAGTATTAGGCAAACACCGAGAGTTCAGTTAATCCCTCTTGCTACATAAATCTCATTAAAAAGATGGCTTCATCTGATCCTTGAAGTACAGAAGAAATAAATAAAATGTCCCCCTGAAAGTTAAAATTGATATCCTATTTTTCCAACTTAAACTTTTATGTAGAGTCCTTCTACATACAGTGTAAGACATTTCAAATATCCATCTTCTATTATTGATAATGGGAGTAATAGCACATACACTTTGGTTTTCATCCATGATCACAAACTTGGGTGAGGAAAATTAAGGTCTTTCACCATATTTTTCTTCTAAACCACAGAATATACTTACAGAAACATAAATTGTTCAGGTTGTATTGCAAGGGAGGGATTGTCTGGAAGTGGGTTTTATACTGTCTACTGGTTAAAAAGTTACCTTGTCATGGCATGCATAGGCTCTCTGACACTGGAGAGCCACTTTATAACCTTGTTCTTTCTTTGCTAGATATTTTAAATCACACAGAATGATGTCATACAGATAAAAGTACACCTCTAAGGACAAACTAAGAGTGTGATTCATGATGGAAAAAATGGCTACCATAATTACTGCTAGTGATTTAGAATTAAGTGAGGGATAAAACACATTCAACATAATGCTCATTGCCATATCTTACTAATATTGCACTCTTAAACAAAATAGTTTGCCAGAGTTGATAAAATCTGACTAAGGTTATTATGGTAATGAAGACATTAAACTAGCTTCTCATTGCAGAGCAGAGCAGAGCAGAGCTTCACCTGCACTGAGCAAGGAAATAATTTCAGAGTGAAAATTGTCCAGTGCTATTGTCCAGTGTCAGTTCTAAATTGAGGTACTAGGTCTTAAATCCCAGACCAATATGAGAAGGAAGCTAGTTAGCTTAACACTCCTAGATCTACCGTTCTGTCATTATCACTAGCACATAAAGCATTAGCATATTGTAATGGAAAATCACTCCCACAGTCAAAGATTAAAATATTGCAGACAAACAAATAATACACCATAAATCCCAGATGGAAATGACCAGAAAAAAAAAAATCCTGTAAACTAGATTTTTTTAATGTATCTGACAATTTGCAATGCTCCCACCCTACTTCACAACTGAACAATATAAAGACTTGGCACTCTTGCATGAATTTACCATATATAATAAAACTGTTCAGTATATTCGATATACAGTTATGATGAGCTGTGCCTTTTTCATATGTACAATACATGATTTGCATTAACAAATTACACCCAACTGAACCATAAACTCTATTACTTCTTTCACACAATCTCAATAACTCAGAATCCTAGATAATTGCAATGATTCTTTAGATGGTCAAGTTGATAAAAAGAATATTGTGCCTCTCACAGCTTTTACTGGGCCTTTTTTATTGCCTCCAAAGTCTTACTGAAAAAAATGTCTAAGCTCAATAAAAGTCCAAAGTTTTACCAATCTTAATCACACAGCAATTTCAAAATGTAAGAATTTATAAAATCAGTAATATCCCAGTTTTCCAGATTTCGATATATAAAGAAATTGCTATTTCCAAGCAACATAGAAAGCCTAAATAGTGTGGTCAATATGGAAATATTAATAGAGAGTAGGACCTACTTTTACATTTCATGTAATCTTTTGCATAAAAATATATGTTCCTGATAGCTCTTACTGATATTTTCAAATTACTATGTCTGTCCTGAAATATTTAGCCCTGCAAAAATACATGAAATATATTACTGATATGCTATGATTTACTGATTTTTTCATAAAGACTATCCTGATTTTTTTTAAATTGGAATTTGATTTTTTTAACCTTGGAATTTCATTACTGTTTTATAAAAAAAATAACAAAGCTATTAATTTTGTAGGGACAACTTAGTTACAGAAAATTCTGCCAGCTCAGGCTTTAATCACACCGTTTCTAGTAATAAGGAAGTAAATATTTTGTGTCTTTTCCCTTTAATTCTATAAAATTTCCAGAACTGACAAGAAATCGGATTTGACTGAAATTGCATTGCAATTTTATCTTGACTTTTCCCTTACAAGATCATAAAAATAAAACAAATACTCATTTCTCAGTATATTAATTTATTTCTGTAGAAGTTTCAGAAAGAAAGCATAATATGCCATATAGTACAACCACCTCAAATCAGGTCCAACTAAAGCAAGCTGCTCAGGGTTGTCCAAAGTTCTAACTGTCTCCAAGGATGTATATTTCTCCAACATTTCCAGGAAACTTGGACCAATTTCAGGCTAGTAATGTTTTTTTTTTTTTTTTTCCGTATGTCTAATCAAAATTTCCTGTCTTGCAACTTGTGCTTTTTGTCTTGTCACTATGTGCTTTCAAAACAGGCTGTCTCACCTTCTCAATACCATTATATTCCATATTTCATAAGGTTTCTCCTTAGCTTACTTATTCTAAGGCTCAACAAACTGGATTTCTTCAGTGTCTCTTCACATGGCACATGCACCAGAACCCTAATTATCTTGATCATACCCAAATGAATTAATTCAAGTTCATCCAGGACTTTCTGGCAATGAGGGGGCCAAACTAGGTACAGCTCTTCAAGTGCATTCTCACAAATACTTAATCAAGAGAGATAATCACTCTCTGCAACTGTCTAGCTACTTCTCTCCTAAGTGAGTATGTGGTGAGCTTTCTTCTTTGTTTGTGGCTCTGATGCCTTGTGAAGGCTGACCTAGAACAGAGACTAGATGGAGATAAAGAATAAAGTAGGTATTTATTAGGAGGCCTCAATAGATCCATCTTGGGCAGCACAAGAGCCCAGCCAGGGCTACACACCAGGTGAACCCAAAATGGTCACAAAATGGATGACTGGTCATGGGGTCTCACACTTTTATAAGTTTTGGTCCATTAGCATATTGGAGCTAATTGTCCAATTACAGCTTTAGCCCATGAAGTCCCATCCTTCTTGTTTTTCTCTTTTCAGTCCACCATTGTTTATGCTCTTGGGCCTGAGATGTGGGTTGGTTGTCCTTGGTCCCCATCTAGAGATGGAGTTGTTTTGTCTAGATACTCTGTGAAGAGAGCTTACTATCCCCTAATACGAAGCCCAGAATCTGAAAAATATTAAAGCTAGAACCAGAGACATCAGCTCACTCACCTTCAATTTGGAACTACCAGATCCCTCTCTGTAATGTTTCTTGCTGTCTAGACAGCACCTAATCTGTCCTGTTGCCCTGGATTACTTCATTCCAGATGAAAGACTGCATTTTCTTTTAATGACACTCATGAGCTTTCTTTTGCTATATCTTCTGCTAGGTAGGGTTCCTCTGAATAGCACTATGTTAATTGCTCCCCCTTGTTTGGAATTGGCTGCTAAATTGCTGAGTAATGCAAGCTGTTACATCAACAAAGTTACGGAGTTGTATTGGTCTCAGCAGCAATCCCTGTGTAATGCCATGAGAAACCAGCCAAAAGCTGGAATCATTAATCACACCCCTTTACAATTTATGGCCCAGCCAATTTTCCATCCACCTCTCTGATCACTTATCCAGTCCCTATGAAGCCAAATTTACTACAAGCCTTGCTGTCAAGAGAGAACATCCACTTCTCTCCTTTTACCCACAGAGTCATCTATCTCATCACAGCACAGAGCTGGGCTGGTCAGGCATATTTTGCCTTTGGAAAAACCTGTCCTGTCTGTTCTCAGTCAGCTTGTATGAGTCCTCATGTCCTTTAAGTTCTCAGTTACAGCTCCCAGGTGGCTGATTAAAACTACTAACCCAGATCCTCCTTCTTGATCTTGCTGAAGATGTCCATGACATTTGATTTTCATCCATCACACTACAATAAGAATTTTATAATTTATTTACATAATATAAAATATATTTAATCAGGTTTAGGAATATATACTATTAAATAAATTATAGTTTGGGGGTTGTTTTCTTTAAATGTGGGGACTCTGAATTAAATAATTTGGGTTTTTTTCCTCTCATCTTTAACTTCACATCATTAATCACAGTTTGTCTTATTGTCCGTAAAGCAAGGATCAATATGGTTGTTCAAAGAAATAGACAACAAAATTTTACCACTAGAGAAGATTGCAACATCATGAGCAAATCAGCAAATGATGGTGAATAAAAGCTATTAATTACTCCATTTGTCCCTGAAATGTTTAGATTATATTTTTCTTGGAATAATGTTAGTCAGTCATTGAAACGCTGTTGTGATTCAGGCAAGTTGGAGCTTCTTCTGCTTGTTCTGGTTTACATTATGTATTCATGATGAAAAGGAATTTGCTAAATTGCACTGAATAAGAAGATAGACCAGAATTTGATTTAGATTTAAGAGATTTATGCTAATTTCAGTGTTTTTCAAAAAAAAACAAAACAAAACAAAAACCACAAAAAACCCACACACAAATAAAGAAACCTTGAATGCCTCTTTTATTATAAAGACTTTGTTTTTATACAACAACTAATTCCATTTGATATAACTGAGGGTTAGGTTTTTCCAACTGTTTTATTTTAATTACTGTTATTATCTACCAGACAATATTCACAAAGTCTTAAATACTTTTCTTTAACAATCTTTAACAATTCTTTTAGTGATCTAGTACATGTTATTGCTATTGTAAATAAATTATTTCAGTTACTCAAAGTCAGACATATTCTTCATGGTATAACTTCCAGGAAAGTCCTTTACAGAGACAACAAAAAGACAATCTCCTTACATTTTACCCTTCAAACTGTTTCTTTGACATTTGTATTTTCCTTTTCCCTGTTGTGATACTAAAACACATCCACAGTTCATAATCATAATTATTTTGCTAGTACTCATTCCTGGAGTCTTGTAAAGCACAGCCAAGATCTTATTTGTTTAAAATAATGAGAGCTATATCCTTGGATTGTGTCAAGGAATTATTTTGACTGAAATTTTGGTAATTTTTCTGTAGCGGTATCTGTTATGTAACAGTATGAAGCTGTCTTCAGTACCCCAAAGACAAGAATACAAAAGTGTCTCTGAGATATGTAGCTTGGACTTTGTGAAAATGCTTTGGGGGCACTTCATCCGTTTTTGCTTCTCTAAAATTAAAATAAAGTATATTGAGAGGATTATTTGCTTTAGCTTGATTCACAAACAAGTTTTATTTTCTTCTGTAGAAATAAAATAGAGTAAAAATGAATTTACGAACATCTAGCCCAGGAATTTCCATCACACTGTTGTAGAATTTACATTTTATTTTCTGAAAATCAACAACATCAAACATACTTCTGAAGATGTATTTTCAGAAGTGTTTTAGATAGTCAGTCAGCTTCGGGTCATTTAAGAAGAGCCTGATGACAGTGGAAAGGGCCTGTACTCTTTGTCTAAAATTACTAAAACAGAATTATGACCTATTCTAGTAATTTTGATAGTGCTCTGAATATTAAAAAGCATAAAAATTATGAAGAACATACTGTTTCATATTCATTCATGCTTACGTGAAGGAAAAGGAATACAATTTAGGGCCAGAACCAAATTCATCTGTGGTTCAGCTCTCAGGAGAGTAGTAAGATGTGAACCTTGTATATATGTCAGAAAACATTAATTGCTTTGAATTTCAATGATCCTTGTGGATCCCTTCCAACTCAGGACATTCTATGAAAACTTTTGTATAATTCTTTTGCAAACAGCAATCATGCATTCAAGTTGAACAGTTGTTGTTGTTTGATTCCTGATACTTTAAAACACTAAGCTGTCTGTATTTATCTTGTCCATTCTGTTTTGCACTCTGAAACATAATCTTATTACAGTAATAAATATTTTAATACTGAAGCACGCTTGCACTGGGTAGCATTATATCTATTGGTCATTGATTTGTAGCCTTGCTTTTCATGTATGAACAAAGTACTTTAGTCTTATAAACAGGACAAATATTGCTCCTAATGGTCACATTTATCAATATAGCAACAAGGATATTGCATTCCTTAAGTGCCAGTTATAATTCATATATTTATCTGTTGATTGGTTTACCAATTAGTGTTTCTACATATTTTTATTATAATATCCTATTATATATGTATCATTATATATTATTTGTATGCTTTAATATATTCTAATGAATATTCCTAATGTGCTCTACATGCTTTCATTATGACTTTGTTGTATAATATACAGCAAGAATATTGTAGCCTAAATATACAGTGATCTGTGGGAGTTGCTAAATAAGGAATGTCCATCTAATGAACATTAATGTTGTTTTCTTTTATTTTGGGGGGGAGAGGATGGCAGTTCAGAATGATAATAGTATTTTTTGTAGTAGAAATCACTATGTATACTTTGTGATAGCAAATGATATTCAGAATTATGTATTTTCCTTAAGTCGATGTCTCGCGGTTCAGAAGGTTGAGGTGATCCCAAGATCATAAAGAGTCTTTGGTTCCTAGCACAACGCAGCCAAAGAAGAAGTCCGGAATGTGTGAGGTCAAGTTTTCAAGGTTGTTTATTTTTCCTTATCTATACCACTCTTTCTCTGACCTGCAAGGTCCATCTAGTAAAAAAGCCATGGCAGTATGCTCTGCCCTCTAGGGCGGTGTTTACCTTTTATATCAAAAGTTACGTATAGTCTGTTTACAATAATGTGCCAATATCTAACATCTATGTTGGACAGTGTGTCTCTGCCTTAAACCGATAGAAAAGTGTCACCATCACACCAAGACATGGAGGAGAAGAAGAAGAAGAAGAAGAAGAAGAAGGAGGAGGAGGAGGAGGAGGAGGAGGAGGAGGAGGAGGAGGACTAGGAGGAGGAGGAGGAGGAGGAGGAGGAGGAGGAGGAGAAGAAGAAGAAGAAGAAGAAGAAGAAGAAGAAGAAGAAGAAGAAGAAGAAGAAGAAGAAGAAGAAGAAGAAGAAGAAGAAGAAGAAGAAGAAGACTGGGACATGCCCAAATTCCTTCATCTTGTACCCCCTAAATCACATTCTAAAAATCCTAAAATTCTACTTTTTCACCCTGTGTCAATTCACCTATTACACTACTCAAACCCTTGTGACTTGTAATTCCTCATACAGAGTTGGCAGTTTTCCATGGGCTAAAATCGAAGCCACAGATGTTTTTGACTTCATGCCAGGGTCTCCGAGCCCCCTGCCAGGGTCTCGAGACAGCTGGGGCAGCTAGACTCTGACATCCTTAAATATTAGCATTTTGCTTATAGCCATTGCTGATTCAGCTGTCAGCAGTTTTAAGATATTTAAATTAAAAATGGAAGCAGGTGACTTGATTGTTTAAAATTGTAAATCATGGTTATCAATGACATGACATATTGCATAGTCATCTTTGTTGTGCATGTATCACCAAGCACCAAAACACCAAAATTTTAGTTTTCTGAATTTTCCTTCATGTTAGTGATACAGTATCATAATATTTTCCCTAATCTTTCTTTATAGAGTAGTATCCGTAGAAGTTTCATAAAAAAGATAACTAATTAATCTGTCACATTAATAGTTTATATGTTTTTCTTCTATTAGAGAGCTGCAAAGTCAGCTACTCATAGGAATGTTTTATACTAGAAAAAGACATATTAAAAAAAAAAAAGGTTTTCTAGGGCAATGTCAGTGGGATTTGCAAAACTCTTACTCTCTGACATACCTAGAACAATGCAAATGTAAAGCATAGGTTAGAGTCAGTAATTTGGATATATTGTAATTGTGGGAGGAGGACAATTCAATTCCTGTAGAAGGGACTTCATTATTTAAGTCAAACTTTTCTGGTAGAAGGTGAGAACCTTTATGCTGTGCACCATGCCCCTTTTATGTGGCCACTTTCTACCTTGAATTGTTTGCCTATTGGTAACATAGCTCACAGGTGTAATTACTTCATGTCAGTTCACAGGGAGTCAGAAATACATTCATTTCCAGGTAGACTTTCCTTTTCTTTATCTAGCTATATGCCCAAGAGAGAAGATAGACACATGTATCTGTGAGAATAGTTGGTTCAGAGAGTGCAGTTATCACAATTGAAAATTATCTAAAAGATTTAGTGTACAATGCTGAAATTTCACAGAGAGCAGATAAATTTGGTTGAGTGAGACATATTTTCTTACAAAGATGTTTGGCTTAACACTAATCACAGCATTTCTTTGTCTATCTTAAGCAGTTAAACTCTCCATTAAACTTTACGTGATTGTGCCTAGGACAGGTACTCAGATGGCAAGTGTCCACTTCCTCATAAAATAATCTCTATCTACTTTATGCATTTTATGGCTTTCATTTTCTTCTTCAATGTTAAAAAGATTTATTGAAAAATAACCTATTCTGGATAGAGTTCACCTTGTCTAGCACTTTCAAAAGTGTAGTAAAGATGATCCTGTAGATTTTAAAGTGTATGCTTTTAGAAATGTTAAATATATTGCAGGGCTACTAAGAAATTAAGTATCCTCTTTCATTCTGTTTTTTGAATACATAATTGGATTATTATTAAAACCTAAGAAGTTTTTATTGAACAATTCTAACTTTGACATAATTATCAGTGATTTGAGGACTTCCATTAGATAGCAGAAAGTGCTACGAGACAGTTTTCTTTAGGGAGAGTATCTCTGGGATTCTTTTGTTGTAAATAATGTCATCAGTTTACTTTTTCTTATATCAAGAAATTCCTGTGTCATCATTCCACATCGTTTTATGCCACTGTTAGTCCGTGCAATGCCACTGTTACCTGCTTTCTCCTTCATAGCTTCACTATGCTAAAGGTAGAGGTTGACAGAATTTTCCTGTACAGTGTTGCTGCATTCAAACCCAGGATCTCTTCTCAGCTATTTAAATTGTTTCTAAATATTTTGATAGCGAAACCAACAATACCAGTCTATGGTGGCATCTTTGTAGAAGCTCCCATTTGCCTTTGATCTAGATAAAAATAGTAGAAGATACCAGTTTACAAGTACTTAAGCCACCAAAAAAAATCTATTTTTTTCTTCCTGTTTTGAAACAACTACTGATTTTCAGTATTGTGGTAAGATTACCTCATATTTAGGAAAATTATTGTACACTTTGTACACTATTGTACACTTTGGCCATTTGGCATAATTATTATGAATCATAACTAATTTGTTCTTTACTGCCTACAAGCAGTATTCAGGTGTTATTATAAAAATTACTCCATTTCCTAGAATAAGTTTTTCTTTTCTCATGCATGCCCTTAACTGGCTTAAGCCTCACAATGTTGTATGCGGGGTTGGTTCAGTTAGGGATTTTAATAAATATTAGTTAGTCGGTTCTCTGTTACCCCCATTTCCCCCTCACAATGGTCTGCTCCAAATTGTCTGCCACAGGAGCTTTTACATGTCCATCTTGTAGCCACTCCCAAATTCTTCCTGAAAGTTCTGTTTCAATCACCCCACCTTTGCAATCCTATTTGTCCCAGAACTCTGTACCCACCTCTGTCATGTTCCCATAGGTTGTTGTGTTCCACATCACTCCCCTGTTGTCTGTCCCTATTGGGCGAGGGGGATTTCCGCCCCTGTCCGCCCGCCCCCTATTTAACCCAATGCTCTCTTTGTCCCGGCATCATTTTGTCCTTGCGCCGCACCTGGGAACAGCCGCTCCAGCCACCGCAGCAGCCGCGCGGGAAATAAACGTTCTCAGCCTTCACTCGTCCCTTTGCTTCCTCTCAGTGTAAGGCTACGAAAACCTTGTACCCACACAGGAGCACTTAGCCCTAGAGCCTTCATGCACGCAGCAGCTTTGGTCTCACCAAAAGGCAGTGCCTAGCTGGGCGCCCCAGCTGCCCGCGACCGGAGTGAAGAACAAAAGCCACATCACAAGTCTAAGAATTTTTAAAATCCCTATTATTGTCTGTCAGTTTTGTCCCCTAAGGCACTATAGCCTTACCAAGGTTGGAAAAGTGAAAACCAGTTTACACTTAGACCACTTAAAAAAAAATCTTTTGCTCTTATGGAATTCACCAATTCCAGAAGCTGCTGAGATGAAAAGGACCTTGGAGAATTAATCCATCACCAAATGGCTATGGAAATCTTCTGCCATACTTACCTGTGATAAGAAAAAGTGGAGTTCTTACAGGATAATGTGAAAGATTTTTCAAAGTATGCTGGTTTTAGCTAGCATTTTCTTCATTGTAGCTAGTTTTGGGCTGTGTTTTGGAATTGCTAAAACTGTGCTGATAATTCAGAGATAGTTTTGTTATTGCTGAGCAGTGCTTGCTTCTTATGCCATCCCACCAGCAAGTAGGCTAGGGGTGCAGAAGAAGTGCTCTAAAAAGGGATCTGGACAGGCTAGATTGATGGGCTGAGACCAGTTATATGAGGTTCGACAAGGCCATAGTGTAGACATGATGCTTAGGGGCATGGTTCTGTGGTAAATATCCCAGTGCTGGGTTAGCATGTGGATTTGATGATCTTAGAAATGTTTTCCAGCTTTAATGACACTTTTATTGTAAGATGGGAGGAGACAAGGCTGTGATGGATGACCCCAACTGACCAAAGGGATTTTCTACACTATTATGACATCATGCTCAGCAATAAAACTAGGAGGGAGGTTGGTGTGAGTGGCACTGCTTGGTGACTGGCTGGGTATCAGTTTCTTGGTAGTGAGGAAATGTTTTCATTTCCATCACTTGTCTATCTTGGGTTTCATTTTTCTCTCTTTGGTATTTTCTTTCTCATTAAAAATTATTATTATCATCACAGAATTACAGAGTCTGTAATCTTCTGAGGTTGGAAGAGACATTCAAGATCATGTAGTCTGACTGTTAATCTAGCACCATGGTAATCACTGCTAAACCATATGCCCAAGTGGCACATCTAGACACCTCTTGAACACTTCCAAAGAAGGTGAGTCTACCACCTTCCTGGGCAAATTATTTTTTTTCTAATATAAAATATAAACCTCCTATACCACATCTTAAGGCTATTTCCTCTCATCCTTTCACTTGAGACATGTCAGAAGAGACTGATCCTCACCCCACTACAACTGTTTTCAGGTGATTTTAGAGATCAGTGAGGTCCCTGTGAGCCTTCTCCAGACTATATAACGCCAGTTCCCTCAGCTGCTCCTCATGGGACATGCTTTCTAGAACCTTCATCAACTTCATTGTTCTTCCCTGTTTTATTTTATTTTAATAAACTGCTCATCTCTGCCTCTGATTTTTCTTATTTTTATCTTTCTGTTTCTCCCCATTCAACTGGGGGAGAGTGAGCAGGTGGCTGTGTAGTGTTTATTTGCCAGCTGGGGTTAAGCTATGACACAAGGGAAAAAGAAAAACGTAAGAACTACTGTGTAATGACCTTTACAAGACCTTACCTTGAATCAAAATTCTGTTCCATGTTTGCATTTCCTTCCTAGTCTGTACTGAGAAAGGATACCACAGAAGTCCCTGGCACAGGCATAGATGTACAGAAGAGCCATTAAAATGGATTTTAAAGTATTGTTTTCTTGAAGATTGGTAACACAGTATCATACTAAACAACAGACGGATGGTTTCATTTCTGCAATCATCTCACATACATGAAACTCCCTCCCTTTACTGCTATGTGTCAGTACCCATCTGGACCCAAGCTACAAGCAAATTCCATCTGGTTGAGGTTTAGCAATGACATTGTCAAGCATGAAATACTGGACATTTGCAGATATCCACAGAAAATATATGCTACTCAGCTAGAATGCTTTAAATTTGGATGTCTGCTTCTGTGTTATTCAGCTATTTACGATATGAAACCTTCAAACAGGAGTTCAATTAACATTTTCAGCCTCTGAGCAGGTGCCTCAACTTTTGCAACTGTGAGTTAAAATTTCAGGATATGATCTGGACCCTGGGCCCTTAAACTTTTACCTCCGTTAGCTAGAGTAGAGTTTGTTTTATTTTTTTTTTTCTTTAAGAGACTGACTGACACATGAGTATTGTTAGAAATGACTTTATAACTGCAGTTGTCTATTCCTTTCGTGCTGCATAATATTTGAATCTTTTAGGTCCTGTTCACTCTTGGTGTAAGTTGTCATAACTTACTGGTACTGAAAGAGTACCAGTAAGTATTTTATTTAGAATATAGCCCACATATGTGCAATGGATTCAGCTGGGATGAATAGAAGCTTGTATGCTGCTGTGTTTTAGATTTTTAACCAAAACAATGCTAGTAAAACACCAATGTTTTAGCTCCAGCATTTGCACGGCATCAAGGCCATCTGTCTGTCACTCTGTACCCTTCAGTGATTAGACTCGGGGTATGCAAAAAGGTAGGAGGGAACAGAACCATGCAGATGACTCAATTTACCAAAATAGATATTCCATGCCAAATAATATCATGCTTAGTAGTAAAATGCAGAAGAGTTTGTTTAGGGAGTTTAGCTATCTTTCACATGGGAACTGGCTCGGTATCACCTTACCTGTGGGAGGTGGTGATTGGGTTTGCATCACTTGTCTTGTTTTGTCTTCCCTCTTTCTTCTTCTACTTTTGCTTTTTAAGCTATTTTTATCACTACCCATCACTATCACTATATCATTATCACTTTATGGCTCTTGCTCTTCCTTTTCTCCTCCCCTGTCACACCTGAGGCCAGGGTGCGGCAGAATAAGCAAGCAGCTGTGGTACAGAACTGTCTGCTGGGGTGAACCCACAAAAATGCAAAACAGAATATATTCAGAAAAGTACCAGAAGGTGCCACAGGATCTATATTTTTATGCTGAATCCTCTGGATCTGTTTTTGGTGGTTTTTTTTTTTTGTTTTTTTTTTTTTTTTAACATCTAGCAGAACATATATTAATGTCAAGAATTTGAGACAGGCACAGAACGTAAATTATTGGCACTGTTGCAGATGAAGAACTTACAGGTGATGGCATTAGAAGTTTAGTAATGAAGGTAAGAAGTTTAGAAGTTTTGATTTGAAAACATGAAACATTAGCCTTAACTTGTGTACTGAATGAACATACATTTGCATTTATGTTGAAACACCTGAAAATAAATTACTTTTTTAATATCTACATCAGTGTTCAGTTAAGCTAAAATTGCTTTCCATTCAAATAGAGAATAAATACATGCATTAATTTAGATTAAAATATTCCAACTGATTGAATATTCTTTTCAACAGTTATGAATACTTCATTTAATGGAATTCACTTTTCATGCACAAAAATTAAAAAAAACAAACAAACAAGGAAATGTTCTATAAAGCCTTTTTTTTTTTTTTGCAAAGTACTCTTGATTAACATTCCAGCCATGTAGTGTAAAATCTCCTAATTATAAAACTACTGTACATGACAGAGATTAACCACAACATACTTAATAACAAAAAATCTATTAAGAGAATAGTTTATTAAAATTAGGAAACCTTGTTTCACTAAGCACACTCAAATAACTGACAGAAAATTAGTTATTCTATTAGTCAAAGAATCTATACTTTATATGCTAATATTTGCTACAACATGTTTTGTGGAATTGTCACATTTTATTGCATAACATTTTATATCCTGTAGTAGCCAAAACACTTGTGATTCGCTTGTGTTCACTTATGAACAGTTGTGATTCACAGTGAATTAAGATCTGATGTTAGTGTACTAATGGAGAGAATACAGTGAGAGTGGAGCTCCTGACCATGCTTAGACAGGCTCTCCACCTTTATGTTCTTGACCTTGTTCTGCTTTCTAGAAATATATTGATACACATTAAGAGGGTATATTGAATTTGTAAATTAAATCAATTGAATGGTCTATATTTTTTCCATAAAGATCTCTTAGTCATATAAATTGAAATAGGAAAAAAACCCCTTCAGTTGCATCTATTCAAACCTGTAGTTGTCAATGCTTATAGAAGTTTTACAACATCTAGCTAGCATCTTTCCTCTATTGTTCAACATGGAAAACCAAACAATGAGAACAACACCATCACAGATGAAGCTATGAGTTTAAAACTAGTCAATAAAACTTTTCCAGATAAAGGAGTTCATGCCTTTCATAGATGGATGCAACTGGCCATCTGGCAAATAGAATAAATGTTCTGTGAAGTTCATTTTTATCAGTGTGTAGGGAAAATATATTTAGAAGCTTTTAACATTGTGCTATAAAGAGAAATTAAGGGTAATGAATTACTTTGCTGTACTTCAAAAACATAGGAAGCGGTAGTGTACTGGTCAGGCAGGAAAGTCTTTACCAAGTCAGCCAGGTTTATAAGGAGCACTTTAAACTAGATTTACTAGAAGAAGGGAATAGAGTTTTGAGTAAAGAAAGAACCAGGGAATGATGGTGCATTAGGAACCACAGTGGAAACACCTGTGAAATGCCTTGAAGGAATTAGGTCCTGTTCCTCTAAAATGGTGACCACAGTCGATAGCCCAACTGAAATGACTACACCAATGAAGTAGAATAAGTAAAAAAATCAGGAGAAGATGGAAGCCACTGTGGATCTAGAAAGCTACGATCTAATCACTAGTACTGAGTTGTGGTGGGATTAATCACATGGCCTGGAACACTGCAAACAATTGTTATAAACAAGGAATTTATAGAGACAGGCAAAGAAGGAGATTGGAGTATGGACTACTTTCTATAATATAAAAAATTGATTGCACAGAGCTATCTTTGAAGAACAATGATGAACAGGTTGAGAGCTTGTGGATGAAAATTAGAGGTCAAACCAACAAAGCCTTGTGTTTTGTGTTTACTACCTGATGAAGAGGAAGATGTTGATAAATCCTTCTTACTTCAACTACAGGAAGCACCATGTTCATACAAACTGCTGCGGCATTCACATCTGCTGGAAAAGTAGCTCAGCCAATTGTAAGCACCCCTTAAGACTTTTTAAGTGCATCAAGGATAACTTTTTAATCCATGTGATAGTCTGACAAAAGGAGAAGTGTTACTAGACCTGTTGTTGGCCTACACAGATGAACTAATAAGAGATATGAAGGCCACCGGCAGCCTGGGCTGCAAGGATCATGCGCAGGTGATCATGTTCTTGATGGACATGTGAAGAGGAAGAGTAGAATAAAGACACTGAATTTTAGAACTTTCGTTTCTTTGAAGAATTTTTGGATGGAAACTGGCCTCAGGGACAAAGAAAGTGATCAAAACTGACAGTTATTTAAGGAAATCTTAGAGTGCAAGACCTTGATTGTCATGTATAAGAGATCACACAAGGAAGGCAGAGGACTGACAGAATTGGCTGATGTAGTTCCTAAACCTCTCTCATTGTATTTGAAAAGTCACATCAGTCAGGCAAAGATCCCAATGAATGCAGAAAGGGCTACATCCATTTCTGAAAGTGATAAAAAGGAGAAACTTTGGTACTTCTGACCAGACAACCTTTCAGTATACAGAAGAGGACTTGAAAGAAAAAGAGAGAAAGGCTTTTGAACAAGGTTTGTAGTGGTAGAACAAGGGGGAATGTGTTTAAATTGAAAGAGGGTATATTTAGATTGGATATAAGAGGTTTTTTTATGATGAGGGTAGTGAGACACTAGAACAGCTTGCCCCGAGAAGTTGTGAATGCCCTGTGCCTGGAAGCTTTCAAGGCCAGATTGGACAGGACTTGGATCAACCTGGCTTTGTGAAATGTGTCCCTGACCATGACAGGAACTAGATGATCTTTATGAGCCCTTCCAACTCAAACCATTCTGTGATTCTAGATTATGTGATTCTATATACTATGATTCCATTATTCTGTACTTTTGAGGGTACAACATGCACAACTGCTTTCACTATGGAAGAAAAGACTAAGGAAGTTAACAATGAAAATAGCTAGTTCTTACTGTGTACATGTATAAGTTGGCATATTGATTTCATAGCATTAAAAAGCCAGGAAAAAAAATGCTTATTTCCATCTTAATAATTTTGAATCATTATATTCACTGCTTGAGGTAATTTTTCATACTACTTTTAAGCAATAAATAAATATTGGTTGTATGACTTTTATTTTAGAGTAATAAAAGGAAATAGCAGACTGTACTTTATCTAAATAAATATTTTATGTTGCATATTTGTGTTAAAAATTTCATAGTAATTACCAAAGTAGTTTTTTGGCAATCAGATGCTTTCAAGAACAAGTTACATAACTAAATTTTTAACTGCCACTAGAAAAAGCACTCTGTTTAAAAAAGAATATTTAAAATTGTTCATGGTTTTATAATTGCATCTAGTATACAGAAAGCAAAATCAATGCTTAAGTAAGATGCTTTTTAGAGATCTTTCAATACTAGTGGGAAAGCATGGAAGACTGGAAGACTAGCACCGTATTTTGCTTCATTATTGGTAGTTTTCAAGTAATTTTCAATAAATGTCTACTTCCAAGAACAGTGCTACAAGATTCTCCAATAAATTTTATAAAAGACATATTATTGGTTTTGACCCCAAAGAAACCAATATGTTAGTATTTGGTTATTTCAAACGGCTTCTGTAAATTTTGACTGCCATCAACCTCTCTGCATATACACACATTTTTGTTCCTTCTTTAGATTTCACTCCAAACACAAAACATTAATCCTCTATTCTGACACATATTTTACATATTCCATATTTGAAATCAAGGGTTCCTTATGTGTAGAGTTTTTTTTTCTTTACTTCATACTGAATTATCACTATGATTTTTAGAATATAAATTTATTACTTCTTCAAAGTTTAATTTCAAATGTATTATGATTGACTTCCTTTTGCATATTTAGCATCAAAATGATCAGTCATAAAGAGGTCATGGTTATTCTTTCTCATTCATTCAGGACTTCAAGAGGTAGATCATTTCTCTACTGTGACTGTCTGACAATAACAGAAGGTCATTTTGTGACATTATAAGCATCAGATATTAATTTTAGGATTTTCTAAGTTGCCTATTTAAAAGACAATCACACAAGCACACCTGATGTTTGAATGCAATTAGTATGTAAACTGATCATGTCTAGTTATGTGTCAATGTCAAGTTAGGTATCTGAATAGTTGCCTATTGAAAATATAAGCATACAAAGGAAAAAAGACACTTTATGCAAGGGACTGTCCTGGTTTTGTCAATTAAAAATTAAAAATAAGTAAATAGCAACAATAAGAAGATTAAGAATAACACTGGGTTGCAAAGCATATCACTAAATTACTGTACTGTAAAAGTACTTAATAGCCTAGTGGTGGGTCTCTAGTATTCATTCACATTCTATATACAAAAAGACTGAAGAAGCAAATTCAATCCTCAGTTAATTCAGCTGAAACAATGCAGTGGTTTTAGGGGTAAATACTTGCAGTCTTTAGACAGCAACTCTGTATGTAGTTGCAGATCAAATGAATCCATGCTTAGACAAGCCCTAGATACAGATAATGCACAATTTTTTAACTTAAATTCACTTATAATTCAAATTCACATTGTTCTACTGTATTGTTAAGCTACAAGAATATAGAAAGAATAACTGATGATGAAAGAAAAAAATTCCAGGTAAAATGGGGTTGGCTTAAATTTTTAATGTTCCAATACTAAAATTCAGTTCTTGCTATCTATCTCATACATTGTCATTTTCCAATATGTTTTTATAGTAAGTATTAGCCAAATATTGGAGTGATCATCTCAGATTTTAGTGAAATAATACTGCTTCTTTTTCCAATCCCAGCCATACTCTATCCAGTGGACGTAGAAACACACACTGGGACTTAGGGTGAACAAATCTACTAAAGACAGATCCTATTTCCTGCCTCAAGCAGGTAGCTATATCTGGGCTTCAACATGGTATTCTAAACTATTAAGCTGTGGCTTATTCTATTATTGCTTTTGAAGCATGCCGAATGAGCATTGTAAAAAGCAGAAAAAAATGGCTCCTATTGTTTATTCAGTTTTATGTCACAAAAAGTAAAAGAAACACAAGTGAGGAGGTGAAAATCACTAACTGAAGGAGGTTTTCAAGTGAAGTAATCAGTATGAAAGACAACTAGAAGTTAAGAGTTGGCAAATCAAATACAAACTGCATTAAGGTGACAAACAAGATTGAGGTTGAGAAGATGAAAGAAGAAGGAATACAAACTAATGGGGGATAAGGTTGAGTAATACCCAGTTTCTGAAGCTGATTCTTCTGATGATGTCAGTAGAAGTTTTGTTACAAATCCTGACAGGAGAGGGATAGAGCTTTCTTTGCACTAACTATAACCTTGACAATTTTATGCATGGCTCATAACATCTGCTTCAGTGAACAGCAGCTGGCTAATAACTTGCCAGAATACCAACTGAATTAGAAAGCTGTGAATCACTGAACTCTACCAATTACATGCTCAAAAGATTCTGTGAACTTCAAAGCTCTGTGTACACAAGTGAGCATTTGTACCACTGGTTTCCTACAGAAATGAAATGCTAGTAGTGCATTCAGCAGTCTATGCCATTATTCTCTGGTAAAAATGCTAAATGTGTAACTGTGTCCTTTGTGTTTGTGATTAGTTGGTGGTGGGTCAATTTGGTCAAACTATTTAATTCCTGTATTTCATAGACTAGCAATGCAGCTTTTAATTTGTTGTAAACTTGTCTAGCACTTTGGTGGATGTTTACCGATAATTCACAAAATTAAATAGATTTGCAAATAAGTGTGACCTTTTTTGGACTCTTTTATGACTCAAGCCTTTGAAGTACGTGCTAGAAAGCCTTTGTGAAATATTAAGCAGCAACTTTTGCAATTGGTTTTGTTTCCAATACAGAATCTTGGGAATCTTGAATAATTGGACTGTTTCTAAACACCTTTCATAGGAGATTTTGGATTTAGCAGAGTACATAGTTGAATTTTTAGGGCTGTAATTTATGACTAAATGTTTGAATTAAGTATCTATATCTGATAGAGAAACACTAATTTGACATTTCTAATGTAGACACCAAAGTTTTTAAAAAACTAGCTACCTGGTACCAGGAGTGTGATTCAGATAAAAAAAAATTATGTACTTAGTCTTCTTATATGACATATGAGAAGGATGAAGTGAAGAGTGATTCAGGAAAATTACATGATAATCATACAGGAAAATTAATCTATCATTAGAATATTTTAATGCTTTCATCAGAATATTTTAATGATTTCAAGCCACAATAGCTGCAGGAGAATTTCCTGGAACCAAATTTTGCAATTGGCCCAAAGACACCAATGGAGTAGTGAAAAAATACTGAATTCCAATCTTAGCTTTAGAAAGCTGGAAGATATATTTATTCCTTTCTTCTCAGGTGACTATTTTACTCACTTGGCTACAAATTATTTCAACAAGGTACAAGTCATGAGCAGAAATGGAGAATCACCCTTCAGGCAAGATGTAATTATTAATAATCCAAATAAAGCAAATCAAATCTAGATGGACTTTGAGCAGACAGTGCACTAAACTCTGGGACAAGCATGCAAAAATTCCTATGAAAAAGACTGCATCATATGTGACACACCTTGAATTAAGAAGGGAATTGAACTCAGACTCTTTTTCAATTATGTTTAGTCAAGTCACTCTCATGGAACATAGGAATACTGGCCCCTCACCTTTTCTGTTTGTGCTTTTGAGCTAAACTGCAAAAATATTCTGTGCTAGTTTACAGTTCTAAATGAAGTCAACCTTTTGGAAAAAATGTTAATTTTTCTCTGAATATGATCATCCTTGCACAGGTACTGATTTACAGGAGAAAATATGGAAATTATAACCTGCTCATTCCCAGTCACAAAGAGATATTGTCGTACAATGCTCTATATAGCAAGGTTAAGTAGTTAACTAGAGAATTTATAGCTTTTGGTATCATGAAGTGATGCCTATGCAAAAACACAAGTCAGAATAAAAAAGTCCAAATTTTATCTGCCCAACTCTATCTGATTCTGGAATAGGAAAGCAGAACAGGTTATATGGAAGATTCACCCAAATTATGAGGACTATATCTGCCAAACTATGTTGGGCACTATAACACTCAGGACAGTGAAGTCCAGAGGTACTTTTATATCCTTATAAATTATTTGGGGTAGGAAGCTGGAAGATGATAGTAACCTAGGTAATGCCCAACTGGCTTCAGATATGAAGGAAACCAGAGATTGGTCTGGGGTTGCTTTGGATGAATAAGGCTGTTGACATTTGACAATGACAATCAAATTTAAAAAGCAATAAATGGATAAAGAATGGGAATACACTCATGGGTGTCCAACAGCCTGCAGAATATTGTTTGTATGGTAGAACATAAGTCATTGTCTAGGAATCGCCATCCAGCTGCTATATCCATGAATGTTAGATTTTATGTCACTGAGTGGTACTGCCTAGTCCCTCAGCCACCTCACCCTAAGTTCACTGTGACAATCACAGATGCATAATGTGTCTCATCATATTCTGAGAGCACCTATCATTTTCCTGGCAAAATGAAATTTAATTTTCCACAGTATTAACACACTGTGAGAAAGAACACATGAATACTTGCTTGTCAGGTAAGGATCAGTAATAATCCGTGAATGCAAAAGAATCATGTACAAGTGTGCATACAAAAGCATGCTGAAGATTTTGTTCACTAATAATTTTATGCATATATTTAAAGCCTTGCAAATCAAATATTGTTTTTTTTATCTTTTTTTTCCTTTTTTTTTCCCCCAGAAGACTGTTGCACATATAGAAATAGTTTTTTGGGAGTATAATTTTCCAATCCAGTAATTTGAACATTATTATATTTAAAAAATTACAAAATGTCCTAAGTTTGTTAAGAGGTTTCATTTAGGGCCAATCACTACCACTCGCAATTTGGCAGAATATGTTCCTGAAAGGTGAGAATGACCTTTTTTGATTGAACTCATAGTTATTTCTCTGCCAGTAGGATGAGGAATGCTTTATGCGATGCAGCTGTTGAACATCAGAGAACAGTAAATTACTCTGACTACTCTATTTGCCAGAGAGTCCAAGGGGTTTCTTTTAATATGTTTGTTTTGTTTTTTTTTTTAAATAACGAATTATTGTTCAAACTGGCTGTGGTTGGAAATCTCTTGTTAGCAGCCTTAGAAAATGGAAGCTTCTGACACAGAATAGCTGGTATTAATACAAGCATATTCACTACAACTATGTCTAAGCCAAGTCAAGGAAGGAGAAATAGTTATTTAAATTCTGTCTTTATTCAATCCTTGGCACTTTTTTTTTTAATGCTGTTAATTTGAAAACTGATAAGTTTGGATTGAAAATGTGCTAGTACTACAAATAATTCTTACATGGACAGCCCTTTTAACAACAGGACTGTTAATTGCTGTTAGTGGGCCAGGCTGGAATTATTGAGACAAAATTTCCTTTAAATATTAACAAGGTTTTAAATAATCTGGTCTCTGAAACAAAGACCCCAAATCCATCTGTAAAGAAACAGTTGGAAGGAGTATAATGAGAAGATTTAAATAAATAAAGAATTTCAGCAGAACCTAAGTGCCCAGTAATATAATTCAGTCCTTTCTTTTTGCCCTTTCCTTTCTTCCTCTGCATTTAGTCTTACGTGTGCTGCTACTATTCAAATAATACTATATTTGGAACAAACTTGAAGAAACCCTTTAAAAATTTCTTAAGACTAACTTTCTGCACAATTCCAGAAACACAATGCTTGAACAGACTATTTACTGCCTTAAGAAAGCAGTAAAAAGGAATTAAGATAAATAATTCCTACATGCTTTGAGGACCCTAGTTTCAGATTTTCCATTATTCCCTCCAATTGGATCAGGTACCTTTCAAAATAAAGCCATATTCATGTGTTTTTAACAACTGTGGTGATGACACTAACATCAAATAGAGAAGCTTTATCTAGAGGTTACAGAACCCTCTCAGAAATTTGTAGACATAGATTAAATTCTCTCCTTAGACTCAGGAGGGTTAAAAGTTGTTTAGAAAATTAAAATTCTATGTAGAATTTCCTTAAACAGAGCTCATTTTTTTGGATTTCTATCAGTAATTTAAAAAAAAATAATTTTGTAATAGTTATATGACTAAATGCTTATGTATTTCATCATCGTCATCATAGTATTTATTTCTCTTGTAACTTTTTCCCACCTGCTTTTTATCTTGTTCCTTTAGGTGGAAAGAAATAATTTCCAAAAATGTAGAAATGGTAGATTCTTCACATGAAAAAGATTGCTGAAAGTGGGAATTTCAAAGGAGACTAAATTACCAGCTTCAGTAACTTTCAATAAAATGTTTACTTTGTTCCTTAGGTACTTTTAAGAATCCTATCTCTCATAATAATTTAAACACTTGCATTAAAGTGGTAAGCTTTTAGAAGCAGTGAGTAACAAGAGTTTCCACTGAAGTCAGTCATTGCCTTGGAAAGTAAGGCCACTTTTTAATCAGTGTTGGAATTCCACTCAAATATGAAGATTGAAAAGTTGAGAAGTCTAAGTAACCTGTGAATTCAGAAAAAAAGAACATCATGAATAAGTAAAAAGTTTTAAAGTTACTCTTCAAAACATTCTGCAATATGGTGTGGAATGAGCAGACAAGGGTTTGTCACATGCTTCTTATGGGGGAAAACATGAAAAAATAAGTATTTTGGAGCTATTTTGAAAGTGCTATTCCAGTCTTATGCCTAAAAGTTTATTCTGTTGATAGGAAGTGAATAATGGAGGTTGAGTAGAAGTGAGAATGTCTCATTAAGTAATTTTATCTTGATTTTCTCAGGAACTGAAACTTATATAAGCATGTTATCTTGTCTGTTTTTGCATATTCAATCATTTTTTTTTTCCAGGTAATTTACCACATTCAGCTATATTTTTTAGCAAATTGTCAGGCCTCTATGATTCATGAAAATACACAACCTAATGAAGGAGACTGATTGCATCATTGTTCCTATTTAGGTAAAATATGCCTCATGCAAGAAGAAGGAAAAAATCTTACAAATATTCTCACACTGTAACAATTTAAAACCAAAATCATACCTTACTATACACAGTATTCAGTTACTGTGACTGAATAGTAGACTCACCTGTGAATTTCAAATCTGGGTGCTATGATCACATATAATTAACTGGGAAAATCACTCAGTTTAATCCATTAAAGAGAAGGTTTTAGTTAAAAAGATGGCTACAGACATCTCAGCCTACCTGAGAAACATTAGATTGTTTAGTGAACAAGATCTTTAAACTAGCACATGGAGACACTTAACAGTAGCGCAGTCAAAACATGTCAACACTGACTCTGCTAGCAAAGGTTCCACACAGACATGCCAAGGTGGGCACAGGTGCATCTCCCCTGCTCTCTCCAGCAGCTAGCTGCAGGCAATTTAATTAGTCAGACTTTCAGACACTACCCCACACAGCCACTTTTTTTTTTAGCTCATTTTCCCTCGATAGAAAGGGAAAAGGGAACTGAAAGGGTAAAAGCAAGAAAAGTGGGTTGAGATAAAACCAGTTTAAGAGGTAATGCAATTAAAAGCAAACAACTGAAACATGGTATGGCCGAAACATTAAAAGGTATGGCTGAAACTGAAACATTAAAAGGTATGGCAGCACATGCAAGCAAGGCAAAACAAGGAATTCTTTCATAACTTTCCATGGGCAGGCAGCTGTTCAGCGATCTCTAGGAAAGCAGGACTCTATCACTCATAGCACTGACTTGGAAAGACAAACACCATTGCTGCCGTGCCTACCATCACTCCAAATGTCCTTTGCTTCCTCTTCCTTCCCCCAGCTTTATATGCTGTATATGATGCCATGAGGTGTAGGATAACCCTTTGATCAGTTGGGGTCAGCTGTTTTGGCTGTGTTCCCTCTAGACTCCTTGTGTTCCCTCCAACCAGCCTTCTGACTGGTTGGGTGATGTGAGGAGCAGAAAAGGCTTTGGCTCTGTGCAAGCGCTGCTCAGCAATAACAAAAGTATCTTTGGGTTATCAACACTGTTTCCAGCACACTTCCTAATCACAGCCGCATACCAGGTACTATGAAGAAAATTAACTCTATACCAGACAAAGTATCACACCCGCTAAGCTCATGAATTCTCAGTTTGACTGCTGGCTCTCAGATTTTTTACCCTACTCATCTGCTAGTCTGGCTTCACATTTGTGCTCACACAGAGGCTCCGAGTAGAGAGCACACTCACACAGGCAATGTTATATAGAGTATTGATTCAGACTGTAGGACAGACTGCAGTGATCAAGCACAAGGCACAGTCAGAGGAAAGCACACTGACCAGCCACCCATTCACATGCAACCTAGGCCCTCTACCCTCTTCTTCCTTTGTTTTTCAACATTTTGTTGTCTCCAGTCCACTTTTTACTGCCTTGGGTGTTTCACCCAAATATAAGTCTTGCTCATTTCTGCCAGGTCTTTGAGTTTAACTTGGTTTGCTTGATTTAGTCAGGCAGCCTAATGAACTCCAGGTATGCCTATGCATATATACTCCTACCCTCAGAACCGAAATCAGCCTAAAAACCTACTCTGTCTGTTACGTACTAAGGAAAAAACTAATAAAATATAGAACTTCTGTTGTAGATTCCACATCAGTCATGAGTGTATATCTATAAAAAGCTGAGAAGCTGATGCAAAGATGCTATTCCTTATTTCCCTTCATAAGACAGCATTAAAAGGCAGTTAAGAATGCACTCAACTTTCCCCTAATTTCACTTTACATTTAAGCAATTTCTGTATTTCTTTCAATATCTGATTGCTTTCCTACCCATTTACAATTTGAGCAATGGTTAGCAGGAAGCAATATGGCCTAATTAGAAGAATTTTGAATGAGAACGTGGCCCAGACATTGACAAAGCTTTTGCAGACAATTTAGAGCATTTGTTTACTAAAACCATATTTTTTTAGGCATAATTTGTCTAAAAGGAATTGCATCAGCACTTCAGCTATAAATTCATATTTTAAAGAACATCTTATGACTGGTTATCATATCATAAAATACACCCACAATAAAAAAATACTACACTTATGACCCAGTTCTATTGTGAAATAACTAGAATTTTAAAATACATCTGTCCTTTTCGATTATGTTAAACAGAGCACAACAATACCTACAGAAATCGAGAGCTGAAATAGGTTCTCAAAGAAGTGAACTATATGTAGTTATCATCTGGTCTGGTAATGAAAAATACAACCAGTGTGTGCCACAGAGTGAGTGGTAAGTGTAGGACAATTTCTACCTTCTTTGAACTACATCCACTAAATGGATGTAGTTATGGATGCCAAAGAACTGGGACAATGCACTCTGGCTGAAGGATTGTTTTCTAAGGCTACATAAACTCAGAGAACTTTGCAAAGCAAAGCTGTGTTCCCCCATGGTTGTATTCACAGTGTTGTGCAGGACAGCATAGACTGAAAAAACAGTAAATACTGAGCTGCCTGCAGTTGTGGACTCTGAGGATAAAGGGATGAAGTCTTAAAAAAACTCAGTCTTCAATGGGTTTAGACTTCCACTGCTGCTACAGGTCTATATACTCAAGTGTAGCCAAGGATTTGCTATTTTTTCAGAGCAATGTAATAATTATACCAAAATTGACACTATTTGTTATGTACCAAACTGTGTACATAACCTTTCCCTTCAACCTTGTGGAGAAATTTACGTTAGAGCTTTGTAACCATCCCTAACATTCAGGAAGAGGAGTAATTATATTAAAAAGTCATGCTTAATTTTGTCATTACATAAACCCAATGTAATACATTTTTAAACGTATTTTAATGAATAAAACATGCCCTCTATTTAAATGAGGAATGCTCTGTAGCAAAGCTTTCTGGAAAGCAGTAGTTAGAAAATTTAACAATATTTCTTCTCACCTTCATTTAACTATTGATATATTCAAATGATAACACCTTGTAAATAAGTTATTTCAGAATGAGAATGTCAAGAAAGTATTAGGCATTTTCAGTTCTTTTGAAAAAACTGAATAAACACATGATATATTTTATTCTTTAAATCAATCACTGTATCAGAAAGACTACTTAACAAAGCAGTAATCAATATATTGCAGATTTTGAAAATTAATCTTTCAGAGGAGCATATCTTCCCAGTGATCAATCAGAAAGCTAGATCAGGATGAGAAAGCATTTCTCCACTGCCCCAGTGTCATAGCCTACCAATCATTAGTTTAGTACATCACCAAAAAAAAACCAAAAAAAAACAAAAACAAAACAAAACAAAAAAAAAAACAAAACAAAAAAAAAAAAAAAAAACAAACCAAAACAAAAAAAAACCAAAAAAAAAAAAAAACAAAAAAAAAACAACAAACAAAAAAAAAACCTACAGCCTTGTGGTGTTCAGATGTACTTTTTTTCCTAGCAAAAAATTAGCATACTAATGAAACATCTTGGCATGAAACATGCATAACTCTGTTTCTGGTGAAAGACAACATATTTTAGGCACTTTGGAGCACCTTTAGCCTTAGATCACCTTAATATATGTTTATTGTGACAGAAAAACAGGCTAGGTTTAAAGATAAAGGAAAATAGCAAACAGAGATTGAGTGTTTCACTCAAGTTACACACAAAACAGATTAATCATATTGTAGTAACCTGAAGTTATTTAGAACTTTTTATGGTGTCATCTAATCTGGTTCAGAACAATTTCAGGTGTAAGCAACAAGCTATATATAATTTTCAGGCATTTGTGCCATGTATTTTTCCAAAGTTTTAGGTTCTTACAGTGTGAAAAATAAATATATTTTGCTTTATTAGAACTGAAATAATTTTAATAATTATTTTTATAATCTGATAAGTGATTTTATAATCTGATAAGTGATCTGGTGAGTGATCTCTTCCAATCCTTATCTCAACTCATGAACCATATTTCTCCCCCTGTCCAGCTGTGGAAGGGAGTAATAGGGAGGCTTGGGTGAGTGTCTGGTATCTAGCCAGGGTAACTCACTACAAGGCTTTTTTTTAACCCTCAGTGACAAGGTTCAATTTTAATTATAAATTACCTCACAAAGTTGTTTCTTACTTTAACATGACTTTTTGACAATTGCATTTTAGCTTGCCAGCTTTTTTGTGTAATTTATTTACTTCAGGCCCTCAGTTAATAAAAATTTCATTAATGTTTGAATGAAATCAACTGATATCCTCAACTCATGTTTCACTTGTCAAGTAAAATTCCAGCAGGTTTAATAAGTCAGAAAGAATAGAATTTCCTAATTTGGAAACTATTGCAAAATCATCTCCAAAATTTAGATATGAAACTTTTTATAATGGAGGATCTAATTTAGCTTTACAGGGTCAGTTATGAATAATGTCTGCCTTTGAGATAAGAAACTGACTATAACACACATCTATAATTAATAATTGATGGTATCTATAAGGAAAAGGTTCCATCAGTCCTAAGGTTGGTTCCCTCAGTACTTTCTTCTAACTATGCTGTTAGCAGCACTGAAATACTGGGTCAGAGAATTTTGGGTATAGGACAATAATATCAGAATTTGTTCCTGACTGATCCTTATCACACCTGGATTCTTGTTAATGAAGCAAGAATTGCTTTAAACTTCTAGTTTGAAATATAAATTGTCTATTGAAATTAACTTGATTAAAACACTACAGATGAAATAATAAATATCTTATGATGTTTCACTAAAATATTAGAATAAGGTATAATACTATTTCTAAATCACCAAAAGTGTATCATGTCTGGAGGCAATACTCTTTCTACCCTACTAAGAATTCTAATCTACTGAGCCATATACTTAATAATTAATTATTTAGCCTTTCTCTGACTTGAAAGAATCCATCTACTCTGATGTTGCTTTCGCACCCATCTTTTTTTACCATTCTACCTTTCCAACATTTCTGTAATAAGAACTATTTTTCATCAAAGTAGATTTTCACACAAATATGATCTATTTTTGCATTTGAAGCCAGCACAATCATATACGACAAGTAATCATCAGAGCTCAGTTCTGCATTCTTTCTAGTAATCGTGTGTCTCCAGAGGCACCAAAATACTTGTGAACTATGCTACTAAATTGGGTCAAATAATGTTAAAAACATCAAAGCTGGGCTTGTATCCCCCAAAAATAATTCCTAAGAAACTCATTTTATGATTCTGTATAATTATAACTTAAAAACATACACAGAAATCTGCCATCTTTTCCCATGGGATGCCTTCAGGACTTTGCAATGACCTTTCGATCTTGAAGCTACTCGAATTTATATGAAGTATACAAAATTATTCAACAGATTTACTGTAAAATTAATATAAACAACCTTTTTTTTTTCTTTTTCACTGTTTCAGAGCAAGTTATGGATTCATAATTTAGAAGAACTATTGTAAACATATTAAGGTCATCTGACTCACAGGAATGATCAAGATATATATTTCAGCATTTCTTCTACTGATAGAATTTAATTTTCTCTGACTTGTATGATTTTTCATAACTTCTCATTTTATCAATTTTTTTTCAATACTGTGTAACTGATTTGAAATTATAAAATAGCCATTTCAAGCACAGTTGCATTACTGCCTCACAAAATTGAACTTTTTCCGGTTTTATTTTCAATTTGTTTTCCCCCCAAATTAAACCAAGCATCGCATCCGCTCCCTGCCCTCCCTCCCTGTCACAATGTCATAGAAGCATAGAATGGCTTCGGTTGGAACGGACCTTGAAGACCATCTAGTTCCAGCCCCCCCTGCCATAGGCAGGGACACTTTTCACTAGACCAGGTTGCTCAAAGCCCCATCTAGCCTGGCCTTGAACATTTCCAGTGATGGGATATCCACATCTCTGGGCAACCTGTTCCAGTGCCTCACCACTCTCACAACAAGAATTTCTTCCTAATACCTAAACCAAACCTACTCTCCTTCAGTTTAAAGCCATTGCCCTTTGTCCTTTCTCTATATGCTCACATAAAAAGGATGTTCCCATTTTTCTTGCAGGCTCCCTTCAGGTTGTGAAAGACCAAGGTCATCTTGAAGCATTCTCTTCTCCAGACTGAACAAACCCAGTTCTCTTAGTCTTTATAGCAGAGGTGCTCAATCCCTTTAATATCGTTGGTGTCCCTTCTCTGGACTCATCCAATAGGTCAATGTCCTTCTTGTGTTGAGGACCCCAGAGTACTCCTTGTGGGGTCACGCATGAGTGGAGAGGAGGTGCAGAATCCTCTTCCTCAGCCTGATGGCTCTGTTGCTTTTGGTGCAGCCCAGGATGCAGGCATAACTTTCCAGCAGTGCTTGGTGACTTCCAGCTTCTCCTTGCTGCCTGTGCTGCAGGTTCATGTGAAGGCACCTCAGCTGGGCTTTTGGCTCTGTTGCCTTCCTACAGGAACACCCCTTAACTCCTTTGCGATGTTTCCCTGGTGTTTCTCTGTTGGCTTCTGTTACCTCAGGAGTTCCTGGCTCATCTCTGTAAGACTGCAAATGTGCTCCAGTGTGGCCAGCACATTTCAGAGGCAGCGGCAGAGGGCCCCCACTAGCACCTGTCCCTCTAACCCTTCCAGATCACCCCATAGGACAGGCTCCCTGGGGGTGGCTTTTGTCCAGGTGGAGCTGGGCATGGTCCCTGCTGGCTTCACCCATGTGAGTCTTTGAGTCACAGAGCTGCCTTTGAGTCGCAGCTCCACAACTTTCTGCGTAAGAGATGAGCTTGGGGTGGCTCCCTCTGTTCTGTTCTGAGGTCTTGCTGGGTAAGAAAGCTCACCTGCCTCAGCAACGTAATCCTCAGCTCCAGAGCTTCATCTTTGAAAATCTTTGAAACATATACTTTATTACACACATATTATATATATAAATATATATATGTGTGTGTGTGTGTGTGTGTGTGTGTGTGTGTGTATGTGTGTGTATATACACACACACACATATTTATGATATATTTCTTCAAGAGATAGGAGGGCATTTAATTTTTTTTTTTCAGGAAGGTATAGTAATACAAAAATTAATGGACATGCCTGGGTTACAGTATTAGTTCTATAAATAGATTTAGATGGATTTTTACATTCTCTCAGGAAGTAAATTCACAAATTGCCTGATCTAATTCACATTCAAATCAATAGCAGCCTTTAGTAGTCTTTGAGACTAGTGTATTTAATCTTTCTTTATCTCAGTTATTCTGCTGTAAATGGAGGATATCTCCTTTAATCACAGAAGTGAAGTGAACATGAATGTTTAATAATTTATAAAGAGTCAAACAGTGCTCAGAGGTAGGCCATAAAAGCAAGCTCCTTTCTGTATCTATTACTGAAAATAGTGCACGAGGTCCAGCTCATCTAAATTTTTTGCCCCAGCTGGGGAAAAAGGAACATTGCTCAGATGACCCTGAAAACTCCTATCCTTCATTCATGGGCAGGAAACTTAGGTGTCTAACAGGCACTGCTTCAAAACAATGCCTAAAGGGAAGTTATTTGGTGACATGGTTCTCCTACTTCATGTCTAACCATCCTTTCTAGTTATCTGTATATACTAGAGACTTGAGTCATGCTCCCAAATACACCCTCTGTTCAGCTAGTGCTCTTGTTCTATCGCCATACATAGTCACTAGATGAGAAGCAGAAAAGGCTTTGCCTACATTGATAAGCACTGCCAGAAACTATCTAATCTCTCTCTGCAAGTACTGGGTGGTTTCATTCATTATTCTTATTCAGTGTGGATCCTGGCTTTTGATACCCTTTAATATGACTGAGTATTATCTGGATGAGTATGAGCAGGCACAGAGCAAAACCAGCCCAGGCAGTGTGCCAGCAGTGAAATGGTATTCTGGACCAAAGGACAGTGTTCAAGGATGTGCCTTGCTCCTATGCAAGTTAACCTGCACAGCTGCGCCCAGACTGCTCTCAAAGCACTAGAATGAGCAATTCCTGGTCTAAACCTGGGTATTAGAACTGCTTAAACCATGGTAAGTAATTAACATTCAGTTCACAATTCTCACAAAACTTTGTTTCGGGACCCTGGATATGTTCATGTTACAGAACAGACTCGATACAACTCAGTGCTGACTTAGACTTTTTTTAAAGCTGCTAACACCACTCTTGATCTTACACAGGGTTCTACACTGGACTTTTTATTGAATAATGGAAAAAAACCCAAATATGCTTTCTCATCCACTGGGGTAAAAGTAGATAAAGGTAGTACAATCAAAAATTCAATATTTAGCTAAACAATCTTCCAAGACAGTTAAAATAAAACTGCTGTTGAAAAATACAATTTTAATTATATTAAGATTTGCAGCTAACAGAGTAATTCAATGTAGAACATCTCATTATAAAATAATAAGATAAATTGATAATATCTCTGCACTTTGATAACAGATGCAATTCAATACTAAATTAGACTGCTTTCATGAAATCTAGGTATCCCACATGGGATCTATTTAACATTTAAAACAGCTATGCATCTGTAGATCTGTATCTTCATACATTTTTGTCCCCCTTGTTTCATTATTGGTTTTACTGCTTCTTTTTCAAGTACACTCAGGAGCGTAGTAGCCAGACTGAGAAATCTACCGATATCACAATGCATCACTGAAAATAATAGAACGTGATAAAGAACATTTTAGAAGCTTGTTTTATATATTTTTTAAATTCAGATAAAACAAGGGTAAGTTGATAACAGTGTACTTAAAATGACTAATTAGGCTGGCTGAACATAGGTACTAAGTTGGCAAAAATTATTTAATCATTCAATGATTCAATGACTGAGATTGTTATAATTAGTAGATGTTACTTTCACAAAAAAAACCCCTGCACTTACCAGAAGAAAATAAAATTAAAAACTGTTCAGACTACAAGGTCAAGCTTTAACAAAAAGACATTCATCTTGGGAGCTTTTGGCTAAAAATAAAACAAAATATTTCAGCATTGGTATTATTAAGCATAAATTTGCCAATTTCTTGTTTACAATCAAATTTTTTATCTAGAATAGGTTTTATTTTTACATTTATGTGGACTTGAAAATGTACCATTTCAGAAATAATGAAATGTTTTATTAGGTACATTTTTACAGCTTGAGCTGCCAGAGTGAAAAAGTGTATTAGAAATTTTAATTACTTGCTTTATTGCTCTGATAGTCCAGTATATATGTTTATTGATATATTTCATTGATATATTGCCTTATTTCCTGAGTTCTAGAGCAGCTGGAGCCTATCTGAAAATTAGGACTTCTCTTAGCATCAATAAAGAAGGGTAATTTCATTTAAAAATAACCATCATTTAATTAACATTATGTGGTTTCCTTTTAAAAAGCAGCAAAGGTATCATTAGGGCTTTTTCAGGGAATAAGTCCAATCCTGATAATTGTGAAGTTAATTTAACTGTGAAATGGAGATATCTGCATGCCAGAAAATGTTCTCTAGTTGTCTGTGCACAATAAGCTCAAACAGTGTAAATTTGCATAAATCTGTTGAGTTGTGAATTTATACCATCAAAGATCCTAGCTCCATGTTAAAACCTGCTGTTCTTCATAGTAACTTGTATATAGAATAGTGAATTATGGGAATAGAGCTATCACTGAAATTTCAATTCATTTGTTGCAATCTTAGTTTTTATCATAAATGACCAAGTATTTCTCAAACAGAAAGAAAAAGGCAAAGAAATCATAAGAACACATATCCTAAGCCAAACCCAAGCCCATACAAACCTTTTCTGAAGCCGTAGTGATAACAGAACCCTTTATTTAGAGCTGAAAGGAACGGATGCTGTCCAGAGAGACCTTGACACATTTGAGAGGTGGGCAAATGCAAACCTTATGAAGTTCAACAAAGCAAAGTACAAGGTACAAGGTACAAAGTACAAAGTACAAGTACCGTACACCTGGGGTATGGCAGTCTCAGACACACAAACAGACTGGGCAGAGAAGAGATTGAGAGCAGCCCTATGAAGAAAGACTTGGGGGTGATGGTTGATGAAAAATCAGAGATGAGCCAGCAGTGTGTACTTGCAGCTTGAAGACCAATTGTATCATGGGCTGCATCCAAAGGAATGTGGCCAGCAGGTTGAAGGAGGTGATTCTCCCACTCTGCTCTTGTGAGACCCCTCCTGGAGTACTGCATCCAGTTCTGGTGTCCCTACTATAAGAAGAACATGAAACTGTGGCAGCAAGTCCAAAGGAAGGTCATGAAGTTGGGGCTGTTCAGTCTGGAGGAGGGAAGGTGTGTGTGTCTCACAACAACCTTCCAGTGTCTAAAGCAGCCTACAGGGAGAGGGACTGTCAGAACCTCTAGTAATAGGAGAAGGAGTAATGGGTACAAATTGATCTTTAAGGTCCACTCCAACCCCTTACTATTCTAAGATTCTATGGCAAGTCTCATCCTGGAAGAGAGCCATTCCTACAAAAAGATTGCATAGAACAGCCACTTTATTCACAGACACTGAGTTTATAGAATAAGCAGCAAACTCTTCCAGCAGCCCCAGGATGCATCTTGCATTGAGATTGGCACCAAAATACTCTAATCTCAATAATTCCTCTTCCACCTTCTTATAAAAGGGCTTATACGGTTTAATGCCCCATTTTGGATTTTTTTTCCCTTTACAAGTGGATCTGATGTGGAAGACAAGTGCATCAGTTTTCATACCACTTTGATACAGGACATTTTTCTCAGGTCCAGGATAGCATTATGTAAAGAAAAGGACTAGTAACTCAAAGGAAAGACATTTTTCTGTGACAGACTTAGGCCTGTCTTCTTCCAATTCTTGAACTTTTTTCTATATGAACCTCCTGAATTTTCTATTCAATTTGTTTTGCTTAGTTCTGAAGGTCTTTCCTTGATAGAAAAGAGCTCTTTTAGGAGCTCCTTTATATAAATAGGAAAAAGCCATATAGTTAGAGTATACTCAACCAGGAATACTAAGTATGGCTTAGAGGAATACTGTATCAAGTCACATCTCAGATAACTACATACTTTTCAGGACCAAGGTTTTCATTCCTGGTTATGGGAGTTCTAGATTTATTCAAATTTTCTAATTTACAGAACACATCAGAAATAATGCAAGGAATCCAGACATTACTAAACTGTTTAATAATTACTAAACTATTTTGTCTGGAGAACTGCTTTGCTCACTCTAGATTAAAGCCTGGCTGTGACAAACACATCAAATGTGGACAGTTAAAAAGTTAAGAGGATAGTTCACAAAAAAAGAATAGCCAAAAGGATAGCAGAGATATATTTTAAGTCTTGTCTGGACAAGTTTTCTTCATCCTTCTAATCAAAGAGGTAGACTAACAGATTAAGTTATATCAGCCAATATTACATACATAGTACTTCTCTCCACTTGGTAATTTGGTATGCATTACAAGTCAAAAATATGCTGTGGAGAAACTGTTTTATGTTTTGTCTTAACTATGATCTGCTCTGTACTGCTTTTATCTGATAAAATCAGACAGCAGTTCAATAACCAGTTTAAATCTGTTTTTCTATGAATTATTTTATGTCAGAAAAAACTGTGGTAAATTACAATTAATAAGTAACCATGTATTATGCTCCAATGTAAGTATTGTTTCTTAAATTGTAAAATAATGTCATCTGTCATCTAAATGAAACAAATAAAATTTATAGTATGTCACTCTCAGTTTGATCCATTCTTTATTTGCAAACTCATGAATTTACATACACAGTTCTGTAGTCTTGTAAATTGCTTTTTGAAAGTGGTTTTTTAAATAATGTTTTATTTTTGTCTCACATTACTGTACTGACTGAAAATTACTTGCATCATGAGATGACAAAGGAAATTCATGACATCTGACCACACTTGTCTTGTACTGCTTCCTTCTTTTTGCACAGATGTCATAATACAGATGCATCTCGCTGGCATCATTAGTAGCTGTCTTCATTGATACAGAAATTCTAGGACATGTGGTAGGGTTAAATTACTCTCACTTAATAACCACTTTTAGGTTGTTTCTTTTTTCACATACACACACTAACTGGTCCCTTAATGCATCATTTAAGATCTCTGAACTGGCAATGCTCTGTTAATTTTCTTAATTCAGCCACTTAAAAAAATTATAAATGTGAAAGCAGTCTGAAGTCACCAGCAGCTGAGGGAATAAGTGATGTTGTGTAGTTTCCACAATCTATGTCAATGGTTTAATCTATGTAAACTGGTTTAATAGGAGCACTTAGCTTATACAATAGCTTATAAAGGTTAACCCCACCGTTACACTCACTAAAACCATGAAGAAGGGAGGTTTTTTTGCAATTTAGGATATCAGGTAGTTCATATTATTTGAAGCCTGAGATAAAGGTGGGACAGTTCTCTACTGAGCAATCAAACAATTCCATTTCTCCCAAGTTAGACATTAACCTTTTTTTCTGTTTTAAACAAGTGATTTGCTCACAGTCCCAGTAACTACATGTTTCTTTCTTCCTTATGTTTTTTGCTAGACTTTAATCCTTTTTCTTTACAATTTTTATGGGAAGTAATTCTGTTCTCTGTATTATGTTCTTTGCAACATTCTTAATAATGGTATTTTGAAGAAATAATGAATTTTATGGAGTTAATGATATCTGTAAGTTTTGACTATTCAGCTAAATGTATTTTGGATTTAAGAAATGGTTAAATAATAATAAAAATAAAAGAATTTTAAAATAATTTAAGGACATATTATCAACTTCTTTTGCACCCAGTATATAAAGAACATTTCATTTGCATACTTTTCAACAATGCTTGAATGTAGTTTTATAGATTTCACACATGAAAATATAAGGGTTCGAAACATATATCTTTCTATTTTCCCTGCTTATACATTGTCTGCTTTACAGTGCAACATTTGGCCATGTGTAGCATAAAAACAAAATCTTTCTTCTTAACAGGAGTTGATGCTATGCGGCAAAAAAGGAATACCTACTCATGGACACTGCTGAGATCGATTTATGAAGTAAACCAAGCAGGGCTGTGTCAGGAATAGTTCAGCATGCTACACACATGCATGTATCGTAGTAGGGCACTGAGGAAGAAACTTTCACGAGCAGATTGTGATTTCAGTCTGAATATAGGCATGGTATAATCATAGGCCTTGGTTGTAGAGGCCTGTATGTTAGTACCCGAGTGACTGCTCTGTAAGCTGAGCATGTACTCTGATGTCAGCATGCGTTGCCTTTAATTGAGTCCTGTACCAGCTCATTCTAAGGAGAGATGGAAGAACACAGTGTCCAAAGTGAACCTCTATGTACCACATGGAAAGCTGGGTATTGTACAGGTAAAAGACTGATACCTTTGCTCACTTGGAAAAATATTTTAAAAATGTGATAAACGGTGAGGCTGACCACCTCAACCACAGGTGGGAACTCTGAGCAGCATGCCACAGTCAAAAAACAGATTTTCATCCAGCAGTGCAACAGACACCGTTTCCAGCATTGGGTGGGACATAAGATTGCTGTGATATTTTCTATAATTTCTATATTTTACACAATAAAATAGATAAACTTGTGTTTTTCTAATTGAGATCCCAAAAGAACTGGTACTGAGAGGGAATTAGCTGAGACAGCCGTGGCACCATTTCAGTGAGTTGGCAGTGTCAAACTGCCCAGCAGCTCAGCCCTGACATGGACTCCTTACTTATATGCATTTTTTCCCCCATATGCTGTCCTTAAGGAGTGGGGGGTTGTTGCGCATGTCATCAATCAAGTCAGACAACGGTGATATCACACTAAACCTTTCCAGCATTCTCAGGTAGTGTTGTTCTTTCAGCACTTGATCCAGGGTCCCTGCCATGGCTCATCCTACTCAGTTCATTTTCATGTTGTCCTGTATGCTGCATCTTATGCTGTTTGGTCATAACTCGTGGTCAAGACAAGGTTGTAATGTTCTTGTGATAATCACCTGGAGGCCCTTTTCTATTAATTTTCAAGTCTTCTTTGCAAAGCCTAAAAAAATACTTGGAAGTAACCTGCTTTCATTATAATCAAGTAATCTTTTTAATAAACGGTTGTTCATTGCGGTGTTGCGTTGTTTTCCCTGGTCCTGGGCAGATCTGGAGAGCTCAGCTAGGGCACTGTTTCTCGGCGGGACCAGGGCTGCCGCGTGGCCTTGGCACTGTTGCGTTCCACGCACCGGGGTGGGGCGGCCGCGCTCTGTGGCCAGGATGAGACAAAGAGGCGAAAGAGTCACACCCTGCCCTTGCAGTTGGCTGGAGAGATTTTATTGCCACGTGGAGCTGCGATGGAGAACAACGGCCGCGCCCTAGCGCCACATGGACAAAATGGTGACGGGACTGAGGACGTGTGGGGTTTTATAGCAGGCGGGCCGACGGGGGCGGGGGCCGACGGGGGCGGAAGCCCCCCTCACCCAATGGGGACAGACAACGGGGAAGTGACGTAGACTGCGGCAACCAATGGGGACGGGACAGGGGTGTGTACAGGGTTCTGGGATGAACGGGGATGCGGGGATGGGGTAACAGACGAGGAAGTTTCAGGAATGAACAGGGGGTGGTTACTGGAGTGACGTGGGGAAGCTCCAATGGCAGGCAGCCTGGAGCGAACCATCGTGGGGGGGAAAGATGGGGGTACACACAACTGGCTAATTAACATGATAAAACTCTAATCTGAACGCAACCCGGGATGCAACAGTTCACTTGGCAATGAGAGCAAGTTGATGCAACGTCTGGTAACTGTCAGTCAGGACTGATTGCAGCACCAATTTGATCAAATTGCAGTTGATGAGTATCTCTAGTTTAAGTCACTTTGCCTGTTTCCAGTTTTAGAAAACTATTTGGATGAGTGGTGGAATATTAACACTAAAAGTAAACAAAAAGATGATTAGACGGGCAACAGATTTTATTTTCCTGCTATAGATATATTGATATATCTTTTTAAGAACTTGTAGTAGAGAGCAGATCGGCAGCTTTATTGGTTTTATGTTGGATTACTTGAGTAATATTTCTGACAACAAGAAATTAAAAAACAAATTAAACAATTAATCCATTTTCAAGAACTTGCTAAATATACTTGCAAAGCTGATCTTCCCAAATCAAAAGAAAAAAAATAGTGGTTTATCAGTCACATGAATTTTGTCTAAAAAATGAAACAAATCTGCAGCTTGAAAACCAACAGCTGAGCAAACAAGCACTGTTGCAAAATCAACAATTTTATTTATATACTTGTAAAAGTTTACAATTGTGTGGGCTGCAGAGATTGTTCTTTCTCAGAGCCCAAATCTACTTAAAAAACCCCAATACACAAACTGAACACACAACCTTCAATAAACCCTGAAGTTTGTCTAGCCTACAAATTCAGCCCTAATTTGACACTTATATAAGGAAGAAAAAAATCAAAGAGAAGGTATGCCTTCAGGTACTGAAGGAATTTCCTTACCTATGGATGCTTAATGTCAGTCCACTTCATCTGTCCTTCACTCCTCCCCCACCTCTCATTACAATTGCACTGATTATTGTTTGACACCAGTCAGTGCAAGAAATGCTTTTGGAGTGCTGGCAGCGTGGAAGGTACCCAGGGCACCTCTCTGATGCTGAGGTCTAATAGCTGAGATTCCCCTGTCTCTCCCTTCTGGGTGGGGAGATCATTATAGGAATCTCTGCTCATAGCCATCAATTCACACTAACCTTTCAGGTATATTTCCCTTTGAGATTTGTATGTCTTTGAAAAATTAAGAATTTTGACAAAGAATCACAAGTTTTTAGGCATAGACATGGTTACAGATGAACTACTTGACTTCAAGTGGATTTTTTTTTGCATGATTTTGTTTTTCATTTTTATTGAAATCTGGCATAATGTTATAACATTAAATCTCAGTCACCAAATTCTATCAGCAAAGAACTTGAGACAGAAATTAAATTCTCAAACTGTCTAACAGTTTAGAATTATAGCAATTGGATAAAAAATTTCTTCCCTCCCTAAGAACATCAGAATAATTTCACAACTAAATATTGAAAATTTCTTTGTCATGTTTCATTGGAAAGGATTGCTAATGATGGAACAGTATGGAAGCTTTTTTTCACCATTGAGTATAATTGCAGTTAAAAAAACACCAAACCAAGTTTCTTTCATTTGTAAAACTTTTGGCAATTATTTATGTGAAAGACTTTTTCTTATTTATAATATAACCCCTAAAAGATTCTATGCTACAGTTAGTATTATTATTTCAGGTCCATTAGTACTAAGTTTCATTTTCAAAGGTCTCTCAGGGCAGCTAAAATAATAGCAAAAAACTGAAGACATATGCCACTAATTAAGTCTGTTTCCTAACCTCAGAGCTATGTTCTTTCACCATTTTGACAAAAAAATAATTACTTTCTTTATTTTACCCAACGGCTAAACTTCTAATATAAGAAAAAAGAGAGTGGGAAAAATACACATTGAATAAAATGTGCAGAATAGGTAAAAATAGAATGACATAATGCTTAATAGTAAGCATGTAAGTGCTAACTGGAACTATTCATATACCACCAAAAAGAAGTTAAGAGTAGAATTGTTTGCTAGTTTTCCTGTAAACATTATTTTCAAGACAGAGAAAATGCACACACATGCACACACACACACATATATATATATATATATATATATATATATATATATATGCTCATTTTTATTTTAATCAGAATGAATTTTTCATGTCACTAATCATGAGTGTAGTTTTAGAGCAAAGTAGGCTTGAGTTCTGGTTAGTAATGTATATATTTTTTTTCATAACAGGTGTTACAGTCTGATATAAAATTTCCAATGATGAATTTTGTCGACAACATTTTGAGAGAGTTTTTTTTTTTAACTGCAATTAGAAGAAGATGGGTTTTTTTCTTTTGTTTTTCCTCCTTACCTCAAAAGCAATTCCATGATTTTGCAGTTTTTAAGAGAGGTAGCTACAAGAACAGACCACAATAATCAGTGATCTCTAATCCAAAATGCACTTGCTAAACAGAATAGATATAACATAAGATTATTGATGTTTATTTTCAGATTTCTGCTCTGTGGCATGCACAAAACAGCCCCTCTGGTCCAGAGTAGTGCAGCAAAACAGGCCAGAGGAGCAAGACTCTCACCCAGGGTCAGTGTGCTAAGGCCTTGGCTGATGGTTGGGCTCAGGAGTCTCCACCTTGGGCTCAGCTTTCCCCACAGTGCCAGGCAGACCTGTATGCTTGCTCCTGCGCTCCTGCATTTCAACTGCTTTATAGTTCTTTTATTTATATCAGCTCACTGGCTTAAATCACCACTGGCATCTCCCAATGACCATCACCATATTTTTGTAACCTCCTGCCTCAAATGTGTTAGAAAATTCTACAATTGTTTCTTTTTTTTTTTTTTTTTTTCTTTTTTTTTCTTTCCCAGGCCTTTACAGGTTAATCTAGTAATTTAGAGATGGGCAGAGCCAGTTGAAGGCTCATTATTTTGGTTGTATTTTCAGGTAGGCTTCATTGTCTGAAATTAGTAGTAAAAGTTGTATTCTGCACAGTTTGTGGAGATTGTAGAGCATATTAGCTAGATGAGAGGCATGCTATGAAACCACTGTCAGACAATCCTTTACCTGCCCAATGAGGTCATTTTTTTGTTCAGGGTGACAAAAATACTCCAAAGAAGCTGTGAGTTCAACTGATTTAATTAAGCAAATATTAAAACCTTTTTGTAAAATTGATTCCAAGCTGGGTCTACGTGCTGAGCTTTAAATCAATTTTATATCATCTAGAGCTATCCTGAATAGATAGGGTCTGAATCTAGCTGTGTTACTCCCACAGTATTCCCAGAGCTCAGATTACATTTTGAAACATGGTTCATGAGGATATTTAGCATCTTTTTTAATAAAAAGATCTAGACATCTTCTAAGGGAAACAAGTCCTTCAACAATTTGGATAGAATACTAGCCATTGATAGACAGGTCAATTCCTTTACTGTTTTTAAAATATGGTTTCATCATTGCATAGTATCTGCTAGGATATTCCAAAAAAAGAGCAGAAAGAAATCAGAAGCCTTTTTAATGTGCTCTTTTCAACTTTTATCCAATCAAAACATTACTTTTGATCATGGCTTACTGTCATCAGGTACCCCACCTCTTACTTAGCCACAGTACACTATGTACTGGATTAACAAAAAAGCCTTACCACAAACCTGGTCAACCAGCTCAATATCTTTCCATTTCTGATCTCTATGTTGAAGAACCAAGTCTGTCATTCACAGACAAGAGAGTAAAATTAAACAAAAACTTTTACAGTGAATCATAGCTATACATCTATTCAACAATTTTTTTTTCACGCTTCTACTTAAATCTCTGCTTGTGTCTTCTTTGAAGGATTCTACAAAATGTCAGAAAAGTAGACATCATGAAGGAAATTCCAGGAAAACAAAAATATTTGAGGAAAATATCTCCATTCAAGAATGGGAGAAAACAAAGAAGCAGAATTCTCTAAAGCTTAATTATGGAGTCATTTTGGCATAAGTAAAATAGCCCAATTACAAAGATTGAAAAATAAAGAGGCACACTTTGTTGATGCCTGATAACCTGGAAATATGTGAAAACCATAAATATATTCCTGTTGTTTTTTGGTTTTTGGGTTTTTTTTTTTTGTGTGAGTGCATCACATTTAAGTGAATATTTCAAATTGAAGTGGACATATATGTAAGAAGTAAAAATTTACTTCAACTCTATTTCCTGAAAGGTTAGTTTGAAAGAAGTGTGGTTTCACACACTGAGTTAAAGACAGGTCTACTTGCATTGCACTCATGTGGAAGAAGAAACACCTTCCAGTGTTCCAGAGTCAGAAAATGGATAGAGAACTCATGATGGTTAGTAATAAACTGTTCTGCAGTCACAGTGTTTCAGACAATGGTACTACTAATTAGTATGGTAAAAAATAACAATAAAAGTACCATATTATAAAAAATGGGCTATAGAAAAGCAACATAGCATTAAATATAAATACTTTTTCTGATTGCTATGTAATCTAATATTTGGAAGGGCAATTTTTTTTTTTACAATTTCAAAACTAGATTCCTATGAAGATTATCAATTTTATGCATACTTGCCATATTGACAATTCTGAAGTTACATCAATATTGAGAAAATGAAGTCCAATACCTTCATATCATGGTCATAATTCCATAATTAACCCTTTAACAAAAAATAGATGAATTAAGGTGATAAAGATATAGGAATGAAACAAAACAGATTTTTAAACCCTGGAATTTGGATAAAATATTTTCAGATTTCTCAAGAGGCTGGACTGCAGTTTTTAAAATTGCATCTGAAGTCTCGTTCCTCACCAAAGAAATTCTAAGAAAAGCTAAAAGAAAGTAAACTTCCCTAAAACCAGATGTTAATTAAGCATACTTATTAATTATTTTGATTAACAAGCTCAAAGATCATCTGAGAAATGGCTCTAATTAAATCTTTACTATCTCAAGAAGAATCTGTAAATAAATGTATTGAATCAGAAAAGCACAGTAAAATATATTGCACTTGGGAAGGAGTATATGTCAGTATGAATGAAGATCAGGCAATATCCATGCAAAGGTCAGATGTTTTTGAAATATTTAGGGAAGTAGCTACAGGGTAGGCTAAGGGTGAAGTATTTAAACTGGATGAACCAGTAGTTTCCAAACTATTAGTAGCCATAGGGTTTTCTGCTATTTGACATTTTAAACTTTATCATTCTCCCTTCTTTTCCCTTCCTTTACATTTATAGTTTTCTCCAAAATAAACCAGAAAAAGTAGACAAAAAGCCAAATAATTCTTCTCTACCAACTCTTTATGTGGACACTGGTGACTGTTGCAAGCTTTGCATTTCAACAATTCTGGAGAAAGTAAGCACACTTGTTTTCATGGCAGCCTTTAAATTTCTTTGACCTTAAGTGATGTGGCATTAAATCAAGTTACACTAAGGGAACAGCACTGACCATTCTGACAACTGATTTCTCACTTGTAATGGATGAATGTTGCATCCGGGACTTTGGGTTTAGGTCGGGGTTCTGATGTGTCTTAGCAAATCCTGTGTACCCCAGCGTATCCCGCGGTTTTCCCCCCTTTGCAGTACCCGGTTCCTGAGCTGCCTGACCACGTGGCCTGGCCGCCGTCCCTCCTGTGGATCCTTTCCTGCTGTTATCCCTCCCCCATGGCGGGGCTGCCCCAGGCCCCTGGCGCCGCCCCTGCCACTTCCCCATTGGCTCCTGCCTTCTACACCACACCCCTGCAGCCCCGGGAATGCCCGGGGCCCTGGCACCGCCCCTGCGTGCCCCTATTGGTTCCCCCGTGGCCGGGACTGCCCCGGGACCGCGCCGGGCCCCGGTGCCGTCCCCTACTGCGTCCGTATTGGCTTCCCCAGACCATGTGACACCCCCCGCTCCTCCCTCCATATAACTCCCACGAGTCCGGGGCCAGGCGGCCATATTGTCCAACTCAGGAATTGGGAGCACATCAATAAAATGCTCTCAGCTCCTGCCGTGGGGAATTTGGTCCTTCCTTCTCCCCCTTTATCAAGGTCCCTCGTGTGCGGCGGTAGAAGTGGCTGACCCACCCTCCTGGAGCCATGGAGCCTGGGAGCAGCGGCAGGACCGGGACCGGAGGAGCCGTGGTGCCCCGCCGGGCACGGCGGCTGCTCTGGACCCAGGAGAAACACCAGCATGCCGCAGATGAAGACATCTATATACTAATTCTCTTAGATTTACATCTACTGTTAGGAACAGGAACCTAACAGGAACATGGTCTTCTTGAATCCGAACAGTCTTATATGAAGTGAAGGGGTTGCCCAAGTGAGCTGTTTTTATTTCATTTTTTTGCTCTTTGAGGATCACAAAAATTGTTTATCATTTTCAGAGACCTTTTGTCTGAATAAGAGACATAGAAGCTTATGATGTGTGAGTGGTAGGAAAACTTGGAAATGTTACTGGAAAAAATTACTGAGAAAATTTATTAGCAAGTCAATGTAAGTGGTGAAAATTGTTTTTAAAGAAATTGATTTTCAGTAGATTTGGTGAAATAAAGAGAGATGGATTAAAAAGTTAAACTTTCCTAAACATCAAAAATGCTTCCAACCTCTGTATAATGGAATCAATATAACCTTTATTATTCCTCTAGATCCTTTAATTTTTAACCAGGTTGTATTAACTATTCCTGTCTTAGAAATGTGTGTAGCTGAATACATGTCTGTTACCAAGCAGTTAATATAGATATAAATATCAGTGAATACACTTTTTGAATACACTAGAGTAAAGTAATTGAAATATAGTACTTATCCTTTTGATTTTCACTATACTCCTTGGAAATTATGTAATTTTCTTCATTTTCCCAAGATGAAAGCTATTTTAAATAACACAGTGTTGATACTAATGCATCAAACATTGGTTTATGCAGGCTGTTCCCCTGGACCTAGTAGATACCAAAGGACTTGCAGGTGAAGTTCACCTGCACGTTTACAGGTTATTAAAGTGCTAATCTTTGATGTTCATGGTGGTTATGTCTCTGTCCCTGTATTTATCATTCAAAATAAAAAATAAAAATATTAATTTCCTGTTGCATCCCGGGTTTGGGTTCAGATTAGGGGTTCTGATATTTGTTAGTTAGTCGGTTCTGTGTACCCCCGTGCACCCCCCGGGTTCCCCCCCTGCGGTGGTCCGCTCCAGGTCTCTTACCATTGGAGCATCACCATGCCAGTCCTGTAACCACCCCCCTGTCCCCTCCGGAGAGTTCAGTGTCTGTTTCCCCGTTCCCGCAACCCCAGTCGCCCCGGAGCCCAGTCCGCCCCCATCGCATGCCCGTTGATTACCCTGATCCATGTCACTCCCCCGTAGCCTGCCCCCATTGGGCGAGGGGGGCTTCTGCCTCCCTTGGCCCACCCCCTAGAAAACCCTATGCCTTCCTTTGTTCGCAGCCATTTTCGTCCACGTGGGCACAGGGGAGCGAGACACGGCTTCTCCGTCGCGGCTCCCTGTAGCAAATAAAAGCTTTCCAGCCTCCCACGTGGATGGAGTGGACAATTCTTTCCCTCTTTGCCTCAACCCTTGCACAGCAGCAGAAGCGGCCAGCCATACCCCGGTGCCCAGAAAGCAGAAGTGCCCAGGACTCTCGTGGCAGCCCTGGTCCCGCCGAGAAGCAGCGCCCATTCCGGGCACAACGGAGCTGCCAGGGACCGGGAAAAATAACGCACCACTGCAATTTCCATGGTAGGTTCTATGACTTGATGAGGCAAGCCACTGAGATTAACTCAATTGGTTAGAGTGTGGTGCTAATAATGCCAACATTGTAGATTTGATTGCTGGATGGGTCATTCATTTAAGTGTTGGACTTGATGATCCTTGTGGGTGGCTTCCAGCTCAGAATATTCCGTGACTCTGTTAACATTAGTCACTATGAATTTCCAGGAAAATGCTAGGAATTCACTACTTTCTGTATAATTTGAGACTGGGTTACTTGGCCTTCATATTTATTCTCCCAAGATTCTCTTCAAGCAAGAGCAGAAAACATAGGGACAAACCTTTGTGTCAGAAAGATTATTGGAAATATCCAACCTCATTTTGGATTAATCTGATTTTAAAAATGTTAGAGGAGAGATATTTAGCATGTTAGCTGTATTTAGGTACCTCAGAATGTAGAATCATAATATCAAGTCCTGGCTACTAAATTCTTGGTTTATGCTTTAAAAAATTTTGTGTTACATTTGCAAGTTTTGTTAAATGACCTTAGCAAACATTAAGAAATGTGTTTTTTATCCTCCCAGGATCCTTTTCAAAAGAAATTGTTCCTTAAATTTAGAACTGCTGACTTTCTCTTCATGGACTATTCAGATCAGTTTTAAGCTTTCAAACCTTCAACTTTTATTGGAATTTTTGCTACTGTGCAAAGCACATCTAATGTACTGGCATTTATTGCTATCCTGCATTATTTCTTTATTATTTGAGCAATAAACCAGCACACTATTGCTTTGCCCATTGTAATTATCCACAAACCAGGAGGTTTTTTTTTTTTTTTTTTTTTTACCTTCAGGAAAGAAATGAGATGAAACAATATTGATTAGCAAGAAAGTAAAAATAGAAATAGTCCTTCAGCACAATTCCTTTTATAAATAACTGTTTCAAAGGAAGGTTTTAGCACCACCTATGTCCCTGGGATCAGCACTAACTGCTGTTAGCTACATTGCTTTCATAAAATTGTATCATGCATTTGATATTCCTCCTACAAAATTGGATTCCAAGTGTTTTACAGCATATGAAGAATTTTTATTACATTCACAGTTTTAATATATATATTTGCAATTAAATATAGAAGTAGTAAAGTTATATATAGAGGTGTTGTATCTGGTTTTACTGTCATGTGCTATTAGTAAAAGTCAATATCTTGCAGTTATTTAAAGAAATATATATAGATTCTATGTGTATGTATTTATGCCACCTTAAGCAGATCAGGTTTATATGTCCAGAAAAGTTCAATTTTCTAATCTTTTTCCAAATATGTTTGCCTTGATTCCTCAACACTGATTGCTTCTTGGGGTCTTAGATCTACTGTCCTCTACTTCATCTTCTATTCTATTTCCATCACATAAGATTTTATAAAACAAGCAAGTTAAAAGTCTCATCAGTTTATGTTTTTTGCTACTATGCTAATACTTCCAAAACCCTTGATCTGTTGTCACTGAGCACTGTGCTCTGTAGCAATTTAGATAAACATTACAGAATTATAAACTTTCATGTATTTCATTCACTCCTCAAGTTAACAATGAGATATGGTAATAACATTTCTGGCTTGTGCTTATAACTCAATAAATTCCTTACACTGCTTACATAATGTTAGTGCCAGAGTTTTTCTATGCCTTCATATGGATAATTCTATTTCTTTTGTGATACAAAAGCAGTTACTTTCATTTTAAAAATGGTGAGATATTTCCAGTTCCTAGTGCTGCAAACTTCAGAAGAGGTATAATAAAAGAGGTTTGTATATGGATTTTCCCACCTTCTCTGGGTACTTTCTTCAATACTCGTTAGGCTTGAACTCATTTTAGTCCTCTGATTATCAATTATCCAATAGTATGACCACTCTGAGGCTGGAAGATTGGGCTAATTCGGGGATGAATGCCTTTTCCATTTCTTGGTAATAAATACTTAACAAGAACTTACATGTAACCTTATCTTTTACCTGCTTAGGACTATGGGCTTTACAAAACTTTTGTGAATCATGTTCAAAATATTTTTGGGGCAATATATATTTGTTATAAATGTCATACAATAGGGCTGCTGCAGTTCTGGAGGAAAACTGGGAGTTAAAAGACATTTGTAAGGATCTTGTCAGAGTATACAATTTTGTGTTAATTTTATGCATTAAATATTGACTTTTTTTTTTTTTTTTTTTTTTTGTCATAATGTCTGGTTATACCTGACTAATAAATTAGATGACCAACGTTAAAAAAAAAAAAAAAAAAAATAAAAAATAAAAAAAAAAAAAATGAAGCAGCTACTTTGGGCAACAACCAGCCTTGTAGCTATGTAAAAAATGTAAAGATATTCTTATGCCATTTACTTAAGTGGCTCATCACCATCTGCTGGGAGAAAGATCTAAGCATTTTACTATTATAACCCCAGGACCCAAGACAATACTCTGTAATTTGGAGGTTGTGAGAACTCTTCACCTGACCTCATCTGCAGATTACCCCAAAATTTAATCTCTCAATATTTTATACTAATGGGTCTTTCTGTTGGTATTACTCAATCTAAGGAGCTTTGCAACCCACAATCTGCTCAGGGAATTGCTTTGCTTCCGCAACAGCCCAGTGGACAAACTCTTCCATACAAATCTATGTCTATATTTCTTTCAGACTATACCACAAGAAAAGGCAACATTTGCTGTTTGATGGTGAAAGAAATTGCTAAAAAGGTGTCATTAAGTGCAGGAAAAAGGGAAAGCATTGCTGTTTGAAGGATTGAAGAGAAGCAATAGATAGGGGCATACTGATACAACTATTTTTATTTAAGAGCATGATTTTTTTACCCAGTTAGTAATGCAGGTATTAGTAAAGTAACCTCATATATACTGTCCTGCTGTAACTATGGCCATATGACCTGACAGTATTGATTTGAATCTGGACAAAGATGACCTTAAGGAGCTTGTCAACCTAAATCTATGCCTGGAGAACCTTGGAGAAACTCTTGGGAATTGTGAAGAGCTCAAAGTCATTGTAATATACAGCGTATTTAGATATGGGCATCCAGGCAGTCACGCAAACCTCATTTTGATACAAGTTTTAAAATGTAAAATGTCCCTTACAATTAAAATCATGATTTATTAGGAATATTAATTATTTATGAGTAGTAACTGAGAAGCAGTAGATATAAAATTTAGCAGAAGAGATTTGTTTAACTATAAAATCAGTTGAAGCAAGTGTAAGACAGTTGAAAGGCTTTAGCATTTCTTTTTCATTTGCCCTCTCTCCTTTTCTTCTAGTTTTCTCTGGTGATTTTAAACTGACAAAAATAATGCCACTGAGATATAAATGTAAAGAAAATTAATTTTGGACCATTCAGTCTCAACCAGATCTGTTTTTTTTTAATAGTAGATCCTGCTTGCTTTCATCTGGCAAATACATGCCAAATCTTGTCTTTGGATGGTATGTGTGCCTTTTTTTTTTTTATTATTTTTAATGTTCCTTATCTTCTAAAAGGTCTGGGCTGCAAGGCCTTTATCCAAACAAATGCAAAGTTTGCAAGCATAAAAATCATAAGCATGACATTATTTATTTTAGACTTGCCAGAAATGCAAACTTCTAATTCAAATCTGTTTACAGTTTTCATTCCAGAGAACCGTTTGAGAACTTCAGGAAGATGAACAAAAGCACATGTTTAGATGAGGACTAAAAGGTACCCTGAAGGTTAAGATAAACTTTAAGGGGTTCTAATTCTGTCATAGTTCTGGGTTTTTTTTTGTAGTTTTTATTAGCGCACTTTTCTGTTCTAAACTTTAAACCTGGAAACTTTTATTTATAATAACTGAGCATGTTGAAGTGTCTTCTAAGCACTGTTGAATGTTGTTGAAGCAGCTGTGTAGCAGTCAGAGGCCCTGCAAGACCTCCATGGTGGTCACTAGCCTAAGATAAGAAATGCAGAGTCATGATGAGTGGAACAGAGCTGCCCCTCCTCTGCACATCAGATCCCTGTTATCTCTCTGTAAGGCTATAGGTCGTATTCTCCTCGACCTCAGCCATAGGACAAATCCTGATCCTTCAACAGACTATATAAACCCATACCATTGCCCAGTTCAGATGGAAGAGCTGTCACTGGAACCCTTTGCAGAAGCTGCCAATAAAGACATCTCCGCAGAACTCCACACAGCCTTCACCTCTCTCCTTCCCTCCGCCCACTGAGGCACTTTGCAAGCACAGAGCTGAAATCATTAAGAGCTGAAATCACTAGAGCTGAAATCACTCCACAAGTGCACGTAAAGTAGCCAGCAGCTCAGAACTAGCCCAGGGGCCCAGGCAGGCTGCGCCTCATCAGCACAGCGCTATCCGGGACACCTATGGCGGCTGCTGCCCTGGGGCCAGACGGACCCCTGGGGACCACCAAGCTGTAATACGTGGCAGCCCAAACGGGAGAACTGGCATCCTGGTACGCCTGAGAGCAGCATTCCTTCGGGGATCGTTACTGCCTTGGCCCGCCACTACCCTCTGAGGGTAACTTCTCCGTTATAGAAGAAGCTATCTGGAAGAGGCGTCCAACAAACCTGAACATCATCATCTGGGACGAAAGTCCTCGGGAGTTGGACAGAGCAGACCACCCACCCAGCAGTTTCTGACCCAGTTTTGGCTGAAAAAAGTGTAAGTTTAAAACAGCCTTTCTGCGCGCTTTTAAATTTGGGTCAACATTTGGGGTTTTTTTTCTTTCTTTTCTCTTTTTTACTGCTGGGGGGGGCAAGGGAACTTAGAGCAATGGGATCAAACTCTAGTAAATTAAAACAATCCTAGAAAGAGAGAGATATATATTTACAAATCCTTGAAATCCTAAATGCTAACAACTTTTCTTTCTCTAAAGGCAATCTTTCAAAAACTAACTTGAAAAAATTTATAACATGGATCCTTTCTCAGTTTCCAGACGTTAACATAAAAATGATTAATTCAGACCCCTTTTGGGATTCAGTGGGGAGAAAAATATATACAGCTGAAAACATTGTCTCATTTCAAGTTTCTTTACCAAATATGAAGAGAAGGCCAAGCAGGGGACGAAACAGATCTGATGCTCAAAAGACGTTTACAGAATTCTGCTTTCTGAACAAAATAAATGTCCATTACAGGTTAATCAGTTCTGTAACAAAAAAGACCACTTTGAAAGAATCATGAGCTGATTAAGTAGCTTTGTCCAGTTTTTTTTCAGCTACAAAGGAATCTGAAAAAGCTCAGAGCACATAGTTTTCTGTAAACTTTTCAGTAGCATTACTGAATTCAGTCCTTTCCACCATTTCCCTTTCATAATTTTCTTTAGAACTCCTTAGTATAGCAAGCAATATTCTTCCCAATAATCTAGTTGAGTTTTTATTGATTAAATAGAATAATAGTTGATTCAATAATGTATATAAAGAGTGATTTCTGAGATATTTTTCAGCTATGAGGGAGGAGCCTTGACTAGTATACCCAGATTAATCAGTCAGATGTGCATTATTCCTGTAGCACAGACTTTCTTGAGCAATTTTTTAATATCAGACAAAAGACATAGACACAGAGATTTTGGTGAAAGAACTCTGAATTTTTCTTTGCCTTCTAGTATTGCATTCATTTTACCTTTTCTCTTGATTGTGAAAAATAACATCACTTCAAGTTTTTTTCTGCTTAAAAGCTTTTCTCAATTCTCTTCTACGGCTGTTGATGTAATCCTGTTGATCTTTGGCAAGGAAACTCACATTTATGTTTGGAATGGTAAAAAAGGAAGTGCCTTAGGCTACAAGAAACAAAATGTGATGACCATCACATTACTGGAAAGTTGTCACTGTAATGATATTTCCAATGATTACTCATTCATATTCTTAATGCTTCCATTGTTATCTCAAAAAAAGGTGTTTTTAAAAGATCCACTGAAGAAAGCCTAAGAAGACGGAAGATGTGACTGACCCAACAACAGCTGTCAAAAAAGTAGGATGTAGAAATTTAAACTAGTTGCAAATGGTTTTTCTGCAAGTAATGGCAACTGAATATCTCTCTATTCCATGGCTTTTGGTGCTTAATATAAAACATGAGGAAGTGTCCAAAGGAAATAGGCTGCTCCAGAGGTGATAAAGAAAGCCTTGAAGACTATCCTGGACTATTTGTCTAACTAGCAATAACTGTGATTTGGTCGGAAAAATCTCAGACTTATGTTATAGATTTACTGAGAATCAAGACTATTAACTGGTTAGTGCAGAACAGAGTATCATGACTCTTTTATATTCCTGATATAATAATGTGAATGGGAATTTTGAGTCCACACAAAATGCAGTCTTACAGCAGACTGGACATTTTGGCGTTTCAGAAGACATGATTTCACTTCAAGTGAATGAGCTGTCTGAACCATACTGTTATACTGATTTTAAACATAAAAAATACTGTGCAATTTTATTAAATATTTTCAGTTTTGCTATTTAGACAATGACAACTCGATAACCCCTTCCTTTTTCTATCTTCTAAGGCTAGACTGATCATGATGTTAAGTGTTCAAGGAAGTACAGAGTATTTCTAAGGAAAATGGTATCCTTTAAGAAACTTCTCAAATCTCCATTCTGCAAATTAATTATATTGGCCTTTAATTCAAATGCTTTAATATTAATAAAACTATAGTGTACTCATGACTCAGGACTTTTTCTAAAAATTCAATTGTATAAAATTTGTGTATTTATGTAAATCTTTATATGTGTCACTTAATATTTAAAGACAGAATTATGTAAAGAACTAAACTGGCTGTGTCCACTAACATTTTTGAAAACTCGGAGCATGCCAATCAATGGATTGAAAATCATTTTATATTGATTTTGCTTTTCAACCAAATTCCACACTTTTTAAAAAGGCTATTAAAAATAATAACTTCAGAACTTTTGTAAATAGAAAGCAGGCCTTTCAAAACAAAGGACAGAAAATAGGTGGCCAGCTTTTTATATTTTCTTTTGCCGGAGAGAAAGAGAGAGAGCAAAAATGGTCAAGTAGACTCTTCATATTATAATTAAACAGTAAGTTCTAATACACCGTTTTACAACTCAGATGTATTCTCTCTACATTTTTTAATTATAGATGGATCTTAGTTTTCTGCATAACACAAAATTTTGCTTTGTTGTGCAGCAGAATTTAAAATACAAATTTTTCACTAAGCACTTTTGCATTTTTACATTTTTTTACATTTCCAAAAGATTACTCACTACTGTTCTGTGGCTTTCTTTTAACTCTTAGAATTTTTTTGAGTAATTCAATTGTGTGAATGTAGTCTGACATTCTATTCCAAATGACACTCTGTCTATTGCATTAAACATTGTTAGGATGATATAAACATTATCCAGGATGATAGAAGAGGAAAGAAATTATGAAGAAAGCAAGACAGTAAAGCTACAGAGGTTGCAATGTTTTAAATGACTGATAGTAACAACATTTAGTTTTGGTTTGTTGTTGGGTTTTTTTCTGTAAAATCTTTCTTCATAAACAAAAGTGAAGATAGGTGAGAAAACAGACCTTACCTATGTTGTCCCTAAACTCAGTCTCATTCAAATAACAAATTATTTTCTCTTATTGCCTTTGTCTTGCCTTGGACTATCTTTATCTTGGGAGATCAACAGACTGTGAACCGCACAGTCTCTAGAGCTGTGTCTAGCTTGTCTCTCAGCAACCTGCAGAATGATCGATTGTATCCTTATATTTGGGGTTTGATTTTTTTTTTAATTAAATCACTTCTATGGAGGTATCCTAAAGAATGTAGATGTTTTTTCCATGTTTTATGCTGTCCTTGCTCAAAGTTCCCTTAATATTATTACCCTGTCCTTCGCTCTTCCAAGATCACTGGTGGTCAGAATCACTTTAGACATTATTCAGACTTTAGGGAGTTCTTACAGATTTTTCATTAAAGAACTATTTGACAGCACATATAAATGATACTGATGCTTCTGTAGAGAGCTGACTTATTTTAGCTTTCATCCTCAGAGTGATGTTTGAGTCTTTGCAGGAATGTCTGTTATTTCTATCTCCTCTGTGCTTGTTGTAGTGTACAGCTACGCAAATGGAGCAAAATGGCTTTGTGAATTTGAAATGAGAGTTTCTGTTTCCTAAACCTAAAGCTGGAGTTTCTATTCTGTATTTTTACGTGTATTCATCCTTCCCCCTGAAGCTATTCCCATTGGATTTTACCTATAATGTATTCATAGTGGGCATTGTTCTATTGGTTTCACCTTATTTCTTATTTTCCCCTACATAACCTGTAACTCAAGCCCAAACCATTGTCACTTGTATGTGTGGCGTTCGAGCAAATACAACCTACTTTGGACTGCACAACAACTGTTCAATCTCTTGAGTCTCTTTATCCCGGTCTTGATCGCGCTCTCTAAACAGCTCTGTCTGTATCAAACGAACCCCCAAAGGTGTTTGTTCTCTCCGGCTGCTCCCGGAAGCCCCTGGCCAGCGCCCCGGGAATGAGGAGCAGGGCGAAAACAAGGAAGTCAGAGAGGAAAGAAGCACATGTGCTGTGCAGAGCTGGGAATATTTCTGCTCTGCATGTCTCATCTCATTTTAAATGCATTCCCCAGTACAAGAAGGGATGTATTTAGGAAAGTAGCATTTAGAGTTTAAAAAACTATTTACTTTCATATATATTTCCACTCTTGGAGTCCACATGATTTTTAAAATCAGGACAAATAGAAAAAAGACGTCTTACAAATAAAACATGTAAGAAAATACTGTAGAAGAGAAAGGAAAGTTATAATATTCCATTAGAGGTCAAGTGGCTGAATAAAAACTAATCCTTTCCAGTGGCTGCTCCCTAAGTTCCTTTGAATATTATTGTACAAATTCTCAACAGCTTAGACATATCAGAGCTCTCCTCAAGTCAAAAGTTTTACCTTCTCTAAAGATCTCTCCTTACCTGTTATGTACAAAACCCACTGTGCCTTGTGAGACTTTTCACATTTACTTTCATAGATTTTGAGCATTCATGCTCATTGCATATATATCTCCTACAGAGCTCCCCAGAGATCATCATAATTTTTTAAATATAAGATTCTTCCACCTGTTATCACTTAAAGGATATGAGCTTTGGGAATCTTTAGATGAGAGCTATCCATGCTTTTAAACTGAATATATCCACTACTACATGAAGTTTATTTTTTCAGTACTGGAAAAAATTACTTGGCCTGTTGACAGGAGTACTGGAGAAGTAAAAAAAGTAAAAAAAACAACAACAAAAAAAAAACCAAACCCAAACAAAAACAGAACAAACAAAAAACCTACAAAAAAACCCAAACAAAAACAAAAACAAAAACAAAGCCACAAAAAGCAAACAAACAAAACAAAACAAAACAAAAAAACAAAAAAACAAAAAAAACAAAAAAAAAAAAAAAAAAACACTAAACTAAGAAAACCCCAAAAGCTAAAAATCTTACAGCCCTAAAGTCCTAAAAGCCCTTCAGGCATTTTCTCATCTGAATTGTTACTGCCCTTTAAGAAAGGGATCAGACATTACTGGAGCTTTCTATTGTCTGATACTTTATATGAAACTGATCTGAAGCTGTTATCTCTCCCCTGTTAAGGTTAACAGACAGTAGTACAAACAGGTTTCAACAATGCAGAATGTTTGGAAGTGGGCCAATTTTAGACTTTTCCAGAAACACAATTTTCCTAAGTAGAACCAGTATATTTCTATACAAGAACATTTTTTTAAGGTGAGATTTCTGTGAAGAAAAAAAAAATATGCTTAAGCTCTGGGTAACCAGAAAATAAATTAAAAGTTAGGTCATTTGGTTATGGTGGCATCAGAATGAAATAATTTCCTATAAATATGCTTGGAAATGTGAAATATGTAGATAGAAGAACAAGCTCGAGCTAAAGTATATTCTGTAACCCCAAAAGGTTCTGTGGGCACAGACAATTAAAGTAATTTACTTGAACCTTTTGGCACAAATTCTCTGTCAATCTCAGTAAGACCTTTTAAATTATATTTAAAGACTGTGTTTTCATCACAATTTTTGCTTTAGTGGCTGAAATAAATTAGAAAGTTATTTGTATATTCTTCTTCAATATCAGATAGGGTACGGCTTCTAATAAATATATTATTTCTTTTCACTTTCAAATGTAGATGCCAAATTCAGTTTTATGTGACCTGACACCTACCTTCTGCATGACTGTTCTTCAGGGCAGCACAAAACCCTTTAAAGAAATAAAATGCCTCAGATAGATTTAACTGAAAATTATCAGGTTGTTTGTTCTTTAATAAATCAAATGTTTATAAAGTGAGAATAAATTAAAATATTTGCATCAATTAAAATACCTCTGTTCCACTAACAGTCAGATTGAATTACTAATGATTCACCAAGGGGAAATTTATTATTAGTGATAAGAGGATCACTTTTCAATAATCTTTTAAATTATTCAGAAAAACAATACTTTGAGCATTTTAATATATAACATGGGTTTGCAAAAGCATTTATCTCAATTATTTCTTTCAAGTGAATAGAAAATTTCCTAAGCAACAAGAAGAAAAGCATTATTAGGTACACACATGAATACAAGTATAATAAAACACAAAGCTAGATTCATAAACTTATGATTTTACACAAGAGGAGTTTTGCTTTTCAGAAAATTCATCTTCAACATCTGATGGAAATAAATACACATTTTTCCACATTTTGGAATCACCTCATTATAATGAATAGGAAGTGCAGAGACTTCATGTCATAAAACTTTTTATTATTAGACTTCAAATAGGACTTATTTTCCCTCATTAAATCTAGTTTCAAACCAGATGAAAGAGTATGGTAGTTATAAAAAGTAAAAAAAAATAAATATGCCTATCAGGCAAAAAGTATTAGTTGGGGAATGTCATGAATAAATATAGACTTGTTTATAGAAGAAGGCAAAAAATGTATTTTCATTTTGTAAAATTGTCAAATATTCAGATGTAATCATGCTCCACAGTAATTTGGGAGCTTATAGTGAATCTGAAGGTGAGTTTAAATAAAAAGCTAAATTGTAGTTACAACTAAGTGCAAATATAACATTTCTGCTATATATGCAAATATAGCATGTGTGCACTTTGGTATTAAAGGGCCATTTCTCCCTTCTCCCCTAAAGTTCTGATATTTAAAATCTCAGAAGAAAAAATTTAAGTTTTATGAGAATGTTGTCATATGTATAGAAGAGTAAGTAAAAGCAGAACATATCCTCTTTGTGCTTCAACATCTGGATAGAAGAAAATGTGTAGTCTTTTATTGTGTCATGACCAGAGGTGTGATAAGACTAGAGCAAATAATCGTAGTTAGGTGTGTATCTATATACATTTGATCAGAATTAGTTCTGGTTTTCCTATTTTCTTTTTGGTAGATGATTTAAAAGATCTTCTTTCCTAGATGACTTAAAAGATCTTCTGCGGTGAAAATTACATTTGCATTGCTACACACCAGGAGCTACAACAAGGTTTTATTAACAAGGGTGTCCCCATTGTAGGTCAGACAGAGAAAAATCAAAGGATTGAGCAGTTTGTACAAGTAATTCTGAGCAAAAGAAGAACAAAACCCAGATAACCTGGATACTAACCCAAGCCACTATCAAACATGCAAATGTTCCTTTTAAGCCTATATTCCTGTGAAATTAGACTTTTGTCTTGGTAAATGTTTGTAAATACACCATCAGCCTTTTCCTTTGCCTCCTCTCCTCCCCAGATCCCCCTGCCTTTCGATGTCTTTGCAGTCAGAACACCAGGTGGGTCAAAAGCAGGAGATGCATGATGCTTCCACTGGGCTTTGGTTCCACATCCCATCACCTCAGCCCACAAGCTTTTGAAGCATCACCCAGTATCTTTTATGCTCTTCCTTTCCCTCTCTAGGAAGGAAAGACTTTTGTCACAATTTTAGAGATACCAAGGACAAGTACCATGAGTTACCTAAATAGATTTCCCCCAAATGTTGTCTGCTCTGGCCTTCCACTTAAAGTTAGATCAAACAGGCTGAAACTCATTTTATCTGGAAAAGTTGGTGTGCATAGTTTTGGATTCCTCAGGAGGTCTGTGCAAGGAGTCTGAAAAACAGCTGTTCAGCATAAGTAGAAACTAAAAATAATGGAGACTTAACACACTTTTGCAAATAAGGATCACTTTCTTTAATTGGAAGCTTAACAAAAGACTTCATAATAATGGGCTGCTGCCAAATAAAATCCAGATTGCTGGTCAAGGAAGTGCAACTCTGGAAAATTAAGAGATGACTTTAGAGCATTCTTTAGATTCTTCATGTGTTTGTATTCATAAATACTTGGTTACTGATGATCACAAATACTCACTGCAGTTCAATTGAATTACATTATTTTGGTTTTATACAGATGGATTAGCTACAAGCCAAATTATAATTCACACAGCTAAAACTATTTAAAAAGATATAAATTATTTGATTAATCTCCAAAAGCAAGACAATGGAAAATTAGGTTCAAATCTTTTACACTCAGTGGAGTACTGTGAAGTTGCAGTGGCTCATGGGATGGTATTTTTAATGTATGATATTTTAATCTTATATTTTCAATTTTAATCTGTGATGATATATATTGTTTTCGAATATAATTCTTAATTTGTATAAGAAATACTCTGTAGATGTCTACTCATGGTAATGTCATCCTTTCTCTGCAAGATATGTGGTGAGGGAGAGCATCTTTTCTAGGGCTGATGGCTTTCTTCAAGAGTCTCTTTGGTTTGTTTTTGAGTTCTTAGCAGATAGATTTTCTCTAAATTTTAAAATATCACCTTGTTTCTGACTTCAGGAAACTTAGGGAGAATCATCCTTTTCAAGTAAATAAATATTTTTGGTGTGCATTTGTTGGGTTTAATGCAAATATTTGTTAAATGTACTGGAAAACAAATAACTTTTCCTACAATTTTGAAGATTGAATTTATTCTGATATCAGTCCCATTAATAACTGCAAGTATATATAAAATTAGAATCTGTTTTCCCTGTTCTCTTAAGGTTGTGCTATATGACTGAAGTTAGCTAGAACACAGTTTCCATTGGGTAGATAAATAAGTAATAAAATTTGTTTATCTGAGTCAGTTCTGTTTATTGACACTGAATTGATATTCTCTCCTCCAGTACTCTCACCTCTCTCTCTCTTATTGGCAGTTTGCTCTTCCCTCCAGGTCTCCATTTCATGTATTCTGTCAGCTGGTCGATATAAAGCTATAGATGATTCAGAGGAATACATTCACTTTTATGATCTGATGGATTGACCCTGATGAGTCAAACTCCCAATCTCCTTTTCGCTCACTTCCCTCTTACTAGTGATGGAGAGAAAAATAGAAGTTGAAATTTGTGGATCAAGCTAATAATAATTTCATAATAAAAGTAAAATCTCTGCTTGCAGGCAAAACAGAAAGAGAAATTAATTCAATTCTGCCCACCAGCAGGCAGAAATGCATTCACTGGAAAGTGGGGCTTTCAAATGCATAGCAGTTGCTTGGTAAGAAAAATGCCATAATGAGAATATCCCCCCTTCAACCTCCTCCCCCTGAGTTTTTTGTTGCTGAGTGCAACATCATATGATATTGTACATCTCTTTTGTCAGTTTGGGTCAGCTGTCTTAGCTGTCTTAACCTTGTTCACTTCCAGTCTCTCAGCCACCTCCACTTTACTGCCTTTGGGAGCCAGTGGGTGGGAGGGAAGAGAAGGTATTGATACTGTGCAAGCACTGCTCATCAGTAGCCAAAATATTGATGTTCATTATCAGCCCTGGTTTACCCACCCATTGAAAGCACAGCATCATAGAGGCTAACCTGAAGAAATTTAACTCAAAACTTTTTCCCATCCAAACCCAGTACATAAAAATACAATGAGCAATATATACTGAAAACATTGAGGTTGTCTTATGAAATAGATGAGAGGTTGTGCTACAATTTACTTTCTAACTAAAGACACTGATTTGGATTTTTATCTCATGTCCTATCATATCTGGTTTTTGTAATATTCATAGAAATTTCAGATCTTCAGACATTTTGTCTCTTGTCTGAAATTACTGAATGGACAGACTAGTTACTAGAGAGGAAAGATAAGAATGAAGTCAAGTACACAGCCCAGTCAAGCAAGTCTTGTTTTCTATGATGTCAGGTAGCCCTTCCATCTCTTCTACCTTTTTCAAGATTATACTACATAACCAATTAAAAGGACTGTGAAAAAAAATTACTATGGGATTAAGCTTAGTGATAGTACAAAATCAAAAAACATGAGCAATATACAGCAAAGCGATACAGACATTCCAATGCTCTACATTTCTGCTTGTATTAGAACACCAGAGACTTGCTCAATATTGTCTACCTCCATAGTCTCTTACACCATGCTACATGAGCTAATACTCAAGTTCTTTCTCTCTTCTGAAACAAAGGGCATGATACTGTTCTATTGCTTAGGAATGCAGCACAGTAGCTGTGGAAAGAACCTCCTGGGTTCTTCATCCCTATTCTTCTGGCATTTCAAGCACAAAATAATAAGAGGCTCTTTGCTCAAATTGTCTAGAAGGTGGCTATGATAAATCGTATAAAGGGTTGTCTGGAGGTTCCTGTTTCTTTCTACTGAGTAAAAAAGACAGCCAAGATTTTAAGATTTATTTGCTCAGGCGTATAGATACTTAAAATCAGGTAAAACTAATATACTTTAGATGCTGAATGTGGAAGGACCCACAAAACAATTACACCATAAAGCAACACCAGCACCACTTCAAACCCTTAATACCTTAAATAAATACAAAATGTATATATTAGAAGACCACAAAATCCTACATCTCCAATGAGCTACAGAAAGGGGAAAGATCAAGGCTAAACTAGGTCAAGTATTTATGAACATAATTCATAATAGTTTTACTTAGACTGTTACTTAAACTAAATCTTTCTCAACAATCAAGAATAAACAAAGGAATCCTTATGAGTCATTGACTATCCAATCTTAAAAAAAAAAAAAAAAAAAATAGTGGCTCCAGGTTGGAGAATCAATTTAATCCACACTGTAAACAGGCAGCTGGTTCAGGCAGTGAAATCCACCTAATGCAATAAAAGACGTATGGCTTGCAAAAAATTTCTCAAAAAATTTCTCAAAAATAACAACAAAAAATCCCAACAACATTCAATTGTCTTTTCAAACTGCACAGAGGCAGTAAACTATAATTTTACTAAGTATTCTTGTCTCTGGGAATTTTTATTCCAATGCCAGTACAGGCTTAACAAACTGAACTTTAAAGCAGTTTTGATTCTGTGCCTCACCAAGAGATTCAGGTGATCGTTTCAGAAGTTCACTTGCCAAATGATCTGAAACCTTATATAATATCCAGTCTAAACTTATTCATAACCATTTATCATGTACTGATATTATTCTTAAAATTAAAGGATTTTTCTTTCCTTGATATATCCCCTCTCAATGTAGTTATAAAAAGTCATTATATCCCCTCTTAACCTTCCCCAGCAAGGCTAGGCAAACAGAGCTCTTCTTAATCTTTTCTATGTAAGATAAATATTCCATTACTTTATTCATAGCTCTTCTCTAAATCTGATCCAATTTAAATTAATGACTCCTGAGAGAAATTATTAGAGATGTACACAGTGTTCCAGACAATGCCTTGCTGATACCTTGTGTAGTGTTATTTACATTCCACTTTCACTTAGAAGAATGTGTCATTCAATGCATTCTACCACAGCAGTAGCCTTGTTTCAAGGCTATATCATTCTGGCAGTTCATACTCAACTCCAACAAATATCAGATATTTTACCCATTTCTTCACATCAGATTGACAATGTTCCTTTTGCAGCAAGTTTTTATTATTAATTATTGAAAATATATTTTTGAACTTTGTGGTGCTAAATTGCATTACATTTGTGTGATTCCTTTCCTTGGAATGAACAGATCCTCTTGATGCTGACTTAGAGCCTTGTAGCTTGTTTCTCAACTGTACAACTAGTTTTCATTTCAATGACACAAATACAGTATATCTGTTCAGTTCCAACACTGATGCTTGAGAGGTGTCTGTGCTTATTTTCTTTCAACCTATCTTGCTATTTGAGTATAGCTGGGCATAGTGTCCGTTCTACAAACTTCTTTCACTTCCTGTGTTAATCACTGCAATCACAAAGTTTAATGCTAATTTTTCTAATGCTAATAATTCCTTCAAGAAATCTTATCAAACATTTACCTTAAGTCTGAGTAGGACAGCTTTACTTTATTAGCCTCTCTAGGAAGTCAGTTATCTAAAAATATATTAAGTTAGTCTGACACAATCTGCATGAGATAATATCATGTTGTACTGTAAGTTCTACTTACCTCTATGACCTGAATTAGTTCTTGTTCAGAATCTGCTCTAATGCTTTGTATAGCATTGTAATCAAATTATCTTCTTGGATCATGAGCTTTCTTCATTGCTTTTTACCTTTATACAACATTTGTTCTCCAAAGTTACTATCACCAGATTTACAGCTTAGTTTTAAATGGCTTCTACTAGATTTGCAAAACCATATCCTAATTCATTCAGTTGACTTGAACACGTTATCAAAGCCCAAACCTTTCACACTTAAAAATAACAATTTTGCTTCAAACTTCCATACCAGAATTTGTCTTCACATTTGAAGCAGATAATGTATCTTGTCATAACAATGTTTCTCAAAAAAACAAAAACAAAAACAAAAAACAAAAAAACAAACAAAAAAAAAAAAAAAAAAAAACTGACAACAAAAAGCCGAAACTCAAACAACAAAAACCCAAACCAAAATCCATCAGTCATAGACTTAATTAAAAATTATGGCCATTTCTAGATCTTCTTTGCTGGTTTCTAATTCCAAGTATAGAGAAGCCTCCTTATCTAGATTCTTCTCTTTGCCTATGAAAAGAATAACATATAAAGATTAGTATGGAAAAAAAACCAGTTTATGTTTAAGTTTCTGATACTAGGATAAAGCCTTTAAAATATTTACTTTTCGTGTCTTCAAATTCCAAAATATTATCATTCTTCTAATGAATCCCTTTTCCTTATTCTTTTTGCCTCTGGTCTTCTTAATGAATCCCTTTTACACTTCTTTTTAATCTCTTATTAATCTTAATCTTCTTATTAAATTCCTCTTCCCATGATTATTCATACTGAAAAGCCGTTTTACACAAGTATTTAGTTTTCCTCTTTGAATATATGCTCTGATCATGTTGACACATTTTACTTAAAAGTAAAGTGAGAGCTCTTTCAGGTTCAGTGGAAGTCTTCATTCTGAGGACAGGGAGACACTGGAAAAGGTTTCCCAGTGAAATTGTGGGTGTCCATTCCCTGGCAGTGTTCAAGGACAGGTTGGATGGCACTCTGCACAACCTCAACCTAGTCTAGTGAAAGCTGTCCCTCCCTACAGCAGGGGAGCTGGAACTAGATGATCTCTAAGGTCCCTTCCAACCCAAACCATTTTCTGAATTCAAATCTCTAATTTTCCCAAACTAAGCAGCCTAATTAATTTATTTCATGATCATGCAAAAGTTTGAAATGGCAAGGATTATTTATAGATTAAATTTTGTCTATCTTGCAGATTGGCTTCAACTTAGTTCCCTCCACTTCTCACAGGAGAGCCACCACTATCCTAGTGGCATTCCATGAACTCACTCTAGTTTATTCAAATCCTCATCCTTCCACTAATGGAAGTCCAAAACTGAATGCAATAGTCCAGGTATGGTCTAACAAATGAAACCATTCAATGTGATTAATGAATTCAACTTTTCTAATAGTTAATTCTTTGTACCTAAAAAAGTACCCTTTTCCTTCTTGAAGGTATTGCTGAGACTTCATTCAGTGAGAAACACAGAGTTATAATTTTTTTTATAATTTACTTTACATTGTTTTGGATTGTGATTTTTCCATTTTGAGGGGGGAAAATCAAAACAACTTCCTAATGACTATACATAGGAAATCAAACTCTTCAATGAAAAATCAGGCATGGCTAAAAAGCCCCACACAAATAACAGTGAAGACAACAGGAAATAGGAAAACAAATTTTTCTGAAGCATTCCATATCAGCGTATACTAATGATTCCAAAATTTCAGCACGCATTTGGCAGAAAAATCAGTTTGGTCTCTGTCATGAATATTTGTTTCAAAAATAAAAATTCTGGTGAGCTTATGCAGAATATTGAAGAACTATTTCTGTCTTTGTAACCTGAGAATGGAAGTGATTTTGAATGATTTTGAGGAAGAATGATGCAGTATTTGGAAACCAGATATTATTCACAGGACTTGAATCAGATGTAAGATAAAATTCCACATATAAAATTAACATCTCAAAAATTCAAGAAAAGAATGGATTACTCTCTTTACAGTGTACACAATTCAGATTTAAATGTCTGGAATCCTAATCAGCAAATTTTATGTAAATGCAACTGTACTTTTTTGGCGTGGTATCTCTCTATTGATTTGGAACTTGCCTGCAGATTAGGGCTCTTTATTCTGTGCATATTGATTTGTTTAGAAATAGGTAGGATTTTTAAAATGGACAATAAACTATAGAGTTGGATTTAATATCTAGCCTGGAGGTTTTTACTATTTTTTTTGAATTGTAAAATCTAATCCATTTACATAACCAACTACGATACATGGAAAAAAGCCCAAAATACATGGTCCTTCCTCAGTTAAAAAAATAACCTGTTTATAGGGCAAAATTTGTATCAAATGGAAGGCTAACACTGCAAAAATTTAGAAAAGCATAAAACTTATGATTCAGTAATATAGATAGAACACGGTAAATATCCACTCTAACATTTTTTAGGGCAGTCCATTGCCTCAATTTCCCAAGATCTCAGTATTGTCCGCCTTGAAATAATATCTTTGAACCTTAACATACCTTTCCTTCCTGTTTATGCTCCAGTTTACGTTCCAAAGTCAAGAAATTCCTAGAATTACAAATGGATGCCCATCTCCCTTTCCCCTTTCACAATACCATAACCCTCCATATACTACTGAGATTCTTTTTGCAATACTCTTTTCATGTAAAGGAAACATTGATGCTTTTCCTGGATTAATAAACTTGCTCTTGATTTTTACGACCATTGCCATCTCTGGTCTCTCCAGTTCCATGGTGTTTTGTGCTGCAATCTGTCATGTAAAACGTTCACAGTTCATTCACATTTTGTGATATTCCATATTTTCAGTGGAAAACTTCCACAAGTTCCATCAAACAATTCAGATCTGAAATTTTATTTTGTTAATTTCATGTCATACGCATCACAAGCATATATTATTTCTGAAATATAAACATACATTTTTACCTAGAAATGTCTGCATATAATCTGGCTACACAAGCAAAGAGTTTTCTGAACAGGCCACTCAGGAGACATTAATTATATTTTTAGTTGTTCATAGTTGTACAATTATTTTGTAATCTCAAAATCTGCATAAACTTTAGAAAGAATGACTGAAAAAATTCCAAAGCCCTAAATCATGCAATTACCTGTGATATCAGTAGCTGCTCATTTTATTTTTTTCTACCAGTTTTTAGGACAGAATAGGAGATTTTCTTACCTTAGCTCCCAAACCATGTTTGCAAGGCCATTATAAAACACAAAGAGATTTTGAGTGGTTTTGTTTCAGGTAGTAGTCATAAAATCACATATACATATAAAAATATATATACTGGTCTGTTTTCTTTTCTAGTTAAAGTCACCATTAAAAACTGGTGTAATTTTCTTAGAGATGTAGAACATGAATTCATTAAAGTATTTTAAACACTCAGTATTCAAGAAAGGCTTTTGTTTCGCATGATCACCTTTCTCATTTTATCTTAGCTGCGAAGAGTTTTTAGAAAGAAAGCTGCTTGTTTGAAAGTCTTTCAGATGGTAATAAAGATGGTGATAACTTCTTTTTTTGTGAAAATTATAAAATGTTATAGTAGAAAAGGTCTGAAAAGGTCATCTGGTCCCTGCCCTGAGGCAGAATCAGCAATACCCAATGGTTAACTGAGAAGGTCAAAAGTAGATTTTACTGCTGTCCTTGTTGAAGTCAGATCTTCCCTTTACTCAAGATTGAACAAGCCAAATTACACAAAAGGCTACGGAAGCAAACAGCATGCACAACAGGCAGTCTTGGCTGCTCCTTTAAGACCCTGCAAACTTGTAGAGGATCGGGTGATTTAAGAGAATGCTTTTAGCTGTTCTTGCCCTGTGGCTCACAGCAGCACTGTGATAAAGATAGTCTTCGTTCACTAAACTGACTTTCTTTATCAAAAGACAAAAGCAAAAAAGACAGAGATAGAGAGGAAGAAAACTAAGGTAGAAAAAGAAAGCGAGTAAAAACATTTGTAACATTATGCAACCAATTTTAATACTATAGACTATGACCAAGATCTTGCCAAAGACAGTGAAGAGAGAAATATAGTATGAATAGTGCACCTTTGCTTTCATTCAGAATGTTTGATGCTAAAGATCAAACAACTGAGATGTCTGAGTGAATGGAGATTGAAAGGACAGGTTTGTTGCTGGATTTGCCCATGAAGACAGTTTTAATACTTCATAAAAGATGAATAGATGAAAAAGCTCAGCTGCTCAGTATTTTATTGAAAGTGCATTCTGGGGAAATTTTTAACATTTTACTTTAGGTGCTTTGATTTTGGTTCCATCATTCTCTCCTTTATGATACATTTTTTTTTGCTTAGCCCTTTTTCATTTGATTAAGTTTTTAAATTATTCTTAATGACATTGATTCAGTCTTTTTCTTTGACTCTTATAATTTCTTTCAATATGCAAAATTAGGTTTTTGTTACTGTGGATTTTGTAAATTTCATATGTAAAATGCCTATGTGAAAGGGATAGTCACCTCTTTTGTCCAGTTGGTTGTATGCATCATGTTTGATGCACGTCAGGGTTTGCCCTCTTGGCTGCCAGGGGACACCACTGACTCATACTGTGTCTGGTGTTATCCAGCAGCCCCAGATTCCTTCTTGCAGAGCTGCTCTCCAGCCACTCCTCTCCCTGTATATACTTGTACCTGCATAATTAGATCCCAGCTCCAGGATCCAGCTTTTGGATTTGTTAAATTTCATCCCATTAATCATAGTGCAATGCCCCAGTCTATCTAGATCTCTCAGCAAGGCATCTTGTCCCTTGAGAGAGTCAACAGTGCTCCCAGTTTGGTATCATCAGCAGATTTACTAACAGTGCATTCAACTCCTGCATGTAGATCATTGATAAATATATTAAACAGAACTGGTCTCAGAGCTAATCCCGGAGGAACATCCCTGATAAGTAGTTAAAAGTCAGATGTAACTCTGTAACACTTCGAGTTCTGCCACTTGGCTAGCTCCTCACCCAGTACATTATTTACCTGCACATCTCATGGTTGGTCAATTGTCCTGAAGGATATAGTAAGGAACAGTATAAAAACCTCACTAAAACTGAGAAAAAATTATATCCACTTCCTTCCCTTTACCCACTAGGCAGATAACCTTAATGTAGAAGGACAGCAAATTACTTATACCGGATTTCCCCTTTGTGAACACATGTTGATTGTGCCCGATATTTACATTGTTCTTTAAGTACCTTTCAATAGCATTTCTCAAAAGCAAGACAAATTAAGATAAAAACTTGCTAGAAGGAAAAATGCAGATAGAAAAACATTTGAATGTAAATGGGTAGCACTTTAAGAAGAAAAGCAGGATTACAGAATTCAGGAGTACAGTTTATCTAAACATTCATTTAGGTTCATTGTGAGATAAAAGCAACAAAGAAAAGTTCAAATCAAATTATTAAAGGGAAATAAATATCAATTATGTAGTAAACAAAAAATGTGGGCAATCATAAGAATCCCATTGCCTCTTTAACTATAATGGGCATACAATATTTTACTACTGGTAGTTAGCATGTTATTTCTATCCTTTTCTATGCCCTCTTAAAACAGGAAGAACATAAACATAGAAAAAACAGTGCATGCACTGCTATGATGTCAGAGCTATGGAAAACTATCAGAAGTGATAGAAATGTTGTCTTAGCCTGCCTGGAACAACCCTAGAAATAATTTTTTGTCCTTTTTGCTCATTTTGCTCATTTTAAATGGTAACATAATTGCATGTCTTCCTTTCTCAAGTTAGAGATCTGAGATTCTACCCACCCAGAGTCCCACAATGTGACACACATCAGAGGAGTTTTCTGCACTTCTCCATCATGTAGTGTAATGCAAGAATTTATCATCAGCGTATGGTCAGAGGTATAAGTCAATACCCTGATTTTGCTTTAAAAACCAACAAAAATCCTCTCACAAGTTGCAAATAATTTACTAAGTCAGTGAAAATGCTAAAACAATTCACTAATGAATTTTTTTACTTAGTTGTCTCAAAAAAACATTAATGATAAAATCCCTAAGAAAACTGTGACCCACTGGTGTTAGCAGAAGACAGAAAACTATGTCAGTACTTAGAAAAGGTAAAGAAAGATGACTAGGTAGAAGTTGACTAGTTTGACTTAAATCCTCAGAGAGATACAGGAAAATTCTTAGAGGATTGGATTACTAAAAAACTGAAAGAAGAGTATAATTTGAATGGTATTTTTTATGGCTCTTGTAAAACACAACTGATTTTTTTATATAAAAAGGTTAAAAATTGGTAACTGAAAAGATATAATACTCTAAAACTTTTGGAATACACTCAGTATTATATCTATATTTTATTTTGATTAAGAATTAATGCAAATATCAATGAATAATATGTTCAAAGAGTTTGAAAATCTGTTAGTGGACAGTTCACACAATACCCTGCCAGTTCTGATAAGGTCTTACTAATATTGACATTGTACTGATAATGTTCAGTGGTTGTATCAATTATCATCAGACTACTATCTGATAATGTTTTCAGATAAAGTAAATTGTATTGGAAAGCTAAATAATGGCAAAGGACAGCCAAAGACATCCTGCATCAGAAAGATCAGGAAAACTTTCTGACTGCCCAGTGGCTCAAAAATGCACCATGGGTATACAATTAACCTTTCAAATCCTCAGTGAATTAACACATTCTAAATAAAGAAATATGTAGCAAGTAAGATATGTAGATATGTAGCAAATAAGACTATTGAAGTGATTTCCCTCTTCACAAGTTGTAGTGAAACTGATCCCAGAACAAGCATGCAAAACCAATGTCTTCATTCTGATCTTCATTTATTATAGCTGAAGTATCAGCCAATGTTTAGAAAACACTGAAGCCACAGCACTACTGTAACACTATAAGGTATGAAAAAAAGGCTCTCATAAGGATGTTGGTGATGCTTATAATATGTTTATATTATCTACATAAATACTTCAAGCTTCCATGCTGCCTGGTTGCATGACTGCTGATCCTAGTGGGGTGCTATCATTGATACTAGTAATATAAACTAAAAAAACAAACTAATAATACAAACTAAAAATATTAACTAACAATATAAAAATGTTAATTCCTAAAAGAATATAGAAAATCTGTTGAGATATCTTAGTTTCCTGCTTCGTGAGTTCTTTTCCAAGAGAAAGGAGTGTTGCAGATGGTCATAGGCAATCAAATATTAGCATCCTTGCCACACAATGTTACACATGAAGAGACAACAGTCCAGGTGGAAGGCATTAGAGCACATGCAAAAGTATAGTCAAGTCACAATATCACTTCAAACTAGTTGAATCTAAATTACTAAATATCATGCTAATAAAATTGGACATGTATTCAGTAAAACTAAAAGGATAAATTATTACCATATTACCAGGGTAAAACTGCAACGTACAGCATTATTTTGATATGAATGATAAAACACAAAATTACCATTTGATATTTTATAATTTATTATGTAATGCTGAACAACAGAAAATATATTCAGATAATGGATTAATTAAAGAATAGCATCTTCCACCTAGTATGCTATCAGATTATTAATAAATGAATAAAATAAATATTATTCTTGAAGCCATATCTATTGTAACATAAAAATGTCTTAGTCCTTGCATGTTTTTTGAAATAACAATGATGTTGTGGCAACAACATCAAGAAGAAAGAAAATATTTGTGTGTTAGTTACAGTTGAAAGACAGTCATAACATAAAACCATAGGAAAACGGGGGTCAGCCATTCTGCAATGTCAGTCAGAGTTTATCAAGTAACCTTTATATGAGATCAAACAGCTTCATACTTTTAAACTATTATCTTTATCCCAGATATTTAGGTGAGCAAGGGCTCTCTCTGTGAAATGCCAGCTCCCTTGATATGTAAAGGTGTCTTTGGCCTAGAGGCTTAAGAGTTTAAAATGATGAGGCTAAGGTGCTTTCCTATAGTGTTGCATTTAGGTGCTCAGCTCTATCAGGTAGGCAAAATGTTTTGTCATGTTCTGTACATGCAGAGCAGACACAAAGGAAACACCTCAAAGAACTGTGCTACATAAAGTCCTTTAAGCCTTTTTTCAGAAAGCAATTCCCACTTCTTCAGTGTTGGCTGTCACATCCCAGCTGGAACAGTGCCTGGTGTACCAGAGGGGGGAAAATGGAACTTTTTTCCTTTACTAACCTGAGTACTCATATAGTAGGGAGTCTGTGGAGCATTGGTATGTCAGTAGCCAAAAGTTTAGCCGCAATACTTGAGCAGATTCAGCATATATATTCCTGTTAGCTGAGAATGGAATCTGCATTTGTTATGCTATACAGACATGATTAAAATTAATTATTAAAATTCACTTTTTAAGTGTTCATTCAGACCAGGTCAGAAACTCAACCTTCATCACTAGGAATACACAGAGTGCTTCTATCAATCTAAGCAGCTGAAAGAGATAAGGGAAGTATAAGGCCAAGAATGTAACAGCCCAGCCCACAATGTTTTTATCCCAGGGTAGGTTCTTTAAGCCTGTGGGAGATATGCTCAGGTACAACCATGCTCAAAGCACATCATGAGCAGAAAACATGTTGCCCATGAAATGTGATATATGCTCCTATTCTCACTGTCTCTTATGTCTTAGTAAGCTATGATATAGTACCATCAAGATCTTCCTAACCATTATCAAACATGTCTTGCCTTACAAAGGAAAAAAAATTGCAAGCTACAGCAAACAAAAAATCCCACCAACTGTAAATCTTCTTGCCCAAGTATGAGCTAGTCCTCTCACCCAAAACATAATTGCTTGAGTTGCAGGAGCAATCTGATTGTGAAGTACAAATTTTTTACAGAAGGCGGAACGAATGAAGAGTGAAGATTAATAATGAATAAATGAAGATGAATAATGAGAAGGGAAAAAAGAAAAAGGAAAGCAAAAAGGAAAGAGGGAATGAAAATAGCATGGTTTTCCCAATGATAAGTTAATTTCAATTTGTCATTTAGATTTGATGGTGACATAAGGTGCCAAATTAGATATTACTGTTCTGGAGTAGAAAGAATTACCACAGAGCTGATGGACACACTTTTCAGCTGGATTGAAGCACAGAGAAACAGAAAACAAATTAACTGTACTTTTTATTAAATCTCATAGAGGACAGGAGTAAATATCATTTTCATCACCATGCGCATTGAGAAAAGGGAATACAAAGTTACAGTGAGATGAACATGGTTTCAGTAATTATTCCCTATTTTTTCCTGGAGAATTTTTTTCCAAAGTGTCCTATAGGAAGAATTTCTGGTTTAAATAGTGAATTTTACAATGGAAATGAAGTGTTTTAAGACTGTGTATGTTGCACTGATTCCCATTACAATTTGTAGTACAATTTAGGCTGTATCTTATTTAGAGGAGTTAATATAGCTTAACAGATTCATAGACCTGACAGAATTAAAGATTAAAAATATATTGAAAATAGTTTTTGCAAATTATTTACACTTTTTGGAGAGCTCCTTATCTGCATCCTAACTGTTATATAATCTAATGGCATAGAAGTTGAAAGACCTTTTCTTGTTTGGATAAAGCATTTTACATACGAAAATAATTTGTTGATTTAAATAAAGGGACAGGGGAAGAGAAAGATAATGGATGTTAAATAATTTGAAAAATAAGATAAATTAATGAATCAAAAGATAAAAATGCTCATAGATATCAAAGAAAGAAAAAAAATCAAAGGCAATGTAATTTTGCTAATTTTCCAGCAAATCATTGTTTCACACATAAAATAACATTTGCAAAGAATTGCAGACCTGATGTTCGTCACAGTGAATTAAAGTTTGTAGTTTATGCAGTATGAGGAATACTGCATTTCATAAATATCTCTCTCTCTAACCAAATATCTGTGTGTAGAAAGATAGATTGTAAGCTGAACATATTAATGCTTCCAGACAGAGCAATAAACATGCCACCATGGTTGTTACGTCAGGCAAGGTCAGATCACCTTTACTGTTTACTTTGTGAAATGGGATTTTAAGAAAATTCCTTTTTCAAAATTGTAATGCTGAAATGTGTGCTGTAAAATGCAAGTCCAAAAGTTTCAAAGACCATGAATGTTCAAAGACATGAACAGATCTAGGTTTGTTGGGGAGGAAAATTTGTCAAATTACATTGCATTAGTTTGATTTTACTTATATAAAACTGCAAGCCTTGTGCATTTACAGTTGAAATACTGAATTAGGTCTTTGTATTAAAAATTATCAAACAGCAACAGCTTTTTTTTTTTAAGGAAATGCAAGGCTAAAAAAGCTCTCTAGAGACAGCAGTGAGAGACAGATAGTCTAATATGGCAAAGGAAGAATTTCTGTAATTTCTGTAATAGGATATTTCCTAATTTCCCTTGCAAGTTCTGAGAATCTGCATCAGTAGGGAAGACAGAGAGAAAGACACAAGTTTAAAAAAAACATAAAAGCTTCTTTTCTGTTTGGAAAGTGATTTACAATCTGTATAAAATCAGCTAACATGACCCTGATTCAGAAAATTATTCTCAATACTTTTCTTTATAATCTCGAACTTCATAGTATCCAAGGCAGGAATATTTGCAGCTATCTGACAATTAAATGAACCACATATTTTTAAACTATTGTAATTTTTTGTTCCACTGTTTTTGTGGGGAAAAAAAGTTATTTGGAAAAGTATATAATTTATTTCTTAAATGGCATTACTAGGAAGTATTAAGTTCACCTGAAGAAAATAGGGAAGTGAGCTAAAAATTGAATAAGGGGAGAAAAAATAAAGCAAATGGTAAGAAATCTTGTCTATAGGAATTAATCTAGACATTTTGGAAGGGAGGCAAGAACCAAAATGGACAAAATACATTAAACACCCTGCATGTGGTAAAAACAGAGAGGATAACAAGAAAGCATAAAAATGCATCCTACTTCAATGGGATTAGGAACAATCCCTTCCATATTGCTTCTCTCAGTTAAGGATGTTGGGCTGATAAAAGTTCTTACTTAGAAGCTAGCAATTCCATCATCACCTTTGTAATGTTCCCTATCACCTTTCCTACAGAAGAGAAAGGACCTTTCCTGCTTTTTTTGTTTGTCATTCACATTTTGCTTCTACAATTTAGCCATTTCATGTAAAGTTTTTTTACTCTATTACTCTTTTACTCTATTATTGAGTTGAACAAAATACAGTTTTAAAGAGCTATATGTGGAATTGGCAAGTAAGTGGTAGGTATGTGTATTTATATGTGTTTTTCTACTCTAACCTTCTCCGATGGCAGTGATGGATAGTAGAGTGCTGGCACACAATAAAATTGAATGAAACACTGAAGTCTTGAAATCTCTAAAGCCAAATTTTATCAGAGGAAAAAATAATGTTTCAGAGCATAATCTACAAATACTGAAAATTGAAATATTTTCCATTAGACTTGCAAAGAAATATTTACAAACAAATCTAGTATGATTCCGCTCTCTGTTGCAGAGAGAGTCTCTAGAATGATTGAACCTGCTCAGGTCAGACTCCCTGAAGCCTGCTGTTACCCTTCTGCTCCCTTTGCTCCATGACCATCGGACCCTGACTGAATACATAATTTCAGCAAAGAACCATGAGCCTTGCCCCCTCTGGCAGAAGAGCCCATCTGATTCACAGTTCAGCTGCCACAGATATATAAACAAGATAACAATCTGCTCTGATACCCAACCACATTCTTTTAAAATATATATGTAATCCATTGTCTTTTCAATAAGGTGCAAACATGTGAATTACACCAATTTTCACAGCTGATGAAAGTGATTCTTCTCTGTGTTGCTTATAGAACTTGACATATTCATACTAAACTAGAGAAAGCTAGTAGCTTTGTGGAAGGCCCTTTGATTGTCTAGAAGGACAATCACACCACAAACTGTAAGGCATCTGATATTAGGCTAATCCTCAAAATGCTTAGAGTCAGCATTATTGCTAATAGTGAAGAACAGATTGTGTTCATTTATTATGCACTTTCTGCAGTTCTTGAATTCCCAGGCTGGTTAATTCTGGTTACAGAGCTTTTTGCATAGTATTTCTGGTAGTAATAATCAGGCCCTTATAATCAGCAGTTTCAAAATGCATACATTTTCTCATTTTTACTTTTTAGGTCTTTTCTTGTGTATTTTGAAAAGACAAATATATGTTTCATATGTGATCTGGTTTTAAGTTAAATCTGTTTTCAACACTTCACAAAGCAGTAAAAGAAGATGAAAATCTACAGAATTTAACTCAAGGAACATGCTAAACCTGCAGTTAAAACAATAACTTCTATTTCCCAGGGCATTTGCAAGTGTCACAAGTATACTAAATTCTGTAATTTGCAGTTGTAGGCCATTACTTCCACTTAAAGTCAAAATGACCATAAACAATATGTAAAAATAGCATTTATAATACTATGAAACTTTTTCATATATATAACTACATATATATGTGAATATTTTTCCCAGAACATTTTTTTATGACATTATAGCTATATAGGTGTCATTTATATTTAAAAATACAGTATAGTACAAAATCTGAGGCATTATGGCATTATCTTCTGCTGTATAGTCTCTGCAAGACTATTAGAGTTTAGAAGAGTCATGATTTGTGAAAGAATATTTAGAATAAATAGGACTGAGCATGTACACAACTGAGTTGGAAACTGCTATAAAAAACTGATCTTTGTAAATGTCCCTACACCTTAAAACTTTGATGGCTTTGCCCAACAATGTCCCTTTGTCACCTTAGTTCTATTTTCCAGAAGAGATACGTTGGACTAGTGCCTTCAAATTTCAGCATCAGCCAAAGTTCTTCTTTATCTGTCATAGCTGCCACCTTTGCCAGTCCAAAATCTGTTCTAAGATAAAGAAAGCTTGTTTCTTTAAAAAGAATTGGTTTTGAAACTTTAAACTCTGGTAAGCATCACAATTAATTATATAGACAGCAGAGACAAGCCTAGACAGAAAGAAAAAAACCCCACTTGTGCTCTTCACTTTCAGCATTTGTCAGACTGTTAAATTGCAAAATCATAGAACTGTAGACTGGTTTGGGTTGAAAGGGACCTTGAAGACCATCTCTTCCAACCCCCCTTCTGTGGAGAGGGACACTTTTCACCAGACCAGGTTGCTCAAAGCCCCATCCAATCTGGTCTTGAACACCTCCAGGGATAGGATACACACAACTTCCCTGGGCAACCTGTTCTAGTGCTCTACCACCCCCAGAGTAACATCTCATATACACCTCTTCTCTCTCACTTTGAAACCATTCTGCCTTGTCCTGTCTTGCCCTTGTAAAAAGTTCCTCTCCATCTTTCTCGTAGGCTCCCTTCAGTTATTGGAAGGCTGTAATTAGGTCACCCCAAAGCCTTCTCTTTTACAGTCTGAAAAATCTCAGTTCTTTCAGCCTTTCCTCATATGAGAGGTGCTTCATCCCTCTGGCCTCCTCTGGACTCACTCCAGTAAGTCCTTTTTCTTCCTGTACTGGGGACCCCCAGAGCTGCATGCAGTGCTCAAGGTTGGATCTCACCAGAGCAGACTGGAGGGGCAGAATCCCCTCCCTTTCTCTGCTGCCCACACTGCTTTGGATGCAGACCAGGATACAAATGGCATTCTAGGCTGAAAAACACATTCTTGAGGCATGTTCAGCATCTCATCCACCAGCACACCCAAGTCCTTCTTGTTAGGGCTTGTTGGAGACAGAAATATTATACTTTATGGCTTAAACATCTTCATGAAGGACTTTTACCTGTTAAAGCAGAAGTGTATAACAAAGACTGCATGAAAGGCCACCATGCCCTGACTGAGGCCCTGCACTGCATGTTGGAGATGAGATAAAGTGACTCAGGTCTGGGCTAGGGAAAAAGAATACAATCACAGGTTTAAGCCTAACACCTTCAGGGTGGAGACCACAGCCATGGAGTTATCAGCTGCCAAGCTCGAACAGACCCTCACACCAAAGGGTGGGGGGAGTAGGAGAGGTTTTGGATGTGTGGTGAAAAAATCTCTAGTCCAAGGCAGCTAACACCCATCCTCTGCTGTGCATACCAGCTCAGCTGGGGGGCCCTTCACCCAGGGAAAAGGTGCATCCATATCAGGGACAGCAGAGGAGGTATCATGGCCCATTAAAGGCCCCCCCAAAGGGGTCCCCAGACCCTTGCACCAGAGCACTGTAACAGATCTAGAATCTTGCAAGGGACAGTGTCAAACTTGCTCACCCCAGGGAAGGCACCTGGGTGTTCCCACCTGGCCGAAATGTATATTAATCCATTAGACTGTACAATTTTTGGTGGCTCAGGGCTATGGGAGACCCTCACCACCAAGAAGACCAGATGGAGGGGAGCAATGGAACCTCATACCCTCAAAAAGGTGATATGCTCCCTCCCTCCCTCCCTCTCTCTCTCCCTCCCTCCCTCCCTCCCTCCCTTCCTCCCTTCCTTCCTCCCTTCCTCCCTTCCTCCCTTCCTCCCTTCCTTCCTTCCTTCCTTCCTTCCTTCCTTCCTTCCTTCCTTCCTTCCTTCCTTCCTTCCTTCCTTCCTTCCTTCCTTCCTTCCTTCCTTCCTTCCTTCCTTCCTTCCTTCCTTCCTTCCTTCCTTCCTTCCTTCCTTCCTTCCTTCCTTCCTTCCTTCCTTCCTTCCTTCCTTCCTTCCTTCCTTCCTTCCTTCCTTCCTTCCTTCCTTCCTTCCTTCCTTCCTTCCTTCCTTCCTTCCTTCCTTCCTTCCTTCCTTCCTTCCTTCCTTCCTTCCTTCCTTCCTTCCTTCCTTCCTTCCTTCCTTCCTTCCTTCCTTCCTTCCTTCCTTCCTTCCTTCCTTCCTTCCTTCCTTCCTTCCTTCCTTCCTTCCTTCCTTCCTTCCTTCCTTCCTTCCTTCCTCCCTCCCTCCCTCCCTCCCTCCCTTCCTCCCTCCCTCCCTTCCTCCCTCCCTTCCTTCCTCCCTTCCTTCCTCCCTTCCTTCCTCCCTCCCTTCCTCCCTCCCTTCCTCCCTCCCTTCCTCCCTCCCTTCCTTCCTTCCTCCCTCCCTCCCTCCCTTTCTCTTAGTCTCTTCTACTATTAAATAAAATATGTCTTTTTTTTTTTTTTTTTTTTTTTTTTGCACCAACATCTAACCTTGTTTTGTTTTAATTAAATTTTGGGGTATATTTCAAACCTTTCTGGGTTCGATCCATTTTATTCACAGAGACTCAGTTTTCTTTGCTCTTCTGTGTTAAGAACAGATCATATCAGGGCTGCTCTTGATCTGTTCATCCCCCAGCCTTGACTGATACTGGGGGTTGCCCCAACCCATGGTGATGACCATGGTAAAGCAGCTGTCCCCCTGCAGCTCATGCAGGTCCACAATGAAGCAGAGATCCACCTGTAACCCACGGACAACCCCATGCTGGAGCAGGTGGAAGCTTGAACGGTGTGACCCTGTGGGAAGCTGGCACTGGAGCAGACTCATGGCAAGACCTGTGGACATGCCTTAGGATGTGGACATGGTTTAGTGTTAGACTTTGTAGTTCTGGATTAACAGTTGGACCCAATGATCTTAAAGGTTTTTTCAATCTAAATGATTCTCTACAGGAGAAGCAGAGACATACCATCTGTTCCACTTGTCTAAATACAGTAGCTCAAGGGAACTCTACAGCTGCTCATTTATCAAATTTTACAAGTACCTGAAAAGCAAAATGTTTTATCTAGATGAAATCCCTGTTACCAGCTCTCAATTTTTTTTCTCAAACAGCATTGACTAGTGTAAATAGCTGACCCCAGCAAGTCACACTCAAGCCACTGAGACTTTAGGGACTTATTAGTGAAAGTAGAATTAATCAACTAACAAATTCCTACTGCGTACACTCAAGCCAAGAACAATACTATCTATCCCCATGACATATTTATTTTTCAGCTGGAAAATACACTCAGCAACTCCCCAACCTGCAAGAAATACTTACAATTTTCTTTTTAGACAGGAAACAGTATTCCCTCATTTTGTCTCATCATCTCTCTCAGACTGCAAATGGCATGATGATAATGAATGACATTATTTGCACTGCAATGATTTGACTCAAATAATGGAAGCACAGTCCTTCTGAAGAAAGCTGACAGCAGTGAATCTTAGATGTTATTGGGAAAACAAACAGGCAATTACTGGCATTTGACAGCTGAACTTCCCAGCTGAACAGGAAGTATGAAAAAGGAATGCCTAAATCAGAGTCTCTAAATTATTTTTAAGAAATCCCAAACACCACCACAAAAACAACAACAACCTCCCAAGCATATTAAACATTTACATTTATAGTGTAGGAGGAAAAATATAGAAACCAAAAGGAGCAAATCAAGCTTGATACTTTTGTAAATATAGTGGGCACTGGGAACTCACAATGAGAGGGTCCCCAGAATAAGGACATCATCCTGTTGGACTGAGTCCAGAGGAGGCCACCAAGTGGATCAGAGGAATGCAGCACGTCTCCTATGAGGAAAGACTGAGAGAGCTGGAATTGTTCAGCATGGAAAAGAAAAGGCTTTGGGGTGACCTAATTGCAGCCTTCCAGTACTTGAAGGAATAGGGTACAGGAATGATGGGGCAAGATTTTTACCAGGGCACACAGGGACAGGACAAAAGGTAATGGCTTCAAACTGAAAAAGTGTATTGGATATTAAGAAAAAGTAAGGGTGGTGAGGTGTTGTGGTGTGTCTTTTTATTCATAAGGGTTGGATTGAGATAGTTATTTTATTAATGTTAGTTAGGTTAGAATGGTATGTTCCTTGTACCCCCCCTCCCCCCATTTCTTTCCCTCACAATTGGTTCAATCCAAGTTGTTTACCCCATAAATTCCCACCACTTGGCTCCCCAGTTAACTGTCAATCTCCTCACTCCTCCCTGCTCTTTCCTTGTTTGGTTCTGCCACTCAGAGTTTATCAAAACCCCTCCAGCTGTCAATCTTGCAACCACCCCCAGTTTCTTCTAGAAGTGTCTAAGTCAATCACCCCAGTTTAGCTTGTCTATTTGTCCCCTGATTTTGTACCCACCCCTGTCACACTGTCATTGGTTATTATGATCTATGTACTCCCCTTATAGTTTACCCCTATTGGATAAGACAGGTTTACACCCCTGTCTGCCCACTCCATATTTATGTTGCTGTAACCCCTGATTTTGCTGACACTCGTTCCTGCTCCTGCCCAGAGAAGACCTTTTATTCTTGCTTTGCCTAGGGGAATAAAGACTCTTTGGGCAGCATATGACTGTCCATTCCTTTGTCTCTTCATCTCCTCCCAGTGTGTATTGGCTATCTAAGCTGCGTGACCCACGCCGCAGCACTCAGCCCTACCAAGAGCCATTCCCCTGAGCCAGCCTACTCTTGTGGTGGCCCTCAGCCTTATACGAGCGGTGCTAGCTGGCGCATTTCGTCCGCTCATGGCCATAGCAGGTAGCCACTGCAGTGAGGCACTGGAACAGGTTGTCTCAGGAAGCTGTGGATATCCCATCCATGTCCCATCTTGGTTCAAGACCAGATTGGTTGGGGCTCTGAGCAACCTGGTCTAGTGGAAGGTGTACTTGTCCACAGCAGGGGGGTTGGAAGTGGACTTCAAGGTCCCTTCTAACTTAAACCATTCTATGATTCTATGCCACCATAAGCTACAGGCAAACCTCTCCTCCCATGTCTGGAGCACATACTCCCTCCTTCTTCACTGCCCTTGGTGCATAGCTGTTCCTTTCACATATTCTCATTCCTCTCTTCTTTGTCCACAATTACTTCTCAGCAACAGCACATTTTTTTGCCTTCTAAAATACATTATCACAGACATGTTACTACTATGTGTGCTCAGCCTTGGCCACTGGAAGGTCCATCTTGGACCCAGCTGCCATTGGCTTTGCTGGACGTGAAGAAAGTTTACAGCAGCTTCTGAGAGAAGCCAGCCTTGTACCCATGCCCCCCATTATCCTAATCTTGCCATGCAAAGCCAATACAACCTATTCCCAGGAGTTAACCCTCACATTTGGAGCAATACAGGAGGCTGGCACAAAGTGTATTTCTGATGTGTCAGGCAGTAAATTTCAAGAGCAGTCCTTGGCAGTGGAGTAAATAGGATACCATGCTAGCACATAGGAGATTTCACGCATTAGTTGTTCCATTCAAAGCATTCTTACTGACACATTTTTATTTCTGTTTTCATCCTTTAGGTTCAAGAACTAACAGCTATAGAGAAAATGCAGATATCTTGAGGAAGGTGGATTGTTGGGATCACATGACTGTGGAACCCTGAATGTCATAAAAACTTATCTATATAAAGATTCGTATCAAGAAAAAGAGTTGGCCATTTAGAATAATTTTTTATAGCCTTTCAACTTTCTTTCAGGGATTTAAATGATAGCATTATGTTATGCCCGGTTAATTGGACCTTTTAAAATACACAGTGCTCTATAATGGAACTCAGGTACATATCCTTAGAGTGTTAAGTGAAAAATAAAGAAAATTTTTATCCCACAAAAGGGTATGATTTTTCTGACATCAAATGAGAGTTCATAGTGATGATTTTGTATTGGCTAAAAAAGTCCACATAAAATACAGGTTTAAATGCAGAGAAAACACACAGAAATATATACAGAAAATTAAACAAAGTCCCTGTCATCTTTCTTGCTGCCAGTTTTCTTAGCAGACACAATCATAACCATTCTCCTCTCATCTTTTGAGCTGAAAAATTCACTGCAGTGTCATTTCCATTTTCTAAAAATGCTTTTTCTGGTCCTATCAGTCTTCAGGGATAAATTTATATGTCAGAGTCCAGAGCTAGTTTGGGTCCTAATAGCAGTATATCTGTGAAAGGCCAGACTAGCAAATAGAACACATGGCAGAAAATTTATTTGTTGCTCTACATAGATATAATCCAAACTTGACACTTCTGTCTGAAATAGGAGCCAGCTGAAAACCCAAAGCAAAATTTGTGAGAAAAAGTCTAACAGCAATGAAGCTTCCACACTGATGAATTTTTATTGGTTTTAGTATATAGCTATGATTTTTAAGTTTGTGTGAAAGTGAAGCCAAATTCCTGCCCAAAGAATTTCAGATTTCTTGATAGGAATTTTTTTTTCCCCTTTTAAGTTTCAATTTTGTACCAAGCTCCAAAATTAGCAATTGTAGTATATGGGATATGGTACAATTGTCCAGATTTTGCTTTGTTCTGATTCTAATGCTCATATGTGCATTTGTTAAACATGAACATAGTTTGTGAGATTTTAAATAGTAGACCTGAACTGTACAAATACTTCTTTATGCTCTGCAGGACAGGTTGTAACTTTGTGTTTGTACAGTGAAAATTCAAGTTTTAATACTTATGAAGGGCCACAAAACACTAAACTAATTAATATATAAAACTGCTAGTATTTTCAGTATCAATGTTACGTAAATAAAAGACTTAAAAATATTTTCTCTAGTACCTGGAAAAAATATTACCTGTATTTCATGTGTATTCAGCACAGTGAATAAAAATAATCCATATTCCCTTTATAAAGCTAAGCTTATTTGAGCTGTCAGATGAGAAAGAGAGAGAGTGGGGAAAGAAAAAGTAAGGGAATGCTACATATTGAATGTGGGCATTTTGTTTAGAAAAAATATATAACAAAAAGGGAATAGCTGAAAATGGGAAAAGAACTCCTGGGTAGCAGCTGATAAAGCAGAAAGAACAGAATCTGCTGTACCACAAATATACCTAATCTCATCCATGATTTGTACAATACCCTGGCTGCAAAAGTTTGCAATACTGAAGATTTTTTTCCATAAGAACTGACCATGAAATATAGCACTTTGATTCAAAACTGAAAGAAAACTGAAGAAATGCTTATTTTACTTTTATTCAAAATCTTGTGTATTTTTTTCCTTTAGGTCATGCCCCAGTTTTCAGCTTAATGCCATGACTCCACAAAAATTCTAAAAGCACAGGGAAAAACTGAGACATTGCAACATGTACCTTCCATCTTATTTATTAATTTTTTAGTACTGAGGGTTTCCATACTTTACATTTCAAAGCACAGTCCAGAGCAGAACAAATTATTTGTGAAATAATTAATTAAGTAGATTATTTGATAAATTCAACCTTCTACTCTCCATGTAGAAAACATATACATGGACTTCATTTGCCCAAATTTTGCTTTATTTAAAATAAATGCAAAGATTTTTTTTTTTTTTATTTCCTAGTCCTGAGACTTGTCTTGCATTTGTCTGAAAATGTGTGAAAGAGGATGTTTTAGATTTCTATGATTGTATTTCCATGCACTGCCTGATTTTTCTCCCCATCTCTAATCTGATAACATATTCAAATTATACTTCTGAAGAAAGCAGGGAGCAGAGATAAGAGACTGAAAAAAGCTATGTGACAATCAGAACAACATTACTACTAATAATGTGAAGTTTAAGTTATATGTAGAACATAAGGGAGATCGCTGATGTTAATGCAATGCAACTGTCAAGTATGTTTAAAAGGTCTCACTCTTACCTTCAAGAAAGACAAAAAGAAGAATCTGGGCAACTGCGGGCTACTCAACCATATCTCAATCCTTGTGTAGATGATAGAGCGAATATTTGTCGAAAATATTTCTAGACATATAAAGGACAAGAAAGTGATTATGAATAATTAGCATGGAAGGGAAATCATGCTTAACCAGTATTACAGCCTTCTGCAATGAGGTGGCTAGTGGTAGGTGATGGAAGAGCAGTGAATGTGTTTACCTCAGCTTTAATAAGGCTTTGGACGTGTTGTCCCATAACATTTTCATAGACAAGTTGACAAAGTACAGATTAGATGAGTGCACAGTGTGGTGAATCAAAAATGAATGAACTACCATGCCCAGAAGGTTATCAGTGGTACAGAATTCAGTTGGTGGCAAGTTACTAGTTTTGCTCCTGGGGCCAATACTGTATAACATTTTCATCAAGAACATCTACTCTAGGACAGAGTGCACCTTCAGCAAGTTAACAGATGATACAAAACTGTGAGGAGTGACTGATACACCAGATGTGTGTGCTGTCACTCTTAGAGACCTCAACAGACTGGGGAATCAAGCCAAGAAGGATCTCATGAAGATCAACAAGGAGAAATGTAAAGTCCTGCATCGGAGAATGAGCAAACCCAGGCCCACTGGTAACCAAGTGACTAGAAAGATATACCTCAGAGAAGAACCTTCAGAGTTCTGGTGGACAACAAGCTGTATCAGCCAGTAGTGCGTCCTGATGGCAAAGAAGGCCACTGGCAGGAGGAGCACCACCACTGCCAACAAGTGAAGTGAGTCAATCTTAATGTTCTACTCAGTTCTGGACCAAATGGTCTCAAGAGACAGTTTGTTATCTCAGCTGTCCTGGTATTCTGTGATCTCAGATATCTGCTGTGTGTGTACTGTGGCTGGATAGAGCTGACTGGGAGTTGGTATTCACTGTTTCTATAAAAACTGCAAAACATTTTGATAAGCAAACCTTTTTTCACTTTCTCATTGGATGTTTTGAGCTACAAGACTTTGAATGAAAAACAATATAAGGCCTTCCACAAAATTGACTGGAGGAATAAATGCTCACAAAACCAACTAATTAAAAGCAATTTCCTAGAAAAATATTCTCCAAAATTTTCAAAGTAACACTCTGTGCACATACATAGAAAACAGCAAAGTTCATTACTTGGTTTAATTCAGAAGACTTTTACAGGGAAAAAACCTAAAACACATACAGTAACAACTTTGCATCTCACGGCTGAATAAACACCTGCAAGCTAACATTACATTGGTGCTATAAATTTTAAAAAGGAATAAAAATTCATTATGCATAAATTCTCTCTGTAATTAAATGCTTTAAGGAAGGTTTTTCTGATCTTCTAACCTTATGTCCCCCATCCAAATATTTTAATTACAATATTTTGGAATATGCCTCTGTAAAAAGTACAAAACCAAAATCAAAACCAAACCAACCAACCAACATAATAACAAAACAACTTTTAAGTACTCATCAGAAGAGGGTGGAAAAGAATAACTCTTGAAATTCACATTGTAAACTTCTTGGGACAGGAAAATCACTGCAGTCCTTTTTTCTCCCCTTTGCTCATTTTCCCATGCAGTGATCTGGAGAAAGGAGACCCCTACTATCTTGTTTTCTTCTCTGTCTTCTCCAAGAGTTGCTATGGTTACAAACCATCCAAGCAGACCAGCATTTCTGTGCACACAGTCACTGTGCTTTGCAAAAAGGGAACTGAGGTCTCCCATATATTCTATTCCTCCCTATCTTCCATACCTCCTAGCCTCTGCTTCTTTCAGAAGTGTAACCTTTGAAAACTCATAGGGAGGTTCGCTTAATTAGGGATGTGAAACATTTTCCAGTACCAGGTTAAAAATGATGACATTTCTCTCATGTCTAAAGACAGGATTTTGTAACTGCAAATGCATGCACATAATTTCGTATGAATATTAGTCCTTTGGGGTTCAAAAGACCTACTCACATAAAGAAAGTTATGTGTGAATTTTTGTTTTATTTGTCACTTACATTATATTCTCCTTTCCAGTAAAGATCACTGAAAGATGATTCTAAAAGAGTATTTAGGACAATGTTTGATGTAGAAATTCTAGACTTTATTTTAGCAACCATACTAATTTTTATAAGATATATGCAAATCTGTTTACCCATTTAAAAATGTATTTGTTCATATGAAAGAAAAGCATTAGCATTATATTTGTATATTATATTGTTTTGAATACTTTTTGCTTCAATGAACAAAATCCACTTTTAATGTAATCAGACACTTGAAACCAGAACAGTCAAAACTGGAAAATCTTTGTGAAATATATAACTAGTTTCAGGATCCCTTTAGGCCTAAAAACATATTTGCACACCACTGGTTAAAGTTACAAAATCTTGCACAATTTATTTGCAGTCAGTGCAAAATTTAAAATAGTTTCTTTGCCTGAATGGCTTTCAATGCTTTTTAAATAATTATGATTTGAATTTCATAGTCCATGCCATTTGGATACTGCTGAGCTGGGCAATCTTTATAAAAAGTCATTGCAATACCATGTCCTATACTATGGTGGACTTTGGCATTAATTTAGAATTTTTTGCTGCTTAGGATTTTCTTTTTCTCTGTGGCATTTGCCATATTTTCAGCGCAGCAGCTGTGCTTCAGGGCTTCTGTCATTGATAATCTGTTGCCAGTTCTGATCAGTCAGAGAGATGGGTTACTTTGACACAACTCCTGTGACAAAATTTGAGTTTTTCATTGCCAACTTTTAGAGGGACCTTGTTTGAGCAGTTCTACAATAACTTTTGTATCTTTAAACCTGGTATCAATATAACCTTCTTCCACATCAAAAAAAAAGTCATCTGTAGACTACACTAGCAATTGTACACTGCATCCACCCTCAGTGGACATTACTATCTCATGGAAAGCAAACAAACACTACATATTGATTTCTTTTACTTATCTATAATTGTTCTTTCCTCCTATGTCATTCTGGGCTTTGGGTCTTACAGTCATCATGCAATAAAATAAGGTTTATTTTTCTCCCCAAGCTCCTTTGAAAACTCTCTTAGTGATTCTGTCTGTTAACAGGACAATTGTAGAAACCCATCGTTCAAGCTTAGATCTGTAACAGGCAGTCAGTCTGCATTATCAGATCATCATATGAGTGCTAAATCTGGCTGTTACTGAAGAAATGAGGGATTTTCAAAACAAGACGTTTAATAGAACTCTCCAGACTAAACTTTTTATTGAGTAAATTTTACTGGTCAAGGTGGAGATGTTTCGTATTTCTTGTTGATTTTTTGCCTTGTTATCAGAAAATCTTTTGTGTATTGTTGTGTAACATAAGCACAGAAGAGACAAGAATTTCAGTCAGAACTAGATAACTATGAGACGGTGAAAAACACATGAATGCATCCATATGCTGTTAGCAAGAGAGATTTTTCTGATTATTTTTAATTTTTTCTGTCAAGACTCTGGTATCTCTGTATGTATGTATGCATCTTATGTACATTTATGAACAGAAAGAATTCCCAGATGTTCAAGGTCTGATTTAGAGGCAGCACTTGAAGATTGAACTGCAAAATCTTGTAGATAGAATCAGATCCTTGTTTTATAAGCCACTTTTCTTTCATCTTTCTCAGAAATATGAGTTCAATAATCTGATAAATGTTTTACATCTGTTGACTGAAAATTCAATTCAGGCAACAAGGCTGCTGATATGTGGAAATCTTGTAACTAATGAGACAACAAAAAATTGACTAGTCCCTTTAGACACATACTGGTTTTGGAAATAAAAGATGCCATTTTGCATGGAAAAAGGTCTTTATAGTTCTTTGCAGAACAAGAAAGACATATTGCTAAATATTTGAAAATTGTTCTCAGCCAAAAGAGGAAGGAATAGATATAGCTATAGATCGCTAGACACATATATGTATATCATATGGTTTTTATAGTCATGTGTCTTAGTTTAAGACAATTCTATGTGGCAGAGACTCTAAAATTAGTTACCTCCCCTTTAGTTTTAGCCACTCTGCTTTCACCAGTAAGGAGAGATGAATGTGAGAAGAAGTAAGTAAAAAAATAACAGTTTACTAAAAAGAAAAGCAGCAACAACCAAGATAACAGCAATAAGCCGGCGTTCTGGTGTCTCTCCCGGGTCTGGAGCAGTCTCTGTGCCCAGCGGGGCACAGCGGCTCCTCCAGTCCCAGTCCCGCTGCTGCTCCCGCTCCACGCGCACTGGGAAGGTGGGTCGGCCACTTCTACTGCCGTGTGTGAGAGACCTCAATAAAGGGGGTGAAGGAAGGACCAAATTCCCCGTGGCAGGAGCTGAGAGCATTTTATTGATGTGTTCCCAAATCCTGTGTTGGACAATATGGCCACCCGGCCTCGGCTGCATGGGGCTTTTATAGGGGGTGGAGCGGGGGGTGTCATGTGGTCTGGGGAAGCATCAGGGTACAAGATCTCCCAGATCACTGAGGCACACCTTTCACTGAACACCACCATGCCAACTTAGTGCCACAAACAGTTGCTTCTTGAAAACCTCCAGGGATGGTGACTCTACTACCTCTCTGGATAGTCTGTTCCAATGTTTAACTAATCTCTGACTGAAGAAATTCTTCCTCAACCCCTCTGGTGCAACTTGGAAGCCATTTTCTCTTGTCATGTCACTGGTTGCCTGGGAGAAGATGCCAACCACCACCTTGTTCCAATTGCTTTTCAGGAAGTTGTAGAGAGTGATAATGTTTATCCTGTGCCTCCTCTTCCCCAGAATAAACAATCCTATCTAAGCTGCTCCTCATAGGATTTGTGTTTCAAATCCCTAATCAGCTTCATATGCTTCTTTGGACACATTCCAGGATCTTAATGTCTTTCCTGAATTGAGAGTTCCAGAACTCAATACAGGATTTGAAGTGTGGCCTCACCAGTGCTGAGTACAGAGGTATTTCCCTAGTTCTGGAAATACCATTTTTGATATAAGCCAGGATTCTGTTGACCTCCTTGGTCAGCTGGGCACATGCTGGCTCATGTTCAGCTGGCTGTCAAACCACAGGTCCTTTCTTGTTGGGCAGTTTTCTAGCCACTCTGTCCCCAGCCTGTAGTGCTGTGTGGGGTTTTTGTGACACAAGTGCAGGACTCAGCACTTTGCCCTGTTGAACATGACACAATTGGACTCACCCATCAATCCAGCCTGTCCAGATGACTTTGCACAGCTTTCTAGCAGATCAATACTCCCACACAAGTTAGTGTTATCTGTGTGTTTACTGAGGGTGTACTTGATGCTCTTGTCCAGATCATTGATAAAGGTGTTAAACAGGACTGACTCCAATACTGAGCCTTGGGCAACCCAACTAGTTACTGATTGCCAACTGGATCTAGCACCATTCACCACCATGCTCTGGGTCCAGACAGTTTTTAACCTAGCAAAGAGGACACCTGTCCAAGCCATGGCTGCCAGCTTCTCCAGTTCTCCATTGTTTTCCAGTTCTTGCATTAGTAATCTGTCAAAGTGTAATAGAGTAGCACAGTAAGGATATATCAGACTTTAGTACCTACATAATTTTTCATAGCACTTCATTTTTTATATTCTATAAAATTGTTTACATTTGTGTTGCACAGCAAATATTTCAGCAGGAAATAGTGGACATAAATAAAGGACCTCTGCTAAAGAGGCACCAAACTAATGTATATTTTGTGGCATTAATTTACTAAAAGAAAAATTATTTAGGTTTATCTTCAAAGAACTCAACAATAGAAGATGAATAAAAGATTTCTGGCAGTCATTATGGAAACAAAGTACCTGCTAAGTAAGGTGAATAATGCATACTGAACCCAATGAAAAAACAAAAACTTCTTATTTTGGTCTAATCAATACATTGGTCCATCCAGATTTGATTTTCCACTATATCTATATATCTATATATCTATATATCTATATATCTATATATCTATATATCCATATATCTATATAGCTATATATCTATATATATATCTCATTGTAACATCATCAGGCTCTTCAGATTTCCATTTATATAAATTAAAATTTGCTTTCTGAAGATATGAACTCCTATTGACTTCAATGTATTGAAGTAATTGTTTCTTTGAGGATCTGAGGCAAAGCATAAAACTAACTGTAGCTTGGCATGGGGTGGGGAGGCGCAGAGTTCTTCCAGATATTTGTTTCTCTGTACAGTTAAATAGAAAAAGAAAAATTAGAATGGTACTTTGTAGGCTTAAAAAGCTGTTTAGATTATCTCTGTAAAACCTGAAAATTTATTTCTGTTTTTTGTCTGTAGTCCATATATTTGGTGTATTATATGATTTCTAGAAAGCCCAGGTATTGGTGTAGTAGATCAATATGTTAGCAGGATGAATCCAGTGAGGCGTGGATTAACCCTGCCAGTTTAAGTCATCAAAGCATCTAACTCACAGTTTTTCTATAGTTATCACAGATACTATGAATCATCACATGGTTTTGAACAGTGATTAAATATTAAGCTACTCCAATTATAAGCAGGTAGACTTGCCTTTTGAAGACCTTGTCCCCCTTCCCCCCACCATCTTTCCTTCAAATTGATAAGGAAAACACCTAAGAATGGGCTGATATCTTAACTGAGCATCTAAAATCAGGACTAATAGCTACTGTATGTTTGACTGTGATTGAAGAAGTAAATGGAGACTGGGCACAATGGCCAGGAGTCCTTCATTTTCTGCTGCAGTTTGTACAATGAGGTTCTTAGATACCTCTAAGCACAAACCTCAGCATTCTTATGTCAAGGGACATACACATAAAGGCATACATTTAAAAGACACACCGTCTTCCATGACAGCCATCGTAAGAGCAGTTTTTGCTCTTTTGTTCACCCTAGGTAGCCATTTACTTTGTCTTAGCTGAAGTGAAATCAGGCCGGTGCTTTTCGCCTTCACTATTTATTTTTATGTGTGTGTGACCAGCCTGATGATTCTGACATTAGAGTCTTTGCCAACTCCCATGCAGGAGATAATCCTCCTCCTTAATTGGAACTGTTCAATGTGACCAGCAGAGTAAGAAACTGTTGCCGCTGCAAGATCACCTGCTGGCTGAAGAGGCATTTCAGGCAGCCACAGGGAGCTGGGATCTAGCCGGTTTCACTTACTAAATCTTTACTCCTGAAGTAAATTATTATCTTGTCATGTACTTGACATAGAGTCTACTGAAGACCTTCAGAAGGAAATCTTGTCCCTTTCAGACTTTTAGCACTCAGATAGAATGGTGAAGAAAGAATATTTTTAATGTAAAAGAAAAAGAATCCCTTTCTACATTAACTTTGGTAAAATTATTAGGTAGTAGATCAGTTACTAGGTTGTTCCTTTTATGTAGTCAAGATTATGGGATGTATTGTAGAGAGTTTACACAGAGCCTAACTGAAATAAAAACAGTTGAAAAATTATTTTGTTTTGATCAAAAACTAAACCAAAACTTGGAAATAAATAATGCCACATTATGTTTAAGTATGAAGGAATAAAGATATGTAAATAGATTTACACATATGACCAAGGAGAATCAGACATAAAACACTTAATTTAAGCCAACATGCATAAAAAACATTTTCTTGTCTTCAGAAGACATGTGTGTAAAAAAACTCCATGCATGTGTGGTGGAGAATTTCAAGAATCAAGAGCAAAGTTCCACTGAGGAAAAGATCTGCATAATGATCTCATTAATAACAATCTTGTTGGTTAAAACTCTCTTTTCCTATCCTATCTAGCCCTGACCTGCATGTATTATGCTGGTTTTAAACAGCTATTTTAGCTATTTTGCTGAATAGATCAGCCTGCAGCACAGCTAAAACACATGACCTTCAGATGCTTTTTCAGAACAGCATCAGTCTGTCAGACTGCCAGTAAAAAAAAATTAAAAAAGCAAACTACCCACACAATAATAGAACTTTTTTTCCAGTTCAGTGGGAATCATTTTTTGGTTTTGCCGTTTCCAGAGCTGAAGTCAACCTAATCTGTAAAGCAACTTTCTAAACAGAATAGAAAATAGAGCAAGATGAAGATTTTCAGTTGCAGTGATAAAACATGCGACCAGCCAGACGATTTTGATTACCACTTCCTGCGTGAAGTTTGATTACCATTTCCTGCCAATATGTTCTTGGCTTACTATAGTATTCAAAGATCTTTCTTCTCAGCACCTCTTAGGAAAAATTGTTAAAGTTTCATAAATGCTATCTTAGAATTTTTATGATCCATTTTAGTTATAATCCATGTGTGGAGGTGTTGGAGACTAAATAAGATTCCTACACCTATCTAATAATAAATCTAAAGAGAAATATCAGTATTTGATAATACTTCTTTGTTTTGCGTTTATTGCAGACTACACTAGGTTGTACTCAGGAATTTTAAAAGTACACTTTCCTCAAGAAATCAATAATCTTTATCCTACTACACTGTATTTGACTGAATTATATTGGCTACCAGTGTGACGTAGTGTCATGTGTTTATCTTAGACTCTAGTACATCCAATCTTAAATAAAGATCCTATTACCTGTAAAATTGCAGAATGGAAACAGCTTCCCTTACCCTCAAAAAATCACAGCCTGATATTCTTATAAGGGATTTGCCCATGGTTTAGCATCTGGTAGAATTAGCATGTAAAACTGGAAGAATGATGGACATACCAAATGTTTAAGTTTCTGCTATAAATATAGTTCAGGTTTCTGCCAAAAATTATAGCTAGAAATTGACCATTTCATTCCTCAAAGAAAAGATCAGTGCTGGTTTTCAATTCTCACATACTCATGTTGACCTGCTAGCGATGATTCCCTTATGAACTGGAACTTGTGTCAAATTCCGGTTTACTGGAACCTGGTAACAGAAGGGAGTCATCTGAGTACAGTGCAACTACTGTAACTGCAGACATTCATAAGCGTCCTGTTTGCAGGATACTTGAGAAATTTTATTTGTACTAGGCTTTAAAGTGCATTCCTCTCTATATTCTCTTAGAGCGTAGCAATCTTCCAATCAGTATAAAGAAAAAAGAAATTGTCTTCTTTTTCCTTTTTTATGGAATGACAACTTTTGTATTAAGGTGAAAATTATCCTCTCTGGTTTCCAAAAAAAATTCCCTGCGTATTCAGAAGAATCTTGGGGAAAAAAGTGCTTTTACTTTTACATATATAGTTTAAACAAATATCAGTCCACTTCCCTTTAACTCTTTAACTCTTATGGCACATATGAATTGCCATATGCCAACATATGGCCTATAGTTGATGTAGAATGAATGAGGTCAAAACAACATTTTAGTTTTTGCATGACATTCTTATTTATGTGAATTTACTTTTACATACATCTGATATGCTCTTCCTCATATTCAATTGATGCCCAGGAAGTTCCACCTGAACATGAGGAAGAACTTATTTTCTGTGCAGGTGACTGAGAATTGGAACTGATTGCCCAGAGATGCTGTGGAGTCTCCTTCACTGGAGACATTCAAGAACCGTCTGAACACAGTCCTGTTGCATGCAAACACATGCTGTTGCAGGATGACCCTGCTTGAGCAGGGAGATTGGACCAGATGACCCACTGTGGTCTCTTCCAATCTGACCCATTTTGTGATTCTGTAATATAAATAATTTGATAGTGTTCTGATCAAGATCTTTAGCATCTAGATCTGCATGTAAATTTTGGGAACATAAGAAATCTAAAGAATAGTTCTAAAACAAGCACTCAGGCACCAAATGTTTGAATCTGAGAGTTCAAATGTGCATTATTTCACTTCATATCCTCTTTCATCTGCTCTCACCTTTGAAGATAGATAAATATCTTGATTTTCTGAATTTTACACTTCAGTCCTGGAATGCCTTGCAAAAACCAAATAGTTTAGTAGGACCTCTGGATGTCTGAGGTAGTCTAAGTTGAACCAGGTTTCTCAGACGTTAAAGCAAAAAAATTTGAAAATCTCCAAGTACAGACATTTCAGAAGATCAACATCTTAGTGAAACCTCTTATAATACTTGATATTCTTATTAAGATTGTTTTTTAACTATATCTGGAAGAAGTATCTCTTACTTCACCTTTGACCATAGCATGCTATATTAGACTGTGTTGACAGCCTTTCAAAGCTAAGGTGAGAAACAATCCACTACTTTCCTTTCATAGAGGTCTACCAAGTTGGTCAGGCATGATTTTCCACTCCCAGAACTATTGTCTCCAAGCACTTGCTTGTGCTTCAGGTGATTGAAAATGCCTTTGTCTGGAATTTGGTCCATTTATTCCCAAATCTTGTAGAGGACTGAGTGAGACTGAATATCCTGCAGTTTCCTGGACCCCCCACCTCTTGTCCATCTTAAAGGTGTGCAGTGCAATTCCTCTTTCTAGTTAGGCTGTTTATAATCTGTAGCAAATACTTAACACAACACTTCCCAGGGCTGGCCACCCCAAATAGTGCAGCATGTCACCAAATGCATAGCACTGAATGGAAATTGCATTGAGCCTCAAACACTACCTCCATCTTCTCTGTACTTCACAGATGTCTGTATCTTCACCAATTTCTTCATTAACTTTCCAGCTCTTGTCTCCATGTCACAGCTGCTGGCACTCCATGGGTTCTAGCTCAGTAGGAGGCAAGTCAGAAACCTGCTTTGCACTTCTACCTCCTCTGCACGTGATTTTGCCTTTCAGGAAAATCTTTTGCTTGATATTTTTAGGTCTTGGAAACAGCTCTATGACCTGAAGAACACCATTCTGGAAGTCCATTCTGCCTCCCGTGCTGAGCTCTAAATCAGTCTTAATAGGTTTGTCAATTAAGTCTCTGTTTTCCCACATCTGAAGAGATCTAGAGACCTGGAAGGACTCTGACAAAGTTCCCTATGGGATGTCTCTGGAAAGATTTCTCAGAGAGCACCCAACACACTCAGCTGGACCAAGTTGCATAAATATAATGGTTACCAATCAATTTCAGAAGCTTGCTTGGAAGAAAGGATGAGACCTGCAGGTCCACTCCAGTGTGTCAAGACTGCTGTGTGATAATGTTTGTTTTCTGAAAGTATGGAGAAAATATTTGCTCTTAAACTGAGTTATCCTTTGCAGTGTTGGCACATTCTGCAAGTTATTTAAAAAAAAATCAAAGCTATATTTTTTTTCTTTTTCATGTTGGAAAGCTGCAAAAGCAAGGACAAGGCTTTACTTCAAAAATAAGAACAAAACCATGTATCTGCTACCTCTAAGAAACACTCAGAAAGGTGTATTCCTCCACTGGTGTTTTCATATTATCTTTAAAAGAACATTTAATTTAACAGTTTAACAGTCCTATTTTCCTGAATTGCTTTCATTTGGTGTTAAGTGTGTTGTTTCCCAGTGTCTCAGGATGTTGGCCTGGTATCTCTTGAGTTCAAAGACATAGTTTGTGTTACTCTTTTTGTACACAGCCATTTGCTGTAAAAACTAAGCTATGGGAAAAGAATAAACCAAGCAGTCCCTACTGAAATATTTAGTGGTATGGTCTATCAATCATTTTGGCAGGAAAATTGCGGCTTTTGTTCTTCGCTCTGGTCTCCGGCAGCTGGGAAGCCTGGCTAGGCTCTGCCTTTCGGTGAGACCGGGGCTGCCATATGTGCGGAGCTCTAGGGCTGAGCCTCCGCGTGGGTTTGCCGGTTTCGTAACCGAACGCTGAGAGGAGACAAAGGGACAAGGGAGGCACACCTTGTCCTGCGTGGCTGGAGAACGTTTATTTCCCGCATGGCTGCTGTGGTGGCTGGAGCAGCTGTGTCCAAGCGTGCGCGTGGACAAAATGGCCATTGAACAAAGGAGGCATGGGGTTAAATAGGGGGCAGGCAGGGTGGGAAGCCCCCCTTGCCCAATGGGTTCAGGCAACAGGGGAGTGACGTGGACCACGGCAGCCAACGGGAACACAACAGAAGTGGGTATAGGTTCTGGGGCAAATAGGATTGCAGGGATGGGGTGACTGACACAGAACTTTCAGGAATGAACAGGGGGTGGCTATAAGATGGACATGTAAAAGCTCCTATGGCAGACAACCTGGAGCAGACCATTGTGAGGGGGAAATGGGGGTACATTGAACCAACCAACTAACATTTATTAAAACCCCTAACTGAACCAACCCGGCATGCAACAGAAAATATCTTGCGAACGTACATTTTCAGTTTTTCTTTTTAAGAGATAGCAGACTGAATTCCAGCTTAGGACATGGCAACATGAGTAGGAAGTGACTCAACTGAAGCCAATTGACTAAAAGAAAATCAAAACTACATTAGTGGAAAATTAGGCAAATCCATTCTATTTCTTTGAATTTCACTAGAGATTTTGCTGGAATACACTGGAGACAGTTTGCTTTAGATAAAGCTATGTAGATCTGAATTGTGAAAGTGTTAACTAACTGCGGTATCTCAAAATTTACTCTTTAAATTTATCAGTCTTTTTCCATGGTGACCTCAAGGCAGAATTATTATCACAGAGATTTTACTGATTCCTGCTTCCATTAATGCTTAGAACACACAGAACATACAATATAGGCTAGTTTATTATTTTTGAAAATAGTTGACACTTTGTAAACACAGGCCCAATAAAACTCAGAGATCTCAATTACTTTAATATATATATATCTTGTTTTAGTTATGGTGGATAAATAGAATATAAGCAGAGTTAGTACTCCAAAGACTATCAGATGAGTATCCATAAAATGGAAGGATTCTCAAAGAAAAGTCATTAAAATTAAAAGCTCGTGGAATATATCTTTAATAAAACACTAGTCTATCAGAGTCTTCAGGCTGCCTTTTAAGCAGTTTTATATAACACACTGGATTACATTAATAGCCCATAATGGATAACAACATAGGTCCTTACTGTCTGATCTCATGCTCCAGACAACCACTACTGGGTCAAAAGATAAATGCAACACAGTGTGGTAAAAACTGAAAGAGGCTGTCTCATCTCTGCATCCTTTCCTATTTGTTCTGCCTTCTTACTCCCAAACCACACATGTACCAGAATGCATATTCACAGAACTGCACAATAACATGTAACAAAGAAATTAATCAAGTTTGATTTAGTCCAGATCAGTGCCCTGTGAATAAATATGACTAATTTTTGAATTGTAATTCACAGAAATATTTTACTTTCTTCAATATTAAATATGTGTGAAAAAAAAATTGTTGGGGGGTGATTTGGTTGGAAGATTCTATTTTCTTATAATATTAAAATATACTTATGGAAAAATTAATAATCAATGCCCCATTATTTTTTTTCTGTGACACATAGTCTTACCACGATTTCTGCTTGTGGAAATGTCATTGTCCTAATTACTATTCCAGTCAGGTATATTTTATATTTAACTGATTTTCAAAGAAGGGAGAAAGGGGACATAGAAAAGTATCCATTGAATACTTACTCTGCTTATGAGATTGGGAAAATACACATTTTAATAAAGTCTCTATCAAGTAATTTGAACTGGAAGGGACTTAAAAATCATTGAGTTCAAACCTACTTGCCATGGTTGGGGACACTTTCCACAAGACCACGTTGCTCAAAGCCCTATCCAGCCTGGCCTTGAACATTTCCAGTGAGGGGATATTCACAACTTCTCTGGGCAACCTGTTCCAGTGCCTCACTGCCTTCACAGTAAAGAATTTCTTCCTAATATCTGATCTAAAACTGCTCTATTTCAATTTTAAGACAGTCTCCCTTGTCCTGTCATGCCCTTATAAAAAGTTCCTTTTCCAGCTCTCTTCTAAGCCCCTTTTAGGTACTGGAAGGTGCTGCGATGTCTCCCTAGACCCTTCTCTTCTCCAGGCTGAACAACCCAAATTGCCTCAGCCTGTCTTCACAGGAGAGGAGCTCCAGTCCTCTGATTATCCTTTTAGCCTTCCTCTGGTCTCTCTCCAATAGGTTCTAATCAAAACAGAGTCTTAGTAACACATCTGTGTGTTCCAGTGTTTCTGTATACTTGTCATTAATAGTTCTGTGGTAGTTTGTTTTTCTGTTGTAGTTTTAAGGTGTTTCTTGTTGTAAGTTTGTAGTGGTTTGTTCCATGTACCCTGTTCATTTTCTGCAGTGGTTTTACCCTGAAGTTGTTTACCACTATTTTCCCAACAGTTCTTATGTCAGTCCCCCTGTCAATCTCCCTTACACTACCCTTATTTCCAGATCCTTCCCTGCCGATCCTGGAAGTACTGCCTTCTTCCCTTGTCCGTCAGAAGTAACTCTACCTCTTTCTCTAGAACCTTCTCTATCACCCTTCCCTCTAAGGTTCATTGGTGTGCTAAGCCTGTTCCCCTCACCATGTTTAGGTGACCTATTGGTCACCTAAAACTTAACCCCTGCCCTACATTCCTCCCCTACTGTTCTACTATTGGTTAAGATTTGTATCCTCCCCTAGTACCCTCCCCTGTTTTTAAGTCGCTGTTACCCTGTAAGAGCTGTCACTTGTCTCTGGACCCTTTTGGAGTTTAAACCTTCTTGAGAACCTATACAAGTGGCCCCTCTCGTCAATTTTGCTCTGGCTTCTTGGCTTGGGATCTTACTTTACAGTTGCACAGCGCAGCCCACTGCCACTAGGAGCTACGTGGCCCTGCGTACACCATCACCCAGTCCGGTCCCAGAAGTGTTCAGGGGGTGGCCGCTCTGGGCATGGGCCGGAAGGTGAGGGCTACCTGGAGGACATCACCAAGCGACTGCCTGTTGCATCCCGGAGTTTGGGTTTAGATTAGGGTTTTTAATTTATGTTAAAATAAGTCAAGTTCTGTAATCCCACGTTTCCCCCGTGTTGTTCCCCCCCCGCGGTTTCTGGCCCCACGCTGCCTGCTGCCGGATTCTTACCCCTGTGCCGCTCCTGTAACCACTCTGCCGTCCGGCCCCGGGAAACCCCGTGCTGGCCACCCCAAGCCACACGATCCCGCTCAGCCCAAGGCTCAGTGCCCGCCCCTGCGGGGTTCTGTGGTTGGTCGCTGTTGCTGGCATCACCGCCACGGCAGCCGCCCCTATTGGGCGGCAGGCCGTGGATCCTCTTGCCCTGCCCCTCCATAAAACCCTATCCCGCCGGCAGCCAGGCGCCATTTTCTCCCATGCGAGTGCCAGGAGCGGTCGCGTCTTTCCATCGAACCGCGCCATGTGTGACCAGTAAACCGTTCCTGCCAAGCACGGAGTAAATGGACAAATTCCTTACCTCTTTGCCGGGTCCCTAGCGCACAGTAACAGAGGCTGGCCAGCCCACGCGCCCGAGACACGGAGCCGTGTCCGGGAACCCACGGCAGCACGTGGAAGCTACGCCACAGCCGGGCTCCCAAGAGCTGCGTGCAGCCGGGGAGAGCAAAAACCCACGCCGCAATTGGCGCCCCAACGTGGTGCCGAGGCCAGCGCTGAGCTGATCGCGTGGACGGAGGTTCACTGCGGAGCTCCAGGATCAGTGCCGGGAGCCGCCGCCGCCGGCCAGGGGCCGCGCCGCCGCCAAGGGGGGAGCGCCGCTGCCAAGCCAGAGCGGGCAGCGGTCCACGCCGGATCACAGCTCCGTGCCGGATGGAAACCGAGAGCAGGGGCTCTCCAAAGTACGTCAGTGAAGTCTCCGTCGCCCACGGGGGACCAGACAGTGTGTCCTGCGTGGGACAGGAAGTGCAAACTTTCGCAGCCGAGAGGGCAGCAGAAAGGACACTTTTCGGGACTCCCGGACCCTGGTGGCAGCTTTTCTTTGCAGAGACTTCAGTCTGGTAAGTATTAGTCGTGGAAACGTGTCCAGCTAATACGGGGAGGGCTGGCCGTGTTCCCGAGGTTGGGACGTGCGGCGCGCAGCCCGAACGGCAGCCACTGGAGTCGCCTGCATTTTTTTGCCTTTTTTTCTTTTTTACTGCCCCAGGGGTGAGGTGGTTTGGGTGGAAGAAGCATGGGGACCGTGCTATCTGCCCAACAAAAGGAATTTTATTCCCAAGTTAAGGAAATCCTTTTGGTGAAGGGCCGATACCCAAAAAATTTAGTGAAGAAATTTGTCCGGTGGTTGTTCTTTGCTTTCCCCTGTCTGTCTACCGAGGACACGCGCAAAACAGAATTTTGGGAGCAAGTGGGAAAAAGGCTAGCAGAGGGGATCGGTAGGGATCCCTCTATAAATGACTGCTTCCCTAAATTCCATTTGTTAATCTCAGATGTGGTAAAATCAGACCCCGCGCGAAACTTGGTTGGGGAAAGGAAAGAACCATCCAGAAAATCTGTTACTCCCCCTGAATCTGTTTCCCCATCCCCTTCTCCTACCCCTTCTTCCCCTAACCCGGGTGAGCGAGGGGGGCACCCCGTCGATCTGAGACGCAGGGCAGCTCCACAAACGTGGACCGTGCTCCTGGCTCCCCCAAGCCACCCCAGCGTCCCCGCCTTAGCGAGATCGGTCGATTCGCTGAGGCCATGACCCTAAACCCTCCTTCGAGTCCCTTTTTCCCAGTTGAAAATCCCAGTTTCGGCGCTACCCCGCGCAGTTCTGTTTCTTTAAACCCCTTTCTTTGTTCCTCTGAGGAGGCCGAGGCCATGTGGTTGATCCCTTTGTCTTCCCAAGATGGAGGGCGGCCACATGGCAGGGTCTCTTCTTCCCACAACCCCTTTCTGTTCTTTGTTCCTGGTGTCCCCGCCTTTGACCCAACCCCCACTTGCCTCCCTGTGGGCGTGGGCGCCGCCCCCTCGGGAGGTCAGGTTACTCCCTCACCCATTGTTCTCCCTCGAATGGGTGTTCCCTCCAGTCCTTTGCATGTCGTCCCTGCTGAGTCATCGACTCCGCCCTCCTCCACCGGGGAGAGCTTTGCCATCTCCACCCCGCTGCCTGAGGGAGGCAGCCCCCGTCCTGTTGCCCGCACCCTGTCCCCATCTTCCCATGGGTCCCGGAGATCCGGGCGGGAGGGAAGAGGGGGGAGGGAGGAGCGGGAACCCCTATTCCCATCTTCCCATGGGCCCCGGAGAGCCGGGCGGGAGGGAAAAGGAGGCGGGGGGGACGGGAACCCCTACCTCCAAGTTCCCATGGGCCCCAGATGTCTGGGCGGGAGGGAAAAGGAGAGGGGGGGGAATCGGAGCCCCTGCCTCCACAGTCCCATGGATCCCGGAGACCCGGGAGGGAGGGAAGCAGGGGGATGTGGGTTTCTGAGCATTTTCCAGATTCCGTGGAACGGGTCGAGCCGACAGATGAGAGGCATGTAGAGGGATCGGAGGTTCAGGACAAGTTTGTCCTGGAAGCGGCATCCATGAAAACTGCTGCCTTGGATGCCGTGCCTCCAAAGAACGCTGGTCCGAAGCAGACTCCAGCAAGACGCCAGTGCTTCCACTGTAATCAGAGAGGACATTTTGTTGTTCAATGTCCATTTCTGGGCAGGGCACCCCCAGGGACAGTGGGAGTGGGGGAGGGAGACCCCTTTCCCCCAAAAAACTGAAAAAACAACACGCACCTGCCTCGCGTGAAGATAAAAGTAAGGCAGGCCACAGCACCTTAAGGGGAGCTGTGATTTATCAAGTAACTGTGCAGGTGGTAGTTCAGAACATCAGAGTGCCTTTGAGTGTGGCAGATGACCCCACCAATCGGGGGGTTGCATCAAACCGCAGGCGACGCAAAAAGAAAAAGGACACTACGATCCCCTTAAAAAATTTTTTTCCCCAAAGCCCCAGGAAAACTTTCCAGCCACCTCAGTCTGTGTGTGTCCCAAATGCCCATGTTTGTAATAAAGTTGTCCCAGTTTCCCTATCCCTAAACACCCTGAGAAGAACCAGCCCCAGCACCATCTCCAGACCCTCTCCACCTGCGTAGCAGTCACTGCAGTTGCAGCAGCAAAAGAAGCTAGGAGAAGAGGCCACCGCTTGAGAGACTGAATCAACACCACTGCTTTCTTTTTATATGTTATTAAGCGGGGAGATGTTGCATCCCGGAGTTTGGGTTTAGATTAGGGTTTTTAATTTATGTTAAAGTAAGTCAAGTTCTGTAATCCCGCGTTTCCCCAGTGTTGTTCCCCCCCGCGGTTTCTGGCCCCACGCTGCCTGCTGCTGGATTCTTCCCCCTGTGCCGCTCCTGTAACCACCCTGCCATCCGGCCCCGGGAAACCCCGTGCTGGCCACCCCAAGCCACACGATCCCGCTCAGCCCGCGGCTCGGTGTCCACCCCTGCGGGGTTCTGTGGTTGGTCGCTGTTGCTGGCATCACCGCCATGGCAGCCGCCCCTATTGGGCGGCAGGCCGTGGATCCTCTTGCCCCACCCCTCCATAAAACCCTATCCCGCCGGCACCCAGGCGCCATTTTCTCCCATGCGAGTGCCGGGAGCGGTTGCGTCTTTCCATCGAACCGCGCCGCGTGACCAATAAACCGTTCCTGCCAAGCATGGAGTAAATGGACAAATTCCTTACCTCTTTGCCGGACCCCTAACGCACGGTAACAGAGGCTGGCCAGCCCACGCGCCCGAGACACGGAGCTGTGTCCAGGAACCCGCGGCAGCAAACCCCGGCAGCACGTGGAAGCTACACCACAGCCGGGCTCCCAAGAGCCGCATGCAGCCGGGGAGAGCGAAAACCCACACCGCAACTGCCTGTGTCATACTTCTGTGTAAAATATTGACATTCATGACTTTAATTTGTTAGTTCAGTTCCCTAATTGACATAAGGTTCAAGGGCAGCACAAAATTCATTTCTGACATGTCAAATTGAGCGGAAATAAGAACTAGATCCAGAAAGATAGAAATATTAACAACACAGAATTTAATTGTGTATTCTAGTCATCGAGACACGAAAAGGGTAGAAATACTTGTAGTGTTACTTAAATTTCAGGCTGGGATGCCTTTTTCAGATGTGGGAATGATTTTTTTTTTTTTTTTTTTATGAAATTTACACTGTTATACACTCTTTAATGTGGTAACAATGGGGATTGACTGTTAGATAATTGATTTTCGGTAGGTGCTGTTATACATTTAGAGTAAATGCATCGAGAACTAATTATCCCAGAATGGATTTTCTCCAAGTTTTTCAGGTTAGTTGATTAAGAATTAAAACAGAGTAGTCAGAACAAATCCCCATCTAGGGTACAGTGGAACAAAATGTATTTTCCATGCTGACTGAAAAATATAAATCTTGAGAGTCTACAGCACCTTTCCTGAAAAAAAGAGAGAATCTAATAATTTAAGATAAGAAAAATGTGACAGAAATTTGCAAACTTCAGTTCTCTCAGAGAAATCCAGGGGCAGTCATTGTCTTAATGCTTGTCAGATCCAAAGATCTGAGTAGACCTAGATGAACTTTGTGAGACTTATAAATATATTTCAACTACCAATAATGCAATTGATTTTGAAAGTTCTATAATTGTGAGCTGTTTGAAGCAATGCGATTTTTAAATTTATCTCCCATGCCTTAAATTACCATATGGCAGTTCAATTCAAACAACACTCCTATCAATAAAATTTTAGGCCCTTTATACTCACCATCAGATGTGTCATCTTTATCACTTGATACCATCTATTTGCATTCTGAGTAAATGAAACATCTAAGGGGAAGAAAAACATAAAAACAAATTGGAAGGAAAATGGGAGCAGCTCTGAAGATGGGTTGAGATGTTAGTGCTTTTTTTTCCCTCTTTGTTTCTCCTCCCAGGATACATACATGATTGTCTTCTGTGTCCTTATTCAATTATAGAAATAGTTGTGTGGGCTTTTTTAGCAGTTAATTTTTTTAAAGATTTTTTTTTTAACAATTTCATAAGATTTAGGGCTATCTACTATTTTTCAAACAATAGCTTAAAGAGCTCTGTGTAGTCCCTGTAGCAAAAGCTGAGGCCAGTGATAGGAGAATCAAAGACATGGACTTGACTTATGTGAACAAAAATATTCATAGGCTTCATAAAATACATTGCAATAATGGCCAAAATGTATGTCTGCGATACTGCTCTGGGCCTGAAAGTGAGTTTCAATATAACCCAAACAACTGTTAAATCTTTCAGAAGAAACATCTGAATGGAAAATAATTATTGGTATTGTTTTAAGTAAACATGTTCACCAGTATATATTTCTTCTGAATTTCTTTATGGTGCTCCATATATTATCATCAGAGTGCTTTGGACATTTTAACTGAATTTAACTAAATTCTGACAAAAGGTGAAATATTTATGAGACAAATTATGATGATTAATACAGTTTTATGAGTAAAGACAGTTGCGTGAAAGTAAGGTTAAGAATGTCCAAGAGTTTTAGGGATTCAATTTGATACAACAAAGATCTGAGGTTTGTGCTGGGTTTCAGTTTGGCATTTATTATTTGTTTTCAGTGTTGTTTTGTTTGTTTATGTGGGCATTTTTCTCCTCCAAAGGATGCAAATACAATCACCTTAAAATCACATCTTATTTTAAAAATATTAGCTTTAGCTATTTTTAGCCGCAGTGGGGACATGTCATACAACCTTCAAATTTCTGCTCTAGCACTTCTTAGCTCAATAGTTTGCTAGTCTTTTCGAAGCTAATGCACTTAAACATCATGTCCCATGGTTTCCAAAAGTTCACCAACCACAATATAATTTACTGTTTATAACTGCTTTACTCTTTTCATTAACTCCATATTTGCCAGAAAAAATTACTTCCAATAAACTCAGTTAGTTACTAGTGAGACCAAATCAAATTGCAGATGTTTCTGAGTGCAAGCACTTGTCAAATTCAAATTAGAAAAAGCAGAAAATTGTTAAAAATATTTGCTTTCAAGTAGGAGAGTTTTCTCTTGCAGCTCTTGTAGAGTGCACGAGATGTACATGCTCTAGCTGTGCATGTACATCTAAGAATCACTTCATCAACCATCAACTGCCAATAGGATGTAATTAGCATGAATGAAAAGCAATTCTGCAAATCCCTTTAATGGACTTACTAATTTTTCCCCACAAAAGAGCAGGTAATTTTTCAGTATAACTCAACAACATTATTGAACTGAAGTAAAATTTAAGTATCTTTGCCATCACTGCAATTGAATGACATTCTTCAGCCCCTGAAGAGTATTATAGCATGCATTTAAAAATTTTGAGACTTCTGAGAAATAAGAAAGAATATTTCTACTTATTGCAAAGTTTTAAAATATTGTTGGAGGTTAGGTTTCTTTCCCTTTGTTCCTTTTTATTTGCAGAATCTTTTCCTGTAAGCTGCTAGGAAACACTAATGACTGGGTACTTAAAAAAACAAAAGAAGCGGCCAAGCTCAGTGGAGGAGGGCATCTGGTTGCACTTCTCTTATCTGGGAGCTTCCCTCTGACAGGCAGACATACCTGAAGAATGGGGCTGATAAAAGACGGGGCTGGGGCAGCTGCTCCCTCTCTCTCTAGGCTTCAGAGGAGGATGGTTGGAATTGCTGCTTGGGTATGGGAATTTGCTGCTTCTGCCAGAGCCCAGCCCAGAGCTGCTTCTTCTGCCGACGGCTGAGCCTCTGCTTGTGAGGGCTGAGCCTCTGCCAAGTTCTGACTGAACTGGGACCTTATTAACACCCACCTCACTAAAAGAGGGACTATCAACGTCTGCTCGGGTGCGGGCGATCCTGAGCTCAGCTCTCCCTGCCCTGCTGGGAGCCAGGCCGCTGCTGCCCTGCCCCCACTGCCTCTTCAGCACTGCTCCAAGCTCTCACTCCACTGTAGCCCTGTAACCCCTGACTGTCAAAACATCCTGCCATCCCAGCTTGCTGCTTCTGAGGTTCCTGCTGGGGGTCCGGATCGGCTGCCCCCGGGGTTTCTGAAGCAAAGCCTCCCTTCCATCCCTTCCCACCTTGGCCAAGCCGCCATTACCGGGGCGCCCCCTGCAGCCGTGGGGGAATCATGGCACCTGCCCCACCCACCGGGAGCCACCAGCACCCCCTGCTGGCCGTGCCTGGAACTGCACCAGAGGGGAAAGCGCTGTGGCCGAGAGAGGGGCTGACACTGGGTGCCGGCTCGGTTTGCTGTTAATGCTGTAGTTGTTGTTGTTTGTTTGCTTTATTATACATGCTAGTAAAGAACTGTTACTCCTATTCACATATCTTTGCCTGAGAGCCCATTAATTTCAAAATTATAATGATTTGAAAGGAAAGGGTTTACATTTTCCATTCCAAGAGAGGCTCCTGCCTTCCTTAGCAGACACCTGTCTTTCAAACCAAGACAAATACTCAGTCTTTTAGAGGAAATTTGCAATATGCATGATACAAATATTGCATAATACATTATTTTCTTGAGCCATTCTTCATGATGTTGTAGGCAGTATAAAATTTACATTTGGATGGAAAATAGAGTAGACATTTGTTGCATTCCTGTCTCGATCATAGGAATGGTACTACAAGCTGCATAATAACACAATAAAGCATATAGGATTCCTCAGAAATTAAATAAAGCTTTGTCTGTATATGTAATTGTTACCTTCACTGATAAAACATTAGTAATAATACTTAAAACTCTCTGAATATTGATAGGATTAATCAGTGATGAAATATGAAAAATAATATACACTGGTGATGTATCATAATTGCTTTCTAAAAGGATGGAAATTAGATTGATCTGAACTTCTGAAATGGAACCTTCAAAAGGAAAAAAATGAAGCTTGTTAAAAAGGTCAGATTTACATTTAACATGTAATTTCACAAGTACTACTCTTACAATACTTTTCAGTCTGCCTTTTTTATATAATTAATAACAGCATGCAACAAATCAATTTTCCTTTAACAAATAATGTTACTATCATAAAAAAACTACATTCTTAATACTGTATTATTTAATTTTAGATTTATCAGTGTATGAAAACCAGTAGTTCTCTCTTACATGACAAAATACAACCAAATTTTTCAGCAAGTTATTCTCCTACAATCTTTCCAAAGCCTCTTTGAACTATCTTGTTTACTTTGTTCTTCAGTGAGTGCCTAAAAGAAAATAATGTACTTTACAGATTAACTGCACTGAAAGGGGGAGGAAAACAGATTTATTAGTTATCTTATTACAAAAGTTCAAATCCCTTTGTTTTCTTCACCTTCTGTTTTATCTTAATTATACTCGCTCACTTGAAATCAAAACTACAAATTCATCATTTGGGAGTGATCCTGTTTATAAACTTGGTGGTTTTAAAGTTTTTCTTCATATTCTATAGGTATTTGACAGATGGAGCTATGCAGTCCACAAACTGTGAAATGTCTTACAAAATGAAGATTGTGTTAAAACAGTGACAATATTTCTCTCACATTAAATATTAAGATGGAGGTAAAATTCTTGTAACAAGATAATGGGTACACATTATTAAATTATTTAATATTCATGTGTTTATGTAGTGCATTGACTTTGGCTGGCTGTCAGGCAAGGCTCTATCATGCCTTCTCCTTAGCTGTGTGTGACAGTTCTGTTTCCATTTGACTGGCACTGACAGTGTTTGCTGCAGCACTGAAAGTCATAGAGAGGTGCAGTGATAGCAGTTAGGTGAGATTTCTGTTTTTCTTTCTCCTTTGGTGGAAAAATGCAGAGGTAAGGGAAAACAGTTGAGAAATATAAGTCACTTGACCGGAGTCCACACACCATAACAATGAAGAGCTGAAAGTAAGGAGGGTTGTCATTCTCTGCTGGCCAGCATTGGAGTGGGAACAAACTTTTGGTTTGATTCACTCTTATAGTGTATTGTAGTAAGCTGCATTATCAATGCAATTTGAAAATGTTGGAGAAACTATCTGTAACATTGGCAGAATGTTTAATGTAAAGAATACAATTAATATATTTCAAATTATTTTTTTTTAAATTCTGGTTTAATTATGGCTATAAAGCCCTTGTTTGATGTGTTCAAAAGAGGAGATGTGTGACAGCAGAGAACTTTTCAGCTGCTTGAGTTTTGCCAGCATGAAGATATTTCTTTCCTTGTTTTCTGAATATTAAGCAAGGATCTTGCTCTGTATTTTGAGTCTTTATCATAGGTGGACAGAGACCAAATGGTGAAACTGAGATAACAACATCAAAAAGGAATCACTGTGCATGTAATACCAGAGAAGTGAGTGAGTGGAGAAAGAAAAAAACCACCAGGACAACAGGGAAAATGAGAGGATAGAAGAGAAAAAGCATGACAAAACAGAGGACCCTGGAGGAGCCTGCAAAGAAAGATGCATTTTGAGGAAACAGACTTACAGAATGACAACTATTAAATTTGAAGGAACAGAAATGCACTGCAGAGAAGAATTGAAAGGTAATAATAGAGGAAAACCAGAAAGAAGGAAATCTGGAAAAAGTAAAGAAAGTGTGGAAAAAAAGCTGCTGTTCTTGTAATTTGCTTACCCAAAGTATATGGGAGTTATTCTTCTGAAAGTTTCCCATTTATATTTCTGGCCTACAGCAAAACTGCTCTGAAAAATCCAGTCTCAGTTATTTTTTCCTTCATGCCATTCTCATTACTCACTCAATGGGCGCCACACTGAAAAAAAATACCTGAAGTCATCAGCTTCACAGCACTTTATATTGATCCACAAATACCAGTGTCATGAGGAGTTTTTGCCAGGATAAAAAAAATCTGCAGAAATTGGAAAGGAAGGTGGCTACCTGGGGTTACTATTGCTGAAATATGACTTTGAACAGAAAAAATGTGCTCTACCTGTAAAGAAAATATGGCTAAAGTTTAGATAAAGAGTTTTCAATTCTTATGTTGCTCCATTTTTAAGTATTTTTTTTTCTTTAAAAAATTTGAGCATCAACAATGCAACAGAATTACATTTGAAATAAATTGAAAAATTTTATGAACAATAAAAGCAAAATATTCTATTATTGACATTCAGGATGTGAGTAAAAGATAAAATGTTAGTATATACTGCTGTGTTTTGAGACAATAAATTCTGTAACTTAGTATTATTGTGGAAGGAATTTCTGTGGGAAAAATGTCATTATTTTCTTTAATGAAACATGAGAACATGATTATGTAGAGTCAGGAATAGATTAGTATTTCATTTTTGCACAAAACTCAGATGCACTGTGGAATCTTTCAAACTCAGCTTCCACCATCTGAAGCCCCATGCTGCTACAATGCACTGTTGCTGATTGGTGTTTTCTGTGTACCAGCTGACACATATTTTCTGCTCAAGAAGATTGACCTAAATTGTATTTTTCAATAAAGTTTTAAGTAACACAGTCCTTTCATTGATGCCACTCTGGAGATGAATTCAGCCATTTTCAAATGTTTTACGCATACCTTGAAAAGTTTGCAAACCACTGAAACATTGGTTAGGTTATTTTCAGAATATGGTTTTTCAAGAGTTTCCTAAAGAACATATTCTACAGCTACCCTTTGTTTGATATTTGACATTCAGCATACAGATCTTTCAATGAAACAAAGTACTTTTTTCCTCCAAAAGGAACAGAACTAAGTTCTGCAAATCTTAAATAATTTGAGGTTTTCATTGTTAAATTTTGAAAATACTCAAATTTAAGGAGTCTTAATAAAGTGAAATATTAGTTTAGTGTTTAATTTTATCTCCAGGTGCGTAATATTATCCACATTTATATCTTCCTCATGTAATTCGATATAAATATCACAGATAAAGTGCAATTGTTTTTCTCCCTTTGTACTCTCCTTCTTCTTGCTTATATCAAATATGGATGTTGAGTGGCTCTTTCCTGCTCTTTAGGAAGTAAGGACACCTAGAAAGTAGCTGCCATAACTGGCTCTAAGAGTAAGCCATTGGCATATTGTCATTTCTTTGCATTGGTAAGACATTCTAAAAGAGACCAACCACAAAATTAGAAGTATATCTCTAAAGTGCTACTTTATTTGATTTAAAAGTACAGAAAAAGTCATGTATCATATACCTTCACTGGCTGATATCAGTGTTTTAATTTAAGATGGACTTAAGCTGTAAATTCCTGAATCTAATGCATTGTACAAACTTTGTGAATTTCTGAAAGCAAGTCTTAGGGTCGTATTTGTCAATAACATATTGCTGAGTTGTGCATCAAACCCTGCAAAATCAAGTTCTTAATATTAAATGAATTTATGAAAGTTTAAGTTAATTTAAGGTATATAATGACCAAGTATTAAAAGACTAACTACATAGGGCTAATGTTTCTTTGGGATTTTATCACAGTGCTTTTTATTATTTTTATCTATACTACAGAAATATCCAGATAGTTCTGCCTAGAATCTGTTGAAGGAGATATTATGTTAATTATAGCAATAGAGGACCTTTGTTCCATTGAATATCCAGAATTATAACAAAAGTTTAAAGTAAAAGGAAATGCGAAAATTATGGAGAACTTAAAGATCATTGGTTTTGCTGGACATACAGATAGCCCTCTAGGTCAGTTATGCTAAGTTAAGTCCTCAATTTGAGAACCAGACAATATTAGAAAAGTGCATTCTCTCTGTAGAATAGATCAGGGTGATGAAGGTCACAGAAAAAAAGTACTTCTTTTTTCTACTTGGGATGTTATTTCATTGTGATTATGATTATGGTAGATATCTTTAATAACAGTATGTCCTAAAATGCATTACTTTAAATGCATTTTTGCAGCTGACAGATTGCAAACATACATGCTCTGTCAATCTGAGCCAATCATACTGCACTGCGTCATTTACTGGAAGAAAATCTTTCAAAAATATGAATGTTTAATAGCAGTATCATGAAAAACAATGTGGTATGAAAATTAATAGCCATTTTCTACTGCAAAGCATAGGGATAGCCAAATATTTGCTCCCCAAGCACATGCAAAATTTATAGGATATTGTACTCTAGTACATGGTTCCAGACTGCGTCCAACCAGGATTTTGGCATAGTGTCCATGTTATTCTGCCTGTGTTAGTATGTCACAATGAATACAAATATTTGAATGTTTGTTTACAGTCTTGCAAATCCTACTTTAAGATTCTTTAGTCAGCACTTTAATCCAAAACCAGTTTTGGATTGATTCAAATTATGTCTATTTGCATTTCCATGTAGATTATTTTAAAATTTAGATTCACTTAAAATTTTAAGATGTTAATAACATAAAACTTCAATTTTGACATTTGGTGCAAGTTCAGCTATTCAGCTCTTATACCAGCACATTTACCTGGAATGTTGCAGGCAGCTCTAATCCACAATTAGAACTTCCCTGTACCTTCTCTATAATCAAGTAAAAAAGGATGAATATTTCAGTCCTTTAAATAAGTATCAAGTATGTCCTCTTTAAACCTATTCAAATGAATCCATCTGTTTCCTGGACTGTAGAAATCCACATCTATGATCATGTAGACCATATAAAATATTTGCTTACTTCATTTTCATCTGTTCTAATAGAAAAAAATTATTTATGTCCCACCTAGTATAATTCTCAAATTCTTTGCTTACCTTTGGGCCATTAATCTGCTGTGGATTCATTGGTCATTATTAATATTCTTGATTCCTATTGTATAAATTTTCATTTATCTGGATATATTAAAAATAAGATTTTTTTCTTGCTATATATAAGCCTTTATCAGTGTCCTTCTTTGGTTCAAACTGAGGGTACCTGATGTTTTTATGAGAAATATGTGTCTTGTCTCCTGAGGCACTTTTTTAGATGATAGGACCATATTGATGCTTTAATATGCTTTATTATTTTAAACTGATTGAATGCTGTTTCAATGTATTGGGACTGGTTGGAATAGAGATAATTTTTTTTCTAGAAGCCAATTTGCTGTTAGTTATTAGACCTATGCTTATAACAACACTATTGCTAATCGGTGCTTGCACAGCATCAAGACCTTTGCTATTTCTCACTCTGCCTCTGCACATGAATAGCCTGGGTGCAGACAAAAGATTTGGAAAGTCTACAGACAAGAAGACAGCTGATCTGAAACTACTAAAGACACATTCCATGCAATATGACATCATTCTCAGCTATAGAACTAGGCAGAGTTGTAATTTTCCAGAAGTAGTCTGTATTTGGGGATGAGCTGGAAACCAGTCTGCTAGTGGGAAGTGGTGAGGGGTGACCATTGTAGCAATTTAAATTTTTTTTTACCCTTCACTTATTAAACTGTATCTTGATCCAGAAGGATTTCTTCCTTTTGCCCTTACAATCCCTCTCCACCATGCTGCTGGGCAAGAGTAAGCAAGCAGTTGATGAGTGCATAGTTTCTGGATGTGATCAACCCACTGCTATCAGTCATCCTATTAATGTGGTTCTGATCACTGTGGTTCATCTTTAAAGTGCTAACATAATTTTAACTTTCTTCCTGTTCCTTAGAAATTCTGAAATATAACAAAACCTTTTACATGAACATCAAAAATTCTGAGGAAATATTTAATTATCTGTTTTGGGTGGCAGGTGACAGTTAAAATCTCAGTCTTGATGCTATAATTTATAAACAACTGGGTATTCTCAGTATATTTGTGAGAAAAAATTGCCTAATTTTATGCATCACCTTTAACTCTAAGTGGAAGAATACAATGGCTCTGACTTTGATTCCCTATGTGTCTGAAGCCATATTCCCATTTAAAAATTTCACTTGAAATATTCAATACTAATATGTTAAATCTAAATTGTTCCAAATATAATTTGGTCATTCAAATGAGCATTTGAAATACAACATAAAACAGTAATCACAGGAGGTATCAAAATTTTAACAATTTTATTGTGGAAATGAATTCTCCTTCAGAAAAAACCTTTTCAATTATTCAAAATGTTTTTCAGTCACTTACTGTTTGTCCTCTTTTCAGTATGCTTACTTCTTGGCCATACACAATTTTGCATTCATTACAAGAAGAGGCATACTATGCACAGAATGATAAAGAAGTTTATAAAGAACATAATTCAGTGACTGATGGGCCCAAAGGGTTACACCTGCCAAAATGCATTAACTATTGTAATGTGATGTAACAAACTGTGATGTGACTTGCTTGGCAAAATACAGTATGTCACTTAGGAATATGATCAAATGAAAGAGTAAAACTAGAAAAAATCTAGTAGGGAAAGAGTTGCAATTTTAATTTCTAGTTTTGGAAAATAAGATGAAGTTATGTTCACCACATAACAGATTGGTGTCAGGCAAAGTGTTTAGAAGTTCAAGATAATTGGTATTCCGGGAGCTCGCAGGGTGCTGAATCATCCTGCCTAATGTTGGGAAGGAGGACCACTATCTTGTAGGAACTATGGCCAGAACAACAAATATCCAAGGTATTAATGCAACATACTATGAAATTAAAAAAGATGTGAACAATACATAACACATTCACAATGCAATTGAAAAATCATATACAGTGGAATATTCAGACATATTTATCCCTGCTCCCAGAATACAAATTAGAGAGTTAAATCTGTGAGTTTAAATTATTGGGCCTAACTCTAGGTGAAAGAGACCTTTCTTTATCCTTTGATCAACCTTGAGTAGAAAAAAAGTTCAGACAGGTAACACTTTTCCAGGTACTGAATATAATAAAATTCTCTAGATCATAAAAGTAACTGTTAGAAACTGATCTCTGCTGTATTTAGGCAAGAATACCAAACATCACTCATGTCCATCAGAATTGGACAAACAAAATATATAGGAAAAAAATAGATCAAAATACTCTGTGAAGTCTTGAGCAGAACTGTTTTGCACTAATTTGTGTTCTTGGTTCTAAGACAAAGAACTCAGAAACTTGAAAGAGCATCTTATAATTACACCTTTCTGCTTTCTACTGTGATTGTGATTGTTGTTATTATTTTACATTGCAAGGGATTCTTCAGATCTTTTGGAAGTCTTGGAAAATTTAGGAATGGTCCATGAAAACTCACACAATTTCCATTAGTAACAAGTTTCCTCCAGTAGCTCTGCTGATTTTTACAATGTAACCTTATGCTGAGGATAGGATTTGTTTTGGCATTTAGTCACGACAACGTACTATTTTGGACAATGGACTGCTTCCATGTTCATCAAAACAAACTATTGAAACACATTTATTACTGATTTCTGAGATGCAAATAGCATTAGTCAACTTGTATCACATCCATCAGTCTTGTACTCTGACATAATTAAAAAAAGGCTTCAGACAACAACACAATTACTGTCAAAATGCAAAGAAAACCCTGTATATCATATGCTGTAGCATTTCTGATATACCTTCTGACAATGATATACACAGAATAATGATTTTTTAAAAAAATATGCAAAATAAAATTAAAACATTTTTGAACAGGAGATGTTAAACAACGTGACAAGATGCAACAGTCTGACTTTCTGTATATAAATTACTTTATGGCAGAGTGAATTGAAATATAAGTTTCACAAGCACTTTCAAAGCATGCTTAAATTTATCAACATGATATATACCTTACTGAATGCATACTTTATGTCTGGCCTTGTGTCTCTGTGTATATGTATACATATATACACTTATATATGTATGTATGTGTATTTGATAATGAACCCATTTCTGCTTGTTTCTTTTAAATGAAATCTAGAATATCCTTAGAATTCTTAAATTAAGTACCCCAGTGCAGAGATGTGTGAGGATTCCTGCCAATGTTTCCACATTCTAAACTAGTGACTATTAAAATTAATTATTTTAGATAAAAGAATAAAATGTGTTTCTTGAATCTGCTGGTCACATAGTCCAGAGGACTTCATACCTGGTGAAGCATCTTTGTCACTGTGTGCTCTGAGTGAGCCAGTACAGCCTTGCAGAGGAACCACAAGCAGTTGCTTTCTGTATGATTGTCCAGCTTGTGACAGCTGCCAAGCAAGAGTGATCTAACCAGAGGAAAAGTTCAAAGAGGTAAGAACTGCTCTATTGCCTTCTATTTATTTCTTACTGCTCTGTGAATCTCAGCACAGGAGAAACTCTCTCTCCACTTACGACACTATAAGTAAGTTATTTTAAAATACAGTATTAATACAAGGATAATGCTCTAGAGATATACATGGGAAATGCAATTCTTATGAAAACTACTTCTACACTCATGATGCTCTGTTGCTGTGTCCACCCAATGTCCATTTTGGTCTGCCCAACCAGCAATGACACGGCTGGCAGCGGGGGACACTCCCCTGTGCCTCCAGGAGGTTTGGGGAATGGCTAGGGTCAAGCAGTGATGCAGTTAACCCTAATAAGAGGAGAGGCTGACGACGATCGTGGAAGAAGAAAAGGCTGACTCTCTTCTGGGGCAAAGTCCAAGGGTTTTTATTGAGAGCTCCTAAGAGCTCTGAGCATTAGGGAAGCCAACAGACAACAGCCCCAAGAGGACTCTTGCAACAGTTTATAAATGGGGGTGGTAACAGGGGAAGGGATCCCCCAACAACCAATGAGGGGATTTGGGGGAGTGGAAGGTGGGGAAACAGACAGATACAAGGGTCAATAGGGGGAAACCAGAGGAGGGACCCCCTGGTCCTTGCCCAATCGCTTGACGCACTGGGTAGAAGTTCTGGAGGAGTGGGATGTGGAGTCGAGTGATGGACAAGACACCAGCGAGGGGACAGGGGAAGGACACAGCACTTTTCAGGGGTGCATAGGCAGGGAGAAGGTGACTGATATAGGAGGAGGAGGAGGGGATTGACTTATAAGGAAAGGTGTAGTTTAAGGCAGAACTATTGGGAAATACAGGGGGTACAAGAATGAACCATTACAACACAGGTACAAGTAGAAAAACGTAATACAACAATGCTCTGAGGGGCATAGGAAGAAAATGATTGCCTGATGTGCAAGGGAAATATAAACGATAAATACAGAGTGGATTGTGCAACACAGGCTGCAAGAAACAGGCCAAGAATATTATTATTATTATTATTATTAATTATTATTATTATTATTATTATTATTATTATTATTATTATTATTATTATTATTATTACTATTATTATCTTTAATGAATAAATATAGGAATTGAGTGAGAACTGTGAATATCTAATGTGCAGTTAATTCTGGAGAAATTTTATAGTTGAGGTGGGAATTCAGCCACATTGTCTGGGTGGCCTGCACACTTTTGTTTTACAGAGTCATGAAGTCTGCTGGCATCAGAGCAAAGATGTGATTATTATTTTAAGGGGTTGAAAATTCAAAAGGTTGAGCTGACTAGCATGTTTCTATAACAGCAACTGAGAAATAGTAACTTTTATTTTTGAAGACAGAAAAGGAAGACATGCCTCTGCTATTTCCTCATGAAGAAGTGAGTATACCTTTGACTCATTTCAACTATTTTTGAACTGGAGGAAGATGGGCTCCTTAGAAGTCATGCTGGGAGGTGCCAGAACGCTTCTCATTGAGCAGCACCAGCTGTGAGAATGGCAGAGTATTTGGTAGTAAGGTTAAGAGGAGATGTGAGCTCTGTCTAAGTGTTGATAGGGTCTCTGGGGTCATGGGAGCTCTGGTCTGTCTTGTAACCATGGGAAAGTGATGATGTTTCACAGTGCTCACTCCCAGGTGCCAGCTGGGTTCCCAGAAGTAGCTCCACAAGGAATATACCTCTGCCCAGGCCCTGAGCCATTGGGTGATGGAACAATGATGGAAAGCAAGCACACACTGTAACATAAGAAAGAGAAAACAGAAAATGAAAAGATTCTTTGGGGTGGGCCTTGGAGAGGAAAAAAAATGGTGAAAACGATATTGCATTCAGTAAGAATAGTTAGAGGCTGCACTCAAACAGTTCTTTGGGATGAGTGACCCAAAATTGGCATGAGGAGGAAGTCCCTTCACTTCCAAGTGTGCATTAACAGAGTAGGTCTAGGCTGCTGGGAACAGATGAAAAGAAACACATTTTCTCAGGGAAAATCAAAGTTGCTTCAGCCTGATCCAGCCTGATCCAGCCTGATCATGCACAGAAAACAATGGAAGATAGTGGACCAAGACATCCATCTGTCAACCATATTATCTATCTTAGGAGGTTTATTATGTGCCAGGAATTCAGGTGTAAAATGCTTGCAGAGGCATTGTCAAGATTTACCTGTTTTTTAAACTGATACTGTTTATTTTCGATGTGACACCAACAATTTTTTGACATCAAGGAAGACCCTGAGCACATCACAAGAGACTTTAGAATTCTGACAAAGTACCTTTTCACTGACTTATGGTGTGATATAGAAAAGATGGATCCAAATTTTTGTCAGAAGTTCACAATGAATGCTCATGAGGCAATGTCTGTGAGCTAGAACAAGGCAAATTCCAGTCAGATATTAAAAATAATAATTCTAGCATAAGGGTGATCAAATATTTGAATGAGTTGCTCAGTGAGTTTACATAATCTTTATCCATGGAGATATTAACAGTTGGCTTTATATGATCCTGAACAGTATTATCTGACTTTGAAATTTGGTGTAATTTCAAAGTTGTCTCTTTCTCTGAGCAGGGTATGGGGTAGGACCAGTGGATGCCTAGAGCTCCTTTTCAACCTAAACTTCTATGGCTTATGAGACAATAATTGAGACAAAGAACTTCAGATTTTTCACTACAGATTTTCTTTTTAATGCTGAAGTAGCTTAGAACTGAATATAGCATCCTATAATCATACAATACTGTTTATGCTCTTTAAGTGTTTAGATAACTAACAGTTACTGCTATAAGCAGGAATTTATATTCAGTGCCTTCTGTTCTCAATAACCAGATCTAAGTTCTTCTCCTGTAAATTAGATGACCAAAGCTCAGTTATCTCTTTCATCAGGCCAGAGAGCAAACTAATCTGTTAGCCCACTGCTTGTTTCTTCCAACTGTTATACTCTCAACCTAAAAGACTTAAGGCACTTAATTGTGCTTTACAAGGCACAAGGAATCATTGTGAGTAAAAACTGCATGTTTAAATTGGCAGTGATAGCAGGACAGGGCATATGAGAAAAAAAGGAAGGAAGGAAGGAAGGAAGGAAGGAAGGAAGGAAGGAAGGAAGGAAGGAAGGAAGGAAGGAAGGAAGGAAGGAAGGAAGGAAGGAAGGAAGGAAGGAAGGAAGGAAGGAAGGAAGGAAGGAAGGAAGGAAGGAAGGAAGGAAGGAAGGAAGGAAGGAAGGAAGGAAGGAAGGAAGGAAGGAAGGAAGGAAGGAAGGCAGGCAGGAAGGCAGGAAGGCAGGAAGGCAGGCAGGAAGGCAGGCAGGAAGGCAGGCAGGCAGGAAGGCAGGCAGGAAGGCAGGAAGGCAGGAAGGCAGGCAGGAAGGAAGTTGCGGAAGGAAGGAAGTTGCGGAAGGAAGGAAGTTGCGGAAGTTGCGGAAGGAAGTTGCGGAAGGAAGGAAGGAAGTTGCGGAAGGAAGGAAGTTGCGGAAGGAAGGAAGGAAGGAAGTTGCGGAAGGAAGGAAGGAAGGAAGTTGCGGAAGGAAGTTGCGGAAGGAAGGAAGGAAGGAAGTTGCGGAAGGAAGTTGCGGAAGGAAGTTGCGGAAGGAAGTTGCGGAAGGAAGTTGCGGAAGGAAGGAAGGAAGTTGCGGAAGGAAGGAAGGAAGTTGCGGAAGGAAGGAAGGAAGGAAGTTGCGGAAGGAAGGAAGGAAGTTGCGGAAGGAAGGAAGTTGCGGAAGGAAGGAAGGAAGTTGCGGAAGGAAGTTGCGGAAGGAAGGAAGGAAGTTGCGGAAGGAAGTTGCGGAAGGAAGTTGCGGAAGGAAGTTGCGGAAGGAAGTTGCGGAAGGAAGGAAGGAAGGAAGGAAGTTGCGGAAGGAAGGAAGGAAGGAAGTTGCGGAAGGAAGGAAGGAAGTTGCGGAAGGAAGGAAGGAAGGAAGTTGCGGAAGGAAGGAAGGAAGTTGCGGAAGGAAGTTGCGGAAGGAAGTTGCGGAAGGAAGTTGCGGAAGGAAGGAAGGAAGTTGCGGAAGGAAGTTGCGGAAGGAAGGAAGGAAGTTGCGGAAGGAAGTTGCGGAAGGAAGTTGCGGAAGGAAGTTGCGGAAGGAAGTTGCGGAAGGAAGTTGCGGAAGGAAGGAAGTTGCGGAAGGAAGGAAGGAAGGAAGGAAGGAAGGAAGGAAGGAAGGAAGGAAGGAAGGAAGGAAGGAAGGAAGGAAGGAAGGAAGGAAGGAAGGAAGGAAGGAAGGAAGGAAGGAAGGAAGGAAGGAAGGAAGGAAGGAAGGAAGGAAGGAAGGAAGGAAGGAAGGAAGGAAGGAAGGAAGGAAGGAAGGAAGGAAGGAAGGAAGGAAGGAAGGAAGGAAGGAAGGAAGGAAGGAAGGAAGGAAGGAAGGAAGGAAGGAAGGAAGGAAGGAAGGAAGGAAGGAAGGAAGGAAGGAAGGAAGGAAGGAAGGAAGGAAGGAAGGAAGGAAGGAAGGAAGGAAGGAAGGAAGGAAGGAAGGAAGGAAGGAAGGAAGGAAGGAAGGAAGGAAGGAAGGAAGGAAGGAAGGAAGGAAGGAAGGAAGGAAGGAAGGAAGGAAGAAATTCTAAATGCCTCATACATGGTCCTAGAGTTCAAAGATGCAGGAGAAGTGAGAAGGAGCTACAGGGCAAGGTGAAGCAACAGAATGTCCTCATGCCAGGCCCCATCCTATACATGCAGAGTGGTTTATTGTAAAATAAAGACAATCAAGAAATGCCTTCACTGGAGGATAAAAACTCTCTGAGAAGCCATAGTTTAGTGTCTAAGGTAATACTAGCACAGTAGGAGAAAAGTGATGAAAATCAATGTGTTCAGTTTGTTGTAATAAGTAGAATTCATCAGATACAAAAGACCAAGTGCACTTCCAAAATTTGGGGTCTTGAATACAGTCTTCTGAGTAATGCATTGGTTTGGTTTTAGTTTTTTGAGGGTTTTTTTTGGTAAGTTTTTGCAGTAACATAACTTCGTAAGTGTTGCAAAAGTTCAGTTCATAAATTGCAAAGAATTACTTTGCAGGAAAAAAATGGAAGAGCAATAAATTTATAGGAAACAAAATACAAAAGTAATATTTTAGGTAATAGTAAAAATTACTGGAGAAAATTGATGTGAGCCCAAACATTATAAAGAGATTTTTTTTTAAAAAAAATTGACTTACAGAAAAGAGTATTATTAAAGTTATTTAAATTCACTAGACAGGTGTTCGCAACCAGCAGAAAATCAACATTTCTTCAATTCTTTAAATACATCATGCATTTTATAAGAATCTCAAAAGTATTTAAAATTGCATGCTTGTCTAGTCTGTTTCTCTACAGAAATGAATGCCATGACAGCTAAGAAGCAGCCATACTCAGAACACATTCACTGCCATTTGTGTTTGATGTCACAACATTCAGAAAATAGGTGAATTAGAGGCCTTAAATAATCTGAGAAAGGTGGCTTCTGGAATAGCATGATATGAAGCTGTTTGCAAAAGGATTAACATGATTTAATATTGTGAATGAGCAAATTGCTTTGGAGGGAAGTAATTTAATTAAAGTATGACAGTTTAAAACGTAAACAAGGGAATAAGAAGTCAGGAAAGTGACAGAAATGAAAGGACATTAGCTGGTTTATTGGCTTCAGATTGTTGACTTTATGGGGGAAAACTCTATTTTGATTTTAAACATGATCCATTTTTCTTTGATCAAATATGGACAGGTGAACATATGACAACAGGAAAAAATAACTAAAACATCTATCCAAAGATGCAGAAAAATATTTTAAATCTTTTTCTGGCCATCTCAGTTCCAATTCTCAGCAACAATGGCTGCACTGAAGCTTAAGCTTCTGAACATACACTGAAGAGTAAGCTTCTTTCGCAGTTAAGTCAAACATAAGATACTCAAGATGTACAGATTGCCTTGCCTTGCCTTGCCTTGCCCTGCCCCACCCTTCCTTGCCTTGCCCTATTCCTTCCCCAAAGTATATTTCCTTTCTTCTGCAAAATAAATACTTCTGGAGTTTTGTTGGTAGTCATTCATGCTCTACACTACTACACAATTTTAAATTTCTTGAAGTGGAACACTGAGAAGGTATGACTTCTGTGAGTGTTCATAGGCATATTTCCCAGTGTTTCCAGATCAGGGGATGCTTTCAAGACTCGGACATTAATGTATCATTAATCTCTTCTCTCTTCTTTCTTCTTATTTTTTTCCCCAAAAAGCATTACAGTTTCTCTCAAAAAGAGAAATAAAGGTTTATAAAGTTTGGAAATTGAAGAATGAAAACATAAAGGACAAGCAAATGTATAAAAGCTTTCATTCTTTGAATGTGTTTCCATGTAGATTATGTTCTATCCAATACTGTCTCCTAGAGTCCTCATATTAAAAAACAGTAATTCATCCAGTTTGAGGGGTTTTAGGAATATAAGTAAATAGCTGTTCTGAAAAATGGCAGCTCTGCCATTTTTCTCCTTATTGAAGGAAATATTCCAAAGTTTCCAAATATCCACATTTTCCAAGTAGACTTTCAATCAGTGATGACATAGCTCTAACACAGCATTTCTTTTCAATTTCTGCCCAGATAACATTAAAAAAAAAAAAAAAAAAAGTAGTTGTTAGACAAAGAGGAAATTTAACACTCTGAGACCTGTGAAGCTTAGAAAAACAGTTTTAATATTTTTCACTTTTACTGCAATATAAATTATAAATTGAGATCTTCTAAACAGTCTTCATCACATTTTAATTAGTTTAAATGCTCACTAGATTATTTGCTGAGTGTCCCATTTACACTTCTTATTGCCTGTGGCATAGACAAGGAAATGAGATTGCCTGGAAATTCTCTTTCCACTCTGCAAAGCTTTAACTGAGCTTAAAGGTTATTGCTGTTACTGCCTGTAGCAAAATAACCAAGCATTCTGTGATTTTGCCAAGTGTCTTTTACCTAGGAACCAGGATGAACACTTGCACCCCATTAAAAACCTTAAACCTGACAGTTTATGAAGACAAGCAGTGGCATTAGTTCAGATCTAGATAAATTTATACTTCAATATGAAAAAAAATCTGCACCTTAATGATGAAAAAGGGGAATCTAATTTAGATACAGAAATAGGGTCATGTATTTACAAGTAGAATTTAGATTTATAATTTTTTAATAAACAGACAACACTACTTACTGATACTCTTCAGCATCAGCAATAGCAGCAAGGAGTAGAGCTAGTAAGTTAGCAACCAGAACATCTCTAAAAAAGGTAAAACTTGTTTTCACTACTTCTTTTTGTGCAACTTTGCATAGTCAGAATTGGGATGGAGATAATTAGGCACTCCCCCAAAACTGACAGGAACAAAAGATCATACCTGTGTGAGAATGATGTTCCAGAAGAAGCAAACGTCTATAAAGGGCAATGGTTTCTCTATGAATAGGAACAGATAAGAGTGATAAAGCATGAATGTGTTGAGTTTGCTTGGCACAAAGAGAACTTAGGCAATAGAAGTTTCATCTCAGAGAGGAAAGGAAGAGATTTTATTCCTCTTGTCATTTCCATAGTATGACAGCTTGGACAATTCACTGTACTGCCAATGAAGTCAAACGTGAAGTCTCAAAAGATGACACAGAACTTTGCTTTCGTGAAAAAGGTCCTGATGTAAAATTGAACTGTAAACTGGGAAAAAAAAAACCTCAAAACATTTCAAGAGAGCAGAAGGGAACAGTAAGTAAAATACAAATTCAAAAAAATTCCAAGATTTTAGAGTAACTTCTTTAAATATAGAAATATATCATAATGTTTTCTAGGGAATCTCACTATTTACACTGAAATATGTACATTATAATTCCACATGTCAGGAGAATTTAAACTTACGAAGGCATTCATTTCACTTTTAAATTTCCCTACCATAATCTTTTTCTGAAGCAAACATGATTCTCTGGAAACAGATTTAAAAAAATTAATGAAAAGAAAAATACACAAGATGACTGATATTTTATAATCCTTTTCTTACATAAAATATCACCTGATCATCTGAATTCTAGTTAGATAACTCAATAACAAAAGAAAAGCTGAAATAATATCAGTAGTTTTGAATTGTATAGAATTAAAACGTGATGGTGAAATCAATAACACACTTGATCAAAAATTTAGTCACTGCATGTCCACAAGTGACTTACCTATATGTTGCATCCCGGAGTTTGGGTTTAGATTAGGGTTATTAAATTATGTTAAAATAAGTCAAGTTCTGTAATCCCGCGTTTCCCCCGTGTTGTTCCCCTCCGTGATTTCTGGCCCCACGCTGCCTGCTGCCGGGTCTTCCCCCTGTGCCGCTCCTGTAACCACTCTGCCATCCGGCCCCGGGAAACCCCGTGCTGGCCACCCCAAGCCATACGATCCCGCTCAGCCCGAGGCTCAGTGCCCACCCCTGCGGGGTTCTGTGGTTGGTCGCTGTTGCTGGCGTCACCGCCATGGCAGCCGCCCCTATTGGACGGCAGGCCGTGGATCCTCTTGCCCCGCCCCTCCATAAAACCCTATCCCGCCAGCACCCAGGCGCCATTTTCTCCCATGCGAGTGCCGGGAGCGGTTGCGTCTTTCCATCGAACTGCGCCATGTGTGACCAGTAAACCGTTCCTGCCAAGCACGGAGTAAATGGACAAATTCCTTACCTCTTTGCCAGATCCCTAGTGCACGGTAACAGAGGCTGGCCAGCCCACGCGCCCGAGACACGGAGCCGTGTCCAGGAACCCGCAGCAGCAAACCCCGGCAGCACATGGAAGCTACGCCACAGCCAGGCTCCCAAGAGCTGCGTGCAGCCGGGGAGAGCAAAAACCCACGCCGCACCTATATTCACATAAAGGGTGATTAATGGATAGATGAACACCCTACTGGGAGAACTTTCCCAGTTAAACCTGATCAGGTTTGCTTTAGTCTCAGCAGTAAATTTAATAGCTCTTATAAAGTAGTTTGAATCAGAACACTGCTCTCTGTCTCTCTTCTGTTGCAGTAGATTCTTCAGCATAAATAACTTTAACAAAATATACCTTTCCTAATTCATGCTTTTTTCTTGGCATATTTACTTATAAAGTCTTGGTCTTGAGCAGATGCAGGTCAGCAATTTGAAGTCCATATCAAATTACTACTCTAAAATAGTGCTATGGGTATCTACACAAAGACTGACTTGGTAATTAAGTAGAAAACATAACTTTCCATATTTTTTATATGCCTCTGAGATTTTTCAAGTATTTTATATGCAATAAATGTAAAACATGGTATGTTCAACTCAGCATATGAGGCATTTAAAAATTATTCTCTGATTCTCACTTTCTGAAATGCATCTAATCTCCCTTTCTTAGACTCCTGCTTATAGACAAAAGACACCAGATTCCGATCTGTTAGAAACTATTGCACTTCCACAATTATTGGTAACTGCAGATTTCTATTTTTCTATTTTGTTCTCATAGGACTTTTTTTCATGGTGTGTTGTTGCTAAAGATTTCTACCTTAAAAGTAGTTTTTCTTATCTCTAAAATATGAAAATGTTGCATTTATAAAAATAATTTAATCCAGAAACTTTCTGCAGAAAGAAGGTGTCAGAGTAGTGAGCTTCTGTGTTCTGAAAGGTGCTATGTCACAAATTACTGAGCAAAATGATTCTTTAAAGCAAAATTTTAAGATCACATATTTGAGAGGGCATTTCCCCTTGTTTTAAAATACTGTTGTTAATTCATAAATTGTGTTCAAAAGGTCTGATTTATTTAATTTTCTAAAACTTTTCAATATTTGGGTTGAGTTACCAAAAGGAAAATAAAATCATGATGTGGGGTATGTGTACACTTGTAGATTCATTTTAGTTTCTATGAAGTATCCTTTATGATAGAACCTTTAGGATTCTATCAGATCAGGACCTTCAGATCAGGATGTGCACTTGGTACTAAGACTAGGTGATGTCTAGTAAAAGAAATAGAATCATCCAGGGGTCATCAGAACAGAATATTCCTTTTCTGTTGAGAAAATGTAGTTAGTGTCATGGAAAGCACTGACTCTTAACACCTCTCTGACAAGCGGCTGCTGACCACCTCCAGGACTGGGCATGGCAGGAAATTAATAACTTCATACAAAAATGGGTAGCAGATATGTAGGGCAGGGTGACAGACTGCCTTCCGTGGCAGCCCTTTTCAACAAAGGCCACAAGAAACATGTAGTTTAGCTGCAGAAGAAGGTCAGAAGACTTTGTCTTATAAGAAGTGAAACTTGCTTAGACTTCTTCACATGCAGAAGGCATTGATTGTTATGCATAGCAACCTGCTTTGTAATAAATGTAAACTGCATAAATTCCAAAGGCTTTGTTTAGCTTTGATTTCTCTTGAAAGTATTAGAGTGTGAGTTAGAGCAATAAAAAAAGGAGCCTGTGGATGCTTATTTATGAGCTGATTGATTTAAATGGCTTGTTTGGAGTAGAAGTTTTGACTCTGATTCCAGAGGTGCCTTCCAGTCTAGATTTTCCTACATTTGTGTAAAAAGTACAGAAATGTCTTACTGAATTGATATTGGGCCAAAAGTTCTGCACAGGGAAGAGCTTAATCCTAAGGAAGATTAACACTGAATGAAGATTTTCAGACTGTGATTTTCAAGAATCAATAATCTGTAAGGGTCCAGAGTTATGGACAGGCTAGAGTCTCTTAAAACACAGACTATTTGAATGGATATAGGTTTGGTCTGATAACCGAAGTATAGACCTTACATGAGAAATTGATTTAGACAGTGGCTGAATTGTTGCAAATAGTTGAAGCTGCATTGAAAACAGTTTTTCCATTGAGTTTGAATGTAATAGCTTTATTCAAATATTGGATCTATCTTACCAAATTAAGCAATTTTCAGTCTATGACGATTCTGCAAATTTTCTGTGCAATTTTTTTTCTTTTTTTATTAGAGTGAGAGGCATCTCAAGATGAGATGTAATCTCTCGCAGAATGAATGGCTGACACATGATTAACTGACCATTGCATGGCTTTGAGCAGCCCAGAGCAGACATAGGCATATTCATACAGGTACATGAAGAAATCTACTCTTCAAACTCAACAAATACTGTATGAGAATAAAAGGACTTGTTTGAATAAAAAGGTTCCAGGATGTTTGCAGTGTACTTATTGCAGAGCTGATGATTTGAAAGATGAGAAGGTCCTGGATATAAGTGAAGTTAGGAAGACTTTTAGCCAAATTAATCTGGTTCATTGCTATTACTAAGAATAATTTTTATTTCCAAGTGTCCTGGTTCCAGCCAGGACAGGGTTAACTTTTGCAGTAGTCAGAAGATGTCTGGTATGTCTAGGACCTGGATGTTAGTCTGTAATACCTCTCATCATTGCCAGGGGCAGAGGGAAAGGAGTCTCTTCCAGTCAGGTTGCAGGGCACCTCTGTGGTGTGCATTTTGCATGTGAATCACTATTAATTTTCTTTTCTTGCTGCTTCCAGTAACTTGTTTCCATCTCAACCTTATGATGTTTGCCTCTCGTGCCTCCAATTGTCCTCTCCATCCCACCACAGGGAAGGAAGAGGAGGGGGAGGGACTGAGCAGCACATGGTTTGGAGAGTCTTGGTGGGAGTCCTAAATTGAAGAATACCATTGCTAAACCAGGACACGCAGATGATTTTCTGACTATTATTTTAACCAAACTGCTTATGATGCTTCTGTAATTTACAAATGTACTTAGCAACTTTTCTCTGATACAAAGTTAGAAAAAAAAAGAATCGTCTATTTTCAGAAGACCTAAAAATTATACAGCTGTCAGAAACATGAAATTGATAATCCCACAAGCAAAATAACTGCTCTGAAGACGTAGATGACACAATGTACGGCTGCAAAGCTGTAATTCATTAGACTGTCTCCCTAAGCAATCAGAAAGGATGCAATTTTTTACAAGAATCAACAAAAGTCTATCAAGGATATTCATGCTGCAATGATGAGTCTGATTCACTAAGAGTTCTTAGTATATCACCTCTTAACCTTTAGCTTATGTTTGAAGGAAGCACTTCATAAGTGAATTAAATAAACTAGTGTGGTCAAAGCTATTATGTCTATGAGTCCTGGGCCACAGAAACAGGATTAGATTTAAAAGTGAAGAAGAAAGCAATGGCCTAATATACTGAATATTTTATATTCCTATAGAGCAAAGCAAAACAAAAAAGTCAAACACTGAAACAGAGGGGAAAAAAGCAAAGCTAAATTAAAAGTTTAGTGCATAAGCATGCTGAAATATTTTTTAACTACTGATATCATTTTATATTACCAAAATTTACTTTGACAACCATATATTAAAACTTCAGCTCTATGCAATAATTTCTGGAAATCAACATCATAATATATTTCTACCTAAAAAATCCTCTCACATTATCAGTATTAGATGGAATTGTGTTACCCAGATTTCCCTGACTATTTTTTCAATTAGTTTAATTGATTAATAGATTCATGAGACACAGGAAAAATCCCTTATTTATGTTTTTGCTCATACCTTTTTGCCTATATTAATTTATGTAAAAATATGCTTGAAAGTCACTACAGGGATGCAAAGTCATATATTTGTTGCTTCTTTTCTATTCAATGATATGTATTAATAAGAATATCCTTTCCTGAAATATTCTGTCCCCTACTGCCCACAGCAAGAGTGACTCTTGTGGTTTTCTGAGTACAATTTTTAATTTTTTATCAAAATGCAGTAAATCTCAATGCAGGAATTAAGAGACATTTTCTATCTCATTCCAGACACTAATCCACATATGCAGAGGCAGCTGATTTGTTCTTAGTAAATCCTTGTTACCAGCACTCTACGTATGTATATGTATAGACATATATAAAATATTTTAAACAACATACTACTTATATTAATGTTTCTTTGGAATTTTCTTAGAACATATGAATTATAGTGATCACTCTAGTTTAGTGGTCTATGAATCTCTTGAAGCAAAGAAAAAGAGGAATGGCTAAACTTGTAACACTAGTGTTTTTCTATTCTTCTGCTCTTATCAGCATTAACCTAGATTGAAGATATCCAGTTTCATGTTAACTCATAGGTAAAATATTTGCCCTCAGAGAAAATAAAATATCCTGTAGCTTTTATTTGAATTGTTCTCAGCACTGGTGGCAAGGACTTCCTTGGTGCATTGTTTTTTTTCTCTGTTTCATATTTCCACAAAATTTAAGATAAAAACTGTGTTTAGTTGCTGTGCTTAAATCAGAAATAATTACAATAACTGTTTTTTGATGAGACAGAAACAAGATATCTCTAAAACCGTATGGCATGGCATGTGTTCTAAATAAGGTACTTATTTGGATTTAAGAGCTCAACTCCTTTCATGCTGAGAAATGCAGAATTATTGTTGGACAAAAGCCCTGCATGATTGCAATCCCTCTGTCATCAGACAAGGGCTATGGCACTAGGAGAGAATAATAAACTTATGCAAACCCCAGAGATAGAGAAAAAAAACTCCAGAAATCTTAGAAGTTGTAGAGATCTGATCTAGTAATAAAAGTATTGCATATGCTCAGAATGGTACATACTTACTCCTTTTTGTTCCTCTACTTCTTTCCGGAAGAAATTGAATTAGTAGCTTCATATTTAAATAGTTGAGACTTAAGGCTCCTCTTATGATTCTGGTATAGCTGATGTAAATAATTTCTTACACCTTAGAATGACTAGTGAGTAATACTTTCAGTAACAACTCTGAAGTTAGATATGCACTTTTAAAGTATGGTACAAGACTTTCATTTGTCATTCCTCATACTAAGTTTTGAATATTTTATGGCTACACTCAGGAACTGGATGGCTGCTTTAGAATGAATAATTAAAACTCATTTTAGAATAACTGTCTTTGGGGAATGGGTGCCTTAGTGAACTAAACAATTCCTATTCTCAGCATTATTTCCTTTTAATTTCCTGACCTGATTTGCAGTACATTCCTATATATTTCAGGAAAGAAATATATGTCAAGGTATCATGAAGGGAAATAAAAATCCAAATACTTTTAGATTGCCACAGAGAATTTAGATGACTAAGCAGAAAAAAAACCCCTGTTTCCACAAGAGCTAGCTCCTTAAATGTTCATCACATCTGAGTGTAGTTTTAATCCCTCCTTTAAAATGCTTTTCTGGTCTAGACTGACAATAAATCATTACATTCTAGAGTTTGCCAGAGAATTTTTGGGAGATGATTTTCCTGTCTAAAAATGTTGAATTATTGGAAGTGCTTTGTGAAAATATGCCAATCTCAAACAAAGTTCAAAGGGTGATGAAAGAGAGCTTTTTTTTTTTTCATTTAGAACTGATTATTTAATATTACAAGCCAGAAGGAAAAAGTCCAATTCAGAATTATTTTTTTGCCAGTACAAATTAATTATATATTTTACTTTTAATTCCATTTGGAAATTATACACATTTACTGGTATAATGGCATTTACTATGCAAAGAAAACACCTAGTCTTAATACTTGTTTCTGTAGCATTCCCTAGATGGCTTGAGGAAGCATTTTTCTAAAGAATATAAGCTAGCAGCCCAGGAATAGCTGTGATGGATTTCAATTTACTTCAAAGACTGTTTTTCTATTGGTTGAACAAATACTGAAAATGAAGATAGTATTCTGTGACAAATATATACAACTCTATACATAGAGATTATAAATTACATAAAATTTCTAACCACATATTTTGCATGGCCTTACAATGAGACCCATGACAAAATATGTCTGACTTAAATTTTGTTCTGGCATATATAAATATGACACACTAGAAAGAGGGTCAGAAAACTAACAGATGTGGCAAAGTCATTTTTTTTGTTCAAATCACAAGAGCATTCCTGTTATTCAGGCATTTACTGCAAACTGCAATTGTATATCATGGGTCTAACTCTCTGAACATGCTCAGAAAAAAAAAATCCTAATTGCATGAACTGTGAAGATACTGCAAGATTTCAGTCTAGTGACAGACATTGCAATTTTTAGCCTACTATCTTTGCTGCAGATCAATTATTTTAACAGTGACAGAAGAAAGAAAAAGACACAGAGACAAAGAAAAATGTGGGTTTGGAAAAAAAAATTATATGTCTGGCCAGAAACCCCATTGTATAAAAAGAAGTAATCAATCTTTTTCTTTGTTTTTCTTTCTATCATGTCAATCTCACTAATAGTGAAGTCCCCAAAAACTTGAGCATACATAAGTGTTTTAAAATCAGCAACCAAGCAAAATGTTGGATGTATCCATGTACTCATTTTTGGCATTAAGCAGTATTGTAGAATGCTGTAGGTAGAAATAGGAGTTCTGTGTTTTATTTTTGTTCATGGAGTTTTGAATGCCTTCTTTTCCAATTTCATATTTCAGTGATGATTGGAAGCTTTCTCAATATTTTTTCCCTGACAAATTAGGAGTGATTTGATTTTAGCCATATTTTTACCTTGCCTGTGATGAAAAGCAGACCAAACCAAACAAAGACGTGTTGGCTGTATCATTTGGAGTTTTAGTTAAGATATAAACTTAAAAAGAATACTTAGGGAATCAAACAAATAACTATTAAGTTTAAGGATTTGAAACATGTTTGCCTAAACCATGAAGATTGATTCAAGCTTTACAGAATTGTGGAGGAAAAAAGTGTTTTCTCTTGCGTTTACTTTTGCTGTAATATCCAGTTAATGAAACAAATAGGTAAAAAATCTGTATGTAGGATCATGCAATAGGATACAAATTATTATAATTTCATTACACTTACAGATTTGTTTATTCACACATAGAACAAGGAATAGATGATAAAATAACAGATAATATTTAGAAATAGGTAATAGATAATGTTATTTAAAAGCTAGACTAATAGATCTAATTGTCATTTTGTAGATTTCCAAGGCAGTTTCATAATTTTGGGTGATATCAAATGCCACTAAACATATATTATTTATACAAGCATTTATTTTGGAATAGTGTATATTTATAATTAGAAGTTATTTCCGTTAGGATTTATGATTTCTAAAAATAGGTGAGGTGTAATAAATGTTAGGCTGAATTCTTAATCTAATCCTAATTTTTTAATCCCACATTGTTATGAAAAACTTGCAATATATCTGTTATCCTTCCTTGCCTTCATGTCTAATGATTTCATAAGTAGATTAACAAGAGAAAAATTGTGGTTGTTTGTGACTCTATCACTGGAATTGTAAAAATCTCTTAAGAATAGTCTAAATTTTTCAAATGTTATGACAAATTCCTAACGTGCAATTTCAAGTAAGGAAACTGAAATTACAAAATTACCTTCTGGTTGGTTGATTGGTTGCTTGATTTATTGATTGGTTGGTTGGTTGGGTTTTTTTGTTTTGTTTTTTTTTGGTTGGTTGGGTTTTTTTGGTTTTGTTTTCATTTTTTGGTTGTTTTTTGTGATTTTTTTTTTTTTGTTTGGGGTTTTTTGGGGTTTTTTTTTGTGATAAATGTATTGCTGCTTGCTTTACTTTTCTAACAATTCAAGCCATCAAACAGGTATGATTTTATGTTTTTATAGTAAAGAAAAGTAGTATATCTATTGTTGTATCTATGTCTAATACATTTTCATTTTTAGAAAAGTCATTCTTGGTGCATAGAGAGGATTTATGGGATACATTATTTACACAGGTGACAATGCATTTAAAAAAAAAACCCTAGAAGACTTGAACTGTGTGTATAAAATCACTATGGATTAATGGAAGAACTGGAGTATAATTTTAAGAAAAAAAAATTTAAAGCTTCCTGTCTTTCCAATTGAACATGGAAATGTTTAAAATAAGATTGCATAATAGCTGTGTGGAATGTTTTCATCGTATTGCTTAATAAAATGCAAAGTATATTTAATGATACTGAACACAACTATATTAAATTAAAACTGATTAAATTATCAGAAAGCTTGACTGCATATCACTCCTGAATGCAGAAAACTACAGAAAAAGCTTAGGATATTTTTTTTTTTCCTGCAAAATCCATAAGACATCAAGAATGAAAATAGTATGTTTGACTTGCTTTGTTATACTAACAGTGAATGGCTAAGTCCTTTTTCACATTTATATTTTTTGTCATATCTGTAATTTAAAAAAATCAAAATACTTTAATTCAAGTTCTGTACCAAAGTTTCATAAAAATTTTATATCCCTTCTTGATGCCCATTGACTTCAGTTTCAAAACCGTGGGTATATAGAGAAAGAGTGAACCCTGTTAATTTAAATTAACTCTTGAATACTTACAATTTCCTTTTTTGCAAAATTATTTTCTACATGTATCTCATTATTCTAATGTTTCAAACTTAATGTCTTCCATAAAAAATAGGCAGCTTTAATTAACTTTTTTAAATGTAAAGCATTTGACAACATATTGCATCTTAGACATAATGAGCATTTTTTTTTTTTCAATTGTAACCTTAATGGTTTTGTAAGAAAGCTGCAAAACATGAATGGGGCACACCTTTTATGAGAATTTTAGAGAGACACAACGAATGCAGGATATAATTTATGAGAAACTACCAAGTCAGTTGGTGCCATAAACCTTTAGTTATTATATTGTGTGTGTACAGTAATGCTGATTTACATTCAGACCTCAAACAGACAACTCCAGCTAATTATTCCATTTTACTATGCAGCATTTTTCCTTGAAAAAATAAAGTATTACTTTTTTTGTTTGATTTTTGCTTTTTCCTGTTGCTTTGAAGTTCTTCAGGAAAGTAAACTTATAAGGTCTTTTTAATTTTATTTCTATGGCTATTTTTTGATATCTAGTAGGCATTCCTCCTTCCATTTACTTGGAAATTAAATTTTACAATATTTCTAAATATATGCAGTCCATGCTAATAATAGAATACAGTCCAAAGTACAAAATGGATTGATTTTTGTAAATTCATTATTACGGTTTTGAGTCTGGGCAATAGAGATGTTCAAGTATTCTTTATCAGGTACTTTCATTTTCAAATCTAATATTCATAGTGCTATTTCTTGGTCCTTTTATCATGTTCTCAGTCTGTAGCCAAAAAAGTTGTCTCTCTCTCTCTTTTTTTTTTTCCCCTTTTTTTTCCCCTATGCGTCAGATATACTTCTTTCATTTACAGTACTGGTCTAAGAATATATGTTGTCAGTTTTCATTTACTTCACATATCTGTGCCATCCTAGACTGAAGTAATCAGGCAGATTTCTGGAATTTTCAAGCACATTTTAGATGCACTGTATCCATCAACAAAATATGAAACACTCTCAAAGTATGTGAAAATATTGATTGTTTTAAGCAAATAAAACTGACAGTAGGGGAAAAGTGATGCAATTGTCACTAGTCAATTGTGCAAGGAAAATTTTAGGAGATCAAGGACTAAAGTTGTTTGATTCAGAATATTGAGAGAAGGAGTATTTGAAGTGTCACAGTGATTTTTGGCATGCCTTGACATGTCATAGAGTCTGCTGTAACAGTTTGTGCATCATCCAAAGGGAGATAAATGTCTGAAATTTTGACTGGTGACAGATGCAAGTTTTCACATCTTTAGTTTGACATTTGAATTCAATGTCATTAGCTTCTCCAGAAGCTTCTCCTGCATACACTGCAAATAATTTGGCACTTTGAACAAAAAAATAACACACACTTAGATGGTAACTGATTTGCTTGGCAAATTTAGAGGTTATTTATGAAAAGGTGGAATTGTACTGACATTATAAAACCCAGAGAGATTTAGCAATTATTTAAAGTGGCCATACAAAATATATGTATTATAGGACAGTACACTGCTGATACAGGGGTTAGCACCTTCCTTTCAGTAGGTAGTTGCTACTGTTATTGTATTAAATATGTACTTACTTATTTACTTTTACACGAAACAGAGGACTCAAGATTTGTAGACACGCTGGTTGAAAAAGAATGACAAAAGCCAAAAGAGTCCAAAAAGAAACCTCACCATTTTTTTTTTTAGCAGACTGTACACTAGGCATGGAAATTGGTATATATTTAGCCCTTATAATAATAGAAATAAAAGAATTAAAAGAAAGAGGGAAGAAAGAACAGATGAAAGGGATCACCAGTTCTGGGTTCAGCCTGGCTCCAGCCAGTAGGTGTCCAAGGTCCTGATGGTGCCACTCAGGCTTTGTGGGAGTACCTTCCTACCAGTAAATTTTCCCCGCTCTGGGATTACGATTCTCCTTCTTCATGTAAGTAAGTGGCCATGGGCAGTCCAGTCTTCTGGACCTTCCTGGAAATGGGTTGGGATGCTTTGAGGGTCTTTTGGCGGTCTTAATCCCCCTCTATTGGTCTTGACCACTCCTTGGCCCCACTTATGCACTTGCGCTTTCTGGTGTGGTCACCATGGAACTGAACTGGAAAAATAATTTCAGAAAGGTGCTGCTATACCTTCCTGCAGCCCTCCTTTCCCAACAGATCTTGACCTAACTTGCCCGCTTGAATGGTCAGCAGTGTGTGAGGTGTAGCAATGCATTAACTCCTTACTTCTCAGTCTCCTACATCTACCCAGAGATTCAATCAACCCTCTTTCTTAACAAAGGAACTCACTAACAAATGTTATTGGGGGATTGTGCTTGGATAAAAGCTTTTGCCATGTTTTCATAAAAAAAAATAACCAGCAGAATTTTAAAATAGTTATAAATTTGAGAAATCTATTCATATTAAAATCCAATAGATAGCTAGACAGCCTAAAATTCAGTCACTTCTCACTAGACAGGTTCTCAATTTTACTTTTGTTCTTCTGTTTGCTTGTCTGACTCCTGATCTTTCTTATGCACAGATGCTTATTCTACTCTACTCAGTTCTGTAAGCTGAATATTATGGAATTTATCATTCTCTGAAATTTTACTGACATCTGGTTATATTCTTGCCTCAAAGCTCAAGCTGTCATCCCTTTTGTTTTCCCTGATTCCTCATTTCAGGTTAAAATGGAGATGATATCTGATATACCCTCCATGAATTTTCACAATAAATCAATATATTCTCTAGGCTTCACTGCTTCTTTCTTGGTCTCTGTGGCATGCATAGAACCACTGATGCATGCTGCTGAATATATTTGGGTAGTTCTGCTGATTTCAACACAGCATTTCCCTCTTGCAGGTTTTCGTCAGTCACAAGATTAGACTTTAGCTTCGCACCAGAAAGAGAGACAAACTAGCACTGGTAACAGAAGAGGCTGTGTCAAAGTCGTATCATCACAGCTCTAAAACTGTGAGTGAAGAGATGAGGTGGATTGAAAACTGGCTGAGCTGCCTGATTCAGAGGGTGCTGATCAACAGAAACATGACATCCATCTGGAGGCTGGTCACACATGGTGTACCCCAGGAGTCCATCTGGATCCCACTTCTTTTTGTACATCTACATTAATGACATTAACAATGAGGTATAAGGAATGCACCCTCAGCAAGTTTGCAGACAAGACAAAACTGGGAGTAGTTGATACACCAGATGGGTTTGCTGCCAGCTAGACCAGTGTGATCTCAAAAGGTTGGAGAAGTGGGTAAATAGAAATCTCAGAAATCTGAGCAAAGGTAGGAAATTTAGAGAATCAGTAGTGTCAGCTTGTTTTGCACTTTTTCTGTCTTGTATATTTTTCTTATGGCTGGCAAAGTCAGCTAGCCAATTTGATATTTTAATGTGTTACCCCAGCACAATTCAGAGGGTTCTGGTTTTGAGTTCAAAGAAGTATAAATCAGAGTACATATTTTTGTGAAATTTATTCTGACTTAGGAGACAACAAAATTATGTTTTCTGGGTTTTCTTCTCATTTTTATTTCCTTCAGCTTCAGTGTTCCTCCCCAATGCACTTTTATTATCTTTTCTGAATAGAAACTAAAATGGTGACTTCTGAAATACCCATCTGATTACTTTTAAAGATTTTACTTATAATGGTGGGTCCTTGATGTTTTTTGTAATGCAGATGGGAAAGGATGACAAAACCTCAAAAAGACATCTTATGGAAAAAGTATAATTAATAAATCTCAGTAGGTTGTCTTCATTTTGATAGGTTCTTTGATTTCATGCTACATTTTGCAGTGAGCCAAAGACTGTCCAAACATAAAAGGAATGATTTCCCAAAAGAATAATGTAGAAAATGTCTTAAAGAACCATCAACATCTTGCATCTGGGACAGAAGCACCATCCACCAGCTTCTTCTTTAAGGTACAAAGTAAGGATGTGACAGCTAACATGATGTATCAATGTATGACCTTGCAGTCTTGTCAACTAGAAAGAAAAAGGAAGCCAGAAGAGTTACTTGTTCTCTATAAATGTATTCTGGAAGGAAAAAAAATCAACATTTTAAAGTCAAAAATGCTACTGAGTAACCCAAAAATGCAAATATAGATCAAACCACATTTCTCTAATAATAGAAATCTCTTACAAGGATAACAGTAAAACTTTTTTTCAATGCAACTGGTTTCTTTTACAAATAGCATTTTAGAAATTTTATTTGTGTGTGACTGCACAGTATCCCAGCAGCAGCCACAGATTACCAAAAATATATAATGAATTAAAATGTTAACTTTAAAACATTACAAGTGCATTTTTAGAACTCAGCAGTAATAGATTTTAGCCATGATTTGGAAAAAAATCTTTGAAAGATGACCAAAAAGCTCCCTCAGTCTGTGGTATCTGTCCAAGGTCTCGTCTAGTAAGCAGGAGTAGGTGAATGAAAACACTAAGCACACAGAAAAGGAATTTAAGTTGTCACCTGTCTCTGACCTCAGGTTTCCTGGATGAGAAAAATGGTCTGATGCTTCCAGTCACCTGAAACACACAGCATAAAGAATTCTGAAATTCCCTACACAGAAGAGCTTAATATTTTAAGTCGTGTTGGAAGGACCACTGTTTTCCTTGTAGCTAGTAATTAAGTCAGTAGAACACTTTCCTGGAGTGCAAGAGAATTGTATTTAAATTGCTACAGCTTGAAGATGGACTTGAACCATATTTGTATCTGTTTCTTGATTAAATATCATACTTTATTAATATATCAGTTGGTGTTGACCACAACAGCTTAGTCTGCACTATTCTTTACAGCTCAAAAGCCAAGTAGTCTGTGGAATGGAGCTTTGAATTTTACCCCAGAGCTGAATTCATCATATCTCCTCAGCTATATCAAGGAGCTCCTGGATTCAGCTAGGAATCTAGCTGAAATTTTTTATTTTGATACATTATATAATATCATTATATTTTTATAATATGTTTATCACTGATGATATAACTGTTTACATAACTAAGAGAGTCAATGGCTTTAGTTTATTACTTTTTATCACAGTGCTTTTCTTAGTAATCCTTTAGTGATGAAACTGATGAGATAAGTAATTGCTGCTTCATAAGAGAATTCAAGCAAGTGACCATTAGGTCAGTGATCTCTCTTATTTAGAATTTTTCTTGTGGCCTGAAGCTTTGAATAAGTGAGTTAGTTATGATAATTGCAAGAAATATTATGCAATATTATTGCAAGGAATATTACTATAACCATGAGGAGTTTTTATACGTTATTACATTGTTCTCTAAATGGCTGTTATTATTGAGTAAAATTACTATCATCTTGCATGTGTTGTTCTTTCATATTTTCCTCAAAAATAGGGCTTTGTGCCAGGTTTTATTCTAATAGGGATTTAATTTTTTATGTACATTGCTATACATATAGTTTAAGATTGTTGCATATAGTGCGTATGCATATATAGTACTGTATATATTAATGAAAGTTCAGAGATATGTGTGCTACACTTAGACCTGAAATCCCTATGGTGTCCTGAAGAAATTTTATATCACATTTCTCTTTCAATCTCCAAGGAAGCACCTTCCCTAGCAAAGGCAGAGGTAGACTTTTATCTTTACTGTGAAAAACACTGTTACATGGGTTGCTCATTCTAGCTGTTTTCCAGAGTTTTAGATTATTTAGCTATTCTGCACTCTAGTTTTAAACGGAAGAGCATGTTTTGAACTTGACAAAAATCTAGTTGTTTGATAATTGCAATAAAGCAAGGAGAGAGAAGAAAAAAATCTAGGGCACTTGCTCAATGGGAAACAATTCAAGTGAAGTAATGTCAAAAAGATATGTAGTTGACTGATGGCAAAATGGTCTGAGGTTCCAGTACTATGTGGAGGAGTAAGAGGCTACACACTGAATATTAAAGACCAAATGTTGCTCTACATGGCACAGTTTTCAATGTAGCAAAAGGAATTGGGATAAAAAGCCTGTGGGATAAGAAAACTTGTCTATAGAAGGGCAACTTCAGCAATCCAGTTATGAAGGAAAAGGTGTATAAAAAAAGGACTAAGGGCTGACTGATATAAACACTTGATGAAGTTATCAATGAAAGACCAGTAGCATATAATACATAATGTACCTACCTACACACTCCAGGCAACAAGGGGATTATTACTCTGCAATGGGATTAAATAAGAGAATAATAACTGGAAAATAAATCAAATTCAAATTAGGCCCTCTATCATACATTGATGCCTAACAAGTAGAACCTCTGAAAACTACAAAAATATCTCTCTAGGGTTTTTTCTCTTTACCTGACCATATACTTCTATGATACTTGTAAGAATTTAATATTTTTCTACCTTTCACTCACTGTACAATTTTTCAAAGGGAAGGCAGATAAATATAAGAAGAGTATGAAATGTTGTTATGTAGCTTTTACAGTACTGACTGGCTCACGGTCCTTATGCCATAGGCCATTTTTCTACAAGTACCCCAAATTACTTTTAAGGTATTTTTCCTTACTGTCAAGGGAATTTGATTTTCACTTTGGTTTTCATGTCATGCCTATATGACATATCTAGCCAAATATTTAAATGTTCTTAGGACCTTAGTTCAATGACTATTCAAATTGTGCTGTCAGATGTTTCAGTGGTATTTTCCTTTCATGACAGTTTCTGACTTTCTTGAAAATTTTGCTGCCAAGTATCAACCAGAAATTCTTCAGTTAAAGAAAGGGAAATTAGTTTGTCACATAATGTCACATATCCTTCTGTCTTTGTATTGACTTATGCAGAATCCCTCCGGTTTAAACACAGTTACAGCTGTAGCAGGATTTCTGCCCCTGCCACAGGAAAGCTGATCTATTGTTTCTTAGCTGGTACAATAACTCAGGGCATCTTGCTTTAATATAAGCCCCACATAAGCCTTGGTGAAGGACAGTTTGCCCTATAGTGAGTTATTTTGGCACCATGGGATTGATGCTTTTCAGCTGACAGTAAGCATCTTGCTGTGGAAGCAGATATGGGAAGATAAGGTGGAATTTCTGACTGACAGACACTTCACAAAATATAAAAGCTACACCATACATTTACAAAACAGAAATCTTCTGCACATTTCCTGGAATGTGTGGAGTCTTTCATGGTGACTTTCATGGTTACTCTTCCAGAGGTAAAGTGAAAGGACTCTGTGTGCACCATCATCAATTCAGTGGCAAGTTACATTGATTCCTTATCTACACTATTTCTGTGCTAGCTATAAATAGGTACCTTTATGTTGTGCACTGTTTAATGTAATCTACTAGTAGTTCTTTTGTTTTATACTGTGTAGTAAGTAACTGTGTTTAAGGCCTTTTTTTCTGTTAATCTCCTGTCTATTCAATAAATAACTCATTTTATGAGGCCTGATCTGCCACTCGTGAGAACTCGCGAGCCAGAGTGATTTAGGTGCAGGTCATCTAAGCAGAGATGCTGCCAAAATCTGGGCCTAAGGCAGGGCTTGTCTAAAGCTCTCACTTAATCCATAACAAGATCATAAGGTATTTGAGTGCTAAACTGGACCATCATGCAAATACATTTTGACTGTTTCAATTATGTATGCAAAGTCACTTCATTTTTTTCAAATTCCATTACACAGAGGCAAACCCACTGACACCAGCAGAGATACAGATACAAACCAGAACAGAATTTATTCTCAAATGTTAAAGCTATTAAATAGAAGAAAAAGTCAACATTATTTCTGTCAAACATTTGGGTCCTTCCTCTTATGGCTATTCTCCAAACTTATCTTAGCAAAAGTACTCCTCACCTGTTTAGGGAGGTAGTAACTATTCCTTGTCAATTATATTCTCAATCACTGAACTAAAAACAGCTGGTGATGCATAACCATCATGCAGTTTAAAATTATAGTACACTTTCTTCTATTTTTTTAAATTTTGACATGTTCACTAAATTTCTTGCCATAAAACCATCTTATCCTGCCTTTAAAACTGGTGAAAAAAACCTAGGAGAAATGATACAACAGCCTGGAATTATAATGATGGTTATGCATCACCAGCTGCTTGTAGCTCAGTGTTTTCATGTCTAATCCACAAGAAATAATTGCCTCTCCCTGTATAAGGTGAATTGTCTTCTCACTCTCTCAACACCATTCCTGCCTTTAAATATACATTAAAAAAAAAAAAAAAGAAAGAGGAAATAGGAAATAATTTTATTTTAATACTTTTCAGTACCTAATGGTCCCAAATGTATAAAAAGAAACAAGTTATTAGTTTGTTTTCAAAGAATATGTTATTTATAGTAACTACTAATGAGAATATTTACAAATTTTAAAGTGTGGGTGAACTATTACAAATTAAGATATGCATTTTTGTCTACATATTTTATTCTGACTTTACAACATAAAATAAAATTAAATGTTGATTATTTACTGACTTTATTTTGTAGAAGGCATGGTTTTCTGGACAAGACTGACAAATGAGTCATCTATAACACCTGTTAGTGCACATAAAGGAAACTACTTAAAAGGGAGTTTCATTAGACTGGAAACTGCCTAAAAACCAGCACAAATTGCTTCATTACTATCACATCACTCTCCCATATCACTCACCCAAGGAGAGACAGGGGGATGGTGGAACCCAGTAGGGTGCCCAAACTGTGAGATCTAAAATTTCACTAAATGCCAAATGAAAATTAAAGTATGGGATAAAAGCAAAGAGTAGCACAAACTGTGAGCGTAACTCTAGAGGCAAAGACACTGATTCTCATATTGTTTATACCAAGTTCAGTGAAGCAATGTAACAAGTCTCTCAGAAGCTAATTGGGCTCAAAGTCAGATTGGGGTTTTCATTATTTAAATAATGTGTTTGCATAGAACTGATAACTATAAGACAGGGATAAATGTAACTCATTAATGTGATAAGAAGTTGTTTCTCCAGAAACCTCACTTCATGTATATTAGTGATGTTTGCACAAAAATAGTATTCTGCACTCATGTTCAAGTATTAGTAAGAGAACAAACAACTAGATCAGCTTCTTGGAAAACGTTATGCTCCTTCAGATCTTTGCTAGTTTTAAACAGGTTCATATCAACTAAGTTTTCTAATGATTTTGAAATCCAGGCTTTGCAGTAACAGTTTGCTCTTAAAATACTTAGCAATAAAATATTGTGTGGGGATTTCCTTATTTGGTCTTGTTTACTTGTCTTTATTTATTTGCTTTGTTTTGATATCTCCCCAGGGTTTTCCCATTTCAATGCTAATATGATTTTCCAGCAGCATTTTTCTCTTACAAAACATGAAAGGACCACTGAGCATTTACCTTAGTTCCTTCTTCTAAGATACTGTCTTGTATCTAGAAAGTATCCTCAAGCCATGAATTATTTCAGAAGTTTTGCAAGCTGCGTTCACAAATTTTTTGTGAAGTAAAAATCTGCTAGCCCAATGCAAATGAGAGTAGAAGTTGCTGAAAAAGAAAGAAATAATATGTTGGTATTCTAGAGTCTTTGGCTGACATTTTGTATATTGACTTTGGAAATATTTTTTCATTTTCAAACCCTGTAATTACATGTATCCACATACTTAGATGATACCTAAATATTGCTAATTCAAACTGAAGGATTACAGCTGAGGAAATTGCAATGTATTACAGGTCATTGTCTCTTATCATTAACAGCTATAATCAGCCTTCACATGTAATAATCATGAAGTATTATTTTAAAACAAAGGGTTAAACATAGAAAGACAAGCACATTAATGTTAATAAGGGAAATTTGGACTTGATCTTTTCTTTAAAATTATCTTATATAATTGACTATGAAATGTTGTATGCAGCGGCGTCACGCTGTCTCTCCGGGCTCCGGGCAGATCCGGCGCCTTTCGGCACTGCCTCTCTCCGGAACTCGGGTTTGCCGCTTCTCTCCCGCGTGCCGCTGCGGCTGGCATGCCAGTCGGGGCTTGCCGGGTTCTGTCGCCCGCGCGAGGGTCCGAGGTGAAGAGGGAAGGAATTGTCCAGATCACCCACGAAGGAAAGCAGGAAGGCTTTATTGTCACAGAGAGCTGCAGTGGGGGGGTTACGACCCGCGCTTCCCACTCCACGTGGGGGAAATGGCACCAGGGCTGGGGAGACACGGGGTTTTATCAGGGGTGGGGCGAGGGGAGCAGGAGCGCCCCCCAGCCAATGGGGCACGTACCGTGGCAGTGACGTTGACTACAGTGACCAACAGGGGCATGGCAGGGGCAGACAAGGAGTGTATGCTCATCTTTTCATGAAAAGAGTATCAATTTTGCCTCCACCATTAAAATTTCCAGACATAAAAATCTATGCATACATTACTAGGCTCTACACCTACACCTTTCTCTGTATGACACTTTTTTATTGACAGTAGATATTTTAACAGTTTTTCCATTCCCACTGTGCAAAATAAGTACATTATTGTTGAATAGATCTCCTTATGCTTAAATGCATATGGCTCACAATTTCTGATAACAACATCCTTCCAATGAGTTGTAGAATAGATATAGTCACATTTTTGCAGGTCACGTTTCTAGTTGCTTACATGAGCTTTTTAACTAGGGCTGAATGATATGTAAACCCAAGCAAATGATAATTCTATCTAAACCATGTGACCAAAATGTTGTTTAAATATTTATATATCCTTCTTGCCATGGAGGAATAGACAGTGCAAAAATAGGAAGCCATGTGGAGTTTGAAGCAATGAGTATGTTGTGAAATACAGTGCTTTTCAAATTTCAACACTGTGTAGGACTATGCTGGTAAGCTATTTGACTTTTTTCTAGTTTTATATGGCAAAATCATGTAAGACGTGTTGTCATCAAGTGATTTAAGTACAGCATGTTGGAGATCGGGTTGTGGCACTGCAGAAGAAAAGGCAATCTGCAGGGCAAGGGAACAAATATGAGACCACAAAGAATAAGATATAAAAGGGATTAATTGTGTTTTAAATGGAGGCCAGTATGCTAGTCTAACTGAACCCTGTGCTTGATCATCACAATCTGTTCTGTCTTCTTACTAAATTCTTCCTTGTTATTTTTGTATTACCTCACACCTTATCCCATGTGTGTGCTGTTGCAAGAACAGAGTAGCAGTTACTGGGAGAGCTAGCATGTGTGGCCTGGGTGCCAATTATTGGAGTCAGCTGCAGGAGTAAGTGGGATACGAGTGCCAATGACTGGAACAGGTCATTGGTCTTTAAGCTTCAGCCATAGTGGGGAAATGGTGTGTGTCCCAAAAAGCAGCTTCTGTGTGAGGACATGAGTGGCATGTGAGGAGCTCAAAGTGGAGTGGGACAATGGGTTTGCATGGTTGGGTTTTGGTAGTGGAGGAGAGGAAGCTACAAGTGTGCTTTCTGTGAGAAGCTGCCAAAACTTTCCTCCATGTCCAGCAGAGCCAGTGTCAGCTGGCTCCAAGAAGGATGTGCTGATGGCCAAGGCTGGACCAATTAGAAGTGTGAGTAATGCCTCTGTGATAGCATGGTTAAGAAAAAGGGGGAAAAGAATAAAGTTATTGCACGGATGTAATTGCAGCCAGAGAAGAGCTGGGGTGAGAATATGTGAGAGGAACAGTTCTGCAGACACCAAGGTCAGTGCAGAAGGAGAGGCAGGAGGTGTTCCAGGCACCAGAGCTGAGATTCCCCTGCAGCCCATGGTGCAGCCCATGGTGAGGCAGCTGTGCCCCTGCAGCCCATGGGGATCCACAGGGATGCAGAGATCCACCTGCAGCCCATGAAGGAGACCCACATCTGAGCAGGTGGATGCCTGGGAGGAGACTGTGGCCCTGTGGAAGGCCCGTGCTGGAGCAGGTCCTAGCAGGGACCTGCAGAATACATATTTCTATCAAATGTTTGAATTTGTTTAGATTAACTTTCACACAATTTTTTTTGTAAGCACAATTTTTCTCTGAGGACTTTTATATTACATTGCATGTACCTATTTCTGTAAATCCCTTTCTGCTTGCTGTCTGGAATTCATGGAATTTACATAATTTGCATCAGTATGATCAAACAGAAATAGCATTTCACAAATACGAATGACCAAACATATTCTGCAACATATCTGTAACTTCTGTTTGGTAATTATAGTAATGTAAATCAGAATGTCATAATTTTGGACTGCCAGAAGCAACAGAGGTTGTAAAGAGAGTTTTTTTTAAATTACATTTATTAAATTTGGTTTCTTTAACTTGTATAAAACAATGTATTACATTTTTTTTTTTTCTGCAGAAAACATTGAGGCTCAATCCTGCTAAACATTAATGGAGATATATTTATAAATATATATTTGAATGTCAAAATGTTTTTAATATTACTCTCACTTAGCTAGAAGTCTTCAAATAATTCACTGCCGATGAAGGAATTTGTCCAGGCCAACTTAAAAATGTACAAGGATTTATTTGTTAGAGTAACTCTTTATTGTTCTCCATTCAAAAACTCTTTTCATTTTTAAGAAAAAAACACCAAACAGTAAAGAAAGGGCTTTATTATACTACATAATTATTACCTATAAAGATGTGATACCAAGTATTATTTTTACATATTCTGAAAATAAGCTTCATTAATACTTTTACCGTTTCGATACAGATTCCTAACATCATTGACTTTTCCATTTATGTTAGCCTCTGTATTCCTTTTTTTTGCAAAACTACTGTGTAGCTGTTTCTCAATACTGATATATTTCTTCACACTCTAATTGGCTGAATGGCTCAACTAAGTGACAAATTTGCAAGGATTTGCATTGTAAATTACACAATTACTTTTTAAAAGCTGTGCAGTCTCTATATTTTTATCACTTTTTGATCACCTCAGAGCTTTGAATAGCCCAGAATACTTGTCAGTAGCATAGAAGTTATCTACACAATATTCCTTTGCCTGGAATAAAGATGTCTCAGTATGCTCCTGAAATAGAAGTTTAGAAAGTACTTTTTGGCTGGAAATTATCAGTAACCTAAAACCTTTTATATGATTCTTACTTTATGCATTTTTTTTCCTGCTTATTAAACCTTTTTTTCTCTCCTTATAAATAAAAACTAATGCCTCAGAATAAGTATCATATATTTTGGATTTCACTGATTTCTGCATGGATGTCTTCTAACTTTTGAAAGTCCTTTTTAAATTATAAAAACTTCAGTACCTCTGAAACATGGACAAAAGATATGCAGAGGGATAGCTTCTTTCAACTAAGGAAGACTGGGAAAAAAGCAGTGGTGTCATAAGCATTCCTGTGAAGGCAGAAGCTGTGCTGTAACATCCTTTCTCCTTTACTGGATGTTTAATTTTCTCAAAGCATTTGGTGAGAGACTATTATTAGCCAGATAATTCATATCCCAGTATTTATTGAACTCTTTAAAGAGCTTCAAGGATTTTTTGAAGAAGTTCACAGAAGCCATGTTGGCCTTTCCCAAATACAAATCAAAATTTCCCATGTGTCCACTAATCTTTAGAAGCTTGTAATTACTTTGCTGTACACCTCAGGCTTTTCTTAAGATTTGCATCACACTTGCCATCCTCCATTTTCAGACATAAATGGAATTTTAAGTGAGAGGTTCAAAACTGGTTTCAGGCCAAATGAATTCTTACTGTTTGTTCAGGATTTTTCTACAACACTTCCACAACAACTCTTATTTCAGATAGATCCTTAGTTGAGTTGCATCCTAACCTCCCCACTCCCTCCCAAAAATATAATGAAATATCATGCTTGAGATCCTCAACAGTTTCTTTACAATTAACAACTCAGAGAATTAATTTAACAGTCTCTGCAATGGCTCTGTCTTCTCTGAGTATCCTGTAGGGTTCAGAAAACTTAATCACTGATCTCAGAGGACTCCAGCAAAGTGTTGGCCATAGCTATTCAGACAATTTTCCTGACATAGCATTTTCCACTGTGTCTGCTGCCTAGAATTAGAAACCAATCTTTCCTAGAAGAATTCTTCAGGAGAATCAGGCAGTAAAGTTTTGCTACAGGAATTAAACTAAGGCATAAGAGGGGAAGGAAACTATGAAAAAGATATGGACATAATGAAATAAATCCAGCAGAGGACCCCAAACATGGCTAAGGGACTAGAACATTGGTCATATGAGAGGCTAGAAAGTGTGGAGAAAAGAAGCCCATGGGGGGTTTATCAATTTGTACAAATACCTGGTGAGAGGAGCTAGATTCCTCTCAGTAGTCCCCACTGATGGGACAAGAGGAAATGGATACAAAATAAAACATGACATTCCACCTGAAAACAAAAAATAACAGTAGAATCAGGTTGCCCAGAGAGACCTCTCTTCCTGGAGACTTTCAAAACATGACTGGACACAATTCTCCACAGTCTACTCTAGATGACCCTCTTTAATTAAGTAATTTGGACCAGAGGATGTCTGAAGGTTCTTTCCAACACGAGCAGTTCTGTGATTCTGCAAAATGATGCTTTTTTAAAAAAAGGTATTAATTTTATGTTTTCTCACTGGTGCAGACTTTAAATTTTACTGCGTAGCTCTCCTTTCAAGTTAATAGAGTGCCTCTGATCTCTTTGGCATGAGTAACAGAGGTAGTTTAACAGTAGCACAGAATTACATTCAGGATGCTTGGTGTGCTGAGTTATTTCCCTAGATGACTGTAAACTGAAGGAGACCTAACTGAGCATTTGCGACTCTGGTAGATTCATCTATAACTAGTTAGTCTGAAATTATTGCCACACAGGCACAGGTTTACTAAACAGAAATGGATATATAAGCTAAGAAGAGTGCTGCAGCTGTCTGCAGCAAATACTGTAGTACTGATGAATAAAACACTACCTTTTTCTTATAGAATATCTGAAACACTCATTTACATTTATATCAGTTCTATATCACTACTTATGGTTTTATTATTCTGGTTACTGTTATTGCAGTTTAACCTTGAGCTTTGTTAGTCACTGAAAATAATGCTAGCAAATAGCTTAAAGGAATTCTACCTTAGTAAATTTTCAACAGACAGAATAATAAAATATAAAATTATGGGAGTTATGCTAAATTTCTTGTATCAACAACATCTACAGTTCATTCACTTATGTTAAGTAGGTTTTAGTATCAGGGCCAAGTTTCTTCCTGCTACTTTTTATTAAACACCAAAGGAAAAACCCAAAACATTTTTATGCTTAACACTTTCAGAAGTTAGCATATTCTCACTTGTCTGTCCACACAGAATACAAGAGAAAGTGCTGATGGACAATTTCTGTAGTGACCCCACTCCTCTTTTTCCCAAGAATCAGAAGTGTGATGGATCCTCATAGATGACATATCTAAGTTCTTCAATCAGTCTTTCAGTCCATAATACTGGTTTAATCTCCTCTTTTAGAGGATTTTAGTATTTATATATGTATGTATTCATTGTATTGACTTCCCTTAGTTAAAGGCAAGCTTGCCTAAAATAAAACTGGTAAAATAAGGAAAATACTGTAATTTAAGTGCATTTTAAGAAGACACCTCTCAGCTTTGTGTCATGTACTATTTTTTTCCTATGTATTCCTGATGGTAAAATTATATTAATATATGAATATAAGTTGGTTTAAAATGAATAAGTTGTTTTAAAATCTATTTATTGTCAATTTGAATGCAATTAAATAGCAGTATTTTTTAAGCCATTCATGTGAGTCCAGACCTTGTACTTAGCAGAATCAATGATTAGCAAGTATCTTAATCTTTCAGTGAAAATACTCTTTCCATTACTACACCAGGAGTAATAAATGCCACTATTATCAAGAACTGGGTTCTGAAGGTAGAAATTTAATACATTGCCAAATTCACAGCATTCCTTATACATACATTTTATTATGCATCTTTTTCCAGTTTCAAGAATTCACTTAATAATTAATACTTGAGTACTTATTTTAGGATTATTAATATTAGAGTATTTAAACCAATGATGTTTTCTTCAAAGTGGCTAAATTATGTTATTGTATTTTTTGTTTACTGAAATTAAAAATGAGATATAATACCTTTTGAAAAATAAATCATAATACTTATTGAGATTACTTTTTAATATTTTTTTTCTTCTTTCTTAGGATATGTTGAAAAGAAGAAGGTTTCTTACCAGAAAATTTGGACAACAATTCATTATTTGAGTATACTCTTCAGGGAAATTATTTTATAAAGTCCAGTATATATGAAGCACTTTGACTCTTCTGTATTCAACATTTAATTCTATATAACAAAATTAAAAACATAAAGAAAAACAGGACAAAAACACACCATTTTGAGTCTACTGAAAAGGACTTAAAAATATTTTCAATATTTGCAACATTACTTCTTGTTGCCACTATTTGATATTATCAGAGAAATACAAAAATTCAGTTTTATATTCCTCATCTGATATTCAGAAACAATTCCTTACTGCTGAAAACCATTTTCAAATATTTTAACAGGAACATCCTTCAGTACTGCTTTATATTAAAATTCAGGGGAATGATGGAAAAGTGAAATAATGTATAAATATAAACCCTTTTGGAGGATGGGGATAATGATTTCTAAAATTTTTTATCCAGTCTCCAAGATAAGATCTTGAGCAGTGCAATTTACTCTATGATACAGACTAAAAAAAGTTGCTAAATTAGCTAGAGGAAAATCACTACTAAGCACAGCATTATTTTCTGAAACTGATATAAAAAATAAATTTCATATAATTTGGTTGTGAAATATTTTAACTCTTTCAGGTGTCTCTACAACAATATTTTTTTGAAAACAGGCAGACAATGGATTGTTCTTCTATGACTATGCAGTAATAAGTGACTTTGCAACATTTTGGAAATTCTGTGTTTTCAGGTATTAATGGCATATAGAAAAACATGCCCTTTTTCATCTGAGACTTGTCTCTCCAGTTAAAAGAAGATGTGATAAGCTGTTAGTGAAGATTTAGTGTTACCAAGAGGTTTCACTTCAGCTACGAATTCTGTTTCCTGGGTTTGTTACTTGAACTGCTGTTATAATCAAATGGTCTGTGAGAATAACTATGGATAATGCAGTCATGGTCATTTGATGCTTCCACTGCAGTCTAGTTTTTTTCACGTTTCCAAATTTCTTATCTACATAATATTTCCAAGCCCTACAAATATTTTCATGCCTCATAAACCCTTGTAGTTAGATCTCAGGCCTGTGATTTCAGATGTATTTCTCTCATCTAGAAAGCTGACTTATATTAGGCTGTTCTCACTTCATTCTGGAAACTTTAAATACCCATTCATACCTCTACACCATCTTCTCCATTTTGGTAAAATTTTTCATCCCATAGTGAATCAAACTGATGAACTGGTTTGAATTGACTACAACACTTGTTTTCTCACACAGAATGGGGAAATATGAAATTTGCTTCTCAGAAAGGTGTCAGAGCCAAAGGTTATTTTTCTTCAGCAAGATTTCATCGCCTAGAATAATCTTTGTGTTCATGCTATTAGCTTCAACCTTTCCCTTACTTATGCGACACACTGATGAAATATGGGATGTTCCTTAAAAAAAAGGGAATGAGAAGGAAAATTCTTGTTATGTTCAAAAGGGAAATACCCCTAGTATTTATATGAGTATGAACTCTACTACTATTTGGCTTTAATTTTTATATACAAAATGCTTAATTTTGTATTTAGAATCATATGTGATTTGTATTTAATGTCAAGTTTGATTCAGTGTGCACTGGATCAAAATTAGTGCTATGACAGAAAGATTATTAATTTTAAGCTTTAACCTTAAAATTATAAATTAAATAAACACATTTTCTTTATTTAAATAAAATAAACTATTTTTTAGTATTTCTGTGCCTCTTTTTGTACAACAGAATCAAGGAGACATTCCTAATTCACAAAAAAAAAAAAAAGAGTTTCCATTTTTCATATTTTTTAAACTAAATAAAAACTAACTTCCTTCTTCAAACATTTCAAAATCTAAATCTGCCTTATTAATTTAGGCAAAGGGCTTTATTGAAGGAGCTGTACTGAGAATTTCACTTGCACTGAGACCAGGATTTTAGGCATATGGTGCTATTCTAAGAACTCCGTTACTAAATAGAAAAATGTGGTTGAATGAGGAAAGAACTCAAATAAATTCATGGCCCGGTAATGGAGAGAATGAGAGGCACGGAATTTTCCCTTCAGACATTATTACCACAAAGCGTACTGGTCTTTCTTGGAAACTAGCAAAAGGGGTTTATTTTGTGGAAATGTGATAGAAAGAGTATTTATGATATGCTATTGAAAATATGAAAGATATGGCAGAAGTATATCAAATCATGAGTGAAATGAAGAGAGTGGTTTAGGACTGTTTGCTCATTCTTTTCATATGAGACCTATCTGGCCTCAGACAAAGATAGCATATGAACTGATAGATGCAAGTTTCCAAGGCGACCACAACTCATAGCAAAAGAAGAATAAAATTATTCCATCACCTCCTGGCTGGAGGATTTTTAAAAGAAGTGGGGACACATTGCTAAACTTATTCCATCTTAGCAGAGGCAAAAAGTGCGCGGGCTGTTCCCTGTGCACTCATCTCAGTGCACCTGGCACGTGCGCAATACTTCACAATGCCGTGCTTTCTGTAACCTCTGAGCTTCTGTAACCTCACAGTTTCTTATCTCTCTTTCTCCCACTGTGAAGAATGCCTTTTCAGACTTTGACAGAATTCTGTTATCTTCTACAGAAATTCCACTTCTCGAGAAAGACAGAGGACAATCAGCAGTAAATATGTGAGGTTGCCCACATGGATATTCTTAGCCTTCCCAGCTGCAAGGTCACTTTGAGTGAATCTATCATACTCCTCTCCAAATCATCTATTTTTAACCCTTTCCTCCTAACAGTTAGTATGAATCAGGATCCAAAAGAGTCAAAGAGAGATCTTGACTCTATCCAGTCACTGTGGAGTTCCTTAACTAAAGGTTTAGTGGATGGTAAAAAAATCACATGAGATACACTGAAACAAGATGAGTGAAACAGAAATCTTCTTTATACTGCTTATGAAATATGTGAAATATTTAACATCTATTAAAGTGGCCATCTTCTATTGGCCACTTTTGGCAAGATATATTCAAAATATACTTTTTTTTTTCTGATATATATGGGTCATAAAGACATTCTTATAACTTCTAGAGTAAGATTCTCCATTATAGAAAGTTCTGCAGACACAGTCAAACTCCCACCTGTTAACATTTGAAGTTTTTTTTAAGTCGTGTCACATAGCATTTTTTTTCATACACATCATAGCAAGTCCTTCTTAACTGGAATATGGAGTTATTGTTTAAAATATGTCTGCTTATATTTGCAATGAAATGTTAAGTTTTGAAATCACTGTTGTTATATACTGGCCCACCATCTCATATTTGCCCCTGGAAACCATTCTTCCTCGCATACTAGGTGCACAGCCACTGTCACAGTTCTTCTTTGTTTTCAATATGATCAAGAAGTTAAAGAACTTTAGTCTCATTTTTTACATCCTCTTGAGCTGTTTAGAGTGGATAGGAGTGCTCAGCTGTCAGCAAAATAGAAATTATTTGGACAATTTTTGAGTGTTTTCATTGACTTATACCATGACTCTCCCCAGAACCTGTGTCATCTCACTAACTTTCCTTGGATATGGACACTGTATGTCTTCATAACCTTTGAAGAAAAATTACTTGTCAAGTTATGTTCTTACCTTTCATGTTTGTAAAGGAATCTTCCACTTTAAACATTTACTTCATTTTCCAAGAAGTTTTAAAGAGGGGAAACTGTAATTTTGGTATTGTTACTGTTATTTTTTGATACCTGGTAATGATTCCCCCAGGGTCACACTATTGTGAATCCTTTTCCTTTAGCACACTACTATCATATAAAAAACCTGCATCCTGCCTGTATATTATTATAATAGGGTGCTTATTGAAGCTCCTTTAGTGTTTCAGATCCAAGACAGATTTTGCGATCTGGAGTTATTAGATTTTCTCTTATTTATAAAAATGATGCAGTGCAATTTTAGATGGAAAAAGTAAATAGTCTGTTACTGATATTTACAGCAAGCAGTAACAATGTGAAAGAAAATACTGCATCACCTAAGGCATGATTACAATCCATGCTCTTCATCATTTGTATAATACTTGTATAGAAAAGTGTACTGTTCTAATTCATGCTATGCTTTCAATCTTGTACTCTGGAGGGTTACACTGGAAAAGGCTTGTCAGATCTACAGAATCTATATTTTAGTATTCATCACCTGAATAGCTTAGACTACCAGAACACTAATACATTCCCTTCTAGGCCAAATTTGGTAGGCACTCATAGACAATGTGGCAAACATGAAAAGAGAAATCAGAACTTACAGTAATAAGCACCATAGCAAACAGCTGCAGCTGCCTAGCAGTGGACAGCCAAATATAACAAATTTAAGTTCCATATGCCACAAAACTCTTTCAAGAAAATTTGGGATCTTAGTATTGTCCCATTGAAACCAGTTCCAAAGAAGTAAAAACTTGATTGTGAATTGCTTAATTGCCCTCACCTGGAATACATGGAATTAGTCAGATTTGCTACAGATGACGCCTTTTAGAAATGAAGCAAAAAAATCAGAGGATTTCTACTGCACTGAGTGATTGCAGACTATGTAGTGCTAATTCAGGAGTCCATCTGTTGATGGATGGACAAGGCTTTGTCTGAGTACTAACAGTCACATCAAGGAGCTGAAAGAGAAAACAAACATGTGAAGTCTTGCCCTAGAAATTTATAATGCCTGAAAAACTGATTTGCTACGTTGGGCTGAAATAATGGAATATTGTACTAAAATAATAGAATCATCAAGGATGGAAGAGACCTTTAGGATCATTGTCCAACCATCAAGACCACCACTGTAACCCTCAAACCACTAGACCAACCCCCAGAGACAGATCTAGATGCTTCCTAAATACCTCCAGGGATGCTGAATCCACCACCACCCTGGACAACATATTCCAATGCCTGAACACCCTAAAAGTGAAAATTTTTAAGCTAATATCTAATCTGAATCTCTCCCAGCTCAGCTTAAGGCTGTTTCCTCTGGTCCTTTCACTGCAGGTACCATAGAAGAGACTACAACATTCTTTCAGGTCATTGTAGATAGCAATGAGGTCCCTGCTGAACCTCAGTTTCTCCAGGCTAAACATCCCAATCTCCCTCAGCCATTCAATGCAATAAATGTTTTCTAGACCCTTCATGAGTTTTGTTGACCTTCTCTGGACATGCTCCATCACCTCAATATTCTTTATTAAGTGAGAGGCCCAAAACTGAACATAGCACTCGAAAGTTTGTCCCACCAATGCCAAGTACAGGAAGAAAACTAGTTTTAAAAAATTGTTGGAAAACTCATTTGTTACTGCAGAGTGATCCATAGTTCTTTTTGGTCAGAGAGAAAGACTGGAATTTGCCTGAACATCATGACAGCTGTAGGTTTTATTTACAAAACAGACAACAACACATCACTATATTTCCTAGCTGGCACTGAAGATAACTGGAAATTGCATTGCTTTTGATAAATACCAGAAATGAATACAACATTCTACTTAAAGAAATTGGCTCACCAGTTCATTAAGCCATGTTTTTTTTTTAATTTTGCATTCACTTTAGATCAATTATATTGTCGAAATGTGTTTGATTCTGTCAGATCAATTCCCTACTGAAAACCAATCCTAAACTATATTTTACTTTCATTGCTATGGCTGTACTACTCAATGAAACAGAGCAGGACAGACATCTGAGTGGTGACCTATGACCATTTATACTGTGAAATTGTTAGCACTTGGAGTTTTTTTTGATTGGGCCAGCTAATTTTCCAAGCATGGCACAGGATAAAACACGTACCAGGGACCAACTGCAATTGTGTATGTGGATGCAGATTCCCTATTCTGCAAAATGAGAGTGTTCAGCTGTGTGCACACAAGCCATGCCATGCCAGATCATCTCAAGGCAAGAGAGTGGCCCTTGAATATTTTATTTTAACAAAGACATAGTGTGCATGAACTGTTTTTATCACCATCAGGAGGAAAGCACAGGCTGGGTAGCTTTTTAATGTTGAATATAATGTCAAGATAATTTTGAAGGTAATTTTTCATCTTTTCAGTCCTGAACTAACCAATATCTCTGAATTAGAAGTAAAAGTATTGGCTTTTCCCGCACCTCAGTGCTACTTGTGACTCTCCTTTTGCACTTTGACATTTCTCCTAGTGTCTCCATCAGTATTGCCTCCCTAATCCTCTACTCCTTCATTCCTTGTTGGAACATCAAGTTCTACAGCAAGTCAGCAAAATTTTTCAGGAACTTGTTGCTTCATACCATGCCTGGCTAATCAGTACAATCATGACAAGAATTAACACACCAACAAAGCCTTTTTTTGAGTCTGTGTGGGCTTGCCACTATTGCACATACTGAGTGAAAATGTTTTGTTTTGTTAAATATAGGACTGATACACCTGTGCCACTGCATTTGATACCATTGTAACGGTTGATACACAAAAGGAAAATGAAAATAATAAATTTCTCTTACAGTTCTGAGATATAAATGATGCTATGAGGCAGAGGCTAATCTCAAATACAGGGGCTAGTCTTCCTCCACAGATCTATGGAAAAACAACTGTACTTTTACAAGCATGTCATTCCCCAATGCATAGACTTAGCAAGAGTCATGGAATCTGGGATACAAGACTGTGTTTATGGTGTCATCATCTGAAGTCAGTTCTAGTGGGATCCTCTTCTTTACTGGTGCTCTTTTCACATATGATTGCTTACCCATATATGAACTGGTTCACAGTGGTATTAACAAGCAATCCAGAAATTTGAAAACTCAAGATTAAATTATTAAAATTGAAAAATTTCCTTTCAATTATCTTAGAAGGTTAAAGGCAGTTGGACATTAATATGTCCAGCTGTTGTGAAAATTTAAAAAAAACACAGTAAATACTCTTTTCTTTTGAAAATCTAGCCCCTTATGAATAATAAATAAACCAAAATTCAGTTTGTTTTGTCCTCATCTGTATTTTCATATATTTACAGTAAAAGAGGTAATTTTTTTGCCATGCTGTCTGCAAAGTTCTCTGTGTTCTTACAAGATCAGACAAACTTATTCCCTACACTTACAGTAAAGTGAAATTTTGTAAGTTACTGAGCTCTAGTTAACAGTGAATCCAGGGTGATGGTATTCTAGCTTCATTATCTTGTCATGTTTCATTCAGTAAGAAAATATTCATGTCATATTTCCTTTGAGCTATTTTTGTATACATTTCTTCTTCCCTATCCTTTTACATCCTTGAGAGAGAAAGATTTAAAAAAAAAAAACAACTATATTTAATCTTACTATATTCCTTCATTGCCATTTAAACATGATATCTGAAATCTCAAATATTTTAGTATTTAGGTGCCAATGCTGCTTATACTGTGCTCATTTGTTGCATTATTTTCAGCACCACAGTTGTGTTCATTGTTAAATTTAAATACCTATTTAAATTAGCTTGTCATCCCTACTATTTTTGCAGTTCTACATGAATGACCAGTTTTCACACTGTGCATTACAATATCTAAATCTAAATGCCTATATGTTTTGTACTCATACTGCTAGTCAAATTAAATTCAGGAAATTTATTTTCTCGGTGTGAAGCAAGACCCATCTCTATAGTACTTAAATATTGCGTGCGATAAAAGCTTATTTCAACTTGCTTTTCTGATAACATAGGAACAACTTTAAATTTATGTACTCAAGTTCATTTATATATATGAAGATATATACATATATATAAATACTTTGTGCTTTTAAAAGTCTTTATGTCCATATGAGAGAAAAAAAAAATTGAAAGAGAATGAGCAGCAATGCCAAACTAGCTTACATGATTATGTACATATTACAAAAAACCCGAAAAACCCCCCAAAAAACCAAAACAAAAAGCCAAAAAACCACTAAACACCGAAAAAAACTACAAAACCCGCAACAACCACAAAAAACAAACAAAAAACCCAACCCAAATTATGAACCATTGACCACTGACTGGAGAGCTCCACTGGAATTCAGGAAACTCAGGCATCCCTCCTAGTTCTGTCAGTGATTATGCAATCTCCAATGGCCCAGTGAATAGCAATCCTGTAAGCTTGAAAAGTTTGCCTTAACCTTTATGCATTGCTGCATTCCTATCTTCAAAATAAAAATAATTATATACACAAAATAATGTTGACAACACCTTGTATTAACATGTGAAACATATCAATCTCTTCATAATTAATTGTTATTCCTTTGTTATTTTCCTCAACTATGTGAAAAGTAAAATGTTCTTTTTGGCTGCATGCATTAGAACCAGATCCATCCACTTGGAGTAAAAGAATTGCCTGGCTTGTGGAATCTCTGTCTGTTCTAAAACAGTTTCATCTTTATACAAATGGGTTTATTTTTTTCCTATATGTTCTAGAAGTAAAATTGAATTATCTCTTCCTCCACAGAATGTCTTAGCCTTCCAGAGCCATGCCTTCACTGGCCTCACCAGTCCTGGTGTCTTTGTGTACATGGGCACAGCCACAGCCAGGAGGGTCTATCTGTGCCTCCACTAGTGCCTATTGAGGGCACTAATAAACTGTGGTGTCCCTTACCAACCTCTCTGGGGCTTCTCTCTTCCCCTTGCCCATGGGCTCTGGAGCTCATTTCAGCTTGGCCTTCAACCCTTGCTCACGTGTGTGTGTGTGTGTGTGTGTGTTTATGCTGGTACCATTTTTCCCCTGCTGTTCCTGGCTGGACAAAATGCAGGCAACCAGATCTGACTCCCTTTTTTACACTGTGTTTTCCTACTTAAAACTTTTGTATATTCCTTTTCCAAATCTAGAGATTTCATGGGTTGTTGCAGTGTTTTTTTTTTTTTTTTGCTATGATACATGCATACTTTATGACAGTGGGTTAGAACATGTAGAAGCAGAAAAGCTGGCATATTTAGTCGATTTAATAAATTGAAAGCAATGGGAACATATCTTGCTGCTGTTTTTTCAATAATTTGACTTATGTTGTCACAAATCAGGCACATAAGTGAAAATGTTGTGTGAGATGCTGATGGATCAGTTTTATAAGATCCGTTTTTTCTTTTCAAACTCATGTATTTTCCCTCCTGCTTGCTACTTATAATAGGCAAGATGATAGGAAGTTTAATAGTGAGTGGATGGTGAATCATTGAAAGTGGATTACAAGATACAATAAAGCATATGTTGGTTTTATCACAGTAAGAGAGAGTAATAAACATATTAAATATACTGTATGAGGTCTACAGTGTATATAAACCAGTTTCTGATGTGAGTTTTTGTCATATTACCATCTTAAAAACTAGCTTGTGTGGTGAAATGAAAATGGTCATTAAAAAGATAAAGGAAGTACAAAATAGGGCAAAATTACCTAAGGCACTATCTTCAGCTTTCAAATTTAAAACAGAAGGAAAACAAAGCTGCAGATTTTGCCCCAACAATGATAAATTACAAAGCAGGACTGTTTTTTATGTCACAGTTATAAGAAGGCTATATGGATAATAGGTACAGTACCCATGCAGATTAATTTGAAAGTACATTTAATTTCACACACAATTGAGAAGTGAAATTTTCCTAAACTATATCCCTCCTCTGTTAAAGAAGACAGTGATTAAGAGGTCATCTTTATAGATTTAAAATGCCATATTAAGATCAGTGGGTAGATTTCCTCTTTCTAACATTCCTCTATTATCCACAAAACCAATAGTGTCTTTCTGGGATTATCTTTTATATATATATATATATATATATATATATATATATATATATATATATATATATTAGTTATTATCAATATCATAAGCTCTAAAAAATTCTTTTCCTGTTTGGTTTTCTGAATGGTGTTTTTTACTTTTGGAAAAGCTTTTACCTTCTCAACTGGAAATATTTTTCATAATAAAAAAAGCGAAAAGAGAGAGAGATAATTTCTGGTTAGGTATCAGAATAAAACAATTATCAGTTAATGTTTCTATCTTAAAAAATTAAAACAATGCCCCTGGCGGAAATTCATCAGTCCAAGGCAAAAATAATATGATATTGAAAAGCAACAAGAGTATCAACAGAAAAAAGAGAATTCAAGTGCCAAAGAATGCTGAAGACCTACATGAAGTTATAAAAAAAAACAATTTGGAAATAGCATCTAGAATTCTACCTGGTATCCTAAGGGTTAAATGTCTTTATGACATTGTCCTGGTTACAGAAGTTTAGCACTATGTTACTACTATTTTACTGCCCTCTCTGTAATGATAATCTGTTAATTCTCAGTAACTGCCCAGTGCACACAAACCCTTCAGGCTACAAGCTGGATGTTAAATGAGAAGAGCTAAACCCAACAAGGTGGGGTAGTGTTTTTTTACCTTCACCATGAGGGGTCATCTCTGCTAATTTGCCATCATGAACTGATGAATAAGCAGCTCCAGTGACCATCAAGGACTCCAAAAATATCCTATGGCTCATAGGACATCATTCCATTGTGAAACTCCCTGCCCTGGGGGAGGTACCACCTGAACCTGACCTCCTATAATCCCAAGGTTTGTGAACTTGGGACACTGCCACTGCTGGATTGACCCAGAGGAGGACCAGACCTTCCACAGGACCAATATTTTAGACACGGCTGCAAACATCACTTCAATATGACTGAACAACCACTTAATTGGATTGTGGCCACCACCATGACCAACAGTGGCCAGGATGTACTCTGACTTTGAAGGTGTAAGCCAGTTTTTCTGCATCATTGCATTCATTGTAATCTTTCTATTGTAAATTGTAATTCTGACCTGGAATCTCTCTCAAAGTGTTTCATTTCTCCCAATGTTTTATACATGCTAGGGTGTTTCTGACATTTATGGCTTAGGAAAGCAGAAGCCACAAAACTTTCATTTAGTTGTAGAAAAAATTAAAGGTGTTTCCCTTTTTTTTTTTCTTTTCAACAAAAGTTTGTTCTACACAAGATAAAGTAGGCAAAATTATTTCTTTCTAAAGAATCAAGAAAAACAGAAATAGGGTGGCCAGCAGGACTAGAGAAGTGTTCGTCCCTCTGTACTCAGCACTGGTGAGGTCACAGCTGAAGTGTTTGTATTCAGTCCTTCACTATAAGAAAGACACTGAGATACTGAAGTGACTCCAGAAAAGGGCAATGAAGAGATGGTGAATGGGCTAGAGTACGAGTCTTATGAGCAACAGCTGAGGCAGCTGAGATTGTTTAGTCTGGAGAAAAGGAAGCTCAGGGGAGACCTTATTGCTCCTGCATCTACATGAAAGGAGGTAGGCAACCAGCGACAGGACAAGAGGACATATTCTCAAGCTGTGCCAAGAAAGGTTCAGGTCAAACATCAGGAAGAATTTCTTTACTGAAAAGGTGATTAAGCTTTGGGACAGGCTGTCCAGCATGGTGGAGTCACCATCCCTAAAGTATTCTAGAAATGACTGGATATGATACTTACTGCTATGGTTTAATTTACATGATGGTGTTTCATCAAAGATTGGACTTGACCTCAGAGGTCTTTTCCAACCTTAATGATTTGATCTTATGATTCCACAGAAAATAAAATATTTAGGAAGCTCAGAGCTTCAGAATCACATTGGATGAAGGAACAAAATATCAGGTTGCTTAAGGTTTTGTTTTTACTTTGTTTTGTTTCAAAAGTACACCTTTTCACATACTGCAATGGAGTGTTCAGATACACAAAGTAGTGAAAGGAATGAAAGAGTCCTACATGGCACACACAGGTAATAAATCATTCTGCTCTTTCAGTCAACTGAGCCTGTGTCACTTTTTCAAATTGCCTTGTGCATTCACTGCAACATGCCATCGCTGTTTCTTTCTATCTAGATGGTGTTTCAGGCGGACAGCCCCATTTAAAGCCCAGCCTTAGCTAATCACTGAAGACATCAAGCAGCTGCATACTCAATGTCAACTGAAACAGAGCCATAGAGTCAAGTGCCATTAGTGAACATCTGGCACTAAAACAAAAAAATTCCATATCTCTCCTAGTGAACATATAGACATATCAAGTTTTTCTCCCTTCATACTACACTGTCACAGCAACTGTTCTCCAGGAACCCTATCTACATGTTGCACACTAAATATTTTGTTTTTCAGAGTTACCCATTGCCAAATATCGTATGGGATATTTTTAGCAGTTCACTCTACTGAGAGTACAATATTATTCCTCCCTATTTGACTGTTTTTCATTCGTTCCTTTAGTCATTCTGATTTTTGGAGAGTGGAGAGAAATGAGGAAAAGAAGATTATTTTTTCCTGATTGCTTTTCTTTAATTTAGATGGTTTTCTTGATCACTACACATCAGGTTTGTTACTGTGAATATCAGTCTTCAGCATCATACTGTTAGGCAACACATTTATTTGAGTTCCAATCTTTTCAGGTTTCCATAGTAACTGGTGCTTAGTACAGACCCCTTGATTAAATAAAGACACCGTAGCTCTGAAAACTGACAGATCTGGATGTATAAGAATAAAATGTATAGATATACATATATAAAATTTATATATATACATATAACGTCATGTTAATATGACAACATATGTAAGATATATATATATGCATACACATATATATCATATTATACAAATATTAACTGTGTACAGAACACTGTGTGATATGTATACCATATATTAGGACTAAAAATAAAAAATAAGAGTACAAAGTATACAAAAAATATTAATTCTAAAGGCCTTTCCACCACAAAAATGAAGACATAAGTTCAAGAGAAGTTGAGAAGTTCAATCATTTTCCCCTAGAAGTTCAATAGCTGCACGGTCACTTGTCACTGAATCTGCTGTTATTCATAATACTTACTGGCAAAAGAGTTCCAGCTATCTAATATACCCACACAAAATTGTAAGAAAGCAACTGTGGACTTTATCCAACTAATTTATAGCATACATGAAATAAATTGGCAAATGTCAGTTCAATTATTTGTGCTGCCACCAGGATACCTGTTGTATCAGATTTCCCTGTTGGTTGCCTTAAAACACAGCTGTTGTAAAAGAGGCATTGAGATAAAAATACTTTCTTGATCTGGTCAACAGAGAACATAATCAAAACAGTGCATCAACACTTAATGCATTCACTCATGCAATATTTTGTGTAGTTCAATTTTCGCCCTGCAAAAGGGAAAGACAAATTAAATATAGGATCTAAGAATGTCAGAAATGTCAGACATGGTGCAGATGTAGAGTTATTCAGCCCAGACTGGTAAAGATGTGAGAGGAAATATGACAGTTGCCTATAAAATCTATGGGTCATCCAGTGAAATGAGTGGGAAACAAATTTAAAACCAAGTAATAAGTTCTCTGCCATACAGTTTGACGCTGTTGAGCAGGACGGGAAAAAGAACTCCAGATCAGAAGGCTAAGAAAATGAACTCTCTTTTATTTCAAATGCACTGCTCTATATATAGAGAACATCAAGAAGACTAATTTCATTGGTCTTAGAGTAAAAACATCCCACACCATTGGTGTGCAGTAAATGACACACAGTGGCAGAACATATCTATAAACAAAGTGAATAACAAGGTAGATTAGAGAATTATTTACATTCTTTCCCAACTGCTTCCCAGGCTCTTGCCTGGTTAGAAAACCTTTCTCTTTCTCTCTGAGCTGAGAATATCCACACAGTTTCTGATATAGGCTAGGATGTCTTTGACCTTCTTGGCCACCTGGGCACAGCTGGCTCATGTTGACCAGCATCACCAGGTCCTTTTCTGCTGGGAGGATTTCCAGCCACTCTTCCCCCAGTCTGTAGCTCTGCATTGGGTTGTTGTCATCCAAGCACAGGATCCAGCACTTGGCCTTGTTCAACCTCATTGAAGAGACTCCTGAAACAAGCTGAGCTTGGTACATCAAGTATCTGGATTGTTCAGGATTTTTTTTAATTATATTGAATTTCCAATAAGCTGTATTAAAACACAGATTCTAAAGTCAAGACACAGGTCTTCAAAATTGCCTGTTTTGAAATGTGAAATGATCTTAATTCTACAGTCCTCTTATCTTTTATCCTTAAAATTCCCCAGGAATCTGAAATTTTACGAGTGTTTATACCTGCAGCACTTCAAGCCATGTTATAAGGATAGATGGAGCTGCAAAAGCAAAACAACCTCCCTGAGTCCTGCTCATTTACCTCCTAAAAGGATTAGTCACTTGTTTCAGCATCTGTTGCACATTTATATATAGAAATATGAACCAGTTCCTTTAGTTGATTTCTAGAGAATCTTGTTGGCACAGCTGAAAAAATGGTATGTTGTTTTACAGATGTGAATGCCTGCCCATGATCAGGCAGTTTTGCTGTTGAATTCTCAAAAATATTTCCTGATTTTTTCAGCCTGTAAAATCTGTGAGTCCATACATTTTATAGACTCAACTGATGCCTTAGGTTTTAGCTTTTATATTTTTCAGATTCTGTACTGCTTTAGTGTCTACTTCTGACCTTCATTTTAAAGAATGGTAAGCTCTCTTCACAGAGTAGCTAGACAAAACAATTCTTTTCCTAGCTTGGGACTAAGGACAACTGACCCAAATTTCAGGCCCAAGAGCTTAAACAACGGTGGACTGAAGAGAGGAAAACAAGAAGGATGGGACTTCATGGGCTAAAGATGTAATTGGAAAATTAGCTCCAATATGCTAATGGAACAGAACTTATAAAAGTGAGAGACCTCGTGACTGGTCATCCATTTTTGTGACCATTTTGGGTTCATTTGGGGCGTAGCCCTGGCTGGGCTCTTGTACTGCCCAAGGTGTATCCATTGAGGCCTTTTAATAAATATCTGCTTTATTCTTTAACTCCATCTAGCCTCTGTTCTAGCCTCTCTTCAGCCTTCAGAAGGCATCACAACAATTCAGCAGAAGTTCATGACCAAATCTGGATGGATTGACTCTGTCACTCTTTATCTGAGTGGCTAGAGGGAGTAATGGATTGCATAATGGATTCTCTCCCCATGCCAAAAAGTGGACAAGTATTTTTCACAAAGCCTTTTTCACACAAAATTTATAATCAAGCTGTGGAACAAATATTGGACAGTCTTGTCCCCATCTTTTAGAGGATTACTGTAGCTACTAGACACTGTCATGTTCAGCCTTGTTGTCCTTCTCTGGCCAAATTTGTTTTCAGCTTTTTTATTCAAAGTAGAACAAGCTCAGTCAAAATTGATACCGTTTTCATAATACATAACTTAAAGATGAAAAGAATTTCAGAAAAATGAGACTGAACTGTGGATTTTTAGTCCCACCACATAAGGTAGCATCATCAGCAGATATTTTACATCTCAGCTAAGTCTTCTAATCTACTGTCTACTAATTCATTGCTTAAAAATTATCTTTGTATAAAAAATGTTCAAAGATAACTTAGCACAGCTATACAAAACAGACCTTGAGTGCTCACTAAGAAAGTTTTCTTCAGTTTGAATCACAGTGTCTCCAAAAACCATGATTGACTATATTAATATTAAAGAGGCAAGATGTACACCTTTACTTTCTCAGGCTCCCAGCACTGAAACAGTTCTGAGGCACTCGATTTCTTTCTTGTAGTTTAGGCATTTAATTAAGGTATTGACTTTGGGGTGTCTGCCTTCATGACTGCAATGCTTTAGTTTTGGATGTATGCAGAAAACACTGAGAATTTGAGCAAATATGTAGCTAAGTATCTTCTTAGGATACTTGGAAGTATCTAGTTATACACTACCCTAAAATTCCTACTAGCCATAGAAATATCTGTTATCTCTTTTAGAAAGCTCTTCTTTTCATTCTCCTACTTACTGTAAAAATGCTTGATTCTTAAAAATTTTGTAACAAATATCATCAAAAAGAACAACAGAAGAAAGCACCCTTGCAAATATCCATTGCGGCTGATTTCTCAACTTTTTAGTCAGACTTGAAGCATTTTTGGAAGTTAATTACATAACAAAGTAATCTTCCACAAAGCTATGAGCCCAAGCTTTCTGTAAGCATTTTCTGCTAACTATTACTTTGCACATCTATTCCCAATAGTGTAAATCCTGATTACTATAGCTTGCTTCTTAGAAGATATCATATATTGTTCTGTTAATATTGTCAAGAATCTTGCTGCACTCAGTTTCATGTAGCTTACTGAAACTTCACATTAAGAAGTTAAAATTAATAAAAGCATGCACCAGCACATTTTATTTTCTGTCTTTAAACAAATTTTCAGATCTGAAATCAATTATGTGAGCACTGCTCTACAGCTAAAAGAAGTGAAACATGTCTATGTCCTTCTTATAGGTAAATCTCAAACTGGGCAATGAAAAACAGGGCTGCATTAGCCTGAGGGGAAAGTGTTAGATAAAGAGAAAAAGATGACAACAAAATGACAACAAAATGGTAGCAGGAGTGAAGAAGCAAGGTGCTGTTGAAATTTATAACAGCAGAGTGGAGAATTAAGACATCATGCAGCAGAAATATAGGCATGGTAGGGTCAGGGTGCAGCTAGGATAGACTTCTCAAAGCCAGCTGGGAACCAAGGGTCTCAATGAGTCAGGCAGAAGTACCTAAATTTCAGTGTTCTTGGCACCAAAAGATGCACTCCCACAGCATTTGAGCAAAGATAATATGTCTGGAGACAGGAACCTGTATCAGACACAGTCCTGTAATAGGCAAGTTCACAGTGGCAAGGCTAAGATCAAGCTGTGAGTCACATCAGCAAGCCAAAATTACAAAATCAGCAAGGTACATGCACAGGCATAAGGACACACAGACCACAGCTCAAAGAAAGAACAAGGATGACTGAGTTTAAATACAGCTCCCAAGAGAAGTAAGGATACTCTAGACATGCTTTACCACAGTGTTAATACACAGCTGCATCCACCACAGTCTGACCCCAGGTAACAGTGATGTCTCATCAAGATGACCTTGAGCCCAGCACAAGCTCCTGAGAAGTGAAGAAAGAGGTGACAAAGACCACTGCTGAAGTCAGAACCCTGACAGCCAAACTTTCATGGTTTTGAAGGCAAATAATAGAAGGTAAGACTAAGGATAGTATGTGATAAATGGTGAAGGAATAGAAAGGTAGTTGTAGGGCTAGTGTTATTTTAAAGATAGAGTAACTAAACTGAAAAAGTAGCAATAAAAGCTGAAATCCTTACACTATAAAGACAAGAAAAAAGGAAAGATTATTTATTTTATTTGTAGATCCTTTGGATCCTGTCTTATCTGCTTACAATACTGATGTAAAGTAAATTTTAGACAGCTGTCAGACCTGCTTTACAAGTGAAGAAAAAAAAGAACAAAAAAGAACTCCTGTATATGCTGGGGCTTGCCTATACGCTACGTGAGAAAAGTGGTGTGGTAGTTTTGAGATGTGCAAGTACTCCAGTTAGTTACAAGAAAGACAATGCTGATAATCTTATACAAGAAGGAAAGACCAACATGGAAAGAGTTCAGGAAGACAGCGGCTGTAACACACCACTATTTCAGTTATAAACTGAAGATGCAAATACGTAGAGAATTAGTGAAGTTTATATACCTGAATGTCTGCACAGCCTATTCACATTCAGATCAAGCATTCAGCTTTCTGCAAAGAAAATTATTTTCACCAAAGAGGTCAGCTTAATCTGTAGATGTACATGTGGTCTGCACATAGGGTCTGTACATAGTTCAGAAACTCATGACTTGTTAGTCTTAATCCCCTACTCAAATTGGTAGTTCATATGTTATACAAATACATTAGTAATTATTTTTTTCATTTGTACAGGTAATAAATTATTGACATTACTTAAAACTGAGGTCTTTTTCCTTCTTATCTTCTTCTTTTCTTCTCTCTCTTTCCTTCTTACCCTTTTTTTTTCCTTATATTTATCTTAATTATCCAGTTTCCCTATATTTCTAGTTCTCTAAGACAGAAAAAGGAGCAGCAGTTTAATATCTCTCTTTTCCTCTGCATCAGGAAGAAATTCTTATGATGACTGTTTATTGGAGTTTAACAAAATTCAAATACTCATTTAAATAATTACTCTCTCCTTTTTTTTCCCCTTACCTTCAGCCAATCAATCATGAACTGCTGCTCCCTAGTTGCTTTTAAAATGTACATTGATATTGACTTTAAAATTAAATGGGAACCTAAGTCTCTTACTGAGTTTATTTACAATTTAAGGAATTGTTCAACATGAATAAATGTATCAGAACCAGACATTAAAAAATTACAGGTTTCTTTTTTATTTCTTGATCAATTATGATCAAGAAATAAAATGTAAATTGTGTTATATGTGTAACTTTCTCATTTTGTCAACAAAAAACCGAGTTTGTAGAAAGAAAACTAGCAAGAGCTTTCAAATTACATTAGAGAGTGATTATTTACTGTACAATTTGCATTATTTACTGTTAGCTTGCATTATTATTGGCTAGAAAACACTTTTAGACTAGCCTGTGAATCTAATTCATCCCACTAATGCTGCTTTTAAAGTTGTGAATGTGTAGGTCATTGTAGGATAGGAAAGGATGTGGGTTTCTTCTAAACATGCTGTGGGGAAGTTTCACTTTGGCTGCTTTTAAAAGATTGCCTACATTTCAGTTCTAGCAGTGATTAGAATCCAGTGTTCTTGTCTAAATTCTAGACAGCAGAGTTATCATCTCAGTAATAAATGAAGGTGATATAAAACAAATTTCAGCAAACAACATTTTTAGCAAAGGCAATCATAATACCTGGTTGAGTTTTACCTCTTCAAAACATTATACTAAAGTTAATTATGTTTGTTAATATATAATTGATATAATAAATATCAATAGCATGATAAAAAACATCTCCAGTCATTCTCTTTGGCTAATCCTGGGAAGAAATATGTGCTTTCCAGCCTCTGTGTTATGTGTTCTGACAAAAAATTTGAGCTACTGGGTTGTGTGGGAAAATCCTCCCTTAGTAGATCTTCATGCAGTTTGTGAAACCCATTTTACCCCCAACCTCAGCAGTTAAGAACCAGTTTATATAATCCACCAGAATGGTGGAATGGAGTTTAACAAAATTCAGGCAGTCATTTAAGTATTTAATTTCTATTATACTTTTCCTTGCCTATTGTTAATCAATCACTCTCCATTCTATAATGAGATCAGACAAACTAACTTTCAGAAGCTACATTAAAAACTTCAGCTACACTAAAACAAATGCAAAATAAAAAAATAATAAAAAAAAAAGAGGCAGCTGAATACTCACATTCTGATATGGAAATGAATTCTTAGACTTAACTAAATGCATTAACTTCAGCACTCATAAATTATCAAAACTTGCTTGGTAGTTAATATGATATGGAAACACAAATGAGCTGTATTACGATAACATTAAATATATAGGCATGCATATAAATGTATGTTCCTTTGGACTAAAGTTGTTAGTTACTTGGTCATGTTCTGCAGATTCTTTTTCATTAAATCTTTTCCTTTCAGCTTAAAAACAAAGAAAATCCTGCATAATTTCTTTAATACTATAGAGCTAATGAAGCATTGCTAAGAATTTTAATGAAAGCTTTCAAGAAAAGAAATAAATGTAGATTACTTCCATATATTTGAGAGAAAATGAGTAAGACCAGTAATAGCTTGAATTTAAAGTTTGAAAAATATTTTTTCAGCATTTTATAATCCCTTTAAAATTGCTTTTAATCTTTTCTCTGTTTACTAGTGAGTCAGAAACTACATTCTGAATTAAAAAGATGTGATCTAAAAGCCATCTGCAAAAGTGTAATCTTTATTAGCATTCTGATCTTTTCTTGTTTTAAAGAAACGCTCACACTGAAAATTCACATTATTTACTCTTTGTGGCAAGGGAAGAGGTATAACTTTGTGTACTTGTAGATGTGCAGTAATTTTTGAGAGTGATAGGACAAAAATCCTGATTCTTAAAACTGAACACAGAAATTACAACTAACTGAGATCCTTTCTCCTTCTCCATCTATTTTAAACAAACTTAAACCAACCCTGTGCTCTTTAGCCTTCTGGGAAAGTTACTTGGGAGAAAGGACAGATTTCCACCTAGCTGCAATCTCCTTTCAGGTAGTTGCAGAGAGAGACAAGATCTCCCCTGAGCCTCCTTTTCTCCAGAATAAATAGCTCCAGCTCCCTCAGCTGCTACTCATCAGATTTGTGCTCTAGACTCTTCACCTGCTCCTTTGTCATTTTCTGGACATGCTCCAGAGCACCTTAATTATTTTTTGGATTGCCACTCCAAAATCCTTGTTGTTTCCTGGTTTTCATTAAAAACAACAAGAGAAATAATGGCATACCTTTGCAAATTATTCTTCTGCACTATTTAATACCTGTATTTACCTAAGCCATCAAAAAAAAATTTTCTAGTGACAAAACATTTAAGTATCTCTGCAAGAGATTAATACCAAACAATTAGCAACAACTTCACAAAATACTTTTTGAGCTATTCAAGGCTTATGATATTAAAATCAATGCACAACAGTTTCATTCTTGTAATTAAATTCACTAGAAATAATAATGTGATAGCATTTTTTAAGTGGAATTCGGTAAAGCATATTATAAAATCCTGTTTTCGGATGTGTTTTTTGATCATAAATTTTGAAATGCAACAAATTGACAGTTTTGATTTCAGCCTGTTGAAAATTAAAATGCTGTTTATCTTACTGCTATCTTCTATTTGGTTGTGGAGGTACAGTTCTATTAATTCCTTACTCTGAGACTGAACAGTCTCTCAGGAGTCTTGCAGGAATAAAGTGATTTTCAATTGAGAAGGCTCACTTATATATTTATGTTACAAATGAACTGCAGTTTTGAAATGCATCACTAGACTTTCATGGCAAACTTTAGATTCTCTCCTTCAACAAGAGAAGGCTGAAGAAGCTGTAGAATTGCTCTATGTGTTTTAGCCATGTAGGCATAAGGAAAAATCAGAAATACACGCTTTTATTGTAAGAATTATGCAAAAGAATAAAATGTGGATTTATAGCTATTCAAATTAATAAAAATATTTTCAACTTTAATTAATGTGCAAGAGGTCAAAAATTGTGTCCTCCGTGTGTAATACATCTTATTTTATTAAAGCATTATTTTCATTACTGCTGTGTATGAATGTGCATACTATATGTTATATCTGAACTCTGTGCAGTGTAGTATTGCTAGTATTAAATATACTGATACAGGTTTTACTTCAAAATGTGTCACTGAAATCTTCATTAATCAAATTTTTAAAAAAAGAATATTTTGAGGCATGTGGAATTACTTTGCCAACTTTTAACTGTATTGTGTCTTAAGAATATTCATTATTTCATTGGAGAGCGCACATAATTTTTAAATCTGAAAGTTCAAATTAATTCACCAAAACAACACTGAAGATAAGATTTCTTCTCATTATTAGAGAAACAAATCAAAGCTTGTCAAGTCCATGGACACCAGAATAACTAGAATGACGTTCAAGTATGAAGGAACAGAGAAAGTGAGAGTGGTAGAAAGGAAGGTAATGAACTCAAAGCAAATGTATGTCATACTGTAAACTAGTATCTGTATATGGTCTCAAAATCTATAGAATAAAATATATTTGATTTTGATATTATGTCCTCTTGAGGCTGTAACACAGTACATAACTGCTATAGAATTACATTTGAAAAGATAAGGTGTTTGGCTTGCATTTTAAACAGATTTAAAATGAAATGTCTACAATATATTGAATAACTATGGGGGTAGTAATACCTCCCTTTTTAAGTGGCTTGGATTTCATATCACACCATGTATTTGTGCAGCCAGACAGTCTCTCTTTGAATATTTGTACCCTAGTGTAATTAGGTAATTAAATTTTTTTGGCAGTGAAGTCAAACTCATATGGAAACTCCATGTAACATAGTTGCATTTCATCTAGTTGTCATATTTCTGCTTCAGAGAATATTTCTTCATCCTGTGGTGTAAGTTTCCTTGATAGCTTTTGAACAGCTGTCAAGTAAAATTTTATTTCTAGATATTTCCATCACCTTCCAAATCAACTGTTGATTCTCAGCTAGTGGGAGCAGAATATGAAATATCTCATACTCCCAGTTATGTAAAATCAACAAAGTCATCCACTCAGCTGGTCTACTGGTACCCACGGTCAGCAACAGGAACTCAGACTTGGACTCATATTATTGGCAGTTCATGTCAAATCATAGGGAAGAATCAAATTAGGTAATGAAAGAACAAGCCATGCTGTGGTAGTAAACATACATATCAGTAAAGAAAAATTCAGCCATAAGCAGTGGGATTCTGCCTAACCTGACAGAAACTTTTGAAGTTTAAATGCATGCAAAAAAAGAATAATAATAAAAATTATAATAGCAATAAAAACAACAATAATAACAGCTACATGACACAAGATAATCAATGGGAGTGAATAAGAAATGACAACAGACAACAGTAAATCATAATATCAGCTATTAATTAAGAAGTTGAATTAAGAGAAGGCAGAATTAAGAGTTGAATGCAATTATGACCCAATAGACAAATTAAGAAGTGTCCTAAAGGGGAAGTTAATTCTAACTATGACTTTTAAATCACACTTATTTCTCAAAGAACAAACTAAGTATTCACAAGGAAGATTTAAATACATGCCTGAACAAGAAAAACAAGTATAATTCTTGTAAGGTTAACAGATGAGAGGGCCTGGGAAGATGAGGAAAAATTAATGATTCTTGCTATCCTGTTCACTCTAGGTTGTCATTTATAGAGAAAAACATGCTAACACAAGATAATTTTTATCCTCCCTTTGTTGAAAAACAAATTATTTAAGTTATATATCAGAAGAAATCAAAGCAAAGAGGAAAAAAACTACTCTTTACATGAAATTCATAGTTCCATTTTTGTTTTCTTCACAAGATCATGACTTGTACGCCTGAATTTTTATTCGGAATAAGAAATAATCAAATATATAAGAATATATGTAATATATATAAAAAAGCTGTTACTCTTTATCTAAAAGCTGTAAACACTATGAACAGCTTGTAGTAACAGGTTTTTACAACCTAATCAGAATAGAAAACAGTCATGTCTGAACTCTTATAGGCAGGCAAATATGCATACATATATATCTATAAAAACAATGAATATACATATATTCTCACTGAAAAAATCTGGCTATTGTTCTGATAATTTTAAACAGGCTGTAATACTATAGTCACTATATAAATATAGCTTAATTGCCAGTCTCACTATATAGTATGCAACTTTCTGGATATATAGAAATAGAGAGAATATAGAGGAAAATTCTTTAATTAGGCTTTAATAATAGCTTTTTTAACTTAGTAAATATTCCCTGATATCAGATCCTAATTACTACTTTAACCAATGCAATGGGTTAAGGCCCATGTCCATGAAGACAGTTGTCTGTATGGGCACATACCTCAAACCTCCATGGAACATGGCTGCATTTCATCTAATTGTCATATTTCTTCTTCAAAAATTATGACTACATTGATAGATTTTGAATAGCTGTCATGTAGAGTTTTGTTAGAAATTTGCTTTTTTTGCTAAATTGTCTAATTTTTTTTCTCCTCTAGACTCATTATCTTCTGTCAGTCTTTTGCTCTGCCACAACTCAGCCCAGTTGCTCCTGAAAGGTCACAATTTTCTACCCATATATGAGAGATTAAGCAAAAGATAGTATCTACATCCCAGAGTTTTGGGAGTTTTCCCTGTATTTTCTGTGAGGAAGGTCTTCCAAAGTTAATTTATTTTAAATCAGCCCCTTATGAAATGAGTACTTCTGTTCGATATCTGCCAACTGATAACAGCAAGAAAGCTTTTCACTTCCTCTGTTTCTTCCTCATTAACACTAGTCAAAAATACAGTTATGACTTAATAGAGGAGATACATAATGAATAATTAAAGTTAATAATGTAAATAATATTTTTGTTCATGAACAGACAAACTGGATCCAATCAACTATAAACAGAATGCTGTGCCACAAACACATCACATACATTCAATTAAATTATATACTGGAACAAGATAGTTTTCTTGATATCTCACAATGTAAGAATTTAAGCCTGGATTACAGATCCTTTGCCTCTGTAACTGGCTCTTTAACAACTCTGATAGTTGCCAAGAACCTACTCCTCTTGGCAACCCACATCTATCCTGAGCTGTAGGAAAAGAGCAAGACAATTTTTTCCTGTAACTTATGCTATAAGTTGCTCTTTGCTGACCTATTATTATGGGTTTAATTTATCATAACCAATAAAGACTGGGAGTTAGCCATAAGGAATTGTACTTGCTTATGCCTAAAGTCAAGCCAAGACTTCCCACTGTGCATTTAATTGATATTTTAATGAACACTTTAATGCAGTGGAAATTAATCAAAGTAGCACCTAAACTTGTTGTGAATAAAAGCATGTATATGGCAACCATAGCAATAGAGTGAGACTCTCCCTTCAAATTGTGTAGTATTTTCTAGCAATTTAGTATAATTTTATAATTAGAAATAAAATGTGTCCATAAAAAGTAATTCAAAATGGAGAGATGAAAACAGAATAGGCAAGAAATATTCCAACTACATACCATAAAAACTCTTTGCCTTTTCCAGACATTAATGACTTTCTCTCACTAATCACCAGTAATAAGTCAAACAAGGACAACCATACCTCAGTTCAAACACTCGCTTTGATTTTGATTTCACAAACTAGCTCAGGAGATTTTGTTTGATTAATTGTGCTTACATCTTTAATTGATTTAAAATGCATATATTTTGTAGCTTATAATGTAAACCCTAAATTACCATTTTCCCATACTTGCCCATCCTCAAGGGTTCAAATACAGTTTAAGCTTCTAGAATTAATCGAGAAAAGTAATGCTGTCAAGAGAAATACGACCATATAGGACAAATTTGGCTGTGCTCATTCTGTCACTCTTTTCTCTCTTTTTCATAACCATAAAACAGAATTAGACATTACAGTGCAAAATATTGTTTACGGAACATAGATTTTTAAACATAAACTACCTAGTGTCAGGAAACTCAGAAATTAAATTTCTTTTCTGATTTGTTTCATGTTCTGCCTTTTCCTTCATCTTTTCCTTCCAAATATGATTTTACCCTTTGGTGAAGTTGATGATATAATAGAATTGTTCTACTCTTGCTTATAAGTTAAAATTCACCATATGTTTCCTAAAGTTTTCATTAAGTGGTATAAGTAATGCTAATCCCTTAGATTCATATCCAGCAAACATAGAAACAATCACTTGTATTAGTATTATTAATATTATTAGTACTGGTTTCTACAGAGAATATTATACATAATTGTATTTTGAAAGACAGTAAAAGATGAGGTAATGCTCAAAAAGTATGTATAAAAATCAGCGTATATTTACAGTATAATTTGCAGGCATTAGTAGGAAAGGAAGAGAGAGATTGGGAAGTAATATTTTCCTTAAAAAAATCACATACACTTTGACACAAAATATGAAGAAGTCTGTACAGTAATTATGAAGATATGGAGGAATATATACATGCTCTCCTAGGGAATTGATGTCATCACAAAACATATGAGAACATAGATTGATTATAGAACATACAGTGAATTTCAGAGCACGGATGCTACATTGTAGTCTAAATATATAAAATATTCCTTTTTCCAGTGATTTGCTCATTTAGATTACTTGCAACACAATTTTTTGTTTTTCAAGCAAATATAAAAGGTGAAATGGTAAAAAAAAAAATTGAAAAGAAAAGATCAAAGGCAACATAATGGTTAAATACTCCTTTCAGTTGTTTTGCAGTGCTGCAGAATTTACCAAATCTCCCTGGTGTTTCAATTGATCAGGCCTTTCCCCTGAAATGCCTCTGTCGTATTTACTACAAAGACTTCTAGTGCAAAGTACAAAATATTCTTTAGTTAAAGACAAGTTATTGGTACTGTGACTGTAAATGTATTTGACTACAAGATATATGAACAGGCATTCAGCTGATTGAATGCTTCTTCTAGTCTTAATAAATTTATGAGCTTTCTTTTCACAGTTTATTCTCCATCAGGACACTTTTCACAGGGCTGCTGCCTAATCAGCCTGATTCCAGTCTGTGGTGTAAGAATGCATATTAGTATTTGTTGTAGTATATTGGGATCTTGTTGCTCCATTTCTCCAGGCTTTTGAGGTACCTGTGGATGTCAGCACTTTTTAAGCGTTCCAAACATCTGTGCCAACTTGGTCTCACTTTCAAATGAGGGGGGAGGGTGCTTACCAGCCTGTTGTCCATAGCATTGCTGAAAATCATAAATTTTTGGCTTGTTTTGGTGTTTTTGTTGGTTTTGGCACAAGGCATATAGTTGAAACAGAAACACTTTAGAACAACAGTGAATTTTTAGAGCAAATTATTCACTGACACAGTTTCTAAACCTATGCACTCTTGTAAAGTATTAAAGATGCTTCTCTACTTTTCTAATGATTCAAAATTGTACTAGTTTGAAAGCAAACCAGTGGGAGATCCCAGGTCAGAAATACAATTTAACAGGAAAATTAAAATACAATAATACAGAAACACTAAGAAGTCAGAATACAAGCTGACACCCTGTTGGTCACGATCTTGGTTGCAGTTTGATTAAATGGTGGCTGCAGTCCTGTTGAAGTGAGAGATGTGATTCTGTTGAAGCTGTGATCCTGTAGAAGGGTCTGGTCTTCCTCTGAAGGTCCAGGAGTGGTTATGTAGCTCTTGTCCTCTGGGAATGCAGTGGATAAGGCCACTTGTGGTGTTCCAAATCTCAGATTATATCCAGGTAGGAATTTTTGGTTCCTCCCCCTGGGTGAAGCATCTCACATTGGGATGATTTAGTTTTTTTTATGGGTTATGTAGTGAGACTTGATGGCCCATTAATGGAAGATATCTCCCTGGAAGGAGTTATGAGGCATGGTCATGGAAGAGATAACAAACATTGCCCCACCTGGTTTTAACAGATGGTGATAGAATACATAACTTTTGGTTGTATCTTACGTTGTAACCTAAGACAACAGTATGCTATTCATTGCATATTATAAGACCAGGCAATGAAGAATGTGGAACAACAGAATAGCATAAAAAAAAGGTTGTGTTTAAGTTTTTTCTTTTGGAGAAAGAGGGGGAAAATTGCCAAAGCTATTAGAAAGGCAAAATAATTGGACAGACTGTGAAAGCACTATATCTGGTTTATTTATTAATAATTAGATATTTTATTTATAAATTTTTTGGCTGAACAATACCACATTTTTTTATTAGTGGAGACCTATATTTTGTCTAACAGCGTGGAATCTCACATACAAAAAGTAATACAGGTTTGGGTGGTTTTTGTGTGTGTCTGTAATTCTGCAATTTCATTTTCTCTGTGTTTCCAGTTTTTTTCATATCTCTTAGTTGCGACAGTACAGAAAGGTTTGCAGCTTATAATTGCAAGTAATCAGATGGAAAATCTTAATTAATTTGCATGCTTGTGCCACTTCTGTTTTCTTTTGGGACAGTAATTCTGTCAGCATCTCAAAGGAAATATCAGCATTTGAACTAGTCTGTAGTAGTTCTGGACAATAGAATAATAAATTTCAGGAAATGCTCCACTATTTACTTGACAAATAGAAAACTGTGCCAACAAGACTTAAAATATCGTATTCAAGCTGTAGATCCTTTTTCAAGCTGTGTGTTAACTCAGCATGAGGGGTATTTTGAAGACATCCCAGAAAAGCTGTCACTAGAAGCTAGAAGAACTTTAGGCTTTACTGCTTGCTTCTCACAAGGATATATGTAAAAGTTTACCGTCAGCTCCTGTTTCAAATTAAATAAGGAATAAAATTCAGGTCTGTCTCCCACTTTTCTGCTTAAACCACTAAATATCTGCAAGTGTGAGTGCATCTTAGAAGTGTAGTCAGAAGCCATGGGAATTTAAGGAGGTTTTTCAAGATTTTTCAAGTTGTTTGCAATAGTTTGCAATAGCAATTAGATTCTATACTTATGAAACTGTGAATTTACCTTTTAAAAAGGTTTTTCCGCAACAATGCTACCAATCCTTTGGAAGTTCCAGACACTACTTATACACACTTAATGGAGAGTTATTTCAGCCTTATATTACTACATCCGGTTAATGCCACCTTGCCTACACTTACATTACTGTTTTGAAAGTGTTGAGCTGGTCATACAAAGTCACAATACTGACTAAAGTACAATGGCTTTTTTCAGGGTTTTTTTTTTGTTGGTTTTTTTGGGGGGGGGTTTGGTTTTTTTTTTTTTTTTCTTTTTTTTTGGTTTTGGTTTTTTTGTGTGTGTGCATGGACCTGAGCTTCAGTGACCTGAAGAGGTGGGAGGGCTGTCTTTGGGAAACTCCTCAGTCACTGCAGGGACAATCAGAGACCTACACGTAGCACAAAGAATCAATTCAGCCTGAAGAGAGTTATTTTTTTTTTTTAATCCAGAAAAATGCCCATGCAATGACTCTTTACCCCTTGAGTTCTAGCTGATACAATCTAAACAAACATGACAAGACATGACAAATGCTATTTCTGCAATATAATTTCAGATATCACTTCTGAGAAAAAACATATATATAGTAATAGCTGTTGTTTGTTTTCCAGCTGCATACACAATTTGTCAAGGTTAATATTTAGTACTACCTGCGCATGCTGCCCTATTAAAAGTCTTCACTGAATCATTGGAAATAAGGCATTATGGTAAGTAAATAATTTGCTCCATTCCTATAGCTCTGCCTTTTGGGAATTATTATTTAAATTACAAAATATTTGTTGTCAACATAATGAAGAGGTTTGCTTGGTTGTTGCATCCCAGGTTTGGGTTCAGATTAGGGGTTCTGATATATGTTAGTTAGCCGATTCTGTGTACCCCTGCACACCCCCCATGTTCCCCCCCTCTGTGGTGGTCCACTCTGGGTCTCTTACCATTGGAGCATCACCACGCCAGTCCTGTAACCACCCCCTGTCCACTCCGGAGAGTTCGGTATCTGTTACCCCATCCCCGCAACCCCATTTGTCCCAGAGCCCTGTGTCCACCCCTGTCGCGTCCCCGTTGGTTATCCCAGTCCACGCCACTCCCCCATAGCCTGCCGCCATTGGGCGAGGGGGGCTTCCACCCCCCTCAGCCCACGCCCTATAAAATCCCACACGTCCCTGTTCCCAAGGCCATTTTGTCCACGCGGCACTGGGGAGTGAGCCGCGGTTTTCCACTGCAGCTCCCCGCAGCCATTAAAGCTTTCCAGCCGACCTCATGGACAGACTGGACATTCCTTCCCTCTTTGTCTCGCCCCCCACATCAGCAGCAGAATGCAGCCAGCCCCACCCCAGTGTGCGGAATGCAGCAGCGCCTGGGAGAAGCAACGCCCCAGTCCTGCCGAGAAGCAGTGCCCTTGCCGGGCTCTCCGGAGCTGCCCGGGACCAGGGAAAATGACGCAATGCCGCAAGTGACGCCCAACGTAGGGGCCATGGCCAGCAGAGTCGCCGGCGCAGGTAGAGATTCACTGCTAAGGCTAAGCACGCCACCAACCAGCGAGTGCTGCTGCCGAGCCGAGCGAGCTGTGGTCCATGCCGGAACAGTGCTTCATGCTAGACTGAAAACGGGAGCGCAGACTCCCCAGAGTAGGTCAGTGAAGACTCCACCACTCCCAAGGAAAGTATGCGGTGCTTTCCCTATGTGGGAAAGAAAGCACAACTTTTCACAGCCGCGGAAATCCAGAGAGAAGCCGCTTCCCAGGGAATGAGGACCCTGGATGCAGTTTTTGTTTGTGGAGATTCCGGTTTGGTGAGTATTAGTGGCAGGGACGGACCCGATTAATACTCTCCTTCAGGGTGGTGAGTTTAGCTGCGTTCCTGGGGCGAGGGGGCGCACCGTGCACAGTGCGAGCGGCAGCGACCAGGGTCTTTTGACTTTTTTGGGTTTTTTCCACATTTCCTGCACCCAGGGGTGAGATTGTGTGGGTGGAAATAGCATGGGGACTATGCTAACCACTCAACAGAAGGAATTCAATTCCCAAATTATGGAAATCCAATCGGTAAAGGGCCCTATTCCCAAAAGTTCTGTTAAGAGTTTTGTTCAATGGCTGTGCTTTTCCTTCCCTCACGTGTCCGCGGGGGACACTCGCAAAAAGGAGTTTTGGAAGGTGGGAGCTTCTCCGTCGCAGCTCTACACAACAATAAAAGCTCTCCAGCTAGCCACACGGACGAACTGGACATTGCTTCCCTCTTTGTCTCGCCCCTCGCGCCGGCAGCAGTACGCGGCCAGCCCCACCCCGGTGTGTGGAATGCAGCAGTGCCCGGGATGAGCGGCGCCCCGGTCCCGCTGAGAAGCAGCGCCTTTGCCGGGCTCTCTGGAGCTGCCCGGGACCGGGGAAAAACAATGCTAAGCCACACTTGTTTTTTTGCATCTGAGAAGCTGTCCAACAAGGATTTCAGACGTGTAAGAGAAAGAAAAATTACATAATAGTCATAATTTCCTCAGATATTTTTTCTACCCTAAATCCTTTTAAATGAAATTTTAAAAAAAATCTGAAATGCACAGCAATGAGAGATAAATAGCAGTGGGATCTTGGTGTAATAGTGACATGCTCTAGGAGCTAAGAAGATATCAGTTAGCACCGTGTCAGGGTAGGCAATGAGCACAGGCAACTCAGCCTCTCAGAGGGTTGTGAAAACCTGGGCTCCCACAGTAGTGCAAAAGGTGTAAATCTGAGAGTTCCCTGGAGTTATGTGGTGGTACATTCCTACTCCCCTGCCTTTTTCAGTCTACACTATGATCTGAGAAATGCTTGTTAGGCTTTGGCCTTGATGAACAGTGCCTGGGCTGAGCTCCTCCTGAGCTTCTTGGAAGCACTGTCTGCTCCCAGGAACTCATGCTACCTAATGAGCTCCTGCTTTTTTTTTAATTTTTATGAACAGCCTTTGAAACTTTATTTTTGCCTGAATGTCATACCATCCTTGTTCCCACACATTCACAGAAAATTGCCAATCCAAAATACAGCAAGGATGAAACACTGCTATAATTAAAGCCCCCTCTCTTGCGGCCCTATAAACAGCAGTCCAAAACAAGACCCTTTGAGCTCTCCTGCACCACAGCAGACTGTGACCAACAGCCTCCCTCTGAGTGGGACGCCTCTCAGAGCCAACTCACTCTCAAATATGCCGTGCTTGGAAGGTTGCCAGACAACGATGAATCCTGGGCCAATAACCCCACTTCTCAGGGCTCAATCCTTTGGCTTCAATGCACAGGCATATGAAGTATTTCACTATTTTTAGGGGAAATTTTCACAGCTACCTTGCACTGGCTCCTTATGTCTGCGTGCATATGTTATATCAAATATGGGAGAAATGCTGCTCTCCTAGATGTTTAAGTACATTAGATATCTAAGTAAGGTAGGCCTGTAATTAAGTTACTGTTGTGATACAGTAAATCCTATATGAATCCTTTGCTAAAGTGTTAAGCTCAATTTAAGTTAAACAATGTTAAGTTTCAGTGTTGTTAATCCTTTGAGTATTTTTTTTTATCTTGCCCTTTCTATCCTTTTGTCACACACACAGAGACATAGACACAGAGAGGTAGTTCTCAGTTTGTTTTAATTTGGTTTGATTGACTGGATTTTTGTTGCTTTCTTGGTGTGCATTAGGATGTAGTAGAGTGACCCTTGCCAATGAACTTTCTCCTGCTGTTGCTTTTATGTTAAATCTGTTTTTACTGATACCTATCCCAGTGAGTCTTTAAGTGATCTAAAACACTCATTTTTAACAGATTACAGTGTGACTACTCCTTGCAGTAGCAGGCCAGTTTCTGCAAAGTTTCTCAGGCCTTATTTGGTTTAGCATGCTTTGTATGCAAAATCCATAATCTTCATTTTAGTCCTTTTCCTAACACTATTTTGTTTGAGGCTGCTTGTATGGTTTCATTCTCCCAAGCACATCTTGTAAGGCTCAGAAATTAGTTGTTACAGGAATGCTGCAATATTCACTACAAAAATCTCAATTAATATTCATTGCACTTTTCTTGCATATAAGAATTAGACAAAATAAAGAGTCTCCAACTGGAAAGGCAGACTTTGGGATTGAAAATTCTAAATTATCAGGAAGAGTGAAAGACACGGTTTTCTTCATTTTGATTGGTACTAATAAATGAGAAAAAATATCCAATAATTTACTATATTACTTTAAGTAATTTAAATATGAAAAATATTCATATAAAGCTGTTTGTTAATATCTAAAGAAATAAAATGAAACAATTTTTAATTTGGCATAGAAGACTTTCTGTGTAACACAATATGACAAAACAGCAGTCAGTAAATTTTAAAGTAATGCCAGTAAATGTCACATTCCACTCTCACATTGTTCAAAGAAGTAACAGAATTTGTCATTTTTCAGACCTGGAACTCCTTTCTTTCTTTCTTTTTACAAGACTTCATCCAAGCTAGCGAGGCACTTAAGTTTTAGTTTTTGTCCTGAATCATGAACTTTCATGCACTACCACAGCTAACAATCATTTCCTTTGATATATCCATTATAGACAATATCCTGAATCTCTGTAGGGTCTATCAAAATAAAATGAAAGTGGTACAGTCATACATCATGCAGGATTCACTCAATTTTTCCCTGAAAATATAATGGCCCTCTGTGCATATAGTATTTAAAGTAATGAATAAAAACACAGTGAAATACAAACTCTGAAATTAATGTCTTCACAATGTGAAGGGCAGAATTTTAGTTTGGGCACATTTATAGATTATATTTTATTGAATTTTAATTTATATACTCCAGTATATTTGTAGGATGTTTAAGCTGTAGGGACACTGGGCATGTCAAACTGGAAATATGGAAGCCATTATTCCTCACTTAAAGGTACCTCTAATAATTGTATATTGCCAAAAAAACTGTTACTGGGATTACCTAAAGAGAGAGTCTCTATCATGCTAGTGAAGTGAGCAGTTCTCAGAGAAAGCTTCAGTAAGATCTTAGTCGAGTTTGGTTCTCTGTGTCTGCTTATTTGTGTTGGAACTTATCAACCACCATCTTTTTTATTCACAAATTATCCAGCTGAAGTGAAGTCTGAATGATGGAGGAGATTATTTCTAGAGTTTCACTGGCTGCTACTACATAGCTGTTCTACAAAAAAATATTATCAAAACAGCTGTGCATATAGGCTGCATGACTGTGTCTGAGAAGGATCTCTAAGACTAGAGTGTGGATGAGGATGGTTTCATTCCCAATTATCCTTCACATTTCAGATTATCTTCCTATATATGTGGGTCCTACATCATGTGTAGTTAGGTGGAGATAACAGGCATTATGGAGGTGGTGAATTAATCATTTAACATTTAGAAGAAAGAGAAATTGGCATGGGAAGAAAATGGAGCCCACAATTACTGTTTTCATAGGCTTTGATGATCTAGTCCATATTTTTGTTATCTCTAACTACTCTCCTTCCAAATATGCTATGAACTCTACAGAACTTGTTGAACAAAACATTGATATAAGTTATCTAAATATCTCACTGGTATCTCCAGTGTTAACTTCTTTAGCAGGAATGGGGGAAGAAATTCCATCTTTAGGCAAGGGCCATGAATTATGGAACAATTTGGATCTGTGCCTCTGTCGTGACGATACAACTTTGTTGCATGATATATTAGACCTTTTCTCTCTTTAAGTTATGTCAAGTAGTTTCTCACTTTTATGACCCTGTCTTCAAATATCAATCCTACCAGCAGCTTACCTTTTTGAAAATCCACAGGAAAAATATTTCCTCCTTTTCTTCTAGCTCTTAATTTCTCCTTCCTTCTGCATTCTTAATCTAATGTCTGTCTAATGTGATTTTGGCTTCTTGTTTAGGATATAGAATTTGCTAAAGAAATTATACAAAATGCCATATTTTACCAATCAAACATTCCACAAGGAACATTTATTTTTCCTATTCATCTTTGCAAAAGTTTTAAATTAGGCACTTAATCACTCTTCATAACATCTGCAAGTCATTTGGCTGAGCAACTTTCTCTATTTTTATCTATTTTAGCCAGCTAAGTGGTGTAAAATGGAAGTGTAACACTAAAATGTATTACTGTATTAGCTGAACCACATATATTTAAACTGATGGATATAGCACAATCATTCCAATTTTTAGATTAATTAGTTGTAGACTTACTGGTGTAAATAATTTAGCTGGTATAATTAATAGTTGGACAAATCACAGAATCACAAAATCACAGAATATGCTGAGTTGGGAGGGACCCATAAGGATCATTGAGTCCATTCCTGGCCCTGCAAAGAACCATCCCCAAGAGTCCCATCACATGCCCAAGAGAATTCTCCAAACTCTTCTTGTACTCTGTCAGTCTGCTGTGACCACTTCCCTGGGGAGCCTGTTCCATTGCTCAACCACCCTCTGGATGAAGAACCTTTTCCTAATATCCAAACTAAACCTCCCTGGACACAACTTCAGGCCATTCCCTTGGGTCCTGCCACTGGTCACCAAAAAGAAGAGATCAGGGTCTGCCCTCCTCTTCCCCTCACAAGGAAGCTGTAACTACTATGAGGTCTCCCCTCAGTCTCCTCCAGGCTGAACAGACCAAGTGACTTCAGTACAGCTTCCCCTCAAGGCCCTTCCCCAACTTTGTTGTCCTCCTTTGGATGCTCTCTAATAGTTTAACATCTTTCTTAGATTGTGGCATTCAAATGTGCCCACCAGCACTCAAGGTGAGGCCACCCCAGTGCAGAGCAGAGCAGGACTCCCTTGCTCCGCTGGCCATGCTGGGCCTGATGCCCCCCAGGACAGGGTTGGCCCTCCTGGCTGCCAGGGCACTGCTGGCTCATATTCATTGGAGCTTCACTGATATATACATCTTAGGGTCTGACCAAGTATTTGTGAACTTTGAATAACATTCCCTTGTGTGATAAATTTCCATTTTAAAATACAACACAGGAAGCAGCACTATTTTGCAGCTCAAATGTAATGTGATACATAACAGGACTATACCCTTATCTATTTGCTTGCTCTTCATTATCCTGTAATGAACTAATTCACAAATAATACATCTTATACAAAACACTACAAACCACAGTGAAAGTATGATGAGTGTTATATGAATAATTTTGTTTATTCTCAGCTCTGCAAAAGATATTTTCTATAGAAACAAATAGCATTAATTTTTAACATTTCTTGGCTGTATATTTTAGATAGATGTATACATACACACATATATATTACAGATATATGTATACATGCATTATGTACGATTATATATATGCATTTAAATACAAAAAAGAATGCAAATTTAATAAAGGTACTATAACTATTTCATTATCAACATATGAGGCATAACATAATGTGTTGTATATCAGATAAATGATACTTATAAATGAACCAGCTAAATGAATCAACTATGCCTTATTTGATGGGAAGGTGTCACCATGGCAGAGAGACAACAAAACCAACAACCTAGCTATCAGTTTCTACAGGAAGATCTAAAGATTAACTGATTTAGAGAACAAACACACACATTCATAAAGCCAGTCCTGTGGAAAGAAAATTAAGACTGTGTCTAGCTTATACACAGAGAATTTGAATGTCAGCTCTCAACTTGTATTTTCTATAGCTGAAAAATAAATTGCAGATTTAATTTCAATCCTCCATCTTTTATAAATATACAGGATACTTGAAAAAGAAGGCTGTAGGGAAGACCTAGACGACTTCACTCCCGGCTATTTTGCTACTGATTTGGCAGAGAAATTCAATCTATTCTTGGGACATATATTTACTCATAAAAATGTTACTGGTTGGATTAACTATTCCTGATATTATTTTAACTTGAAATGCTATTAGAGAAGGAAATTAATAAGTAAAAAAATCTTCAGTAGGAAATTAATAAGTAGACAAATCTTTAACCAAGATAACTGCTTGCAAATTATACTGACCATATCTCAATGGTGTCCGTATTTGTCATTAAATATTATGGCACACTTGAATATAAAGTGATTCTGACAGCAGAAAAGAGTTCTAGGTAAAATCAACAAGGGCAATGTTGACTGGAATGACAATCAGCTTCACACTCTCAGTCTTTCCTTTGTTAAAATGAAAATGTGCATCAAATCTTGATATTCTCAGCTATGGACAGAAGACTCTAAACATTCTCTGAACTTTTACTTGTCAGTTCACTCACATTTTTTGATTGCTTGGGGTATTAAATTTATTTATTTCAGTGCTAATACTGATTATTATCTTAATATTAGCTTTCATGCTAATATATATGCTTTATATGTGTGTACACATTCAAAGTGTGTCATGTAAAAAGTAGGAGCACATCCTTGTTGTAGTCAAGGTGCAACTACCATTTTATTCAACAGGAACTGCATGCCTCATTTAACTTTAATACTTTAAGTATGTTTTGTAGTTGTATATTTTCTATATGTCTTACAGGAAAGGCTTGACTTCATAGTCGGTAGTCATGTCATTCATAACTGGAGTGAAACTCATTGGTTGTGGTTCTGTTTCTCTGTTACTTTAGACAGACATATTTTGGCTTTGGTTTGTGTTGCCTTGTAACTTTTTTCCTCAGTTTTTACACCTGGACCTCATTAGGGTTGAGAATGTGATGTGTCTATGGGATTTGATTATATAAGAGGCTCACAGTACAGAAATTCTTCATAGACATGAAATCTGCTCAGTGTCTAGTTCTCTGAAATATTGCCAAAGGCTGAATTTTGTGAAGCGTGTTTTTAAGCTAGACCATTTTAAGGAATCACAGATGTTTTCTCAGACAGAGATTTTGAAATTTTAGGCACACACACATCTCATTAAATTATATAGAATTTAGGTGTCTAATTCCTTTGGACTACTCTGAAACTTCAAGGATTATTTATTGTTGAATTTAGATATATTGTAGTTCTACACAAGAGAGATGTGGGGATTGAGATCCCCTTAACAAATTAGTATAGCATATGAAGATTGAGAGGAAAACTTTATATTGCTCCAAATAAGTTAAAAGCTATGTGACAAATTCATAGAATCAGAGAATCGTAGAACGTTTGAGTTGGAAGGGGACATCAGAGATTATCAAGTCCAATCCTTCTGCCATGAGCAGGGATATCTTCCATTAGAAAAGACTGTCAAAGACCCATCCAGCCAGACTTTGAACACCACCAGTGGTGGAGTATCCACAATTTCTTTGGGCGGCCTTCTTCAACGTCTCTCCACCCTTGTCATAAAATATTTCTTCCCTGATTCCAACCTTTTTACCCTCTTACAGCTTAAAAAATATTGTCCCTTCTCCACTACAGACCTTAGAAAAAGTATTTCTTTGACTATTTCTTTCTCATAAGACGCCTTTGTATATTAAAAGCCACAATAATGTCTTCCTGAAGTCTTTTCTTCTCCAGGCTTAAAAACCCCAACACTCCCTCAGCCTTTCTTCAGAGGATAGGTGTTCTACTGATCACTTTTGTGTCTCTCCTCTGGACCTGCTCTAATAGGTCCATTTCTGTTGTTAATGAGGAGCCCAGAGCTGGATTCCTTACTCCAGGCCAAGTCTTATGAGAATGATGTAGAGTGGGAGAATCACCTTCTTTGTGGCCTAGTGTCCAGAATTTTTTTTTTTTTAACCCACAACACAATTGGCTTGTTGGGCTGCAAATGCATAATAATGGCTCATATCCACTTTTCCTCCCCTAGGATCCCCAAGTTCTTCTGCGCACGAATGTTGTCAGCAATTCAGCATCCAATTTGTATTGATACTGGGGATTGTCCCAATCCAGGTAATAGGTTGTAGCACTTAGCTTGGTAGAACTTCATTAATCCATTCCTGAACCTGTCAAGGTCTTCTGGAGGTCTTCCCTCTAACATATCAACCTCACTCAGCTTGAGTGAAACTTTCTGAGGGTGCACTATATGAGTCATTAATGAAAATATTAGAGAGTATTGGTCCCAGTATGAATGCTGAAGGAGACTTCTCCTTACAGATTTCCACTTGAACATTGAGTCGTTGATCGTAACTCTTTAGATTCTGCCATTGAGCCAATTCCCTATCCATCTACCTCTTCACCTATCAAACCCATTTCTCCAGTTTGGCAGCAAGAACGTATACCATATATATATACCATATCAAAGACCTCACTAAAGTCCTGATAGGAGTTATGAAATACTGAATCCTCAATACAGCATTTAAACCAATGAAAATAGCTAAAATAAAATTAGTTTCACAATAAGTATTAACCTGCTGCTGAATTGGAGTAGAGGAAATACAGCCACTAGAAAGCTGAAGTATGATGTAGTCCTCAAATTTGATAGTATATACATACACTATGGCTATACAGTTTGCTAAATACATAACAAGTAGACGTCAAAGTGCGTCATCAGTTACGACTTGAAGCTCAGACATCAGTCCTTTAGTGACTGTAGGTATCATCTAGGGAATAGAGTATCCAGCGGTAACAGAAGCAAGCACATCACAATGGATAGAGTTACTCCTAGAGGTTCCTTGAGATCTATTTTGAGGCCTTATCATCAGTCTTCATAGAACCATGGAATTATTAAGGTTGGAGAAGTACTGCAAGTTCTCCTGCAAGTCCAACCATTAACCCCAGCACTGCCAAGTCCATGACTAAACCATGTCCTGGGCACTACATTTCCAGAATTTTTTGAACACTTTCAAGGTCAGTGGTTCCACCATTTCTCTGTGTCACATGAAAAGGGGAGATTTACTCAAGCCCTTATAATGAATCTGTCAGTATCCCGGGAAAGCTGAGACACTTGTGCCTGATCAGTGTATCACTGTCCCATTATGGGGACTTTTCACTGAGCAGTTCAATAGATCAGAGCATGGTTTGACTGACATATTTAGGTTCACACACCAAAAAGAGAAACTCCCTCGTGGGTCTCCCACCTTTACCCACCGCCAGCAACTACCAGTGCCCTTGAAGGACTCACATTAATAGTTTACAGAATAACACTCTTTATTAATAAATTGTGATAAGTTAAGGTTCAAGAATTGCCAGTGACATTATCTGACTGCAAAAATAAATTCAAAGCAATATATTATTTCAAAGCAATATACTTACAAGCTCTAATGCCCAGTGAAAGCTAGCTCGTCAGCAGATAGAATATGTTTCTTACCCAATAAGCATCCTTACAGGAGAGAAGACAAGTTCAGCCCATTGGCTGATCCCAGGGATTCCAATGGATTATTCCCTAACCTCTCCCCATTTTAAATTCATTTTTATACTATTTCTTTGTGTTTAGGTGGAGCTTGAATGACTTTAGTCATACATCTTAATGGGTGGTGGTTGTATGCTGAAAGCAGGTATCTCAGGATAGTACTTGATATAACCTTGGGATGAGGACATGCATCAGTCCAAAGACAATTATTTCATCATGGTTGCTGATTCAAGATCAAGATGTTTTCCTTTATTTCCCTTGATGCCTTACAGTGGCTACCTAGAACACAGGTTAGACAAGATTAATAGAATAAAAGTAGGTATTTATTAATAGCTATCAATAGGTACACCTTGAGGAGTCAGAAGCCTCCAAGAGGAGCTACACCCAAGATGGAAAATGGTTGTGAGTTTTTCAGACAGGTATAAGTCTCGCCCATTTACATATCAGGGGTTAATCAGGTAACAAAGTCATATACCCGCAGTTTGCTCCTCCTCAACTCACTTTTGTTTATACTTTTGGGGCCTGAGACAGTATGGTGTCCTTGAGCTTCAGGCCTAGGGGAATTATTTTGTCTGACCAAAATGTGAAGACAGTAGCTAACACTCTATATGGAGTTTTAGAGTAATATACTAAAGCAGTACAGGATTTGAAAAATATAAAAGCTAAAATCCTTAGCTAAAAGCTATCATCCTTGTTTTTCGGCTGCCATGCAGCTTATGAGCTGGAAAGCAACACCAAGTTATTCTCTGCAAGGGTTTTGACAGTGTCACCTCTCCACCCTCTGTTTAGTCCCCCTTAGGTTGTATTGTGTGTGGGAGGCTGGATATGCTGACCTCTCCATTCAGGGAGTAGCAACAGGTTGTTTCCCTATAACTTGTATACCATTATCTTTTTACCCTCAGTCATCTTCCCGCTCCCTGGGCAGTCTGTTCCAATGCTTGACTGTCCATTCAGTGATGAAATTTTTCCTAATGTCCAATCTAAACCACCCCTGGCAACACTTGAGGCCATTTCAGCTTGTCCTATCACTTGTTACTGTTACTTCCTTTCTCACTACACCCTCTTTTTGGGGACTTATAGAAAGAGATAAGGTCACCCTTGAGCCTCCTTTTCTCCAGGCTAAGCAACCTCAGCTGCCTCAGCCGCTCCTCACCAGACTTATATTGGAGAGCCTTCAACCCATTTGTTGCCCTTCTCAGAGGTCAGCATCTATGCCACAGTATATATAGATATCAGTTTTATACTAATTATAAAAATTGAGTTATTCATAACTCATAGCCTCGAGAGTACAGTTTTATTAACAAACACATCCTTGGTAAAAATATAAATTTTACTTATCATACTTGAGTGAACATGGGAGTATATCTAAGTACATATTTACTTAATTAATCTGATACACAGTTTGTATACAGTTTATCATCAGTATTCATTACACATCCTTTGCATTATATTCTGTTTCATGTTGGCAGACATTACGGAATGCCTTGGGTAACACTTTAATAAGTGTGAGCACACAAAGCTGAATATGAGTTACACCTGGAAGACCTAGACATTCAAAAGCTTTATCTTAACTCTCAATATAAACCCCTAAACAAATATGATAAAAATCTCATATTCCTATTTTACTTGTTCTTGAATTAGGGAATGATGTTTATGGGTATCTCCAGCTTTTAGTCTAATTTTTCACTAGTATGCTAAACTCCATTTTTAGCCTTGGCATGTTCTAATCAGAAATAGGAATATTGCAGACTTTGTTTACTAATCTCAATCAAAGTGCTAGTCTCACTGCAACTTTCATTGAGGAATCTTGCTGCTTCTGTTGTATTTGTGCAAAGTATAAATAAATACTCCAAAAATTCGAGTCTGATCGCACTTATTCTAGTGTAAATCAGAAATAATTGCAGGAATGAATGCAGTTTCATTAATGACAATGCTATGTACCTCCTAATCTGGAAGTTGTATGCCTGAATTATTGGGAAGAAAAGAAACTTTAAAAATGTGGTCTTCTTCCCTCTCATGAAAATGAATATTCACAAAATGTGTCAATATGTGAGCAGTATGAATTTCTAAGTTTAGCGAGTATCTATCAAAGTTCATGCCTTATGCTAATCTGAAAGTCTACTTCTTATTTTTAAGAATGAGCACAATTTTAAACAACTCTAAAAGGAACTTCTGAAATGACAAACAATGCACCTTTAATGAAGTCTACATTTTAAGAACTTGGATGCAACAAATTTCACAGGTGTAGGTACACTACTTTTGATTCATGCCAGAGTATAACAAAATGCCAGTAATGTTTGACAAATGTCTTTCATTGAGTGATATAATTTCCTGTCTTTCCTGGCAGAAATCTCTAATACTATTTGAATATCCTCTTAAATTTAGTTCCTTCCAACACATATTGATGTAATTATTTTGTATTTTTGAACAGCCTAATAGTATATGGGAATATGAATAAGTAGGGAAAACAGACTGATTTTCCTCATCCTCATCCTGTCTAAAGACATATTCTGAAGTAATGTGTCTAAAGACATATTCTGAAGTAATGTTCTGGATTAAGGTTTCTCATATCTAAACAAATTGAACTGATTTTTTTCCTTCTGTATAAATGAAGACTTACATTGTGTTTCTCATCAGAATATGAAAGGAAAGTGAGTAAAAGAAGAGAATGCTCATATGCAAAAAAAAAAAATCCACACGTGTGCAGGAGAAGAAAAAAGATAGTCCATGTTTAAAGATGATACTGGGACTATTCCACTATCTGCAATTCTGGACAGGTGAATGTACCTCCATCTTCATCAGTGCTAATTGTTCTGAGTGGAAAATTAATGTTGTTTCTGGTAGCTCAGCTGAGTAATTCAAAGTTAGTTCAGGTGCCTCTTCATGAGTGAATGGCATGTATCTTGTAGGCACAACCTGCGGAAGAGGTCTCCACCTGGGCTACATTCTCTTCTCTGCCACCTGCTCTACACATACAATCAGGCCACATGCTCGCCTTTGAGGAATGACTAGATGTTAAATGCAATTACTTTATTTTACTGATTCAGGTATTTCACACTTTTTGCTAAGAGCTCTGTACTCCTACAGGTTTATTTTCTTGACAATTAGTATCCTAGTTACCCTTTCCACTGCTTCTCACTTCACAGAGGGTTGTTTGGTCAAGTAATACTGTTTTTACAAAAACGCGACAATTACTGTTCTTTCAAAACCTTTTGAATACTCAATTTTTGGTTCTCATGTCACTTCAGTGAGCAGTGCTTGCACAGCATCAAGGCCTTTTCTGCTTCTCATGCCACCCCACCAGCAAGGCAGCTGTGGGTAGGCAAGGAGTTGGAAGCGGAAAGAGTCGGGAGAATTGTGTCCAACTGGCCAAAGAAGCATCCCATCTCATGTGAGATCATGCTCAGCATACAGAGCTAGAGGAAGATGCAGGAAGGTGGGGGGACTGCTATGTTGGAGTGATGTCATTTGGCTTCACAAGTGATTGTTACGTGTGATGGAGACCTGCTTTCCCAGGGATGGCTGAACACCTGTCTGGCCATGTGAAGTGGTGAATGAATTCTTTATTTCTATTTGCTTGTATATGGCTTCTGTTTACCTATCAAATTTACCTACGGAATTGTGTTCATCTCAAACCATGAGTTTCCTCACTTTTGCCCTTCTGATTCTCTCTCCCATGCTGCTGGTGAGGGAGCGAGTGAGTAGCTGTGTGTAACTTATTTACCAGCTGTGGTTAAACTACAACAGTTGTGGAATGAACAAGAGTTCCAAATGATATATGATTATTTTCTGTTCTTTTGATCCTTATAGCCTATGACTTTAACATCTGTCAAAAAGGCTCATTTTTGCTTGATTACCTCCCTGTTCTCTGTTCTCATAAAGTAAATGAAATTTCAGTAACAGAAAGGTACAACTATCAGTGAGTTAATATCTTTTGCACAACTTTTTAAAGAGGAAATATAAAAGATAATAAAAAAGTGAGGAGAAATACAAGTGATAAAGAAAAGAAAAAAAATATAGTGAGAAAAAATCTTTGCAAAGGTCAAGTACAACAGAGCATGATGAGGTAGCTGTCCAAAATGGAAATGTCCTAGAAAACATATGATGAGGAAACATAGTTTCTGAGTTTCTGAGTAAGTTAATGAAAGGAACCAAATCCACAAAAACATACTGACTTTTCCTTTAGACAATTTCAAGAACTCTGAAATGATAAAAAATAAAGAAGAAAAAAATAGAAGACAAAATTTTGTAGGGTAATGATGCAAGTGATCTATAATTCTTTATTTTTGTTGACTATATGTTTACTGTAGACACAATGCACTTTAATATGATATTTGTAAGCCTGTGTACAAAAAGTCCAAATCTATGTAAGTTATTACATCTAGAGGCTTCAACAGTTCCTCAACTGATGAATATTTAGAGCACAAGAAAAATGTGAGAGGAATGAGATATAGCTTTGGGAAAATGGGTTTTAGACCTACTTTATAAAATTTATTCCCATATTTCATCACCAAAAGACAGACAACTTTTTTTTTTTGCAGTAAACTCATGAAGTTTCATAACAAAGTAGGGCCTGTTCAGGAATGAGAAAAAGAACTTGAGGAGAAGAAATCAAATTTATAGGAATAAATAGGCACTTCAGAGCTCCATCCATCTTGGTCTTGAACACCTTCAGGGATGGAGTATCCACAATGTCTCTGTGCAACCTGTTCCAGTGCCTCACCACACTTACAGTAAAGAATTTCTTCCTATTATTTAGCTAAACCTAGACGTCTTCAGCTTAAAAAAACTTTTGTCATTGTCCTATCTACTAGACCTTTATGAAAATACCCTCTCTACCTCTCATAGGTCTCTTTTAAGCCCTGGAAGATGCTGTAAGGTCTCCTTGGAACCTTCTCTTCTCCAGGTTGAACAAGCCTAGATCTCTCAGGCTGTCTTCATAGAAGTACTCCAGCCCTATGATCAATTTAGTGGCTTTCCACTGGGTTCATTCCAGCAAATGTCTTTTTTGTTTTGGGGACCCCACACCTGGACAGACGTGGAGTCTCACAAGTGCAGAGTAGAGAGACAGAATCACCTCCCTTGACCTGCTGCTCGCACTTTTGATACAACCCAGGATGCAGTTGGTTTCCAGACTGCAATCACCCATTCTGAGACATATTGATATTTTCATCCACAGACACCCCCAAGTCCTTCTACTCAGGGCTAGTTTTTAGCCATTCTCTATCCAATCTGTACTTGCTCTTGGGATTCCCTCAACTCAGGTGCAGGAAGTTTTACTTGGCCTTGTTGACATTCATGAGATTTGCAGAGACTTCTCAAGCCTGCTAGGGTCAACATCTTATCCTTGGTGACAAAGAATAAAGAGCTGGAGACTAACACAAAATGAAAGTCACTCCTTTCCCTCTTACTCCTAGATGAGAATGATTTCCTCCACACAGGGAGGATTACATACCACAAGGCTGTAGCAGGAATCTACAATGTCTATACAGAGACAAGTATCTGACATGATTCAGAGAAGATCCAAAGGGTAAAGACAACAGGATATGGAACATAGGTGAAAATATTATTATTATTATTATTATTAACATCCTTGTTTCACAGTTCAGAATTTGATAGATCTCTCCAGTTGAACTCCAGGCAAAAAAGTTTTAGATAACAGCCTTTATGTAAGGAATTTTAAACTGTACACAAGGGTCAGGTTTGAGAGAAAAAGAGATTCCTACACCATATGACATAAACAAAGTGGGCTTTTGATATCCCTTTCACATATTATTAACCATTCACTTAGTCAAACAGAAAATAAAAATTCAGTAAAATGAAAATTAGAGTAGAAAAATTACAGAGTTAAAAGAATGTGCTGTGAGCAGAAAGGCACAAAACACGTGGAGTCTAAAATCAGGCTTTCAGCTGTGTTTGCTCTGCAACTTCACAGATTCCCTAGCAATCTTATTCCCAGTTCTGCAGATTCATGGCTTCTACATATGTGGAAATTCTAGGTTTATTGCACTTCCTTCTAATACACTTCTGCATTATTTATGTAACCCATCTTTAATCTAATATTAGCATCTATTATTAATAGACCTAATTATGTATCTAGGAGTCAATATACATCTAGTACTGTCATTTATTTTGTTGTAAATCAATGGCCTACATACTTCTATTATTTATAGATGCATTTTCTATTTTGTACTATGAATCCCTTTAAAGAATTTTCAGATTCATTGAAAAGTCCATTTAATGAAACTTCAAGGAGAATACAGAAAGACTAAAAAACATCCTTAGAGGTGTTAATATTAGACAGAAATCAATAGCTCCACAGGCAGTGAAAAAACAAGTACTTTATATAATCTATTAATATAAATATATAGAAGATAGGATAGACAAATGACAAATCTATCTTACACCACTATGAAATTTAGGAATATTTTTATGTTACATTAGAAAAGAAAATAAAACCCGCTGATTGGCAAGTGTACATATTTCCAAAACTAATATCCATCTGGAGTTGCACTACTCTTACCTACTTTGAACTTGATCCTGCTTATTTTCACACAGGAGTGAAAGTATGAGAAAGTCAGTCAAATGGATCTGGGTTTTATACCAAAATATTTCAGATGTTTTTTGCATTAAAATGCACTCAGTTGTCTGAAGAAAACTTTTATATTTTCATTTAAGTCTTTAAAATACTCTTTCAAAGTAATTTTCTGAATGAAAATGAACACACACCTTTTCTGTGCTCATGTATGTGGAATGTTGCTCTTCGTCTTTAGAACTGTTTATCCTACCTGTCAAAGGAGATGTGAGCTCTGTTTTATTAACTGAAAATCTGTTTTTAAATAATTATTGATGTTGACTAATTTTAGAACAGTCTTCCAAACACCTGTTATATCCCAAATAGTTGACTTGCTTCCATTCTGGATTGACATTGCTTACATTTATAAGAAATAAAATAGTGACAAGAATTAGATATGCAATCCATTTATTTATGCACATATATGCATTAATATTCCCAAAATTCAAATTTTCTAAATAGCACAGGAATAAAAGGAATTAGAGAATTTTCTTGATAATCCTGGTTTCTAATTTTTTTTTTTTTTTTTTAATGTCAAGGCTCCGTACAAATAGTTTATCTGGGGCATTTTATATCTTCTTAGTTCTGTTATGGAAAACTACATGGGTGCTAGTGGTCCAGTGCTTGAATGCCTACTCTAACTCTATTTACTTTATTACAGATTTACAGCTGAATTAAAAAAAAAAATAATCAATTTTTGAATAATTGTATACTCTTAAAAATAAGCACTCTGCCTATTTGAAGTCTTGCTTTAGCCTAATCTTGAAGGCTAGTAATTCTTAAAATGCCTACTCTTAAGGAAAAGATCTATATGTCCTCCAGCCTTGTCCCTATTTAACAATATATTCTTGGACCAGGACTCATACTAAGCAACAAAAATACAAGCTGGATCTGTGGGCAGTATGTACCAATGCAATTAATTAATAGGAGGTTAATCATAAGTATGGCATTTCTGCCTAACAAAGTCTAAAACTGTGTAAGAGAAATCCAAGACATACTTTAAATACCATTTGGAAAGGTCAACTTGGTATTTGTGTGATAGCACAAATACATTCTAAATGCCATGGAAATGGCAATAACATGGTATATGTGTTCCAGGAAAAGGGTTGAAAGAACAGTCATTTACCCAAATTTAATAAAGAAAGATGCAGGACTGTTTAATATCATCTATATTACCCATGAAAAGAATTACTAATAAATAGAAAACTTCAGTTTTTTTGAGTAGGTAGTGGTGTGTCAGATTGCAACCATACTAATATGAAAGTTATTATAAGTTATCTGGAATTTGCTGTGGTGATATCATGGCAAGAATTTGATATTCTCATTTACTCTTTAGAAAAATCATATAGGCATAGATTAAGAAAGTTCTAAAACAATCTCTCTTCAAGTCCTTTTTGTGCTTTTCATTGAATTTGTCGCATTTATTGAAGTAATTTGGTTTTTTTCTAATTTTTTTGCCAGATCCTTATTACTGCTTTAAGCAAAACAAAGATTATCATGGTACTATGGACAGTATGCATCCCTTTCTGGTGAGAAGCACCGTGTTTCATTCTACTTCAACAAAGTGATAAAAAAAAAAAAAAAACACCCACAAGAATTTAATACATATTTCAAGACCTTTTCAGGTCACTGACTATGGAAGTCAACATAATTAAACAAACTCTGTGTGACCAGAAGAGCTTGAAACAAAACCCCAGAACTCAGAAGGACCACAGAAGAGATATCATCTCTAATTCATATGTGAAACTGTTCATGTATGTAAGACTGAGTCTGTGATAGGTTCTGATAGTGCAGATCCCCTCACTGTGCATTGATTATAAAGCAAATTCAGCACCAAGACACAACAGAAATTACTTTACTTTCAGTTTTGCTGTTTAGTTTGAATGGAGATTTTTAATATCTACAGTCAATAATTAAAATATAGCAAATAAAGCTGAAAACTAAAAATTATTTAGGAAGTCAAGAAAAATGTCAAGATGGTGCCATAGACAATAAGAAAAGAAAATATGCATCTCTGATTGTTAATTTTGTGAAAACATTCAGTCTTGAAATATATAATTCTATTTTTTTTTAATTTTTAAAAATATTTTTAAAATTATTTTGGTGCCACCATCATTTAGAGATGGTTAGAACTAAACATTAGAGAGAAAAAATAATAATCTGTATCAACAACACTAGAACTATTTGAATCCCTCACAAGAATTACATTTCACTAAATAAAAAACCTCAAAACCTACAAAGCAATCAAGTATATTACTTTATGCTTTGATGCTTCTGGCAACTTAACACTTTTCAGAGGAAATTAACCCTCTCTTTTTTTAATCTTGAAAAGCAAAGATTTTGTTTCCCTTTCTTGTTTTTCAGAATGATGGCTTGTCCATCTGCTGTGATGATTGTGAGACTATTGTACACACCTATCATAGATACACTATGTGATATCTGAATCAATAATTGAAATTGTGACAGATATGAATCAAAAAGAAAAAAAATTATTTAGCATGAACAGTACAGTCTGCATTGAGTCAGGGGAGGTTAATCTTCAACTACTGCTATTCTGATTTTCACAGTACTTACATATGTCAGACCTGAAAGCTCTATTGCTGTCTCATCAAATTTAATTTTCTTTCCAAGAAATCCTCTGAGAAGAAAATAAATATTATAATGCAATTTAAAGTAGGTCTTTAGTTCTTAGTGTCTTGAGTCAAAAAGAGTAAATCTTCTTGTGACAGGATCTTTTCAGTGTGTGTGCCTTGGCCTTCTTAACAAACTCCCAAAAAATAAAATAAAATCTTTTAGATTATGAATTAAAAATGTTAAATTTTAAAATAGACAAAATTCAAAGGGTCATTCTGGAAATTGAAATTATTTTAAATCAATTTTTCTTCTGCCCATTAAATTCTCCTTTGTGAATCTTCTCTTCCACTCAATTCAGTGACCTTCATTCAGTGTATGTTGCTGCATCTGTGCTGTGCCTGCCTCCTCTCTGCTCCTCGGCAGCCTCTGACATGCTCTCCCCTCTAAGTAGCCCAAGAGATGCTCAAGAGACATCACATTCTCCTTCCAGTTTCCAGAAGAGTCCAACTTGCCTATTGCTTCACTTGTTCACACAAGCTCAGAAAAAAAATAAATACTGTCAGTCAAATGCTGTAAAAAGTTCTAAGAAGTCTTTGAGAAGAGATTTGCTCCATTAGTATTGAACAGCTAGGGGCTACTAAAATGAATTGCTTAGAGTAATGATTTAATAGGTCATTGAAAGACACAATTAACTTTTAAAAGTTGTTACTATCAAAATAAAGGAACAAGATGCTCTCAGACAGTCCTTGTAATCTATAGAGTGACACATTAGATGAAAATTAAGTACTCTATTTAGGACAACAAATTTAGAGATGTGAACATTTTTTTGCATTAAATTTGACACCTGTAATAATATGTGACATCACTCTAATAGAATCTGTGACAGCAGTGACATAATTGTAAAGTTTTTTCAATGGTGATTAAAATTGCTTGATTCAAAAGATATGGAATAAGATGAAAACCAGACAAAATTCATAGTAAAAAACTGATTTAATATTTAGCAAAGAAATAAGACCATCAGAAAAACACCGTTTCAGTCTAATAAATTTAAATCCAATTATCAATAAGCAACACATATTAATATGCAACAACTTTAACTCTTCTGATCGTTGATTTTATTTTTTTAAATAAAGGTTATTTTAAGGAAGCAAAGAATTTTTACCTTAAATTAAAATCATATATGAATTTCATGCCACTCTTAAAATTAGAAGTCAGTTCAGGACACTAGGACAGTAACAATAAGACAAGTTATAAATAGGTAAAAAAATGAAGATAACCTGTGTTGGAAATTAGAAAAAACAAAAAGAAGCATTAAGAGGATAGATTTGTGATATCGGAAAATTGAAGGAGCTCCTTTTGGCCTGTCACAGACACAAATCTAATGTGTTTTAGAGCAACAGAATTTCTCTAGATGATACCTTACCTTGGAAAAGGAAAAACAAGGGCTTTTTAGTTTGTTTGTTTTTTAACCCTCTTAAATGACGATGATGACTCATGGATTCCAAGAATGCCTTGTGTAAATTATTACATAACATTTTGAAACTCTGAATTATGATAATTTAGGTTTGTTAAACCAGAAAAGAACATTTTAAAAGGCCTCACAAGGCCTTATTCACAGTAATTGAAAATATTTTCTTATTTTAAAAAGCAATGTGCAATCAGAACAACAAAAAAAAAATTATTGACTTTACTGTTGAAGTGCTGTAAATACTAGAAACTGAGCTAATGTAAATAGGTGGTTAGGTAATGCTGAACAGCAGGTTTTATTAAGTATTGTCCTTGATGAATTTATCAACATAACCCATTGTGTTGTGTAAAAGAACTGTTGTAAAAGAACACAATCATGTGCTCTTAACATTTCCAGAAATCTGGATAGACATACCATTAACCAAAATATTTGGTATTGACAAAGAAGGACAGCACAAGAAAAACACTGCCCAGCATGTGTAAAGAATTCCTTTAAGCAGACCTCCTAAAGCCACATTCAAAATACTTTATACAGTAATGTCTAATAATTATTAAAGACGAGGGGCTTAGCTATTAACAATTTTTTTTTAAATATTCCTTTGAAGTGTTTCTGCATTTATCTGGAATTGATTTTATTCTCTGAGTCTTTGCTTCTGCAAAGTGTGATTTGGGCTTGTTAAAAAAAGAACCTTTCTATCGCGTAGCAATGACTGATGTCTTCTAAACTCCTTGGGGAACTAAGAATTTTCAAATTCATGGCAGTTGGTATTCTCAGACTTACTATTACCTACCTCATTTTGTGGTCTTCCTGAGATACCTGCCCCTGTCTCTAGGGTATATGTAGGTATCATATTTCATAATAGTTATAATTTCTACTATAATCCATAAACTTTTCTCTAGCAGAAATTTTTTCATAACTAAGTTTTTATTTTAACTGATTTATGTGTATACATAAAGTCAAGTATAATATTATCTTTCAAATGCTAAAATAAAGGGTCACAATTTTACTTCATGCATAATAAAACAAGCTTCATATTAGAAGCTGGTATTAAAAAATGCAACACTAGGTAGGCAATTTATTTTATGTTAAAAATTAATGAATCTTTGGAATGCTAAAAAAATGTAATTCCTGTTAAGAAAAATTTTCAGAAGATTAAATTCCATTGGCTTTTATTGAGAAACACCCAAGGTAGGATGCATCTGTAGACATTGGTGTACAGTGTCAGTACACCAGATATCTGGAAAAAAGGGATCAAAGACATTAAAGTTACAATTTTTCACAAGACCTCTATAGAGAAAGACATTTAGAAATATGACATTTCCAAAGAGGAAATTAAGTGATTGAGTTCCTTTTTCCTATAGGAAAAAGACCATGAAACAAGCCGAAACCAGAACAACTGTAATTTCTGTCTAGGAAAGAATGCCTTACTAAGCACAGATATGGTGGTAATCAGCTTAACTCAAAACTAAACAAATCAGTGGAGATGAGCACACTGTTCTTCAACTTGATAAGTACTCTAGCTGTTAATTTACATTCTGCCAAAGAAAGACTGAAAACTAAACAAATACAAACAAAAATTGCATCCAAGTACCAAATCAAGACAGATTTTTCTTCTTCCCTAGCCACTTGATGTCTAATAGAAGCACTGTGCATATAATACACAAAATGTTCAATAAAGTAATTTTCAAAATTTCCTTCAATTAGCATCTTCTTTTAGTTTTTCTTGATGTAATTTTTTTTATTAATATTGAGAAAGATTACTTTTATTATATTTACAGACAGGGAACATATCTTACTCTTCAGTAACAATTTGTAACAAAAAAGAAGCAAATTCAGAAGCTTTTGTTCAGTTTCCCACCACATAGCCCTATTATTTTAATCATTCTATTACATGTAACTTTTATTTCCTTCTATGCAGAAAACAAAGTAAATGAAAACAAACTAGAATGTAAAAAAGTTGGCATTTTTAAATTCCTTTTTTTATCTTACTCTTTCTTTACAGTTTCAGCCTATGGAAAACTAAACAGAAAACTTCAACTGCTGTTTCATTCCAGATTATTTTTTTCATAGATTTAGGGTTCTCAGGGATTAAGAGAAGAAAAGGAGATATATAGCATTGATTATAAAGCTTTGGATCAAGAAACAACAGCCTTTTAGGAAATCCATTACAATAAAGTTAAACCCAGGAGATATGGTAGAAAAATGAAGTATTATGTTATCTAGATTAAATGCACACATAAAATTTAATATCAGGAACAATAATTCTCTAGTGAAAATGTAGTTTAGATGGTTTAGATGATCCCATTTTCATTTGAGTTAGATCATCATCATCATAATGATGAGTGTTTACTTTTCTTATTTGATATTTAATTGTGTCTGGTCATATTTCTTTTGCTTAGTGCACAGGATCACGAAAATATCAGGATAATTTGCAGTGGTGAAATTTATTGAACCAAAGGTAAAACAAGAAGTCTTTGAGCCCATAAAAATGAGGTTTTATTGTAGTATTATCTAGAATAATTTTATATAGATTTTTTAATATCGATAATTTAAAGGGTTCAGAAAGTGGTTTAAGAAGAACATGGAAGAGATATTCAATGGTGGTTACTAAATATGCAAATAATAAAAAGTTCAGTGCAGGAAATTGCTTTACCTGAAAACAGCAGGGAGAATATGGGGTGTAAGCGGATGAAATGTGTCATATGTTCCCATTTATTTTCCTAAGTGTCTCTTAACTGAACACTCAAAATGGCTAGACAAAAGCTAATCCAAAAAGATTAACAACAATTGCCTTTCCTTTTTCATTCCCCCCTCCCCGTCCTTCTCTTTCTGGTGAGTTTTGGTATCTAACATCTGTTGTAGTCAGGTTTGTTGCATCCTGGGTTTAGCAACTTTTTTATTTGCAATGAACTGCCAAGTTCTTACCAGATGCTGAAACTGTGCTTAAACCAAAGCCTCTTGCAACATGTCTGTAGAATCCTCTGCCTCATCCTACAGTATCTCAAATTTCAACTAGGTATATTAGATTGCTTCTCCTTCTACGGGGATTTTCTCCTGGCCCAAGCTTCTTAAGAAGCATAGCAGAAATGAAGAGTGAACGGAGCAAACTTACAGTCTGTATCACAATAGAAAGCTAAAAACCAATCTTTAGCGTAATGCTCTTATTTCAGAAGTGCCTGGGATGGTATTTTGAACCTATCACTAGTGTGACACTACTTTTTCTCTGTCCTGATCTTTAGACCAACCTACAATGTAGTATTATCTTGTACTTCTTCATTAGGTAAACAGGATACACTTGAAGTAGCTCAGAGAGCTGTATAAGTTTGGAGGTAGTCTTGGTTGAGGTGCATCATTCATTTGATTCATTCAGAATCAAAGTTGTGTAAAGGATTAATTAAATGTATCAAATCAACCTGCTGACGTCATTAGTATATCTGAGGAATTCAAATACGAAATTCAAATACATTTCAGCAACAGAGAACATATCACTGGTGTAGCTTTATGTCCTGTGTTATATACAAGCTCATAGAGATGATGATAATCTAAAGCAGATATAGTCAAAAAGCTCTTCATACATTTTTTGAATACCAGAAATATCATTGAAGAAATGACATTTCAGAAGTGGGAAGACGATGACAATAAGCCAAAATATTGTAGAATCATGGAAATACAAATCCCTCCACAGTTTATTCATCTTCATCTTTACAAAATATGTTCAAGAGACCCCAGCTTCTTTCACAACACACCCCTAAAAATCTTCATTGAAAAGTGTTTTGCAATTTCTATGTAAATAAAATATTCTAGTGCATGTGTGTCTTTGCAATGAAAATAGTCTGCACGACATTTAAATCATTATTGATGAAAATGAAAATGATAAAGTATTTCAGATTTTTAACTAATATTTTTATTAGCATCATATTAGAGCTTATACCTCTTCAATTTGTAGGCCATTTTTTAAACCATGGTATGACTGCTTATTAATTTAAGCACCATTTTACATTTATGCTCTGGATCTATTTTTCAGTAAGTGTAGAACATAAACTTGCCTCTACAGAATTTATTTGTATTGATAGCAGGTGTTGCATCCCAGGTTTGGGTTTAGATTAGGGGTTCTAATCTATGTTAGCTAGCTGAGTCCTGTGTACCTCCGTGCACCCCCCATGTTCCCCCCCGCCCCCGCAGTGGCTCGCTCCAGGCTGCCTGCTATTGGAGCATCCCCCTGTCACTCCTGTAACCACTCCCCTGTCCAATCCTGAGAATTCAGTGTCTGTCACCCCGATCCCACGACCCTGTTCACCCCGGAGCCCTGTGTCCGCCCCTGCCGCATCCCCATTGGGCACCGTGGTCCATGTCATCGCCACGGCGCCTGTCCCCATGGGGCAGGGGAGGGCTCTTGCTCCCCTCGCCCCGCCCCTGATAAAACCCCGTGCCTTCTCGGTCCTGTCGCCATTTCCCCCATGCGGGCGCTGGAAGCATGGGTCGCAGTCTCTCTGCCGCAGCTCTCCATGGTCATTAAAACCTTCCCGCTTCGCTTGTGGGTGATTTGGACATTCCTTCACTCTTTACCAACATCCTCTCCTGGGCGACAGAACCCGGCAAGCGGCATGCGGGAGCAAGCGGCAAACCCGAGCTCCGGAGAGAGGCGGTGCCAATAGGCACTGGAGCTGCCCGGAGCCGGGAGAAACAATGGAGAGCCGCAAGCAGGCACTTTCCGAGAGTCATTCTGACCCAACCTACAATGTAGTATTGTAGGATTCAAGGACTTTTAGCTGGAAGGATCTTGTTATTGGCTCAATGATAGACCATGTTCTAGAGATTGACCCTGCTTTAGTGATGTCTTCAGTAAAGATGGACTAATTCTAAACAGAAAGAGGATCTGGTCAGGGACACCTACTTGCAGTACATTCTGTAATAGCAGTGTTTGCCAAATCCTACAGCATCTGGACTACTTGACTTGTTTCCATTTCAACACATTTGTTTTCTACGCAATCTTTTCCTGAATGCTAATTATCACTTTGAGCACTTTTATTAATTTTCAGTTAGACCTCACTCAGTTTATTGTTACTTTAATGCACACTAACTTATAAGCATTGTCTATTTTCAATGGGTCGTAAGTGTTGGTATTAATTGAATACTAAGCTGATAATGCATTATTAATTATATCCTGTCAACAGCTATAACTTGTATACATGTATTCTTTTTTACTATCTAGGAAATGTGCACTTTACAAGTGCACTTTACAAGTGCACTTTACAAGTGCAAAGTAAGTTCAGCAGTATTGTCTCTTTAAATGAAAAATATTAACTAAACATAGAATTGTTTAAAATTTACATATCTGAATGTTTTTTCAATAGGCATTGGACAAAGTCTTTTAGATAGCTATTTTATATGTTTAGTTTGTTATTGTTACTGCCAATTTATCTGTTGCACTCTAGTAATGAACATGAAAGTTGTCTAAGTTTAAATAGTGAGTTTTCTATTATTCTGCAGTTAGTATAAAAACACATACAGCTTGATGTCCATAACCTTTTGTGGAAATATTACTTTTTTTTTTTTTTTTTAAGAGAATCTACACATGGCAAGGATATGAGAAGAAAAACACCAAGCATCTCTTGCTTTACCTCATGAGGATTTCTAAACATTATTTATGGTTAAGCCAGCAGGCTGAGTCCAATTCCAACTTCAAAATCAAGGATAATTAAAACCATAGGCTTTCTTTGATCACCTACTCTTGAGTCGATAGCACAACATTGAGCTTTCAAGATAGAAAAATAAATCTGGACCAGCTCGAAAGTCACAGCTGCATCTCTTTCTCTCTTTCTACTAGTTTTGTCACACAACATCTGAAGGACTCAACAAGACAATAATCCAGTCTCATCAAAATTTGGTTTCAGATTTGATATTTCTCTCACTGGATAAAGACCTGACAATCCAATCAATCTTCGTATTTTAGCACCTTCCATTTACATATTTTGCCTCCATCAACCCCATTTTCTGGTAGTGTACACAGTAGCATGCATTATTGTGCCACCATAGGAAGGATAAAGTGAGACAGGTGGTAGCTCAAGTACTGCTAGAAAAAATCTGAATTCTAATAAGTATAATATGAATTATGATGAATTACTCAAAGTTCATACTGAAAGTGTTCTGTAGACTAGGAGAACCATCCTCATGCCTTTGATTAGCCCAGCCAAATCCAACCCCAGAGAGTTATAGAGAGATATATATTGCTTCATCATTCCTGGATGCCCACACTCTGGAACAGAACTGAGGTCTTAATGCAGATGGGAGTTTTCATCGCGAACATCATGGGTCCATTCTATTTATATCCAGTGAGCAACAACTCACATTTCCAGAGCTCAGAACATTCATTAATCAAGATACATTGAACCCTTGGAAGATCCACAGCCTAAAAGATATGAGTTTATCTTTTGGTTATTAGGACAGAGTCATGCATAACCAGGATCTCTCCTGAGAAGAAAGGGACACAATTTTCTGTTAAATACTAAGCTGTCCATCTGAAATGTGAACATTTCAACTGTAGACAACTACTGCCCACAAGCAAGGTTTTAGTTTCTTATATATATGCAAAGTATTAAGCTAGATTTAACATTGCATATCAATATAATTAAAGCTAATATTGCATCTTCAGTGTTATCTAAATTTGCACTAGGACAAAACATTGAAACCAACTCAGCAGTACTTATGGTTCTATGTTTTGCAAGTAGTCCTTATATAGCAAACTCTCTATCATATTTAATGTTATTTACCATGCATAATGCTTTGAAAAAATCCATCTGGGCTGGTAGGCAGCAGAGCATTTATTCAACAATATGGGATACAAGAGATTTGTGAAATCTGCTGTCAGATCACTTTCTGGAACAGAATTTAGTTGAATTCCTTGTCTCAGTTTTATTTTTACTGATTTCAGTGTCTGGGGATTAGATTAAAGGCTCTCTATGGTTTTGAAATAAAGACTAGGGCTGATATTAGCATCCCCTGTCATGACAGAAGCTTTCAATAGAAATAAAAAATCTAGAAGATAGACTATTTTCAAGATCTAGTCACAATTAAGAACCACATTACTGCAAGGTATTTCTTTCCTTCTCCAAGCGGAAGATTAATTTCATTAGTTTTGTCTTACTTAAATTAATAGAAACAGATTCAAAAATAACCAATAACAAAAAAAAAAAAAAAATCCACCACCAAGAAAAAAATACCTATCTCATGAGATTGAAAAGCTAAATACAGTGCAGGTGTTACCTGTAACATTCATTACAACACCAGAAAGTCTTAAGCCCTACAGCATTGAATGTAATTTATAGTTAAGTAAAGAGTTATGTTCTTGTTCAGTTATATAAATTTCTTTGGTAGTTATGAGATGGCAGAATGTTCTTGGAATATCTAGTGCACTGTGACTAATGTATATACTATTTAGATTTATTCCAACAAATTAAAACTTTACCTTCAACAGCAGTCAACACAATGATCAGTCCAGGCATAGTTCTAATCGTATTTTTTAGAAGGCATGAAGAAAACCAGGTTAATCCTGTCTTGTTCTTTCACTCCATAGGTACACATTTTGCATTCAGTATATGGTTATTTCATCTAGATATTTTTCTCACTTGCATATAAAAACTGAACTATGAAAGACTTTTGAAAGTTAAGATATATCTTCTGCTTCTCCTGTATTCACAAGGCAATTAATCTGTCATAAAAGTAACTGTGATTCATTTGTTAGTGGTTTGTTGAGCTCTCCTGTGAAAAGTGTTTTGTTTTGCACAAGAAATTTGAAGTTAAAACAAGATTTTTCGTTTGGATGTTTACCTTGGAGGTCAGCTGGAGCACTTGATGCATTAGTTGTTAGATGAAAAATGTACCAAAAATAATTGAATAAAAAAGAATTAACTCTGGAATCCTACATTCTGTCCTAATCACAATAGTAAAGTTTTCTGTTCTTTGTCTTTGGCCCAATGAATTATTGATCATTTTATCCCAGATGGAATTGCATAAAAAGGAGAAAAGTACAAGTCCCAATCCCCTTTTATTCTACCATCTCAGTCTGTTTTTACCCTCAAAGTCTACATATTTTTGGACAATCTTCTGAGAATTGTGAAATTCAGCTCAAAAATGTGCATGTGGTGAGATAAGAATTGAGAAGGCTGTCTGTTGAAAACAGAACCTGCAAAAGTTGACTTTGAAAATACAAGGATTACTCTTTATGCCTTTTATGCCTTTAGGTAATAATTTAACCACCACTCTCTGCTTTTAATTGCTTTTCTTCTTAACAGAAGAAAGTGGTGACTCCGGCACTTAACTTGGTACGCAGGAACTAGTTACAGGGGGTGAATTAAGATATTTATATTCATCATCTATTTATAAAGTCTACTGAGCTCTACAGTTGTCAATTATTGTTTATTGTGAATCTTATTCTGAAGAATGCATCTCTTCAAGCACAAATTGTTTGGAAAGTGAGCACTTAATGTACCACAGAAGATGCTGAAATGCTGAAATCATAGTCATTAGGCAATGTACATTATGTTGCTTAAAGCCTCCACTGGAACTATACTTTGTCCTGTGCACCATTTAGAGTTGCAAGTCTCCTTGGATGAATTAGTGATATGTGCAATAAATAAGTGTTAAAGAAGGTTCCTGGAATATGAATTTGGTGCCTCATTAAGATGCACTAATTCATCTAGATTTAAAATTAAAAGTTTGACTTTTATTCTAAAATTTTGTTTCTCTTTAGAGAAATAATTAATGTCTTAAAATCAATATAAAATAAGAATTAATTTAAGTGTACTGGTGAGATTCATTACAGATAGATTAAAGATTATCTATTTTTGCACTCTGCACACCTAAATAATCACCCGAGTGTCTTTTGGCCTTTCTGGTTTTTAATGCCTCCCTGTCAGATAAATGATCAATACAGGTCTTTCTCCAGAAAATTTGTCTTATTTGCCGGGTGATTAATAGTTCTTATTATGTTTTTTGCAATTCCTAAGGAAGAACTCAGACTACTAAAATTATTTACTTGTCAACAAAATGCTCTTCAAACTACCAGCAGTTTTACATGTTTCATAATGAACTGCTCAACACTGAATAGCACCACAGACAAGTAGGCATTAAAAATTACAGCTTCGATGCAGTGCTTTTTCTGTCAAATATAAAAATATTTGGTGGAACACAGTATAAGGTAATTAATTCTCAAATACCACATTCTTTCATGCTTCCTATTCACTCTCCATCTCCAACTACGCTATACCCTACTCTCCTGCCTTAGATACTTTTATTACAAGATATTTTTTGCTTTTTATTCATACTTTAAAATCAATGTACAAATTGTTTTTAGAAGACTTTAAAATCTTTGAGATTTAAAAGATTTGTGCCTAGCTAAATGGAAAACACTGTGCAGAACTGAATACAAAATAAGTGCATGTTTCATCTGTTGAAATGTAAAGGTCTCTAATCTGATTGCTTATATTTGAGGTGGTTATCCAAACTGCTTCTGCACTCTGTAGCTAGAAAAAAAAAAAAAAAGCACTTCTGTAAGATTCATTGCACTTTAAAGGACACTTCTCCCATACATCTGATAAATCACACTCTGGAAATGCCTGACTTTCTCCACCAATTAATGAGAGGGCCTAGTGCAATTTATGTAGAATAGATGTCTGATGATAGATATGCACAAGTGGTCAGATGCATCCTCTCCTATGAATCTGATTTTGCCGTAACTAGCTCAGAGGTAGAAAAATATATGCTTTGTAGGTTGAATGTGTTTTCTATAATACTCCTCTCCATATATAATATTGTAAATAAATACTGTATTAAAAATAGTCAGAGTATAACTCTGTAAACTGAAATACGTCTTCCTGAAATTCTGCTGTAATATAGAATGTAGCAGGAAAAATATGCCCTTCTAGAGGAGAATTTTTTTTTTTAATCTACCTGTTTGTGATAGGGCTATTGGGTAGAAGCAAGCAGTTGATGAGTTATCATCCTCTGCTTCAATGCATGTCAATATATTGTAAATAGATCTCTGGTTAGCAAAATAAATTAGTAGGGATGTTGCAAATGTGTGCCTGGCTAGCACAGAAACTCACATGTGTATTGGTTTGTCATTAAACACTTTGCTCATGTGATGTTAGGTGGAAAAGTAGGAGGATGTTTTTTCAAATATTAAAATCAGATATATTACTAGGATGTATAGTCAACCGTAAATTATCCTTGAATAAGATAGAAAAGCCAGAGAGGACAGTCAACTTGGGTCCAAGCTGAAGTGTCACTCAACACAAAGCAGCTAGAAGTGCAGGACTTTGAATATTTCTTTAAGGTAGTAGAGACTCATAGAAAAAATAATCTTTATGAGATCTTGCTTTTCTTCAAACAAATTAATTTCTTCATCTGCAGAACATATTCACAGGCAAGTTATGCAGATTCACTGATGATTTAGTTCACACACAGCAGTTCCAGAGCATTGTCATATAGAAAACAGTGTCTCCATATCCATAAGGGGATATCAGGTAAATTTTTCAATGCCATGAAATCATAAGGACTTTCTCTGGAACAGCATGACTCTTCATCCATGCTGCTAGAAGACTTTCTTACCAAAAGAAGACTTTCTTACCAAAGAAGAGTTTTTTCTATTTTGGTGGATGGAAGAAGAGTGGGATTTGTATCAAGTTCTTTAACCACACTAGTACTTGTCTGGAGAGAGCTCAGTGAAACAGACTGCATATTTAAATGCATGCATGTTTACCTACTGTTGTAGAAATAGCTCCACATATAAGATCGAGATATATGGGCTCTTGGCAACCAAGTGCTTCTGGAGGCATGCAGCTGGTCAGTACTGAAATCGTGCTAATAAGCAATAAAAAAAAAAAAAAATTACGTGACTATTGCAGGGAGTCTTAAAAAGAATTTCAGACTTGAAAGATACAATTTACTGTTAAACTGCCGTAATGAAAGTGAATTACAACTAGTACACAAGGGAAGCAGGTATAAAAGACGTCCATAAAACAAGCTACAAAACAGTTCAGAGAACATAATGGAACAGTCTATACTTAAGCTGAGCAAGATGCATACTTACAGGCCATGTCTGAAATCTAAAAGGGAATTTTAAAAATATATATAAAAAGGGGGGAGGATAGTCTTAAGGAGGAATAATTTGTACATTTCCAAGCATTCCAACAAGTGCTATTGAAATGCTGATTTCCAGTCTTAAAAGCAATAAAGAAGAACCTTGAATTATTACTCTTCAACAGACAAATTATCCTTCATTTGGCCACTTGTAAATCAAGGGGGTGGGACAGTTTGGAACTGTGGAACTGGCAAAATTAAAACTATTCATGCACCCTTGACAGAGCAACTGTGGGGTGAGGAAAATTTCTCTTCTGCAGATTTATATCCTAAAGGCAAAATCCTGAAACAGAAAAATGGGCAAATGCTTCAGATTATTACAGCAAAATTAAACTAAACTAGAGCACCAGATACATCATCTGCCCAATTATTTTAAATCTGATTTGAGTGATTTATTTCATTTAACTGCCTAATGGATTCACATATACTTTTGATCTACTTGGTCTGGGTCCATTTTATACTCAATAGAGAGAAACAGATATACTCAGTCAGACTTGAATGGACCTAGTTTAGATGTCAACTGTAGCCTAAGACGAAACATAACAGAAAGCAGAATCACAGTCACTGAATGGTTGAGGTTGAAAGGGACCTCAGGAGCCCATCTAGTGCATGCCCTCTGATAAAGCAGTTTCACCCAGAGCAGGTGGCATAGGACCATCTCCAGGCAGATTTTGAATAGCTCCAGAGAAGAGACTCCAAAACATCTCTGGGTAGCTTGTTCCAGTGCTTGGTCATCCTCACAGTAAAGAAGTTTTTGACCTGTTCAGATGAATATTCCAGTGTTCCAGTTTGTGCCCTTTGACCCTTTTCCTGTCACTGGCCACCACTGAAAAATAATCTGGCCCAGCTCTCAGACTCTCCTCATAAGAGACATGCTCCTGTCCCTTCATCATCTTAGTACATCTCCACTGGGCCCTCTCCTGTAGTTTCTTGTCTATCTTGAGCTGAGGAGCCCAAAAGATACGCAACACTCCAGATGTGGCCTCATCAGGGTAGAGCAGAGGGGCAGGATCACCTCCCCCTATCTTCTGTCAATGCTTTTCCTCAGGATACTGCTTGGTCTTTTTGGCCACAAGGCACACTGCTGGTTCATGGTTAACTTCTTGTCCACCAGGCCTCCATGTCCTTCTCTTTTCCTCTGCAGAATGCAAAGGTTGTCTATACAGACTACTCAGAGATAGGAGTGTGCATTTAGTCAGATTACTACATTCTTTGAAGGAGCTCATCTAAACCAAAATCACTGAAAGGACATTATTCATACTACAAGAAGGCAAGAAGTAAAAGCTGGTGGCATTTTTCTAGTATATGTTTGATAAAAACCTAGAACAATGACATTTTCTCACTTAAGCCTCATTTGAATATTAGTTTAATGAGAATAAAATAAAAGAGTAATATCATATGAATGTTGTAGATGATATGCATATGATATAGATACTTAAATTCCCTAGGAAAATTTCTTTACCTTGCTGTGAACATGTATTTACTTTTGTTCATGTGTTTACTTTGATGTACACAACTGTACATAATTTCCTGTATGAAATTTTTCATTTTAGCTAGGAAAAAAAAATTGTTCAAATGTCATTTAAAAATACTTTTTTCCCTCTATTTCTTTTGAAAGATTTTATCTAGGAGGCTTAATCATCTGTCACTACAAGGAAGAAATCCTAGTACTGAAGTATTGTTAAATTTATTTCCCACTGCAGCACTTTACTGAAACTTATTGGTTTTAGATAGGTGCTAGTTTAAAATCTGAAATTGGATTCTGGAATAAAGAAAATCAAAATACAATTCTCTTATTATTATCTGAGTTGTACTTAGAATCTAAGATAAAGATATCTTTATTAGATTTGAAAAAATAGAGAGTCTTTTGATTGATGGTCAGATGAAAAGAGCTTTTGAAAATATGGGAGTGACAAGGTCACTTGTGCTATACTTATTCAATAGCCTATCTGGGTAATGGGAGGAAATGTTTCTATCTACAAAGTATTCCCACTGCCAAACTACATTAGATGCAATAATGGATATTAAGGGATGGCAAAATTTGTCAAGAAAATGAGGCAGGTCTGGACAGAAACCAAAAGTCAAGATACAAGCACTATAATTAAACAACTGATTTATTTTACAAATTCTGTTTTTAAGAAGCTTTAACAAGATTTTCAGCAAGAGACAAGACATGCTTGAAACAAGACATTTTCAAACAAGGACATAACCCGATCAGCTATAATTTTTATATGAAGTGGGAAAACTGTAAGAAGGAACTAAATTATTCTATTTTTGCCTTCTTACTCTGTTCTCTGACCTCAATCACTCCTCTCCCCCCACCAGTATCTATTAAACATTGTCTTTGAAAAACCAAAAACATATCTCTTGGTTCACTCCTATGGAAATCTTACTTAAACAGGAATGATTTGATTTTAAAAGTTTGGGAGGTTTTCAGAATAAGATCAGAACCTGTATCATAGTGGTTTTTCACCAAACAGTTGAGATTTTGAACACTTAACTCTCAGAGAAAAAAAAAATCTCTCTGTAGATGTCATTTTAAAAAATATTTTGTTTGAACATTTGTTTCATGACTGAACTTTTAAAACTTTACTGTAGAATAACTTTTTCTGGGATTCTCAAATGTTATGACCTCACAAGAGCCATCCATTTCACAAATGAAGAACGTTTACACAGCACAGGTCGATTTTCAGCTTCTTCTATTTCTTTTTATTTACTGGATAACATCCAAAAAATCTCAAGTGAAATGAAAAAAAAAAAGTGAAAGGTAAATTAAAAAGTCTTCAGAACTCACACAAAGTCTAATACAATTTCATCAAATTGCCCCCAGCTGATTTCTATAGTTTTTCCCTAATAATCCATCTGCCACAGGCCATCCATATACAAATTATGTAGCACAGCAGTAGATCAAACATGGTTATTGACAGAAGCAATGTTGGTATGTCAAATCCACAGAATTTAAACATAGTAAGAATGTGAGAAGAATGTTTATTTTGAGGGATTACAGCCACTACTAATAACCATCTAAAAGAGATATTTATGTTTTGTGATGTGAAATAAACATATTTATGTTTTGTGATGTGAAATAAACACAGAGGGACCATGAAGGAAAAGGTAATGAGGAAAATGTCCCCCGGTCTCTGCTGAAATGCTTCCTTGTGTCTTCCTGTGGAGTGCATGGGTTTCCAGAGCACTAGATATCTTCTCTTCCTCATGGCACATTAATATTTCAGGAGAAACTCTGCTTCAGCTGCTTTATCCAGACAATATATCAATCCAAATTCATACCTGACATAAATCTTGAACTCAGTTGAGTTTCACCAGATTTTATTTTTCCTCACAAAATTCCCCTATCTTTTACTATGCTCTGAATCATCTTTAGCTATATCAGAAAAAAAATCAAATAGATGATGTTTGAAAGAAAAGAAAACAATAGGGTAATTGGGTAGTACTTAATGAAATACTTGAGTGAAACTTCCAGAACTTTTTTAATTGGTATACAGCAAATCTGCTGACCACTAGAGAATTATATTCACTCAGTTTTTCACCAGAAAAAATAGAATGTGAAATGCAAGTCACCATAAATCACAGATTTTACAATGACACTTAATTGTTATTAGACCAAAACATTGTGTAATTCTGGCATTCTGTTGGAAAAAATATGCTGAGTGATACTTAAGCTTACCTTTGAACCTTCTTGAAAGTCATTGTCAGTATGCTTTAGGTTATAAAATAAACATATGAGGCTACAAGTGCATAAAAACTCAGAAGTGCTTATGTTATGGGTGTGATTTTCCTAGAATTATGTCTAACCCATACAAAATGTTTATTCTTTAACTTTTAGTATTAAAATTATTTTTACGTTAGAAAACCACAACAACCTCATGTATTGATTTCAACTACTTACTCCCAAAATACAATTTTTGTAGTGTTTGGGATTTTTTTTTTCCTAGATTAGTAATTAAATTTGAATGGTATCAAAAGATTAATCCTACTAATTGGGTGATGATTTTTTCCTCCATTATTTGAAAATACAAAAAAGGCAAAGTTTGCATTTGATATGCAACTTCATTTACCTCTGTATGCATTTAACAGCTAAGTGAAGCTCTATGTCTCACTGAAGAACTTTGACCATACCCACCACCCAAGGAGCTTAGACCAACAGTAAGACAGAGAAATGAGTAAAAACCTCACATTATTTGCCAGGAGGAAAAAGGTACACATGGAAATAATTAGAAGACAGTCAAAAAGCATTTTACTTTCAATTTAGAATATAACTGTGCATAATATATAGGTTAATATTTAACTCAAACAGAAAATCCCACTAGTCTGATATAATACACATAATAATACTCTGTCAGAGTGTTTTCAACTATGTATCAGTTTACTTGTAGATGATTTTCACTACATATACAATAGGTATACCCTGTATTTCAAGGATATATATGTTGTCAGTAACTGTTGTGAAAGGATAAATGCATGGTACAGATAAGAAATTATTCTCCTAAGTATAAAAATAACATATTTAAAATTCCATTGAAAAAAAATATTATTTTACATTAGATTTCTAACGAGTGTTTTCTTATCTCAGAATATTTATATAAGAGATATTAAAGCCAGTAATTAAGTATATAAGACAGCAGAAGCAATTTTAAAGACCTTTTGCGAAAATAAGCAGATCCAAAATGGACATTGCTATATCTGAATTGCAAATGTCTTAACTGTTCCTTGCTGGTTCCAGGGATTATATAAAGAGCTAGACAGTCAAGCTCCTTAAGAACTGAAACAGGTGATTTAGGCACTTAATTATGTCAAACAGGAACTCAGACTGTGAAACACTCTCTTAATATTTTGTTTTGTTTTGTTTTATTGTTTTATTTTCTTTCTGGTGAAAATGGCAGATTTGTTCTTTTTTTTTTTTTTTTTTTTTTTTTTTTTTTTTTTTTTTAAGAGAGAACATGAAAGAAGCTCCACATAAATGCTGTCAAGTCCTTGAGGACAGTAATGGGCATGACTGTCCCTGTCCAGCCTGTTTGGTGTCTTCCTTCACCCACCCACAGCCCAGGACTCCATTTCCTGTACTTACAGTTCCTGTTTGCCTCAGAAGTGATTTCCATATAAAGGTCACACAACATGATTTCCTGTTTTGATCCTTTTTGAAAACTACTTTATGGAATTCAATAGGAAAATTAACTAGTTTTGCAGCATCATATTATGCAATTAGCAGTTCCCTACATCTACTGCATTTTCAATACTGACAGCCTTTTATAAAACCTTTTATCTTTCAATCTGCAAAGAGCAAATGCTTTTGCAGGGAAATTTAGTGTGAGTCAAATAGATGGCTGAAATAACAAAGAGAAAATAACAGTACAGTATGCAAGACACTGTCAATGATTTCTGTGAAATGCTGAATTTTAATTACTATAACTAATTATAATACTGCTACATTTCTCTTGCATTACAAATGTACACTGGGGTAATGTGGATTAAGATAGAGTGCTACAAGAAAACAGCAGCAAAAATAGGGCACAATCTCATGTTTATAGAGAAAAACAGAGAACTTTTCCCTAACCTTAGCTTTTGACATCCTATTAAATGCCATGTCTTTAACTGAGTGACTAGTTCCATTTACAGTGAACTACTAGTCCTTCAATGAATGCAGTAGTCAGATGAACTCTTGTTTTGTGATAAATAAACATTTACTTAATAGCAATCTCTTTGAACTGCACTATGAAACATGCTTTATTGCATCATCACATTGCGCCCTCTTCCCTCCCTCATACTGGTAACTTAAAATTACTGCTATATTTTATACATTAGTTTTGTTTTGTTAAGGGTCATTTAAAAATCAGTAAAAATCTCTACTAAAACAAATATGTTGTTGCTCTTGATAGTCTCTTCAAAGGAGTAAGAAATCACTGTTACAAAAAATAGTGTCTTGCTTTCCAAGATCTTTATAAGTATTGTTTTGCTGTGATTTATAATTTCCTGCAGCTTTTCTCTATTTGGAAAAAAACAAAATTTTGGGTTTAGACATTGTTTACATATTTAGAAATGCCACTCTTTCAGTTGTGCACTTTCATCACTTATTAAAAGTTGTATACTCCATGTTAGATTCATTCTAGTAGTATTAATAAAAGTTTCTTGAAATTATTTTTCTTCAGGTACATTAAATTCTTAAGGAATAGTATAGACTACTATATCTGTAATTTTCTATTTTGGAATTTAACCCTCAGGACTTTACTTATTCAACATATTACTGCATATATACTTTTTAGATGAGCATAATCTTTTAAATTAATGAAATAAGATGGATTTTCTAGATTCTGTATCAGTTTAGAACTACCTGGAAGGAAACATATTGCTTTTTAGGTAGCAAGAGAAGACAGATATTAAAACATCTGTCTTTAAAACATCAATACAACAAGACAATTATTTTATATTTTTATTTTCAATCATAACTTTTGTGCACTTCATAGTTATGAGGAATCTTAAATGCAGGGTGGTCTTACCAACTTGACGTCTAGATTTTACCCATGTTCTTATGATGGTTCAAAACTGGAAGACAGTAATCCAGCTTTTCTGTTTTGTGGGGAAACTGTTCCATTAAGTATGTTTAATCTCAAACAGAATATATTCAGAAAGAACATCATGACCATGTTTCCCATCATTAAGAGTACAACAATTAATTGGTGACATTGTTAATGGGGAAGTTGGAACTGAGCTATAGCATAGCAGAGAGTTATTTGGCAAAGGCTTTCAAAGCAGTACAGTGAATTATGTTCCGGGTTAGCATGTGGTGCTATATACATTCTGCTCCTCATTTTCAAGAGTTGTCTACTCCTAAGTCTAAAAAAACTTTAAAGTATATGGCTGCTTTACACTTCTTTGCATTAGAGGGGTTGCTGTACACACACGAATGAAAACCTATGATACAATGAAAGAACCAATAAGAAATACCACATTATCCTTGCCATGATATAAGTTCTGTATTCAAAGGACTGCTTTTATGTGGTCCACTGAAGAAGTCCTGAACAACACACATGGCAGTTCTGGGAGATGGGAAGACCTAGATCACATATCTGACTTCCTGGGCAAGAACTCTGCACAGACTAATGTCTAAGACCACAATGTGGGAAACAAATACAACCCAAGGTAAGAGATGGAGTCTGGCCTTCACAAAGCTGGGAGCGCAAGACCAAGGGAATTTTTAAACTCAGGTTCTCTAGACTTTGTAAAAAACAACAAGGTTTGTTTTCTTCCACTGAAAGTCTATTTCTATTGAAGGGAAGCAAACTCTTCCAGCTCTTGTAGAGGCCAGAAAGTTTATTTAAACAGATCAATGAAGTACTGCAAATTGTTTTGGAGGAAGACAGAAAAATGGTGAAACATAAAACATCTGAGATATATCTTCAGAGTGATTCTTGTATATATGTATGTCTGACTACTGGAAAAAAAAAAATTCTGTATAATTTCTTCCTCCATAGTGACGGATAATTATTTTCTAAAGCTATTTGGGTCATCATCTGATAGGTGAATCTGGACAAGCTTCAGAATTCATCATTCTCCTCTTTATGTATGATCCTTTGATAAAAAAAATTGATGAGATCTAAAAAGAACTGTCACCATGTTATGGTCTCAAAGCATAACAGTTTTGATTGTGGAGCACAGAAAGAAAAAGTCACTGCCTTGTCATGAATTAATATCTAGAGCTATCAGAGCTAGCTACAGAACTTTTTTTTCCAAGTACTTCTGAAGTGCACATATCTTTTGGACATGTTTGATACAAATAACAGAAGAATTTTGGTTTTCTTAAAGCATTCAATACTACTTTTTAATACTAAAAATTTTTAAGGGTGTGAACTGAGCCTAACTTATGTATTTAGAGCTCTCAACAATGTACTCCTAACAAGGACACAATAACATGAGGAAATGTTCATGGCGGTAGATCTGCACAATTCTAGAGGTTTTTCTTTCTCTGAAAGGTGTTTTAAACTCATTATGGGACTTTTTTTAAGGATAGGAAGTTCACAAGCATTGGACTAGATTTGTGCCATTTAAAGCACACTGCCATGGTCCTTCAAAAGCCCAGGTTTGCTGAACACAATGTGCATAGACAAATATTTTACCCATCTCACAGCCCTTTCTCTGCAGGATTTTGGGACTTTTTGTCCTATAGAGTGCAAGAAATCTACCTGGAACATGTCCGCAATTTTACTGTCTTGATTTCTCATCCTGTATCATTACTGCTATCTGTTTCCCACTAATAGATATGAGAAAGTCTCTCCCTGAAGAACAAAAATTGTAGTGTGGATGGCTGTGTTGCAGTCTGCAACGTACAAGACAAGTGACGGAAGGTCATTCCCTTAGCCTAAGGTAAGTGAAACAGACATTCCCTAAGAGTGACTTCAAAGGTTCAGTAGAAAAATATTCTGGATGTCATTTGTTGGATTTGCAATTTATTATGATTTCCCCCTACTACAAATGTAGGCTTCTTTTTTTCCAACTGTCATTTCAGCAAGCATAGCCTGAGGTCAGGTTTTCTTCTTCTCATTCCATCAGTCAAGTATATGGGATCACAGTCTCTGCTTACTGAAGTTTTCCAGCAGTGCAATATTATTTGATGATTTCTGATTTATACTATTAGAGTGTTACATTACAGTTTGAGGTCCTCTAAGTTAAACAGTGACCACATGTGCATTTTTTTCTACAGCTGGCATTTAACTGTGCCTAGGAACAACCTCAAGTTGTCTCTAGAACTACAAGGACAATTTAGTTCTTGTAACTGGCATTCATGGGGGAAAAGGAAAAAAAATAAAGGGAGAGGAAAAGGAAGGCTGAGAAAATGAGATCACAAGAGACTGAAGTCACTGAGAGAGAACCCCAAGATGTATGTTTTATAGTCAAATTCCAGACCAGAGCACTGCCTTAAGGAAGCAGTCAATAACCAAGATGTCTTATAAAAATGAGAAAAATATTTTCCTTTCTGCCTTTGATTTTCTGTGACTAGCCCAATGTTTCTTTTCTACAATTCTCTTCCTTTTGTAACTTCTATTTCTTAATCAAACTGGAAAGATAAATTTGTAAGAAAGGAACAATGAATTAAGAAAATTTCCAAATAGCTTAAATGAAATTTAATTACTGGTATTCTATATATATTATGGTGCTTTCAAAGACCTGGCTTGTGACATCCTTCATAGGAGAGTAAGGCTAGAAGGAATGCAACCTGTAATATTCATGGAGATGGGGAGGAAGCAGTTTTGTGTCCTACTCTCTCCCATGAGAGCATGTCTCAGAGGGCTCCTGAGCTGTATCAGATGAAGTATGTCTCTTTAAACAAAAGTAAGGCAAATTACTGTGACTTTACTCCTTCTCTTCCTTGACATATCAAGGCAGCAAAAGGGTGCTTGAAACTGTGTTAACCAAGCAGCATCCATTAAAAAATATCATAAGCTGCATTTGATAGTGTCCATCAGCACTCAGGTCAAAGGGTTATTATTGAGAAATATCTGCATGCTCCCTCTACTCATCTGATCAGGGGGCCTCAACAGGATCAAAGCTGTATTTTGCAAATCACTGGTTGAAACCTCTAATACAATAATTAAAAAAAAAAAAAAACCAACAAAAAACCAGATTGCTTAAAAAAAATTAAAAAACGAAGAAAACTGCAGTTGGAAAAAAGTAGTGAGTCCTCTGATGGTGGATTTGGCTGTGTGCAATAGTATTCAGAAAATGCTGTGCCTGCTGTTTTTATAATAAGATGACCTTTTCCACTGCAAAGACACAGCCATCACAACCATTAGTAAAGCACTAATGAATAGTCTTCTATTCAAACAACAGCAGCAAAGCAGGAATCTCATATATCCTATGCCCCTTTCACTTCATTGAGGTGTGAACTCTAAAACCTCATTAGAAACAGAACATTTTGATGCGAGGAATAGCAGCAACGTCACACAGAATCATTCCTGCTACAATTTTGAATTTCAATTTTGAATTTTCTGGCTTTTATTGTTTTGTTTTTTTTTTTTTTCTTGGCGGGGGGAGGTTGTTTGTTTTTGTTTTTAACTGTGAATATGCTTAACACATCAGTGCAAAATTTACTATTTGTGCTCTTATTGTACTTAGGAGCCATGATCTAGGTTAAGGATTCACCAACTTACCTAATATTCATCTGTGAAGATAAATGGCCTTGATTGATTCTGTGCTGCCATTTCTAATGTCATGACTCTCTTCTGTCAGCCTTTGCCATTCCTGAGAGGTTTGAACCCTCAATAAGTGATATTAGATATCTGGTCAAAAATGGTGATGACTGAAATGCTACATCATTCAGACTTCCACTTTTTTTATGACATGGGATAGAAGACACTGTAGCCAGATTTTAGAGATGGACATCATATTCTTACTTCAGTTGATAAAAGCAGGGTAATATATTTAGTTTGTGTAAAGTCTGGTCAGCCAGGAATTGCTGTGGATTTAGCTGTGTATAGAAAAACTTTTCCCTAATACTGAAATACTGTGTAAAACAGGCTACAGAAAAACTCTCCTTTTTGACTTTTCACTGATGGTAAAGAAGAGTCTATAGTAAAACATCTGTGTTATATGAGCTGACTGTCTGTAGGCTCTGAGGCTTTCTTCAAACACACTTCTTCACTTAATGACATAATTCTTAAACTGAAAAAATTACCCACCAGATTGCCTGTGTATGTAAGCATATCATTTCACCTTACAAAGAAAATAGGAAGTGAGAATGAAAAGTATATTTTCCAGGCCATGAAGTGATTTAAGAACCTAAGATATGCTCACACTGTAGTTAGGTAATTACCTTAGGAAACCCACAACTTGTAGCAGCCTGTTGTTGACCTCTGCCCAAAATGTTGAGCTCCTCCCAAAAGAAATACAGCTGATCATGCAGGAGCAACCTGTGTTTCAAATATGGAAATTTTCCAGAGTTGGATTTATACCTCAGCTTCTTGAATGTAAACCATTTATTCCTGCTAAAAATTTCAGACATCAATAATGTACAATAGTGCACATACCAGTTTTTAATCTGTTAGAATGGATTCAGAAAAATTCTGTATACTTAATGATACAAAAAAAAATCTGGTTAAAAATTCAGAAGCATCAATCCAGATGGAGTCACAGGTTTTCAGAGGTGTCAGTGAAAAATCGGAACCCTTTTATTTATTGTTAAGAATTTATATATATTCAGCTCAAGTTTTAATATATATTTTAGCAATAACCTCTAATAATTTGAATGAGAATCAAGAACCTAATTACTTGTAAGAGAACTAAATTTCTGATTTGCTTTTGAAAATAAATCTGAAATATTATTAGCATAATATAATATAATATAATATAATATAATATAATATAATATAATATGTATAATAGTAGGTACTCGACATTGTTACACAAACAGGCTGGTGTGTTATAACATGTACATGGAGATTTGAAAGTATTCTGAAGCTCAGAGGAAATTATTCAACTTTTAACAACTCAGTTACATCAATTCTTTCATTTTATTGATGCTGTGTTCTTTTTTATCAGCTTTTTATCTAATTTCTAGCACAACTTATATCAAAAGTCACTACTCTAGTCAACTGTTTTTAATTTGCCTATAAATTAAGCTGTGAAATGGATTTTAAAATTTTTGATTAAAAGCACTAAAGAATGTTTCCAGAAGGAGACAACTGTGCTAAGCTTCCTTCCATAAAAAGTTTTATAAGTAGGTCATAAACCCCTGAAATTAAGTCAGAAATGCTGACAGACCCCAAACTTTTAGAAGCTCAGTAAGCTCCAGTCTAATCTTCTTCTCCCAGAGGGGGAAAATCTTTTTCTTGAGACTAAATTGTAGACTGTAAAATAGTTGTTTTGTCACGTAGAGCTCTGAGTATACAGTAAAGAAATGTACAGCAAAAAAAGGAATATGTTGTTACTATAGCAACTACAAGTCAAAAAGATATCTTAAAATATCTTTTTTTTCTAAATTTATCCTATGAAACATTTCCCAGTCTTGCTTAATATGTTACACAATATAGTTTTCATTTGTTAGCATGGGTCAGATGAACACTGAAAATACACTGGAATTACTGGAGGTAAACAGATATAAGCTAATGAGAGATTTGTCCCCAGTGGACCTTAGATATACTAGGGTATGGAAAAAACTACATAAAATTACACATTGAAAACTTTTATCTTAGAAGCCATATATATTTGTGTATGTATGTGAACAAATTATTTTACATAATCCTCTTCTAAGGAAGAACTAGTTGTTCCGCAGTTTGGGGTTTTTTTTAAATGTTTCAAAATGGTAACATGACTGTTATGACCTTTACATGAAATGTTTCTATTTAGCAGACAGGTTTGACAAAAGAAATTTGTAGTGTTTGCAAATTGTTTGTATATCTGGTATGAAATTTCTCAGTTATGGAATTTCACTTTTACATCTTTTCATTTCATAAGGAAAGATAGTATAAAATAGATTACTGTTAAACATTATTTTTGCGTATTTCATACCATGAACTACACATTATGAAAAAATCAAGCTCTTTAAACTTTTGTTTCACTTTGTCTTATGTGAAATAGAGCCAGAAGAGAGAATCCTGTTGTAGTGGTGGAGAGTAAGTAGAAAGTAACAAGACATAGAAAAGGTTATTGAGGCTACTTTGCAGTAGAAGTAACAATTTGTCTCTGATATATTGATTGTTGCTCTAGTACAGTGAAATACCATGGAAGTTTATTCCGTGCTACACTGGGGAAAAAAAAAAGAAAACCACCAAAAAAACTTTCAGTCCTACTGTGGATCTTCTTGAAGGCATGTTAACCAGCCATAACCTTGAGATTTCATTGTGATTCCTCCATTATGTTGATTTTTCATAGATTTTCAACTTGCTTGAATGTGTGTATGTATATTGTTCTGCTTTCCTTGTACTTTACTATTTTCACTTCACTAAATTTTATAGCACAGGATAACAATTTCATGTTATAATGAAAAATATTATTCTGTGTTTTCCCATTTACTGGCCATGTAGACCACTGTGTAGTCGAAGCCCATTCTTTGATGAGGTACCTATAATAAAATGGAGATTCTGTGTTCTACGTTTGCATTAACCACAAAGGATGGCCTGTCAGAGGCATCTTTTAGTGAAAGAGTGAGGATGCAATCAATTTTTAAAAATATAGTTAACAGCTTCAGATTACTTCAGCCAAAGAAATGATGTAATACATTAAAATCCATCCATATTTTCAATGCAAACAAGGATCTTTATTTCTTTTAAAAATTATTATGAAATGGATCTGTTGCTTTTTCATAAGCTTGTTAATCAGAATTATTTGGTGTCCCTCTTAGGCTAAGTTGTCCCTAGTAGTAAATCCACAAAGATGATTTTCATATCTTTATAGAGCTTAAAAAAAACCCATCAGAAATCCTGCTTTCCCTTCCATGGCTACTGAGAAATTTAGCCCTTGAATTACTATCCTGGTTTCGGCAGCTTTAACTTTTTTTTCCCTTCTTCACCCCTGTACCTGTAAGAAACCTTTCTGATTTAAGTTATCCTGCTATTCCAAGTAACATGATTTTTTTTTGTGGTTTTTAATCACCTTAAAGCAATTGTGTTCAAATTCTTTTCTGTTACATATTTACAGAAATTTCCTCTTGGAAAAACAAAGCAAACAAAAGAAGCACAGCCAAACACATATAGACAAACACATACATACACCACACACACATACATACGTCAAAAAAGCAAACAAAAAATCTCAAAAAAACAGTTTTCTTTCCCCCTGTGAAGCTACATGAAGTCCAAAGGTCAGGTAGTAGCAATGTGTGGATCTGTTCCCAAAGTTGTGTAAGTGAACTTTAGTGTCAGTCTTGCAACAACCCCCTGCTAATATTAGAGAACAATTTCATTATTTACAGTCAATGCAAATTTCTCTTGCTCATTCTGGAATATTCAAGACAGAAAACAAGACTATCATAGAGCAGAGGAACAACTAACTCAATGTGTAGTTTGGCCTCAGACAATCAAAAATTGTGATTTCCCAGTCTTCCAAGCACCTTCCTTAATGCTGTTTATTAATTTCTTTAAGAATTTAATTCTGCTTTTATTCTCTTGTATTTATATTATCTACGTTATTTACTTAATTTTCTCTCTTTAGGCAGATTAGTCTGCCTAGAAAACTCTGCCTATAAAAGTATGATTAATATGCTATTAGATAAGCTAGATGCCCAGGACATCAAGGAATAATTGCAGATATATAGTATACCAAACATACTCCTATTGCTATTTTGTGGTTTGCGGTGATCAGTATTAAAGATAATCCTGATTACTATCTGTGTATTGCAAACCATATAAAGAGCTTTGAGCAAAGTATCTGATAGAAAAAAAAAGGCTTAATACAGAAACTATAAAACACTAAGGACTATCCTATCATCAACAAGGTAGGTATTTTTGCAAATAAAATGAGAAACACAAAAATTTAAATCAAGTAGTCATTCAGGATAAAAAAAGATGAGGAACATAAGCCCATATAACATTAATTATAATTTTTCCTCAGACTGTTTTTAAAAGTTGTGTCATCTGTAGAACATCTTCTACACAAATCATCTATTCATCAAATTAAATATTATTAATTGTTAGATATCATAAAAAATAATAGTACAACATAACAGTTGTATGTTAAATGTTAGCAGAATGTTTTCTGAAATTTAGGTGTAGCAAGCTTGCCATCTACTGAGCAATAGAAAAGATCTCTGGTTATATGATGCTGTTGTATACCATATTATTTAGTTTGAAACTCTCTTTATATGATGAATTAATACCTGTGTATTTAAATAAATCTGTTTCCAGTGCCTCTGAAGGTCAATACAAGACCTTAAAGGTATTGTGCTAGTGGATCAAAGATGAGTTCCTGAGGTACTTCTTATATCCATTGAAGAACTTTTTACTAAACTATATAATCTTTTAGAGTATTTGGGGAACTCATTTGGCTTCTTTTAAAGACTGTATTCCTAATTCACAGATGTTCTCATGAAGTTAAAACATTATTATATAACTAATATGGCAAAAGCAAATAAATATACCTTTTTATTTCAATTCTTTCAATTTTACAAAGAGAAATTCACTTGTCCCATGCCATCTACCAGCTTTGCCCTCAGTCAAGCCTTGTCAGTGCATAGTAGGAAATTGCAGAAAATCCAGATGTCCAGAGTATTTGGTGTTGCACAGCCTCATGTTCCACACAGATGGGTTTAGACACAGAAGTTGATATCCACAGTTATGTCATATGTACAACAAAGAAAAGTCTTCACTCTTTTGAAGGAGTCCATCTTCTAGGTTAGCTTAATAATCATCATTATTGCTGTATAATTTTTCCCTTTGCCACTCTCAATTAATTTCATTCACTGTAGAATTATAACAATATGGATAATAGAGCATGAAAATGGACAACCTGTGACTAAAACAGTGATTGTACTTTAAACAGTGATTTTTTTCAAAAAACAATAACATTTAAATGATTTGAAATGTTGTGGACCTATATTTAGCACATACTGCCTTCAAAATGGGTAAAAACATAAAACTTCTGAAATGTATGGACCGGAGCAAGATTGAGAGGACAGAATATGCTCTTTCCAAGAACACAAGAAAGTTTGTCTTTCAACCTAATTCAATCTATACCATCTAGGCTCAGTGGCAGGTTTTTTTTCCACACACTTGCCATGTAGCTCACGTCTGTAACTTTTCTTTTTTTGATATCTGCCTTGCTCCCCTGCTGGATAATAGTCTCATGTAACTTCATTATTTAAAGTTTTATTCTAATTTCAATTGTACTGGCATAAATCAGGAATTATTTCAATTCAGTTAAGGAATTTAAGATTACCTCTGTTAACTCCAAATTGAATTAAGATGTTTTGCTGCAGAACCTCCTCTAAAGAGGACTAAGATTTTAGACTGCATGGGAGTATAACCTGAAGGCAGAAAGTCCCAGAGACAGAATGATTTGTAGAGAATAAGGTATTTCAAGAGATTTGTCTGCAGAAATCAATAAGCTTTGTCAAATAAATTTCCTAGCTGGCATTCAAAATCTCTGCCACAACTGCTGTACATGGCTTTGTTCATCTAGCAGCTTAAAAGTCTGTTCTTTGGGAAGGGGGAGGAACTCTGCAATGTTTGGGATTTTTTTTTTTTTTCCTCCTCTTTAAGACTACATTTCTATATCTTTCAGATGGTGACCTGATAGTACACTGTGTTTCTGGGACCAGATGGGTCAGTCACTATTCTAGGAAAGCTCTGAGTCTGTTGGGGCAGACGAGTCACAGCCATCCCGCATATCAGCAGGAATACATCACAGATGAAAGCTACCCGAGATTGTTTTGCACTTCACCTCTTCACTGGCTCATCTGCCTCATCCACACTTCAGCAAATGCCAGAGAAGAGCTGGCACCATGACACAGCTCTTCAACCACTGCTTTACTCTCTCCAGAATCCAACTGGCATCATGGTCCTGCTGCCACCCTTGAGAAAGGCGTTATCCTAGAAAGCTGCCTCTAAAGCATCCAGAAAGGATCCACAAGGTGGGTAGGTTGTGAGTGAAGGTGATTGTATGTAATGGAACAATAGCACTATTACGCACATTGTCACCTATTCCATGCCTTGTGGAGTTTTTGAAGGAATTGTTTAGCTCAATAAAAAAGTATATTTAATATGAATATTTGGAGTAGATGACCTTTACATAAAAGGAGAATATACTAGTAGGGAGTCCTTTAAAAAATTCTAAGATTATATTTACTTTTCTTTGCCACCAAAATAAAAAGGAAATTCATAAAGGAACATAGTCTTATCTGAAAAGAAGGATTTAAACATTACATAGAACATATCTAAACTGAATGGCATGATCAGTCAGAAAATATTGTACCATCAAAATAATAAGGCTGCACATATTGTGAGAAACACAAGCCAAATTTTCTGCATATTTTAAACTTGAGAAAGGTGGTGTGCTTTTTGTCAACCTAAATTTAAACAGAATTTGATATTCATATGTGTTTAAGCACAGGTATCAGAAACAGAGAAATTGGAAAAATATTACAGATATATTTGATCTTTGAAAAGAAGCTTATTAAAAAAGGTCAACTTCATTTTTCTAAGAAAATATTAAGGCTTTAAAATAGGACAGCTAAGATGGAATATAGCACAATGATAATTAAGTAGTAGATTCTAGTTATTTCTGCAAAGTTTAAATAGAAGATTAGATAAATAAGGGATTTGGTACTTTAGCAAAATTGCTCTTAAGTAAACTTTTACATTGATTAGCATTATAATTCCAAATATGACATTTCAGTAATACTTATGAGAGCATATTTAATTACACTATTTATGTAGATATAGCTTCTTTAAGTTCTCCTTATGGTATAATGCTACATACAGGTCTGAAAAAAACATATCTGGAGACACTATTGCCTTTTCTCCAAGCTCAAGTCCAACTTCAATTATGAAAAAAAACAGGATTTAATTTAATGAATTACTGTGGTGTTCTGGTGTTTCTCCTGGCTCCAGAGCAGCCGCCATACCCGGTGGGGCACCGTGGCTCCTCCAGTCCTGGTCCCGCCGCTGCTCCCGGGCTCCGCACGCTCCAGGAAGGTGGGTTGGCTGTTTCTGCCGCTGCGCACGAGGGACCTCGATAAAGGGAGTGCAGGAAGGACCAAATTCCATACGGCAGGAGCTGAGAGCATTTTGTTGGTGTGCTCACAATTCCTGTGTTGGACAATATGGCCACACGGCCCCAGCCGCGTGGGGCTTTTATGGGGGGGTGGAGCAGGGGGTGTCACGTGGTCTGGGGAAACCAATAGGGACGCAGTAGGGGATGGCACCGGGGCCCGGGGCGGTCCCGGGGCGTGGCCCGGGGAGCCAATAGGGGCATGGCAGGGGTTGCGCCGGGGCCCGGGCACTCCTGGGGCTGCAGGGGGTGTGGTGTGGAAGGCAGGAGCCAATGGGGAAGTGGCAGGGGCGACGCCGGGGGCCCAGGGTGGCCCCGGCCACGGGGGAGGGGTAACAGCGGGAAAGGACCCGCAGGAAGAGACAGGGGGACGGGAGCCAGGCCACATGGTCAGGCAGCTCGGGAACTGGGTACTGCGTGGGGGGGGGAACCGGGGGATACATGGGGGTGCACAGAATTTGCTAAGACACTCTAGAACCCCAACCTAAACCCAAAGTCCGGGATGCAACAAATTAGTCACTTGTCTCAACTGAATTTGATGAAGCATTTCCTTATTGTTGCAAAACTTATCCAAGATGAAGTTACTTGGAATTTGAGGGGAGTAGGGGGCTCAGGCAGCAATCACTCATTTTGCTGGATTTTGTTAAGAATCATTGCACCATAATGTATCTTAATGTAAAATGCATTAAAATGTGCTTTGAGATAGATGCAGCCTATCTGATTATAACCCTTATTTTCCTCCTATAAATTTGTTTCTAAATTTTCACAACTGATATATTAAGAATAACAGTAGTTTAACTGGAGTGGTTAGATTGGAAAAGTTGATATTACTCTTTTAAACATGATTTTTGAAGCAATTAACATTCTGCATGGTTTTAGTTTTCCACATATAATTTAATCTCAGACAGCTGCTGGTATTATTCCTGGGAAATGCTTCTTTCCTGCTGTTCAGTAAGAAAGATGAATATGTGGTTCTCTCCTTGTCTGTACAGTCTTATTCTATTTCTACACTGTCCCAAGTCTAGAAATTTACATCAGAACTACTCTGTTTTTTCAAACATAACATGCGTTCATTTATTCAATATAGTGGACTAAATCCAGCACTGTGTTTTCCTGGCTTTACCTATCTGTAATTCATACAGGAATTACTTTGAGGAAAGACACAGAGTAAACAAGCAGTAACTCAAAATAATTTTATTTTTAAAAATAATAGCAGTAAGAAAGTATTTCATGAATCACTGCAAGAGGTAGTTAAAACTGATGGTTCTTATGAAAAACATAAATTTTAGAACTGGCTTAAGACCAATCTCTAAATAAAACAAGGGTGAGTGACAGATGCTGACCCATTCCCAAAGTGTTCTGCTGCTTATATTGGTACAGCAATTGAAAATAACTCACACTGTTCCCAGAGCATGAAGTATGGACCATGAGTTTTTTACAGCTCCTGTAAGTTATATCTGCTACTTCTAATCCAAAATCTATACTATATTTATTTTCCTTTTGTCTTCTATTTTTTTACCAGGCTTTCTATTATAAAAGAATTTATACATTAATTACTGAATTATTTACAGCTACAGGTTCCTTAATTAAACCTGTTAATTAATTAATGCAGTAAGACATGCAATATACTGGCCTATACCTAAACAAAATAAGACTAAAAAGTGTTTGCTAGACATCAGATACTCAGTAAATGTGATATCAAAAGCTGAGCAAAGATTGACCTGCATTGTTTAATTTTCTATGATTGTAAATATATATTTTTGCAAATCTCAGGGAAATCCATCACAAAATTTTGTCTTATTGCAAAACTGAAGCGAAATGTGTTTTTAAATTATTAACAGCTCTAAAGTTCTGATATTTTCTTACCAAAAAATTATCTACCATGCAAACAAAAAATGATAAGGTAAAGCTGTACACTGTGTCCAATTTTTTGTATTTAGTCCAGATGTGTTTTTCTGCCAAATCAGATGTGCATTATTTTAATCATATTGTAAAAAAAGTCTGATATGTTTTCTAAATTCTAAACTACATTTGATTTTATTTAAGGTTGTGGTATAATACTGGAGCACAGCAATTCCTGAGTTATGATGTCTGCATAAACCAGTGGGATTAGAAATTGTTTCTTCAGTCTTTAACTGAGGCCAGTGCAATCAGTTGTTTCCCCTTCACAAATCACTTAGGAGTGTTCTCGATGTCCTGTTGCTTAACTGTGAGGAGCACCAGTAAAAAACAGACTACAAGAGCACTTTTTCACTAAAGACTGATACTTTTGTCCTTCTTATGAAGTTGTTATGTACTAAAAGCCAGGTTTTCTTCATTATCCAATGATGTGTAAAATATATTCTCAATCTTTATGTAATTTGTTCAATATTTGGAAAAAATAGGCATTTGTGCCTTTTGGATGTGAAATAATAAATGTTTCACAAGGTGCAATACAGTGTAAAATTCTGCAGATGAAGTTGAGAAGGTTTCTGATTAATATTAGGTAACTGTGCTGTTTATTTTATAGATGTCAGATGTATGTTTGGTTGCCAAAGCAAATTTGTATGCTGTTTTCAGTGGAAAAAGCACTGGGTGAATATTGACCCAGAAAGTGAGTGCCTCGAAAAAGTCATTTTACTTTTTCCTCATGAACAGAAGTGGAATGAAAACAGGGTCAATGACAGAGGGTAGACATATTCCTAAGCACTGAAGTTTGTTGAGTCTTAATTTATAGTGGATAGGACCAGCATCACAGGAAATCATTTTTACTCAAATGACTTCAGCGATTAATTCCTGAAGACATTAAATATTGTCCTTTTTCCATCTTCTAAAATTTTGCTGTAGAAGCCTATTTGTCCTGCATTTGAGCACCTGCTTCAGTGTATATGGTTCAAACAATACATGTGCTTTTGTGTAATGAACAGAGAAATGAGAGGTTAAGACTTCATGAGATAAGGATTTTGCCTTTATCCCTTTATGATTGGGAAGAAGTACTAACTCTTTTTGTCCTATGAGAATAATCTCTGCTATTTTCCTTCCCACATTCTTGTAAGAGATCCAGACAATCCTGCCCCAAAATATCTCCTCATGGTTCTGTATGTGTAGGCACATGCAAGTGCTTAGAGGAATATTTGCATGCATTTATCAAGCCCAAATTTTGGGGTTGGATATGTCCTTCACCAATACCAAGTTAGTTTCTGGCAGGTAGAAACAAGATTATAGATTATATTGTGATATTTAGCATTTTAATCTTTCCCACAGCTGAGATTTCAAATTCTGCCTAAAGAAGTTTCTTCCAGTTTCTCTTCAAATCTTCCTCAAAATATTTCAGTTTTATAACCAATAAGTAAAAATCCAAGGGTGACCATATTTGCAGTCATCTCATTTCCAACCCAGGTTTCAGTGCAATTTTCTTGTCTCAGTAATTATTTCTAGTTAGACATGATGCAGCTGTAGAATGTCATGGGAAAAGCCTGACTAGAAGGAAATACTTACATAATTAACAGAGACCGAAAAAATCCCAGGGACTGAAGTTCAACTTTACTGAGATGCTCCCAAAACTTTTGTATTAACTTTGACACCGTGTTTATCAAGCTAAAATAATTCAACTTAATAAGGCAGAGAATTTATGAGACAAGTTTCTTTTTTTAGTGCTGCTTTTGGTACCAGTCACTTTTTTTTTTCTCTAAAAGAGAACGGAAATTGATAAATGTGGATATGATTAATCACTATGGGCTCATGGAAAATTCTGCATTGAAGTACGACAAAGTAATACAGTAAATGGATTAATTAAATCCAAATATAATTCAAATTATTAAAACAAACAGCATGAAACATCAGACAGAAAACATCCTGAGGTAATGTAACCATTATTAATTATCTTCATTAGTACAGTAGAGAATGTAAATTTAATCTGAAATATTTTACTGACATTAAATATTATTTTATTCTCTGTTTTATGCCATCCTTCCCCAGGTGGACATTCTGATTTTTTTATCTCTGTCACAGATAAAAGAATATTCTGAGTTGGAAGGAACCCACAAGGATCATCTAGTTCAACTTTTAAGTAAATGGTCCACACAGGGATCAAACACATAATCCTGGCACTATTAGCACCTGCTGATCTATTCTCGAGGTGCTGTACACAAAGACTGAATGTGGCCATAGAGTGAGGCTGGTAACAGTGATGAACATGCTAATATGTGCTAATATTTACACTGAAAGCTGGCATTGCCAACACTAATGACACTGCAAGCTCAACTTCTTCCATATTAACAAAGAGAGGACCTTCAAAATATTGATTGACATAGATATTGTCTGTAAATGTAATTTTCAAAAGAGAGTTTTTTTTCACTGCATTTTAGCCCTTAGAAGGCTTGGAAAATTGTATGAACAAGATAATTCTATAACATTTCAAATTTTTTTATTACTTCATGTGTATATATTGTACAGAGATTCAAATCTGGATTCTTTGTGGTGCCTGTCCACTGCCTTCACCTCCATGCCCTGGTGAGTTTTGCACATAAGTAGATTGTTCATTATTATATGGCAACATTTTTTGGTCCCGTTTCACCTTTCTTGCTCTCCTCCTGGACACAATATTCTTGTATCCATGTACAGAGCTTCAATAAAAATAATAGAAATTATTTTCCTCCCAAAATAAATTACAGCCTTGTTTGGAATCACAACAAATGCATCAGATTTCTTCAGCCAATTTGGAGGGTGCATTTCACTTCCTACATGAATGCTGTATGTGCTAAAAAATCTGCATTCAAGCAACTCAAGTTTTATGCAATTAGCTTATGCTAAAATTATAGTTTACTGTAATTTAAATTTGTCTGTGTTCCATTTGGGCTGTCCTTTAATTTGCATCTTATCCAGTGTCTCCCAACATTTTTAAAGGCAGCATCCCATGATTCATGAAGTCTATTTGCATAGCTCCTGTCCTTTCATCAGAGATCCTACTGCCTCCTTCTCACTCAATCAGCTCTGCTACAGATGCTGATACTCAGACAGCATGTCAGGCTAGGCTTGATTATCTGTCTCAGAATATTCAAGTATTTGCCCTGTATCTCCATGCTGGTTGATCAGGGACAGTGCACAGACACCTGAGTTAGCCATGTAGGAAATTAACTTGGGGGTGGCAGAACTAGTTTTTGGAAGGACTTGATGGTGCTGGTTGACAAGAAGCTCAACATGGCCCAGCAATGTGCATTCACAGCCCATAAAGCAAATCAAATCCTGGGCTGCATCCAAAGCAGTGTGGCCAGCAAGGAGAGGAAGGACACTCTCCCCCTCAATTCCAGTCTTGCTAGACCCCACCTGGAGTGCTGCATCCAACTCTGGGGTTTGCAACATAAGACAGACATGGATCTCTTGGAACAAGTCCAGAGAAGAGGTGATGAAGATGATCACAGGACTGGAGCACTTCTCCATTGAAGAGAGGCTGAGAGTTTACACTGTTCAGCCTGGAGAAGAGAAGGCCCTGGGGAGATATTAGAGCACCTTCCAATATCTAAAGAGCTTCTACAAGAGAGCTGGAGAGGGATTTCTTGCAAGATCATGCTTGTGGTAGGCCAAGGGCTAATGGTTTTAAGCTGGAAGGGGACAAGTTTACATAAGGTATAAAGCAGAAATTCTTCCCTGTGTTGAATCACTCAAACAGGTTTCCCAGCAAAGCTGTGGATGTTCTATCCCTGGAAGAGTTCAAGGGCAGGTTGAATTTACAACCTGATCTAGTGGATGGCATCTAGGCTGATGGCAGAGAGGTTGGAACTAGATGATCTTTAAGGTACCTTCTAACTCAGACCATTCTAGAACTGTTTGAAACTTGTTAATGCCTCATTCCTAATGTGCTTTTATTTCACAAAGTAGAAACTTAATAATTTGAAGCAAAGTTTGTGTGTATATGCAAATATACATTGAAGGGAAGCTACACAGAATCTTTTTTTTAATCATCTGAAAAATTAAAGTGTTAAATAAGCATAATAACTTTTCTTAGATTTTGATTAGATTTTCTTGAGATGCTCAAGCAACACGTTAAAGTGATTTTTCCAAGACTGAAAAAAAACCCCAAAAGAAATCATACAAAAATAAAAGAGAGTTTTAACTAAGAACAGTTCTGGAAATTATTTAATTATTTTTAATATACTGAAAACATGTCAACTCTTAGCTTAAAAATGTTTAAGCTTAAACATTTGATTGTTTGATTAACATTGATGCTTAAAAATAATTTTTTTACTGCTTTCTGCCTTGGTAAATAACATATTTGAGACACTTGATTTTGTAATTTCAGCTTCAAAACAAGGGCTAACTTTCATTTTGCTGTGTATTTGGTCTGACTGAGATGGAGATTTTTGTTATTTCCAACATTTTTATCCTAGAGCAAACGCTGCATGCTGAGGCCTTATTTCCCAGTGAGTGGCTGGACATCACTTTCTGGATGGGAAATGGAGACATAGTGGGGAATTTCTGTAGTTGTAATCGTGAAGGGACAAGAGGTGGATTGTGAGCAAACTGTTCACTTTTGTTGATCAGTGAAGAAGGAGGAGGTCCCTCAGGTGTTGGACCAGACATTCCCCTGCAGCCCATGGCAAAGACCTTGGTAAGCAAGGCTCTCTTCCTGTGGCTCACGGAGGTTTACAGTGGAGAAGATATCCACCTGTAGCCCCTGGAGGACCCACCCTGGAATAGGAGGATGTCTGAAGGGGACTGTGACCCAATGGAAAGCCCACTCTGGAGTGGGTTTGTTGTGACCCCATGGAGGATCCACACTGGAGCATTCTGTTCCTGAAGGACTGCCCATACTGGAACAGTCTATGAAGGACTGCAGCCTGTGGGAAGGACCCATGTGAGAAAAGTTAATAAAGACTGTCTCCCATGGGAGTGACCCCACACTGGAGCAGGGGAAAGTGTGAGGAATCATTCTCCTGAGGAAGAAGGAGTGGCAGAAACAGCTGTGTATGATGAATTGACCAAAACCCTTTTTCCAAACCCCCTACACTGCTCTTAGGGAAGAGATAGGGAAAACTCAAAGTTAAGTCCAGGACCAGGAAGAAGGCAGAAGAGGGAATAGGGGGTGGGGAAAGGTGTTTTTAAGATTTGGTAGTATTTCTCATTATATTGCTCTGATTTGATTGGTAATAAATTCAGTTGATTTCACCAAGATGACTCTGTTTTGCCCATGATGATCACTGGTGATTGATCTCTACCTACTCTTACCTCAGCCCACAAGCTTTTCCGTATATTTTCTTTCCTGTGCCCAGCTGAGTAGGGGAGTAATAGAGCAGCTTTGATTAACACCTGAAGTCCAGCCAGGATCAACACAGTACACCTGTAGTAACAAAATCATGTTGAGAATAAGGATGGTAGGCGAAAGAGGAGTTCAAGATTTTCATCAAAGCCAATGAAAGATTTTTGGGGTTTGCACTTTTTTATTTCTAAGTATGAACAGCTGTGTCTCTGTGTGTGCGCATGTGTGTGCATGTGTGTGTGTTTGTTTGTTTTAAATTAATCCATAGGCTAAAAGTCTTCAACTCTTTTTTTCTAGTCTTATAACTTGGAGATCAAAGTAAGCTCTTGAGTGATACAGAATCATAATTTATGCAGAAATTCTTAATTTTTTGAAAGCACAAAAGGGACTATAAATGTTTTTCTCTCACTTAGCTTTGGGTATTAAGATTTTATAAAATTTAATTATAATCCAGTATGAAAGATGTATTGACCTCTGTGCGACACTAGTTATTTTCAGAACAAGCTACATTGAAATGCAATGAGAATAAGAATGCATTTTTGAGCAATACAATTATGAAGAGAAATTATTTTGATTATACTGTGTTGTGCTGAAATTTGCAGTATCTGAGATTCTGTTGAGAATAGTTTGCATCAGATAACTGAAGAAAAATCTGTGAGAGTTTTAAAAACCTTTGAAACTGCTACAGTGAAAAACTGTATATTGAGAGTAGACAAAATAATCATAATTTGGGATAATGGGTGAATAATAAAGGATAATGCATTTAATGAAGACCTGTGTACCATATTAAGCATCTGTTTCCATTTAATCTTCTCCACCCAGTTTCAACTCCCTTAAATTGGAGACATTTTTTGGATCTTCTCTCTTCAATATATATCATGTAAGTAAGTTCTGGTAAAAAAAAAGAGAAACTGTTACTCCTAATCAAATAATAATGAGAAAATAATGCCCAATATTCTCAATTTATGTTCCATGTCTCAACAGAAGATTGGGGGCAAATATGTCAGGTATAAGTGATTATTAGGCTATTCAATGCAGGCGAACAAGCTTTAATTCACTAAAAGGACTCTGGACAGTGTGACACTCAAGGAGAAGTGATTAAGCTTTATTTGAATTTTTTTCCAATTATTATATCAGTTGCAGAAATGAATTTAACCTGCTTTTTAAAATGGCAGTTTTCCTTCAGAAAAAAAAATCCAAAGTTTTCTTTCTGATGTATTTTATTTCTTCAACTTCCTCTTTTCTGAATATAGTCTTTCTTATGTATCTGGTTTTGTCAAGATAGACAGTTCTAAAAACTGCTTACTACAATTTTAAATTTGAAGCTTGGAAGAGAATTGTTTCTTGGAAGGTTCACAGCTCAGCCCTGTGTTTAGATACTCAGAAAATGACATATCTGGGTCACTACAGGAATGATGACAACTAAAAAGAGAACAATCTAATCCTGACATTTCCCATCCATTGCAAAGATTTCGTGTTATAGGATATTTATTTTCAAATAAAAGAAAATAAAAATGTTCTCTCCCAAATCCACAAACGTATTTATATTATTGTACTGGGTTGCATACTTCTAATTATCACTTTTTTGTTTTAGTTATAAAATTATATATGTGCATAGTATGTATATATATATATATATAAAGACTATAAATATACTATATATATATATATATACTATAAAATTAGTTTATGGGACTCTCTGGATAAATAAGAAGTTGATTCTCAATCCATTTTGACAAAATCATGCAGTAATGTATTCAGTAATGCACACTTGAAAACATGAAACTATTGTAGTAGACAAACATGGAGCTGTGTGAACATGTACACAGACTGCTTATTCAAACAGAGATACTTCTCAGATTTTGTAAAGGAGGTGCCATTTTGGATTTTCTGAAGTGACATATTATTGATATGCTGCTATTCAAGTAACTGAGTGGAGGTTGATATGTCGCTCACAAATTTAAGATAGATTTCTGAAACTTGCTGAAAAACAAGGTTGTGCTATTCTGATGGTTCAACTGAATCTGATTTTTCCCTGCAGTACAAGTATACATTTTTATCAGTCTTTCAAATATGGATTTGGGATGATAGACTTTGAATTGCAGGTCAGTATCAAAATTGAAAACAAAGGGGTGTGCTATTATTAAAGAAAATACAGAAAAAAATTATTGGAACTCAAAAGTTCTTCAGTTTTTTTTTTTAAGCTGATATTTTAAGCAATTAAGATTTTCATGAAACAAATTATTTTTTCTGACATTCAACAAATTGAACATGTTTGTTCCCAGGAAATTAAAAAGACTCTTCTCACTGGAAAGGACAGTAAATGACAGGTTTCATCCTTTTATCCAAGGAGAAAATTGCACAGCGTGTTCCAAAGGATGGTCATCTAACATCTCTCATGAAGAATTAGAGGGATGGAGTGGATAACACAGGTTATTGTCTCAATCAATGTCTTGAGATTACTAAGAGCTGTTGTTTTAAGGTTTGATTAGTTTACATTAGTTTACTAATGGACAGACAACAAAATCATTAGTCCATTATAGAAACACCAGAAATTTGATATTAAACTGCTCTAGTCCTGTGGTCTTACCCAATGGCTAATATTATGCATAAGATATTTGAAATGTATAAACTAAAAGTCAAAACATGACAAAAGGAAACCATTTCACATAGGAGCAAAAGACAGAAAACATGAATTAGACACTCAACACCTCATTACAAGCTGACTCTTTCAGTTTTTGCAGAACTTTGACATAGTCCAAGTAGATCAATAGCTGTTAAAAATAACAAAAAAAAATCATGGAGAGTAAATATTTTGTAAATGATGCTTGAATTCTAATCTTAGAAAAATTTGTAATCCAGACACATTTTTGTCTGAGGTTAGATAGGGAAATTCTGACACAGGAACATAATTTCATGGCATACTTTCCTGGCATTTATTCTAGTGCAGAGAAGCACAATTAAAATGATCAGAACTGAGTAAAATCCCTTCTACATTGTCTAAGAAAAATACCTTTATAATATTTTTAATTATCCTCAACATGCATTAACTTGATCATACAGCACTTAATGAGTTAATCTCTTTTCAGATACATATTTATACCTTTCAGCCACCTATGATTTTCCAACAAAGGACTTGAGCTCATTTTACAAATATCAAGGTAGATTTTTGAGGCACATATTATTCCAAGTCTTCTTGTGAGATACAGAGTACAAGATCCATATCTGAAAAGAGATCTTTCTCTATGTGTATGCACATTACAAAAACTCAATTGTGTATTATTTTTCAGCATGTTGCAATAGCTATAATTACTAGAAACAGAGGAAGAATAGTGTATTTATGTCCAGCATTAGACTGTAACTGCAAAGTTTCTCATGTTCTACTTGTTTTTTGTATTTTTGTTTTCTTGTGAGCATCTGCCTCTTTTTATTCTTCTCTGAAATACTAAATTGATTTAGATCTTTGCCATTTTTATATAAGAGCACAAAGATTACGGAAAAATACTGTCTTCACTGATTTTTGGGTTTTTTTCATTCTCAATCTTAATGATGGTTTAATTCATAGGCTTGAAGAAAAAGTATTTTAGTCATGAAACAGAAGAGTAAAGGTAAATTGGAAGAATCATACTGATTGTATTGAGGTATGTGATTCTGTGAATATTTTGCCTCAATAAAGGAAGTAAGGATGATATACAGAGCACATTAAATATTAATATTTTGTCTTTTTGTACATACTAATAGAAGAAACCAAAAAATAAGGAGGTGAAGAATGCGAAACAGCCTACCTACCAAACTAAAGATTACAAATATTTACTAGCCTAGCTCTGATCCCTTAGTAGCTGGAAGTTTTGCAACCTGGTTGTTACTCTACGAGAAAATTGCATTCACTTCTCTGTGAAGAGAAAAAATATCTGATTACAGAAAATAACCCTTTCCCTTTTGACCTTTCATTTTATGAAGGAAATTTTTGTTATCTCCTTTAAGAAAACCTCCCTATGCCATGATCAACTTATTTTTAAAAGTTAGAGGTTAAAATCTTTCTCTTCACATTTTACTCCCAGAACTTATGCAGGATTCTGGTAGGCCCCTTATCAGCCCCAAGGGCAGCTCCACTTCAATTTCTTTAAGGGAAAAGAAACATCAAAATATTTGGTGAGTTTCAGAGCTGTATTGCAATTTAAAAAATTTATGCATGTAAATCAGAAGCGCTTCTAAAGGATGGTAGGCATCTGCTATCTGTTCCCAGACATGCCATTTTATTTTCAGAAGTTTTCAGGCCACATGAAGTGCTGCATTGATACATTTCTCTTCAGAATCCAGTGGCAGTGCTGATGGTGAGTGATCTTTTGCTGTTCTTATCTCAACCCACAAGCCTTTCATTACATTGTCTCTCTCTTGTCCTGCTGATTGGGTGTGATAGAACAGCTTTGATGGGCACCTTGCATTCAACCTGGGTCAACCTACCACACCTCAAGGGTCTGAATTGGGCCCAACATTATTCAATATTTTTATTATTACATAGTGCCTTTTCAGTAAATCTGCAGATCACACCAAGCTGTATGGTGCAGTTGCATCTACGTAGGGAATGGATGTTATCCAGAGGGACCTTGACGGACTATGGGGCCTGCAGTAGCTGGAAAAAAACAAGAGACCACTGCTTCTTCTAGCAGGATCCATCTTTATTACACACACTCTAGTATTTACATGTTTCTACTATGGGAGAGTTTAAAGAAAGTCTTGGGAATGCACAGAAGGAAAGACAAAACAGCCACACCAGCAAACACCTGTCACGGCAGACTTTTCTGCCCTTTATCAGCCATTCACTCAAACAAGCTACTGCCCAGCATTCCGGGAAGTAAAAGAGAAACATTCACACATGGTGTTTATGGCTGCAGTCATTCCTCTGGTATGCATCTTTCACAAGAGAACAGAAGGCCTTTATCAAAGTTAAGACAAGCATGACAAGTTGCTCTTCTACACAGGACTCTCATTAAGGCCAGGATGGTTGCAGCAGGTCGCTGCTTCTACAGGGCCATGTGAAACTCATGAAATTCAACAGGATCAAGTGCAATGTCCTCCACTTGAGTTGGAACTATCCCAAATATTAGTGCAGACTGAAGGATGGATTAATCAAGAAGACACCTGCGGAGAAGGACTTGGGTGTACTGAAGAATAAAAGATTGGACATGACCCAGTACTGTGTGCTTCCAGTCCAGAAAGTCAATCGTCTCCATACATCAAAAGAACATGGCCCAGAGGTTGTGGGAAGTGATTCTGCTGCTCTACACTTCTCTCATAAGATCTGATCTGTAGTACTACATCCAGCTCTGAGGCACCCAGCACAAGACATGTACCTATTAGAGCAGGTCCAGCGGAGGGTCACAGAAATTATCACAGAGCTGGAACACTTCGTCTCTGAGGATAGGCTGTGAGAGTGTTGGTTGTTCAATATGGAGAGGAGAAGGGCCTGGTAAGACCTTTTTGTGGTCTCTCAATATTTAAAGTGTGCTTATAAGAAGGAAGAAGAAAGGCTTTTTGCCGTGGCTGTAGTAAAAGAACAAGAAGCAATATTTTTAAACTGTAGAGTTAGGCTGGACATAAGGAGGAAATTTTTTATAATGATGTTGTTGAGACACCTGAATGGGTTGCTCAGGGAAATTGTGGACATCCCACCATTGTTCAAAGTCAAACTGGATGGGGTGAAAGATGTCCTTGCTCATGGCAGGGGGTTGAACTAGAAGATCTAGATGCATATCTCTACCAATCCAAACCATTCTATGAAACCTGGCCCAGCTTGTATGTATATTCTTTGAAAAGCAAGAGTTTAGTTCTTAAGACAATCACAAAATCAGCCTTTAAATAGCTGAAAGAATCTATTTTTTATATTACAAAATAAGAAGCAAAGGATTGTTTGGACTGAATACCAGAATACTACCTGGCTTTTGATAATGGTCTATGTAGCTTTGTTGATGTCTGCGAGCCTTGTAAATTCCTTCAGAGTTTACAGCTAGACAGCTTTAGCAAGTAGAGTAGTAAGAGTTTCCCCTACCAATCCTTTAAGCAAAATGTCTGTATATAACTGAAAAGTGTGTTGACGATTTTTGTTGATGGATTTGAAACAATATTATCCATAATATTGGCACAAACAAAATAGTTCCAAATAAAGTTTGTGACAATGTTTAGGTCCAAATACAACTAGATGTTTTTCCAGAATAGAATTTTGATCCAAATGAAAACACAGTCAAATTTTACTGGGTGATATTAAAAGGGTATATAAAGGTAAGCGTTAATTATCTTTTAACTATTTCTTATTCTATATATTTTGCATGTTTTTAAAAAGAATTGGTTTTACCTATTGTTTTATATTGCAAATTAAGTCATTATATTGTTATTCACAAAGCACTGTGATAATCAAATGCTAATCATAGTGAAACTTTGAACACTAATTGTAATTAGTCAGGAATAAAAGATTATGCTTTATTAAGGTGCACCTTTATAGACATAACTGATCATTGTGCAAAACATCAATTTCAGTTTAGATCTAATTACAGTCAAAACTAAACCCAAGAATTTTCACATTAAAAGAACTACAATGACAAATTAAAATCACTGTCATTTGAAAATATGTTTTATTTATAATTTTGTTCTCATTTACAATAGTCTTCTGAGTTGAAAGGAATGTATTCCACAGATTGGAACCTGCATTTAATACAGATATGTTATAAATAAGTAAATATATGTAAATAGGCAAATTATATATTTTTTCAAAAATTAGAAATAATTTTAAAATGCAAAATGCTCTAATCTTTACTTTTATAGAGAAATCAAAGTCAAGATTTTTTTTCTAGAACATTGAATCTTTTCATATAAATACTACGTTCTCCAAATATATCTATCTCTGTCTTGTTATTCCTACTAAGGCCCTTATCATCAAACAATGAGTTTAGTAATTGGTTTCCACATTCAAAAAGGTTCTGAATGAGTTTTATTGTTGCTGTTACTATTCCTATCATTATTGGTGTTGTTGTTTTTATTATTATCTTCATCATCATCATAAAATCATAGAATCATTAGAATTATAAAAGACCTTGAAGATCGAGTCTGTCTGTTGACTCAGCACTGCCATTTTCACCACTAGACTATGTCTCCACCTTCCACATCCACTCATTTTTTTAACACTTCCAGGGATTCCACAACTTCCCTGGGAAGATTGCTCCAATACCTGACCATCCTTCCAGTGAAGAAAGTTTTCCTAATATCCAATCTAAACCTGTCCTGCCCAACTTGAGGCCATTTCTTCTTGTTCTGTCACTTGTTACTTGAGAGAATAGATCAACTTTCACCTCACTACACCCTCTTTTCAGGCAGTTGTAGAGAGGGATAAGGTCAATTTTGAGCCTCTTTTTCTCCAGACTAAATAGCCCCAGCTCCTTCAGCTGTTCCAAAATGCCCCTTGTAAACTGTAAATTAAGTAAACTTTAATAGTTCTCATGAAGAATTCCCTAAACTGAAGAGCAGGGGAGAGAAAGCTGAAGCTAAGTCCTTGTCAGCCAGCAGCTGATCTTACTCTACACATCTTAGATAAATAAATCAACACTTTATTTGTATATACCAATGTTTCACCTTTATGGTTTTTTTCCCTTGTTGTGGTATTTTCACGTACTGAGGGTTGTATCAGGAGTAAGTTTTGCACCTCTAAAATTAGATCTGAGAGCAAAGAGAGGGGGAAGCAGTAATGCACAGTTTGTGTATGCAGAAGCGTCATTTTTCACTCCCCCAGAATTCCCTTTCTCTTAGTGTGTGTTGTCTGCAGCATGGACAGCAGGAGAAAGCTCTCCTTTGCTTTTAGTCAGTTTTTAGCTAGCTGAGGCAGAGAAGCTCCTCGGAGTATGGCTTTTCTTTTCTTGGAACTGATCAGTCCTGCTCTGGACTGAAAACCCAGAAAAACACCCATCGGGGCCCAGGATGCAGCATTTTCCAGTGCAGGAGGCACTGATAAGAGACTGAGTGAGCCAAGTTACATCCCACAGAAAGGACTTTCTGAATTTGCTATCTCTTCAGAACAGTGAGAGCTTCAATTGTTTAATATTTTTATTTTTTTCATGTTTCTGAGTACTTTGCTTGTTAAATAAACAATTTTTTTCACTTTTCTTGAAGGAGATTTTATTTCCTGAACCAGTGGGGGGAGGGGCCACTTGAATTTGCTCTCTAGAGGGACCCTTTCAGAGGTTTCCTCCCAAATTAGCCCTAAACCAGGACAAAAGGGCAGTATTTTTAATCAAATTCTGTTGTCTATTCTATTTTGGAAGCTTATACTTAAGATCCTTCCTCACAGTTCACCACACAATAAAGACTATCCTACTTATAACTCAGTATCTGAGGCCGTAAATGTGCAAGGGAGTTACAACCATTTAAAAATTTATTGTGCATCCATAGAGCTGCAGTTACTTAACTGTGTCTCTTCCTTACTGCAGAAAGCCCATAGAAAACCAAGGTGGTTAAAGCATTTTACTGCGACTGAAGTACTTCGTTTTGTCCTACATTTGCCATGAGCTGTGTTCACATGTGCTGTCACTAAGATTGTGTTCACATGTGGTAATGCCTCAAGTATCAGTAACTGAATCATGAGTCTGAGCAGTAATAAATATTCAGTTTCCAGTAGATAGTCATAGCAAATATGTACCAGAAAATGGAAAAGACTTAATCTTCTGTCTGGTCACAATCCACCCTGAAGTCCTTGCTCCTGATCCCAGTGTCACAGTAAATAACTGATGTGACTTCTTTATAAAACTAATAATAATAATAATAATAATAACAATAATAATAATAATAGTAATAATAATAATATTCTCCAGAGCAGTTTAGGTTGCATGGCAGAGAAGGATCTGGGGTGTGGTCCAGTAAATTCCATTTTCCAGCAGTGTGGGTGCAGTACATAATGCTCTAACTGGTGATGTGAACTCCACCTATCACAGAATCATAGAATCATATAGTAGTCTAGGTTGGAAGAGACCTTTAAGGATAATCTACTATCATGCTTCCAATACATATCTGGGTGAGTTATATTATTTGAAAAATTCTCTTTCAATTCATAATCATGAATGCACTCTTAAAGATTTTTTTAGACTGAATACCTCAAAGTACTGAATTTATTTTTCCTCTGCCTTTCCCTATAGGGTGTATGAGCTGCTTTACCTTAAGTCAGAAACTAAATTTATTGTTTGTGAATCTCAACATGGTCCTCTGTGTACTAGAACATTTTATCTGTTTCTCTGGACTGATTTTCCTTTATTATTGGCATAATAGACACACCTCTATGGATAATAAATCAAAGTCATTAGGTTACAAAATTCTCAGAAATAATTCTGAAGACATAAAATATGGTTGTGGGAAAATGAGGCTAAAGCAGATTTCATAGTACAAGTGTACAAGTGTTTATGTAAATAAGACAAATCAAGGAAAGGTAATAGCATTTGTCAGATCAGCTGTTACAACAGTGTAAAACAGAAAAGCTTGATGAAAGCACTCTGCTGAAAGACATGCCAAGTATATTTATAAGATGGATAAATACATTTTCTTACTCCCCAAATATCTTGCTGCAATACTTTCTTTAACATGGGTCCAGCTACAAGTCTTGAAAACCAAATACCTTTTTCTAAAAACAATGTCAGGAAAACACTTAGCTCCTTTCCCTGTCAGAGCAATGCCCTCTACTGTTCAAAGTACTCTGCAAATCACATCTTGTTGCCCAGACCCCTTGAAGGAAATTAAATTCACTTACATTTAGATATCTGCAACAATCTACTTATCCTGTATAAAGATCTTCTCCATGGACATTAGGGACATATAGACCCTTCAAGGCAGTCTGTTTTACTTGATTTTAGCAGTCACTTGGGGACAAAATGACTCATGGTCTAAAAAAAACTTTTTCCCCTCCCTCCTTCAGTTTTTTACAGGGAATCTAGATGATTGGTATGAATATTTAGCTGCAGACATCTAGCATGAGGTGGAATGAAACACCCATTCTTACGCTGTACACTTAAGGTATCAGCAATAATGATCAATAACTGTAAAAAAAATAGCACCCAAAACCTGAGTTATCCCCTGAGTATTTTGGTTGGTTGGTTGTTTTTTGTTTTCATGTTAATAAAGCAGTTTTGCTAACTGGATGCACAACACGCATTTAGAGATGCAGATCCACTTATTACTTGCTGTAACACCTCTCAGCCAGAGATCTTCCAATCCTATCTTGCATTTACTCATGCAGACAAGATTGGGTAGGCAGGTAAAATGTGGAGAGAATCTTATCTGACAGAATAGTGACATCTGTCACTGGTTCCTTTGGCTATATTTATGCTTGTAGGTTAAAGTCGGAAGCCATGCTGGGTGCTGGATTTCAAGTGATTACTCTAAAATTATTCAGAATTTTCTTTTGCCAGTTAGAAATCCCCTTCAAAAATTCTAGGCCACAGATAACTCCTGATAAACAATTTCTGTATGTTTCCTATTTACTTAGGAGGCTAAGAATTTCCATGAAAGCCCTCTGTGTCAGCTGGCCTTAGCATATCATATTTTTTTAAAATTTACTGGCAAGGTCAGATTTGCTAGAAAGAAGTGTTTGTTAGAGGTAGAAAGGTAATAAAATATTCGGGAAGTGCATGATAAAGTGTAGGAGATTTCACTTTTTATTTGATAAGTATACTATTAATATGACAACACATTAAAATTGTTACATGTTGAATCAGATTTCTACAGACCTACATCACCCATTTCCCAGATATCACTGTCTCACCAGCTTGATGTTTAGCAGCTGGCATTCAGCTTGCAGTGCTGCTTTTTGAATAATATGCTAAAATACTAAGAATTCTATTGTTTTCCTATATTTACTATGTGCCAAAATGCATGTATTACATCTTACCATAGGCAAACGCTGCATAGCACAAAAGTAATTGAATGATAAATCCTAAAAAGGATTAATCAGACAGAGATTAAAATAACTTCTCACTTCTCCTAAATAATAAATGGGCTGTAGGCTGTATTGCTTTTTCCTTCAATGGAAAAAGGAAAGAACTGGAAAATATAACCGTAAGAGAGGAAACCTTATGCAGTTCATGTCTTTATGCCTCCTGGAGGAAATCGAATGCAGCAGATAAATTATACCCTTTTGAATCTGGTATGTTTGGGGATCATCTGTGGTTCTGTAAGAGAAACACTAAAATGTGTTTATTATTAGTTAGTTTAGGCCATTAGACTGGCCACAGAATTAGGAGCTAGAGACTCTTTAACTTTGTGATCTACAAAATCCTTAATAACCCTCTGCTGACGTCAATAGAATTTAGTTTTTGATGTTTACTGTCTCATCTATAAGAGAAGGATAATACTTATCAACCTCACAGGGATTGTGTAGGATTAATTATTTAATAGTTAGACACTGATGTAAAAGGCAAAGTATTCTATTGCCTTCACAAATACTGAAATATGACACTGTCATCTTGCAGTATCTAGCTGAAGGTGAAAGGAGACAGCGTCTGTTGTGTCAGCAGTAACACGCATAAGAAGCTGCAGCACTTTGTTTTTGCTGAAAAAAACCAAAAAAGTTTCCACAATAGTAGCTTAACTCCACTTTAAGCAATTTATCTCCTATGTGTAGTTTGAGTAAGCTGGTCATGGGAAAAAGACTGAAGAATGTTAAACAGAATTTAGGGAGAGCAGTGCACGTCATACAAAAGAAACAAAAAATTAGACTCACAGATTTGTTCTCAGAGAAATTTTTGTGCCAGATAATGCAAGAAGGATATGCTAGTTGGTTGGATCATCTTATAATTTTTCTCTTCTTGTTCTGAATATTGAAAATGTGCCTAAATGTAGCTCATCCTTTAATAATTTTTATACTTAATTCTTTTTGTAGTGAAATTTTTCATGAACTGGACAGATGCCATAATGCATAAAATAGATATTTAAGTTAAAAAAATTTACATTTCACTATAGCTGGAAATAGATTTTTATCATTCTTCTTCAACCAGTTAGGTATTCACCACTTTTTGAAAAGCAGCTAGAGAAGAAACTAGTAATTTCTGAGATGTTTAATTGCTGGACAGCAGAAGAAATCTGACGAAAAGAGTATTGGTGAAGGCACAAGCACACTTTTGGTATAGCAAAGTAGCTTTCCAGCACAGAGAGAGAGGCCAAGAGTTTTTGTTATTTTAAAAATAATGAGATAGTAAAGTCTTGGACTAAGAATGAAGTGTAGCCTGCCTATGAGTGACAAGCAAGGCATATGGCATAATTCTCTGTATGTAACTGGCCATTAGCATAGTTTAACTCTCCCATGGATAATCTACAGCCAGTGATTGCCTTCCACATAGGTTCATTTTTCTTTACTTTGGTAATGAGAAGGGTTTATTCACACTTTCTAATATCAAAATGCTCAAAGATCAACAGGGAATTACAATCCTGACCTTGAATCTTGTAATATGTATGGGTAAATTTACATATCTGAGTAGCTGCATTGACTTCATTATGACTTTCACATGAGTAGTGAAAAATATAGATGCTTGCAGATCAACCCTAAGGCAGCATTTTCTGCTTTATACATTTTACTTCACTGAGTGACTAAAGGCGTAGTGTAAGTCAATAGTCCCACAGCTGTATGCAAACAGAAAAAGAGTATTATTACTCTTGTTCTTCACTTTCCTTCCAAAGTTATGTAAATATAATTTCAAAGTAGTAGTTGACAGAACTGTTTAATGCAGTTTTGTGTTGTTCTAGGTATTTATCCAGTACCAAACTCATTACCATCTCACCCTGCGCACCCATAAATTACCTATAGCCCTGATCAGATTTTCACTAAGCTGCCTAAACAGTTTAAAAGTACAAAAAGATACAGTAACACTAATACTAATCATATCTTACCAGTAATGTGCTATTGCACTGTTTCATGAGGCAATAATGTAGTTCTGATATTGGAATAAAGTGTTCATTCTTCAGCCTCATAGTTTGGGAACAGGATCATAACCTCATAAAATAGCAGAATCCTGTTATTATCACTTAATTATTACACTAGACATTCTAGCATACCTGTTTACTGTAGCTTTATTAGAATTCTGTAGATATTAGCCTTCTGGAATAAAAAAACTGTCCATGCTCACTATAAAAGTAATTCCAAAATTGGTTATTTTTAATTTGTTTCATACCAGGGAGAAATCAGATTTTAAACACAAAGAAATCTACACATATAACACCGATGAGAAATCTACTGGAAGCAATATAAGGGCCATTCACTTAAGAGTTGGACTTGATGATCCTTGTGGGTCTATTCCAACTCAGAATATTCTGTGAATCTGTAAATTCTTATGCAGTTATACTATCCATAATAATTTCACCTGCATTGCCTAGTGGCTCGTGGGATTAAAGCCACATGACTCCAACTGACTTTAATGCAAATAAGATAGCTAAAACCCATTTGAAACTGAGACTCTGAGAAAAATGTATAAAGCACAGGACATTATGATAATCCCATTACAAACTCACTCACCACTTCTACCCTTCTCATGACAAAGACGATTGTCAAGACAATTCACAGTCCTGTCCCCTCTCTGGGGATTTACTGCTGAGGAAGCAATGCATTAATCAGAACCTAATAAAATTACATTCAGTTTGCATTCATTTGCACAGGTATAAAAGGCTACTCAAAATGCCATGCAACACAGAATTACAGTAATAGCTTTTAAAGGTATATAAAGACAGAAAAACACACCAGCAGTGTGAACAATATTATGGAGACTAAACCTAATGTTAAAACAGTAAGTTTTTTATTTTGACTTTAATTCATACTATTGTATTGTCAAATTTTAAAAAAATATTGTAAGATATGCAGGGAAAAGGGCATTATAAAGACATCTTTAACATCTGAGAGCACAAGCTTTGGGAAAGGCCTTTTATAATCTTAGTGTACAGGTTTGAAATGTGCCATTTTGAAAGCCTCTGTACAGTGAAAATGCTCCCTTGTTTGGTAGTTCGAGATATGCCAGTACTACTCAAGATGAAAACACAGTTAAATATTGGCGGACCACAGGTGTTTAAAAGTGTGTACAAATTGCCTAAATGCTTTACTTAAAATTTTCTCTGCCATGTTTTCTTTTTCTCCAGATTTGTTCTGGAGTTTCAATGCTTCTGATATCATCTGTTTCACTGTTAACCTGAATCTAACTGATATTAATAATGTTTATTCCCAAAAGTAGTATTCTGAAGGATAATCAAAATTATTCCACATTTTTTATTTAGACTGAAAAAGAGAACACTAATTTTTTTCAGAAGTTTACATGTCCTCGCTTGCAGAATAAATCACCAGTGATTGGAGAATCTGGAGAAAAAGCTCACAGGCCTAGGCTTAAGTGAGATTTGAAGTTATGGTTAAGCAATGTCCAACTTTTTTTATATATTCTTTATGTTGAATTTCACAGTCTTCTTCCATTGCATTTACTTACATTAATTAAAAAGGAAAAAAAAAGGAAGCTGTTTCTTCTGGTTTCTTTCTTTGTAGTTTGAACTTTGAGATTAATACTTTTGATTTTCTTCAGGACTGCGTATAATCATAAGACTGTAAAAAAATTTCTGTTCACTGAGTAAATTTTCAAATATATTGAACTTCAAAGCAAGCCAGTAAATCTTGATTAAAGTTTTATGTGCACAAGCCAGCATGAGATTCTCAAAGAAGCTGATATTTAGATACTTAACTACATATTACTGATATGAAGCTGATATTTACATACTTAACTACATAGATACTTAACTAGATATTTAACTACATGAATGGTGGATAATATTGACTTGTAAGGTGTTTGTACCATATGTCATATATATCATTTTTCAATTCTGATTCAAGTATTTTCTTGTTACTGCATTGTAGATAACATCAAGATTTTGTGGGGGCTTTTTAAGGGTTATCTTCAAGAATTCCTGTGGATAGTTCAGAATACTTGAATATGTCTATAAAGAACTTAAATATTTTCTTTTATAGTGATTGCATTTGGCATATAAGTTATGGAAAATAATTAAAGTCCATTGTATACTTTTTTAAGAGGCAAAGCTAATAAAGTCTTGAGGGCTGGTAAATTGGTTTTGTAACATTGTTCAATACTTTAAGATTTCTGGATAAAAGGTTTTATCTTGCAATCACTATTATCTGGCTTGTCATAAATCTATGTTAGAAATGTTTAAGTTATTTTAAGAGAATTCTAAAACAGTGGAAAACTTTAGGGAAAAGAAAAGTTGTGGCGGGTTGTACTAGAGAGTTCTCATTTTAACAAACATATGTCTGCATTTTATAACAAGTTATTTCTTGTCCAATGTTATGCTGCTTACATTTTTTTTTTCACCTTTCCAAATTTATCAGCAACTTTATTTTTTTCAGAGGAAAGAGGATTATAATTCTGCTTAAAATGAGTCATAGTAAACTAGCTGGCAGAAATAAAAAGTACAAATATAGAATGTTTTTTGTATCAGCTGAGAAATATCTCATGTAATTGAGATTGCTACATGAACTCCCTTTAGATAATTTAAGTTCTTGCATACATCTTCTGAAATCGGGAAGTTTTACTGTCTACTCATATACTCAGTAAAATATTCATAGGTTGTGGTTGTGTAGGTCAATGTGGCCAATCACTGCAAGAAAATCAGACTCACCAGTGAGCAGAAAGAGTTCTGGGAGCCAAATATTGGGGAGGCCATAAGCCTGGGTTGGCTACTAGAGAGAGTTCACTGCTGGAGAGATCAAGGCAGGATGGGTGGGTTAACCTTGACTGGCTAACAGACCCACCCACTCTCTCACTCTCACCTCGGCAAGATGGACAGGAGAAATAAGCAGGAAAATTCCATGAGTCCAGACACTCTTCAATTAGTGACTTGAGGAAAACAAACTCAACTTGGGGAAGATGAATTTAATGTACTTCAATAAAAATAGAGCGGGATAGTAAGGAACAAAGAAAAAACTAAAAGTATCTTTCCCCTACTGCCTATTTTCCCCGAAAGTTACTCTTCACTTTGCATTCCTTCATCCTTAATTTTTCTGTCTCCTCCCTCCCTCCTTGACGAATGGCTTAGGGGGATAGGTTATGGGAGTTGAGATCAGTTAGTAACACTTCACCTCTGCTACACTTTCTTCCTTGCAGTTTTCCTACTCCAGTATGGGATCCCTCCTAAGGGACACAGTCCTTCATGAACATTTTCCTATGCCATGTATAATTTGGTTTTCCCCTTCATTTATTTCTTGAAAAAAAATTAAAATAATAAAAAAGAAAAAAAGACCTATTAGGGATTTTATTTCTTGGACTAATTTTTTTCCTTTTTGAAGCAGTATATGGATGGCTTGGTTGCTGCTTTTTCTAACACTTAATACATTGTGTTACATAAAATTGTTGTTCCAGAAAACATTGTGAATTTTGTCATCAATACCAGCATTATATTCATAAATATTTAATAATGAAAGCTCTGGATATATGCTTCTCAAAGCAACGACAAAAACCAGAAACAAATTCCACTGTTTACGGCACCCTGAAGAAATCAGATTCTTAAGACATTTAAACAAGCTGAGAGCATAATCTTTAGCAAGGACCCCCAAAATGCAATATTGTTAGAACATTAAGAGGGTTTTAATTATACAAATATCTTCTCGTGGTGAACAAAACAATATAGTGAGATATTCTGTTTTAGATGTGATGTAACTTCCATGTGTGAACTAGGGAAGTAGTACACTAAAATATTTATAATTTCTCCTCTATTAAAGAAAGTCTCGAGTTCCTGTATTTTATTTTATTTTATAGTCTCAGCTGCAGTGATTCTTCCTACATTTATTACTCTTGTTTATTTTTTCTTGACTTTTCTTCAAATCATGGCATGGAAAGATATTGGTGGTGGTGACTTCCTTGTACTTCTAAATATTAAGGTTCAGCATGAATTTCTGTGTGAATTTTTAATTTACTATTAAATTCATCCTGGATATACTTCAAACCATGCACTTCAGCTGATCTGAAACAGAATGATGTTTTTTACCTTTGCATATTTATATCCTTTATTCATGTTCTAGTTTACTCCAGCTGAGTTAAACTTCACTGGCAACCTAGTCCTTGGCTTCTCTGGCTGGTTCTCTGGCTAGTTAGTTCCACCCTACAGGTACTAGGGAAGCTTATAAACAGAGAAAAGTTTTGAAAGTTAACACAGAAATCTATGGTAAGAAGAGATTCTCATTTATTTTTAACTTTATAATGTTTTTATATTTTCAGTAACAATGAAATAAAGCGATATTGTCTTTGGACTGTTTTACTGAATTGATCCACAATCTGTTGGGTAATTCTTACACTACTGTTATCTCTTTTGCTCTGCACTAAAAAAAAGAAATTGGCAGGAACAACAGATTTATACTCTTCATTTTCATCTTACTTTTCATCTTCTTGTCCTATCTTTGGTTCATACTGTGCCTGTCTAAGAAGTTAAACCCAGAAATTAATAAACTGGTGTTTATTAATTAATATAATATATATTAATTAATAATACTGTTGTCTATCAGGTATATATATATTATTTTCCTGTTGTGAAATAAGGAAATTCTTATTAAGAAAGATCTTAAGACTTGACAGCCACCATTGAACACAGAGGAAAAGAGGGACTATTCATTTGGGAAATCATCCCACTCTATGTTAAATTTGTACATGCTGAAATCCAGTGTTATCCAGGGTAATATTTTCGCAGTGTTTATTATCCATGCAGATGTAAGTTAGTGTGCTGCTTTCAAAGATTAACTTTTGGCAAAGGTCATGTGCAGTTGATCCTATTGTTTAAGAACTGTCCCACTACATATTTTAGCATGTACATGCAGTAAGGTGTACTTGTGCTGGCAGAAGATTCTTTTGCAAAGGCTAAGATGCAAAAGTACCTTTTTTTTTCTTTTTTTATTTTTAATGCTCATATTAATTTTACTTCTTTTGAGGGAATCATATGGTAAACAGAGTTTGTTTCATTTCTTTTTAATACAGATTTTCACACAGAGAGCTGTTTTGGGATATTTTATTTTAATATATTTTGCATAGTTACTTTTTAAATTAAATAAAGCTCACACAGGGTTTCTAAACAAAATGACACTGAAGGTAAATAGACATACCCTATGCTGTGAATCAAAAGCTAGGATGTCAATATCATGCATTTTAAGTAGATTAATTTTTTAAAAATATAATCCTCAAAGGATAATGGATTTTTTTTTTTTGATCTTGGAAGCTTTTCTTTCAACCTATGTCTAAATGTCACTTCATCAGTTTTCTATCTACTGTAATTTTCTTGGATAAACTCACATAGATTTTCTTTTACTTTGGGTGTCATTTGACATTGATTTTTTTTGCCAAGTCATAAATCTGTATGAAAACTATACTCAAACACAGGGTTGTTAGTATGTATTTTTCTAAGACCTTTTTTTACATAAAATTTAGCTGTTTTCTTCTCTTACTGTGTAAGAATAGATAGCCAAACTTTTGAAGAAAGCACTGATTCATTTTTAATTTCTAGAGATTTTGACCTGGAAGTCTCAACTTCTTGATTTTTTTCTTAATTCCTTCTTTGCAGCAACAGTTCAGACATGATTTCCTGATTCATATTTCTTAACTGTAATATGAAATAGACAACATCTCTAAGTCCCATGGAAATAAGACTCTCCAGAGTGAAAGTACTGACCATCATGGAGACAGAAGGAAAGGAAGTGAGAACAAACGGATATATCTGTACATGAAAAATAACTCCCATCTCTGGTAAAACAATAACAATTAGACTGACTGCACTTCAAAAATCTCTTTCTTAATTAAAATAGCTTTCTTATTTTTAAAACTGTTGAATAAAGCAAGAACATGTTCACTATCAGGAGAGGGAAATGATACTCGTCCCCTCAAATCCCCAGAAATTGGAAAATAAGTACTGTGAGGTTCAGATATGCAGGCAGTTAACTCTACTAAGACAACCAGGGTGCTTTATATGAAAGGGAACATTTTAAAAAGGAATAAGTACTAATGCTTGATTTCTTTTTTTGCTTTAATCATCACAGATATTACACTGAGAAAAGCTCAGTGGTAATTATGTTATCAAGTTCAGATAATGAAATATAAACAGGATTGAAATGTTCTTATGAACACAATGAAAGTAACATGGGGAAATCTAAGCATAGATTTTAGAAAAATCAGTGATAAGAGACGAATGTAAATATTCCAGAAACCTGAAATTACAAGTAAAAGAAATTAAGGTCAGGATTGTATTGCAGCAAGACCTTTAAAGGATTACTGGGCACATTCATGAAAATAAACATGTTATACATGTTATCAAAATTCCAAGAACCATCAAAAAGATGAAAAATTATGTGTAATGAAAAATATTCCATTTATTGCACAAATATCTAAATGCAATGTTGTTTTGTTTAAACTGACGTAAATAGGTGTTGAAATAAGTACCTAAGACTGGAAAAATGCAGATAAAATATCTGTCTCTAGACAAAGAGGAAAAACTCTCTAGGCAATAATAAGGTAGACAGCTTTTTAATGAGAATATATGGGGCAAAAATAACAAGAGGTATTATTAATAAACATTTGTACAATAGTGATGAGATCAGCATGAGGCAACATGGAACTCTCAGAAATGAAGAGAACATTAAACCACTGTGTTATATAAAAGAATCAAAGACATTATGGTTATCAAAGAAGAACTCAAAAGAGAAGCCTTTCAGATGTCATGTCTATTACATCTTAACATTGGTAATATTTTGGCACTATATTACAGTGAACTTAAAAGCAAGACAACGTCCTGTAAATAATATTATTAGACATTGAATATGAAACTGCCTGTTAATGAAAAAAAAATATTGGTTAGAAACCTTAAGAATTTTATACACACCAAGCAAATGACCAGAATTCTTGCTAGGACTATTGTATTTTAACCTTACCTGTTGGACATGTCGTTGATTTGATGTGTATCCCATTTCACTAGATTTCAGCTCTTTGTCATGCAACTACTTATGAAGCTGTAAGAAGAGAACTAAGGATGAAATTAGCCTGTAAAAATTTAAAATAAAACAATTATTTACCATATTATACAATAATGTAGTAAAATAAACTATATACTGCTGACTCAAATATTATTTTTATAGACTACTATTTCAGAGTTGGAATTTTAATAAGTTTAGCAACTTATACAATTTAAAACTCTGGGTTTGATTTGTTGAAATAAATCTAATTCGTAAACTCCTTCCCCACTCTGTTATCTACTACCTATGAATAATGTGCACAACTCAACATCAAAACTATTGGTCTTTTAAATTTTATCACTGCTGCACCCTCACAGCTCTGTTCTCAAAAACTTGTCAGTCATTCAGAAAAATGAACTAGCTCTTTGTTGTCTTATATTTGGTCTAAGAAAGTGTCTATTAATTGTCTTATAATAAGTCTATAGTTCTTTTCCAAGAGGAAAAGAATAGGATGGTGAAGATTGTTTTCTTATAAAGGGTTGGGTTGTCATTGTGTTACTTTATAAAAACGTTCCTGTAAATTTATATTTGCATCAAGAAAAACTAGGCTTAGAGGAATCCAGAGATCTGTTTTTGCAGATTTTTCTCTCTTCAGACTCTTCATATATTATTCTAATCCAAGTAATACATTTAAATACTGTTTCATTTGAGAAATAGAGATAGTATAAGGTATAACCAGAAAGGTCCCTTAATATTATTTGAATGTTGAACAAAAATTTTTCAAGTATCTTCAGAAGGGGATTTATAAGCATATATACTTTGTTAATAGGTTGGCATTAGACATTTTTAATGGAACAAAAACTATATTTAAACTCTTCAGCTGATGGACTAAGTTTATCATTGGCCAGTACGTGCCATGACTTAAGAGATAACGTATCTAGCCATGTATGGAAAATTCATCCCAGTCAGAATAAGTACAGCTGCTTTCATTGCGTCTCTGTTAGATGCTGAAGGAAAGAATGTGTCATATAATTACAATAAATATGCAATTTTCATACCACTTTGAACCCTTTGGTGTTAAGCCTTTTAGTGAAAAGCATATGGATATTTTAGGGAGCAGACTGGGACTCTAGTTTTGTCACTCACAGATATGTCAGAATAAAGATCTTTCCGGTCTCATGACCATTGGATCCTTCCCTCCAGAATATCTCCATTGCAAAAGGTAAAAAAAGTCTCATGTTGCTGTATATCTGCCCCATGCATTTTTAGATTGTTTTGCTTCCATCAGACTGTGTCAAAACTTCGGCGAGGACTCAAATTATTAGATATTTATAAAAAAAAGAAAGGCAGGAGGAGAATCTACTTGTGATTCAGTAGCTCTTTACCTTAAGAAGACAGCTAGTTGTAATAGACCAGGAGTCTCTGTGGATGTCAAAATCTCCTGAATATGTTCTGTGCCAATTATAGATAGAAAAAAAAAAAAAGCAGCTCAACAGGCTTCTTGCCTTGTTTTCTGTTGATTTGAGTGAAAATTAGACACTTATTTTTGGAGAAATTTGTTTTTTCTCTGTGCTGAAAACATAAATTCAAGCCAAATACTGTCTAAAATATGTGGTATAGTTCTCTTCTTGTAGATTTTTAGTTCTTATCTTTTTTTTTACATATTTCTTTTACCAGGACAGGGATTTTGCTTTTTTAACTGTTTTGCTGAACAACAGCTCTGGAACAAAAGTAGAAAGTACCCATAAATTTAATACAGACTTGAAAGAGAGAAATTATTTTCTTTTCATACAACTAAAGGGAGGTTCTGCAGAAAGATTGAGCCATATTCTTTCAGTGCTACCCAATGATAAGACCAGAGGCAAGGGGCTCAAAGTGAAATAAGAGAGGTTCTCTCTGAACACCAGGAAACACTTTTTTCCCTGTGAGGGTGACCAAGCACTGTCACAGCTTGATCATCTGCTGATTTTTAAAATATCAATTCTTGGAGATGCTGAAAGAGTGTTTAAAGATAATCCTAGCCCACTGGCTTTAGGTGATCCTGCTTGAGCAGGGCATTGGACCACATGATCAGAAGAGGTTGTCATGGTTTAAGCCCAGCCAGAGCTCAGCCCCACACAAACACTCTCTTACTCCCTCACAGTGGGATGGGGAGGGAATGTGAAGAGTAAAAGTGACAAACTCATGGGTCAAGATAAGGACAATTTAATAGATAAAGCAAAAACCACAGTTGCATGTGAAATAATCCAAGGAATTGATTCATCCCTTTCCATGGGTAGGCAGCTGTTCAGTCATCCCCAGGGAAGCAGGGCTTCATCATGCATAACTGTGACTTGGGAAGATCAACACCCTAACTCTGAAATGTCCCTTTCTTTCCCAGATTTTTTTTTTTTTGTTTTGCTAAAACCAGCATACAAGTCCTTTCCTACCTTAATTATTCCATAATTCTATGTTTTCTTTTATTAAAAGACTACATTATTTTCAAAAGAAATTTAATGTAAGGTGCAGAATCAATATGCTTAATATTTAAGTTATCCTCTGCCTATGACAGCCAAAATCATTTAGCTGCAAATGAAAACTCTAGTTTTAGTAAAGAGATGCAGATATTTTAATTCCAGCAAGTAAGCCTGTTGAGACAGTTTTCTAGAGAAAATTAAGATGATGTTTAAGAGAAGGCAGGGAGAGCTGTTTAAAAAGAAAAAAATATTTTATTATATTATGATTTCTTACAAGGCAAGACTGGCATGTCTTGTCACTGATCAAGCTGTATCTGAATAAACTGAATGCAGTAGACATTGAATTCTATGTAGGGGTCTATCCCTGTGTCTAAATCAGTCTCACAATGATCCTAGATTTTGTGAGTACTAAAGTACTACAAGACTAACAATGTGCCTCCATTCAGCACCCTAACCTTCGTTAAGGTGTGTAGTAAAACATTGATGGTGAGATGTCCTCCAAATTCTTCAACAAGAAACTCTGGACAGTGACTGAATGCAAATTTCCCGAACCACCAAGTTTTCTTGGTTTAGTTTAGGGTAGGGGCTACTGAAAGCATGGCAAATTGCAATGACTGTAAGACCAGAAAAAGATATGTGATGTTCTAAATTAACCCTGTGCTTTTCATGGTTCATAAAGTCTATATAAATGCTATCAATACCAAATACTGAGCGAAACAAGACTTTTCACTTACTGGTAGTCGTAAATGAACCAATAAAAAAAATAGGTAGCAATACATGCTGGAGAAGAAATTTCCTTCAATTACAAAAAGCAGATTAGGTGCAGAATTTTGTATGATCCCATGCAGACCACATCAAACATTTTCCCTGCTGCATAACAGGGTGGAAATCCACAACAGCTCTAAAAACACCAGATGGGTCCCTTCTAAGAATGCAACTCATTAATAAATTCAACTCCCAGGTCTAATATGGGAGGATTCAGATCACAAAGTAAAGATCAAATATAGATATCTACATGCTTACTGTCTTAAATTCTAATTATAGTCAGGAAAGGTCAATATGCTGGATCTTGCCTATTGCACAAATGCTAAATCCGACTTATTGCAACCTTAGGTAACTCAGCCAGCTTGTGCAAAGCTGCAGAACCCCTGTAGATGTGGTGCTATATCTGCCAGCCACATGTGTTATCTCAGCTCTTTTGGAGCATCACAGACATGCCTGTGCTTAGACAATTTAATTAAGTCTTTTACTCACATACTAAGTTTGGTTTTGCACATCTCACATTTCTTCCAATCTGGAATAATTTTATGTCCTTCTCTGAAGTGCAGTAGTTCTAGCAATTCCACCTCTTGCATGGCTTGAATTCCAAAATTTGAGAAGAACTTAAAATAGTCTTATCAATATTGTGCCCAGAGCCTCAAATTCTCTCACATCACAGTCATTGCTACCTCTAGCAGAAGCAGAGGATGAAATAATAAGATTTGGTTCAGATAACTGACTTAAGGAAATAGTTAAAGATTTTGTTTCTTGGAATGGTACAGATGTTGATATAAGAAAACATCCCTAACATTATATTTCAAATACTCTTTACCAATTTACAGCATTACATTTAAGTAGATGATATGAGAAAATATTTGCTATCTTTCCATATGCAGAGATTTATACTTATGAATTCCCTCACAGCAATGTGGGTGTAGATGTCAACCAAGATATGAATTATAGATCACTGGTTAATGATTTTAAAAGACTTCTTACCAAGTCAGTGCATACTGATGACTTGATTAGATTTGCTAATGTACCTTTTCATGTTCTCTCTGGAAAGCTCCTGTATTTTGTCAGATTGTGAACTGAGTTTATTCTAAATCTTCGATATTATGACCTACAGTAAGCTGCTATTACAACTGAGATAAGTGAATGTGATAATTTGCTTTTCTTTGTTTCAGTTTAGATCTAAGATGTAGTTTATTTACATACCCCAGACTGCAGTTTTATAGACAAGGTGATTAGTGCAACTACCCGCAAATTTTTTGCAGAAAACTGCTGTAAAATGAGTAGAAAGCTAAGTTTGGGGGTCATATTTACTGTCCATGGGGGAATGTAGTAAAGCAACACAAGAATGTGTTGAATTCATCCCTATTGATTAAATTTTTATTGTTATAAGGAGCTTCAAATAATTCCCAGACAGAAAAGATAACAAATGTGTTTAAGTTACAATTCTAACTACTAGGTACAAGAACAATTGTCTGTAACAGTGCAGAAAAAAGAAAAAGATATACTGAAGAAAAAGCTTGCAGTATGAATCAGAGGACTTGTGAATGAGGAAGATTATGCTGCTTCAGAGAATGTAAATGCCCCTATGGAATGTGTAAGAGTACAACCTAAAGATAATCCTCAGCAGTGATGAAACTTCTCCTGAGAAACTGTGTTACATTTTGGGGAACTTACTACAGGTTGTGCTTTTCTAAGATGTGAACCAATTTTTAAGTTTATAGGAGATCAATGCACGTGATCACTGTTCTAGAAATTTTGATTTTTGAGTAAGGACTGACAAAAGTCACTTTAAATACTCTAGCTAGAAACTAATGGGATTCTCTGCTACTTTTCAAATATGTTCAATAGGTTCAATAAAATGAACTGTTTTCCCTTTCCACTATCAGCTTGAGAGGAAATACTGGATTGCCATTGAAGCAAAGCAGATTAAGTTCTTTTTTACAGCATACCACCACAGTTTTCAAGATTAAGAGGAAAAGAGTATTTTGCTGCTTCAAAAAGGAAGGATGTAACCTTTTCTCTGTAACACAATAGGTTGGGTGGGGGAAACACACATGGGGAATGACACACGCCGAACATGTAGAAAATGTTAGAGAAATGAACCAGCGGACAATCTAGAGCTGTTGTTTCTTGTCTTCAAAAATGGAACACTAAGAAGGTGACAGCACCAAATGTTGGTTTAACAGCCAGTTGTCTGTGGTAGGTTATCAGAAAAAAGCACCATGTGCACCTTAAGTAAGATGAAGAAAAACACCTTACATGCAAAGCCAAGTATTTATTGTTAGTGAAACTAAAGTTTTAAAAATCCAAACGAAGAATTACTGTTAGTCTTGTTACAAAGGTATAGTCCAAATTTTCTAATTATTGCAGTTCATTTCCAATAACTATACCATTAAAATTGATGTGAAGTTTTCTCTTTCCTCTTGTTTTGCACACACTTCCTACAGTCCTCTGGGTTCAAAGGAAGATAGAGGGCTTGAGTGAGTCATTGGCATCCCAAGTTACTTCTCAAAAGAGCTTAATCCTGATGATTTCTTACTCCTTACTCTTCTTGGAATAATTTCTTTTTATATTTTGTAATATGTATTACACCTTAACCTCCTTCTTCATGGATTCAGCACATAGTTTTAAATCCACATAGACTATGTATGGTGTGATTTACTTTTTATATTGGATATGTTTCCCTCTTTCTCTCTATTATCCTTGAAACAAATTCTACTTAACTCCCAAGGTTGCTTTTCTTTAATAACCAGTAATTGATCATTGTTGAGGGGGCTGGGGGTCTCTGGATTCATCCACTGTTTTGTATTTTAAAGGCCTTTCCTACCATTTAATTTTGTACTTTTGGGGACCCCTGATAAATTCCTTTTTTTTCTGTAATGGCCCTCAGCCCGTGGCTTCTTGATATTGCAGTTAACATTTATTAGAACAGCTTTGTCTGAAATAAATGTTTCATTAATAGTTAGTTCTATTCCAATAATTATGTACTAGAAGTCACATATACTTACAGACACATACACATAATTATACAATGTTCTGGTAACCAGTATCTGGTAGTTAAAGAATTGGCGTATTATCAGAACTACTCTACAGTAGTAATTATATCTAATTATAGTAGAAAAAGGATTAAATGCATTTTGAAGGAGTTTTTTAACACTATAATTCTGTTGCATGCTCTGTGCCATAATGATGGACTTCTGCCTCTAAGTTAATTATTCAGGTAAAAAAAAAAAAAAAGGCTATGCAGTAATAGGTTAATAATAAGGTAGTGTTCACTCCTATTCTAGTTTGTATTTATAATGGGATTTAGTATCTCTTGAAAAACACATGATAGCAGTAAAAAAGCTGTATGAGCACATGTGTTATGCTACAGCAGGAAGCCAACACTGTCCAAGAAGGATTATGGTCCAATTTTACATTATTCAGTGACGAGTTGTGAAATAAATCTTATCTAAAGGAAATTTATTTCCATCAAAATGTTCTAAAATTTCACAGAACTAAAGTGCAAGACTTCATTTTTCTTTGTTTGTGCTGGGACATTCAATTAGCACTTTTTGCCCAACATATTGAACATTATTTCTATCTATTCACATTAGAATGGTCACTCTATTGCCATGAATTAAAGCCTCCATTATCTTCTGTGAACAGTGGGCACACACAACAAACATTTTTATGAATAGTTTTGCGAAATGACTTATCAGTGTTATTGCATTTAAAAACTGTAGCACTTTGTGTTGATGTGTATGGGCTCTCACATCATTACTTGAATGAGTGGGACGATGACATGGGCATGCATTGTTCTGAGAGTGGTAATAAGCCTTATGCCACTTCAGAGGAACACACCCTGTGTGGTAATTGGAGATGAAATTCAAAGCTGTACTGATGCAACCCAATGTGAACTTTTAGGGAGCAACAGCTTGATCACCCATCTGAAAGGATTGCCAAGACAACTCACCTTCTCTCTGGAGTGTCTGAATTTTTGCCTGTGTGACTGCGTTTTTCATCACATGCTTTCACACCAGCTGTACAAAACAGTCTACCAAAAATGTGTCTGTGTGTGTATATATATATAGGTTATACTAATTGTGTATATTTTAAAGCATTGATGGGTATAAGTTTTGTCTCATTTATACATAATAAAAGATGATGATTCCTTGAAAAATAATTTTCCTATAAAAGTGCAAAACAAATAAGAAATTAAATTCTTATTTCATTAAATTCAGTATTTATATTTATGAATTTTTTTTACCTTTAATGTATAATTTGGAAGTTAACAGTGGACATAAATAAGAATTTTGCTACCACTTTTTATATTAATGGCTAGTTAGATTTTTAAAACTTCAAAATGTCAACAATTAGTTGTCATAGATAGGATTTTACAGTCACAAGCAAGTATAAATTATTACTGATACTCATGGCAAAAAAACAATGATGAATTGTGTATAATTTATCTTCTTTTTCATTCTATCACTTGGATAAGTCTTGTCTTTGTAAAACTTACTATCTTTGAGATCCCTCTTGAGTCCTTATCTATGAGATCCTTATTGCAAAAGAGGATTTGATGCACACTGTTCAATATTTAAGAGGTTCTTTCAAGACACAGGGGGAAATCAATTACCAGAAATGACAAAAAAATCCAAGAAATTCCAAAAGTTTTTCTCTTTACAGACACAAAATATATTCACATAAAAGAAAATTTTAAAACTTTACAATCGTTTTTTAAAGAAATCTTGCTATTGCTCTTTTTTAGACTACACTGCCTGAAAATGGGGGAAATTGTAGTTGAAAAATGCAGACATTTGCAACATGTATTGGAGTGTGAGCTGTTCTCAGATTCATGAAATAAATATGATCAAATGTATTCTATATAAAAATACTTCAAATTATCAAATAGTTTATAGGAATTAAAGGAGCCAAATGACTGAAAAATATTGTTCACCTTGTTTGTTTTAAGAAAGCAGTAGCTTGTTTTAAGAAAGCAGTAGCTTGTTTTAAGAAAGTAGTAGCAATTATATTTGTATTCTTGCAGAGTGAGAGAGAATTTGCAAGATGTGCAAAGCCAGTATATAGTACAAATAATTAATGAAAAAGATCATTAAGAAATAAGTATGTAGGGTTTTTTAGGTCAAGATCTTAATTTCTTAAGCATATGAAAAAATGAGTCACATTTTTAAGCACTCAACAGTTACAAAGATCAGGAAATCTTATGGAATTTTCTGTAATGTATAGGGAAATAATTTCTACCAGAATTCATAGAAGAAATTAATCCAGAATTTCTTAACACTTTTTCAAACTCATTGCAAAAACTTCAAACTCTCAATTGTGTTCCAAAAGTCATAAAACTATTGAGCAATCAGATAGTGAGAGATTGTAGGAAAACATTAAAAAATTAAGAAACAGGTAGTTTCAAATGGACAACTATGTTTTGTACCTCACAAATTTATGACATATTTTTAATGCCTCCTCTGAATCCTTTCAGAGAAGAAGGAGGATTATCTGAGGTCAGATTATGGGGAGAATGTTAATAATTATGATCTCATATAGTGTGAGTGCAAATGTCCCAGTGATAGCACTGAAATCATTAATATGAAAATTAATTTCATAGCAGCAGCTCGTTTACTGTACCTAGAATTGTTCCTGTTATATATTCAAGGATAAAGTGATGTAAAATGTTTCTTTGCAAAATGTGTTGGCTACAAAAGGTGCAAAGCTGGAAAAGGAAAGCTGGAAAGGTATTATTAAGATAATCTATTGTATACAAAACTGAGGAAAGGTTTTCAGCTGTAAAAATCAAAGAAAAATCTGTTTATAGTTAATGTTTTTAGTCAAAAATTGAAAATATAAAGTAGTTAAACCCTATGAAGCCTGAAAAGATGAATAGTGCCCTGTCATCATATATTAATCATATTTGTCTTTTCTGCACAGAACAGATTCTTTAGGTATAATCTGCAAAACTGAAATAAATAACTAAATTTGAGTCTAAAAATAGTTTCAAAAATACCTTTTGACCTTCAGAATAATGATTCACAGAAGAAATATACTTGTCCTCTTTTCTTCGATTCTTGGAGAATTCTTTGGAAAGAGGATTGATAGAAGGTGTTCTGAATCATTTATTGTCATGAATATAATTTACAGTCAGTTAGACTGAAATGCTTCATAATGAGGTAAGAGATGGAAAAATTATATCCCTTTTAGTTATTTGTAGAAAATAAATTATATAATAGTGATATATGATTTTAATTTTCCCTCAGCATGAATTTAAAGTCTGAGCAAGGCTGAATTTATTTTATCACACATTATAGAGCCTGTATCTGGTTATTTGCACATTTGTATAGGGGTGGCATTTTCATGGAGTCAGTTGGGACCATTTCCATCACTCACCTATAATCCTCTGACCATGGGAGTCCCCTTTCCCAACGGGACTGAGTGTGGATGGCACATATGCTGGCACCAGACATGGTACCGTGAAACACCAGCATGGGAAGCAACCAATGCCTGTGCAGCAACCACCTCCACCAATTTTAGGGCCACCACTTCATTGAATGAATTAGAGACCCTCTGGAATAAGCTACATGTTCCACTTATGAGCATAATGGTTATAGATAGATAATATCTAATATAATATAGATAATATAATCTATAATAATAATTATATATAATAATTATATCTAATATAATATAGATAATGAGGCAGAAAAGAGTTATAACATCTTCTTCACAAGCATAAATCACAGATTTATTAATACATTTTGTCATAAAGCCTACATCACATCTTTTCCTTTTTTAGTTTCCTGCTGCTCAAAACCACATAGAAGAGAATCATAGAATCATATAATCATCGAATGGTTTGAATTGAAAGGGACCTTGAAGAACACCAACTTCCAACCCCCCTGCCACAGTCAGGGACAGCTTTCACTACACCAGGTTGCCCAAAACGCCATCCAGCCTGGCCTTGAAAATGTCCAGGGGTGGGGTACCTGTTTCAGTGCTTCATCACTCTCACAGTAAAGAACATTTTTCTGATATCCAATGTAACACTAGCCTCTTTCAGTTTAAAATTGCTCCCCCTTCTTCTGTTACTATGCGACCTTGTAAAAAGCCCTGCAAACTTCCTGTAGGATGCCCTCAATGTTTAAAACTTCAGTTGTATCACTAACATCTGATAGGTGTGCTTGAGATCAAGATGATGATATGAACCCATACCAAGCGTTCATGAATATCAATGACAAGATAAATGACTGTTTATTTGTGGTCAAACAGAAGAGAGGTAAGACTATAACTTAACTGTAATACAGTCATATTGCTCAAAGAAAATATTTATTTTTCTCACTGCAATTATTTCTTGTGAAGCAATTCTAATATAAATTATAAAAATAAGGGTACAAGCATTTTAGAAAAATAAATGAAAGAGGTTATCAATATATTTTAAGTTCTAAACAGAAGTGAAAGAACAGGCATTTCTGATAGATTACTGAAACTTCCTCAAAGTGAGCTTTTCTAGCTAACATTATTTTCTCTTTCATTCTTCACATTTTCACCTTTATCCTTCACCTTTGATCCATCTTACCATTTTCTGTCCCAAGATGTTATTTTATCCCTTCTCTTCCTCATTCTTTTCTCTCACCATTTAAAAAAAAAAAAAAAATCTTATTTCTCACTCATAGCAACAGTATATCTGAGTTCAGGGTAGTCAAGCTGATTGACTTTCAAATATGAAAGAATTAGAATATAAAATTGAACACCAAAGGTGTTTCTTACAGAATCGTAAACAGGGCCTTTGTCAAGTTATCTGTGGAAACACACACACACAAATAAACAAACAAGCAAACAAAAATGAAACCCATAAAAACAAAACCAAAACTGATATCAAGGAATGCAACACTGAAACCGATGCGTGCAGCACTAAAATTTGGAGGTTGGGAAAGGGAATAATGAACTGGAGTTCCTTTTCTAATTTCCTCTTCATTCCCCATCTGAAAATTAAAAGAACAAGGCAATTGACTTTTGCTCACACTATTCTAAAGATTTCTGAGCACAGTCTGGGAAGAGTTTTAGATGTCTTCCCCAGAGCCACCATAGAAAATGTTTTTTTTCCCTGATGCTTAGCTGTGCATGCAGTTGGCTACTCTGCTGCTCTCTGTACTTTCCATGCAGGACAGTAAATTTGGGTGTCCAGCCACAGTTTAGAAATTCTGAGAATTAGGCACCAAAATGTGAGACAGAGCATTGTGGGCATAGACTGGTGAAATATCACAGATTTTGAAAATAATGTTTCTAAATGCTTGGAACACAAGCTGAGCGTCTTACCTCTGTAAGATACAGATTTTGAAACTTATACCACTCTTTTTGTTAGCCAGGTGAAACCAAGTTTTTTGTGAATATTAAAGAAACAAGTGATAGAAAAGTTGGGGAAGCTAGAATTCAGTAAACATTTACTGACATGTTTAATTCTGAAAATCTACCACTGCTATTTTAACTCTATTTTTACTATAAGCAGTAGTATAAAAGAAGATATTTATTTTTAAGAATTCAGCCTGGCAAAATTATTGCCAGAATTATCTACAGTGGAGTTTAGCTGTATATAATTTTTTTAGATTAAATTTAATGAGAAGGGATTAGTTTCTAGCAGCAACTCCACAGCTTATCTTGTGAAATTTATAAGTTAAAAAAAAAAAAAAAAGTGATCAAAAGAATGTTCCCTGCATACAAATGTAATAGTCAGCTATAAATCTAAAAATCATGGATTTTTCAGAACATAAATTACCAAGTCTAACTTAGCAAGCAGGGAATTTGATTTCTAAGAACACCTATCAAAGGTGGGATCACTAAGTGCGGCGTTCTCTCTTTCTCCCCGGTCCGGGGCAGCTCTGACGCCCTCCGGCGCCGCCTCCCCTCGGACTTCCAGGGTCCGCCGCTTCTCTCCCGCGTGCCGCTGGCACCGGCATGCAGGTCGAAGTCTGACGGGTTCTGTCGCCCATGCTACAGGTCCGAGGTAAAGAGTGAAGGAATGTCCAGATCACCCACAAGGAAGGCAGGAAGGCTTTATTGTCGCTGAGAGCTGCAGTGGCGGGGTAGCGACCCGTGCCTCCCACTCCACGTTGGGGAAATGGCAGTGGGACCCGGGAGGGAGCAGGATGATACAGGGGGTGTGACAGGGAGGGCAGACACCGCCCCCCAATCCATGCGGGTGACGCGATGATGACATAGGACAGCAACCAACCAGGGAACCCCGCAGGGGTGGAAACTGAGCCTCGGGCTGAGCGGGATCGTGGGGATGGGGCGGCGGACACGGGGGTTCCCGGGGCTGGACAGGGGAGTGGTCACAGAGGCGGCAGAGGGGATAATCCAATGCAGGCAGCATGGGGCCAGAAACCGTGGGGGGGGGGAATGACACGGGGGAAGTGTGGGGGTACACAGGACTCGGCTAGCTAACACAAATAAGAACCCCTAAAACCCAATTCCAGGATGCAACAACTAAATTAATATAGCTTTTGACAATTAACAGATAGTGTCTTTGTTTAAAACAAAACTTTAGATTAAATATAGTGAATACAAATGTCAGAAGATGCACTTTTTTAGAATTAATGAAGTTCAAGTCAGAGGGAAAAGACTTCATCATTACTTTAAAATATGCCCTAAACTAGTAGTCAATTTTTTAAAATTAATTTTCTTAAGTTAAGTTAGCACAATAAAATAATCAAATGGCAGCTAATACTGTCTGAAGTGCAAATAATTTTTCAACACATTTATGTTTAAAGAAAACTTTTGTCAGGTAGAATAATCTGAAAAACCCCTGTTGAGCTTATTCTAGTAGCTATATCAGTTGAATCTATAGAAACAAAATGTTCATACATAACATACTTTTAAAAAAAATCTGTATAGATTTTAATGGACATTTGTTTGTTTTTTTTTTTTCTTAACTTTTTAATTTGAACATTTCCTATTCTTGTATGAAGTTCATCACTTCTACACTTAATGAAATGCCCTGTTTGTGTAAGCCATCTTGCCTTTCAAATTATCTCTATGGATAGTGAGAGCTAGCCTTCTTTTGAAAAACAAAACCTTACAGAAGCACAGAAGTTCTCAAAGCCCAATTAGAGGGAAGGGTGAATCTAATGGTTCTTAGAAATACAGAGTTTCTTATAACTGCTGCAGGTGCATCACCTCAGCAACTTCTTATAGGATATACACTTGCCTTTTAGAAAATACTACTAATTTCTTACGTCTTGGGCTTTGACTGGGTTAACAGTTGTTCTTCTCCTTTGTATACACCTTTTTTTTCTCTTTGTGTGTTTTGTGCTTGTAAGCTTTGATTGAGGTTGGGTTTAGTCATCTATTTCCTATGGAGTATAAACCTTAAGAAAACTTAATAAATTTTCCCTATTATGTCCTTAAAAATAATGAGTTTCTTTCATTTTTGAAGGGAAGCTTAAAAATAAGATCTTTTATTGACAAATTTTATTTCTGTCTCTTTTTCTGGAATCAAAAGATGCTCTCATCTCTGTGGTATGTGAATTTTTTGAAATGGTTCCAAAAATACATGAAAGGATAGAATATTTTTGTTCTTGTCTTCTCTTACCTGTCACAAAGAACAGAACAATGAAGGAGAGATCAATAATCAAATTGCTGTCACTGAACACAAATTCAAAATCTTTCAAAGAGAAAGGTTCTGCAGAAGGAACTTTCATGTAGGTGATAGAATGTGAAGAGAGTCATCGAGGGAACCAGATTTCTAAGGGAGCTAAGTTCAGATCTCAAGGTAATACCATGCAAAAGCCCATGTGAAAATCATGCTCACAGGATTCTGATAAATTACGAGGTATTACTGACTATAAGACAGAGTTGAGTATGCAGTTGCAGGATTTGGAATGCAGTATATTTAGTTTACATATTTTCTTTTTTCATCTCTGATTTACTATGCTTGAGGGATGGTTGAAAGAACTGGTGGTCTACTAACCCCCAAGACCCCACCTTCCTGACATAATCAAGTTTATTTCCCACAAACTCAGGACTACAAAGACAAGAAGCATGCTACCTGTCCTTGTTTGCTGCAAGTACAAAGTTTTCAACATTATTAGGCTTGTGGAATTGTGGAAAGCTGATTTATAGGATCTATAGACAACCTTTTTGTTGCATCCTGGGTTTTAGGTTCAGATTAGGGGTTCTGGTCTTTGTTAAGTTTACCAGTTCTGTACATCCTCATGCATCCCCCGTGTTTCCACCCCCCATGGAAGTTAGCTCCAGGCTGCCTGCCATTAGGTTTTCCCCCCTGACACTCCTGTGACCACTCCCCCGTCCAGCCCTCGGAATGCCGTGTCAGTCACCTCATTCTCGCGGTCCCACTCGCCCCAAAGCCCTGTGTCTGCCCCTGTCGTGTTTGTGTTGGTCGCTGTGGCCACGTCACCGCCACGGCGTCTGCATTCATTTGGGGGAGGGTTCCCGTCCTCCCCTGTCCCACCCCTATATCCTTCCGCAGCTCCCCAGCCTCAGGACCAGATTCGTCCACGTGAGGTTGGAAGCGGGCTGCGGCTTCTCCATCGTGGCTCTCGCGGCCAATAAAGCATCCAGCCACCACACGGACGGATTTGGACAAATTCCTGCCTCTTTGTTTCTTCCTTCACGCTGACGGCAACGCATGGCCAGCCCACCCCCCGGAGCGTGGCAGCAGAAGCACCTGGAAGTAGCGGCCAGCACCAACCCTGATGAGAAGCCGAGGTGCCCAAGCCGGGCACTCGGGAGCCGACTGGGGCCAGGAAAAGTAATGCACAGCCTCTCCTTTTGTTTTTAATGGATGTATAGAAACAATTTCTTTTGTCTTTCATAGCATTAGACATATTCTAGCTGGGCTTTTACCCTTCTAATTTTATCCCTGCATAAATTTATTACATCTTTGTCATCATCCTGACTTGTCTGTCCCCTCTTCCAAAGGGAGAGACAAACTCTTCCTTTTCTCCTGAGTTCCAGCCAAAGCTCTCTGTTCAGCTAGGCTGGTCTTCTTTCCTGCCAACCCATCTTTCAGCACATAGTGATGGCTTGTTACTGCTTCTATAGGATTTCCTTCTTGAAGAGTATTACTTTTGTGTACTCTTCTGCCCTTCAGAGCTGTCACCCAAGGGACTTTCTCCCCCAGTCCCCTAAGCAGGCCAAAGTCTGTCCTGTAGGAATCCAAGGTAGCTGTTGTGCTGACCACCTTCTTTAGATCCCTGAGAACCCAAAACTCATAATGTTTCATGATCAGCATGCCCAAGAATGTCTCCAAGCACCGTATTACCCACCAGTCCTCTGTAAACAGATCCAACAGGGTGTCTTCCCTAGCTGGCTCCCTCAGCAGCTGTGTCATCCTTCCACATTCTAATTCACATAAGAATTAGAAAAGTCCTCATTCCTATGTGATCATTCTCAGGCACTTCCATGGTTCCTAGTACATCAATAACCCTTGCATCTTTCCTGACATATGTTGGGTTCTATCACATCACACAACACTACAGTTGTTGCTTAGCTGGTATGACAACAAATAAATTTGTGGTTTACTCTGTGATGTGATATGACATTGTCTGAAGAGATCCTAGAACACTTTAAATAACACTTGCTAGGATTTATAACTTCTCTTACTGAGTGATATTTCATTTCAGAAGGTGATTCCACCTAATATATCTTCTTGAACTATGTGAAATTGGAGACATGTTGAAAACTAATTAATAGCATTTTTAGGGCAAACAAATTATGTTAGCCTTAACTACAAATATGATAAATAATTTTCTCTAATAAATGTATCCACATCAAATGCTTTATCTACAAATTGCTATCTTCCTAAAGTTCCCCTTTCTCTAATCCTAAATGTTTTTCTGTCATTTATATCTCTACTAGGTCAGCGAAGGATCCTAGGATCTCTGGGAAATAATAGAGTGAGCCCCTTTAAACAGATTTCTGGGTGTAGGAGGAAGAGGAAATTGATCAGGAATAGAAAGCTTGTGTTTACTAAGGGTAATTCATGTGTGGTCAGCTTGGTTTCCTTCTGGGATAATACGGTCTATTTGACCCTAGCTGGCTGCCATACCCAGCCACTGCTCTCTCATTTCCCATCAATGTGAGCAGAGGAAAAGGAGATGTAAAAGATCATGGGCTGAGATAAAGACAGGGACATCAGTTACTGTCATGTGAAAAACACGATTAGGGGAAGATTACTGAATTTACTGACAACTAATAACAGAGTAGGACAGTGAGAAGATAAAGACAAACATAAAAATACCTTCTCCAAATACCCATTTCTCCTCAAGCTCAATGTCATTCATTCATTCATTCATTCATTCATTCATTCATTCATTCATTCATTCATTCTTCTACCTTCTTCTGCTCTCATCATTGCAGGGTGTTAGGGAATGGGGATTGCAGTCTGCTTATAACACTTCATTTCTCCTGCTCCTTCCCCCTTAGGCTGTTCCTTTTCTACAGGATAGGATCCCTCCCATGGGAGACAGCTTTTCATTAACTGCTCCAACATGGATCCTTCCTATGGAGTACAGTCCACCAGAAAGAGACCATTTCAGTGTGGGTCCTCCAGTTTGTGCCAGGAAAATGGTTTCTGTGCAGGCTTCTCTGCACAGGATGCAATTCCTGTTGGGAGTCTGGTTGTGCTTGGGTTACCCAAGGGTTGCACCTTCCTTCAGGATGTATACACCTGTTGCAGCATGTGGTTCTCCATGAGATGCAGGGTGGATTTGTGCACCATGGGCTGCAGATAGAGAACGTGGATCACTGTGGTGTCCTTTGTGGGCTGCAGGGCAATCTGTGTTCTAGGCAGGCCAGTCTCTGCAGCAGCAGTACATGGAAGACTAGAAGCACAATGAGAAGGAGATATTCAGACATCATATGAAGATTTTTTTTCATCTTGAAGGGAGTAAAGCCTTGGAACAGGCTGTGAGGTCATGTAATGTCTGGCCTTAAGGTTTTTAAGACTGTTTTTGCAATACATACTGATCCCTTCACAGAAAAAAATAAGGAAAGTGAAGAACTGTTTGCTTTTGTTTAGGTTTTTTTTTCCTTCCTGCTTTCATATCTAGAAATCTCCTGAAAGATTGTGGGATTTCTTTCCCCTGCTAGATTTCAGAAGCAGCCATCATTGACTGTGACTTAGGTAAAAATGTAGTTCAGATAATGGACCATTCAAGGTCTTTTCAATATTTAAAGGGGTGTTAATAAAGTCAGGAAAATACTTTTTTTAAGGTCTGTAGTGAAAGAACAAGGGGAAACGATTTTAAACTGAAAGATGGTAGACTTAGACATAAGGAAGACATTTTTTACAATGTGGTTGGTGAGACTCCAGAAAGGATTGCTCAGAGAAGTTGTGGGTATCCCAACATTGAAAGCCTTCCAGGTCAGGCTTGAATGACAGCAACCTAATCTAGAGAAATAGGTCCCTGCCCTTGGAAGAGGGGTTGGACTAGATGATCCACCTTCGAAAGTTCATTCCAGCCTAAAATATTTCATGATTCTATGAATGTCACACCATTAGAACCCTTTAGAAAATAGGATCATGAAATTCAGTGTTTTATGAGGCAGGTTCCACACACGTGCTGAAAACCAAATTTTTGCCTGGAATGTAAGACTAGAGTTCTCAGATACTACTTTGTTCAATTTCTATGCATCTTTTAAAAATATAGCTGTCATTCAAGCAGGTTTATTACAGAGTAGATACATATTTCTGAGGGTAGAGAAGGGTTGACCACACTTTCATCTTACTTTCATTATGCTTGATGTTTATGATTACAAACTTTTTATCCTCTTTCTCTCTCCTCCTTAGTTTTAGTATCTGCATATATTTATTTATATATTCATTGTCATTCCACTGTTTAGACATGATTAGACTGCTTTCCAGATAATTCACATAAGAAATAAATTTGGAAAAAGAAGTGCCCTTGATATTGCTAGATATTTATGGGTGTTCAACCATTCTTAATGTAGACCCAGCAATCTTAACAAATTCTGGTTGCTTCAGATGTTTTCAAACACAAAGGAGTGGAGAATGCTGCACATTGGAAGCGATGTGTGGAAATTCTTTTTATTCCCTTTCTTTTCTCAGATGTTTTAAAAATAAACATGTCAAGAATTATCCAATAATACTATTTGAAATCCTGGTGCCCCTGGAGTCATTGCTAAGTTTTTCCCATGCACAGCTATGAGATCAAGAGAAAGACACTTTAACATAACCATCTTTCTAATATTTGGGATACGTAACCTCTGTGTTTCTGTCTTACAAGCTGATGTTTCAGTGAAAAAGAGTATAGTGAAGCTTATTTTTCTGTGTAAAGCTTTGAGAAATACCACATTACTATCTCTATGACGTTTTAGAGTTATAACACACTTTATCAATCCAGCAGGTAGACTTCTTTGAAGCTCATTGACAGTATTAGAGTAATTAAAATTCAAGTTGGTAGATATACTTTTATCATTGAAAATCTAAACACTGTCATTAAGTTGTCTCATGCCTTACAACTGAAGCTAAAGCATAAATATCTTAATTTGTCTGATTAAGATTTGCATCAGCATCAAAATATTAGATGTCTGTAATGAGCTATGGCTTCATCCACAGAAGTATGTTGGACTCATTCTGTTGATTTCATTGACATTAGATAAGACCTTCTGTGTACTTATGCTATTCTCCTAAAATAAACGTGTAGTATGTAAAGGCCTTATCAGACAGAAAAATACCTTTGAGTAATCAGTATTGAGCTACTATGTTCCAAAATAATTTGGTTTGATTGCATAATTTCATAGAACAATGTCTGATGTTTCAGAGAATGATGAAAGAAATTATGCACGAAAGCAGAAAAAAATAACTTGTGAGGAGTATTAAATATTCCTGCTACATACTTATTTCTAAAAATGCAGTAAATTCATTAGTTTCAACATGTTAAAAAGCTATCTTTCAATGTTTTTCTGAAGAAATAGATATGCCAATAATGGCTAATCTCTTGCCATAATTTTAATTTTTCCATTATCATTCAGCTGATGTATTTTGTATAATCCATTCCAAAAATAAAGAAGGGTTCTGCTGAAATATGATGAATATATTAAATTGAAATTCCTATTGCAGGTTTGGACTTCTGCTTTTTTATTGAGCAAAACTTTAAACATCCAAAGCATTAAATGAGGCAAAGGATGTATAATTAGATTAAAGAATCTCAGTGGATGATATGTATCATATGCCTCTCATGTTCTAGAGCATTTTGTCATTAGTAGGAGTTGTACCAAAGTTCTCTGGCTTTTTTTTTTCTTGTAATTTTTTTTTACTGTTCGGATGATAGGTTTTACTTCCAATTATTTTTTTCTAGTAATGATGTTATTTCAAATCTAATAGTCCTGAAAACATACAGACCTTAATATTGTGAATCTTATTTTCAAAATGGGAATAGACAAATGTGTATGAAAATGAACCACAAGATAATCTTATTAATGATTTGTTAGATATTTGGTTATCTTCATACTTCCATTCATTCTGGAAGAACAGTTATGAGGGTAAAGCTCACCTTTTACCCGTGTGTGTATGTACACATATGTATCATACATGCACAGCTGTACATGATTCTGAAAGTTGCTATTAAGAATTATTGAGAGTGAAAGTTCACTGCAGTGTCTATGCTCTTTCAAATGGGACCAAGGAAATTTCTTTTCCAAATTATTCAACTTCATTAATTCTTTTTTTTTAAATTTTCTTTAGGAAGAGCTCTGAATAGAATTCTTATAATTTATTTACTTTACTCATTGAGAAGATACCTTGAAAGATTATTTAATCTTACTTCAAGTAACCATCACTATTCAATTATTATCTACAGTGTATTTTTCCAGAATTGTAGAAATTTTGACCTCCTGTAACAGACAGAACTATTTATTTACAACAAAGTAAAGATACTTGAGGAATGAGCAATACAAACCATTTAGTGATAAATACATTTAAAAGCAAGAGTCTGAGCACAAAAAAAAAAAAAATGCATGGCTCCAGTGTGGTGATATTCAAACATAGCAGAGGATGCAGCTAAGTAGAGAAAGCACCAAAGCCTATGGCACTGTTATGAAAAATAATCACAGATTCACAGAATGAAGTAGCTTGGAACAGACCTTGCAGATGATCAAGTCCAACCTATGACCTAACACCACCTTGTCAACTAAACCATGGCCCTAAGTGCCATATCCAATATTTTCTTAAACACCTCCAGAGATGGTGACTCCACCATCTCCTTGGGCAGCCCACTCCATACCCAGTGATGCTTTCTGTGAAGAACGTCTTCCTAATGTCTAACTAAAACCTCTTGTGGCACAGCTTAAGACTGTGTCCTCTTGTCCTGTCACTGGTTTCCTAGGAGGAAAGGTCGACCACGCCTAACTGCAAATTAACAGCCTGAAAAACAAACCTTCTGATTAACAATCCTTCATCAGAATAATGCAATCACAGAACCAGAACCTGAGGCTGGAACGAGTATCAGGAGGTCACCTAATCCAATTGCCTACTCAAAACAGGTCTACTCGAAGCAGGTTGCCAAACATCTCCAATGGCAGGGATGCCACTAGCCCTGTCAGCCACCTGCTACAGAATTTTACCACTCTAATGGCTAAAAAAGAAAACAACAACAACAAAAAATCATAATATGTGATATTTCCCATGTTTCCAGGAAATAGTAATGTTTATGTCAGTTGTGTTCCTTTTATTCTACACTGTTTTGTGGGGGCTTTGCTGTCGTAATGTTAGAAAATAATGAATTTTTGTCATATCTGTGGCTCCGGTGGAATGGGACTGGAATGTGTCCCATTCATATTAACAGAGACTCATACAACATTGTCACTCAGACATCTGGACGCTTACCTAGCAAGAATTTGAGTATTTTGTGAGTGTCACCAAAATGGCTTACTCAAACTTTGAGGGCTTTCTCACTCCGTTTCTTGACAGATTTTTAGACTAGTTGCATTAAATAATGGGTTATATTTTTTTTAATTGAATATTATTTTAAACAAATTATTCAGTTGCAAAGAAAAACAATTCTTTAATTAAACCTCCAGTAATGATTCAAGCATATTTAGTCTCTTTACTATTAGCCTTTAAAATATTTCTCACATAAATGTTTTTTTATACACAATGCTTGTACAAGTGGGATATTTCCAGAATTGGACCTTACATAAACCTAAATATTTGCAAGAAAATAAAACAATTGTATATTAGTGAATAGGATAAAAGCATTTATTGTGAAACATAAAGATTTCATTATTATTTCATGTCTGGATCCATCCCCATACGGGCGACTAATTGTTGGCATCGGTGCTTGGCACATCAACGGTGGATGGGAACTGACTGTCACTGTTAGTTTATTATCTTACTGTAAAACTTTCATACCTTCTCTCTGTGAGTTTCCACGGGCAGCTTTTTTCACATCTGACTCCTTTTCTCTTTCTTCTGCACAGCTGGCTGACTTCTACCAGTCCCTAACACAAACAACTGACCCTTGCTTATCACAGCAGCACAGCCAACTGACTCCAACTCTCTCTCAACCAGCTAATCCACTCTTTTATAACACCCATCCTTATTGGAACATCCTTATTGGACATAGCTGTGACCTATTAAGGGCAGGTCTGCTCCTACTCTTTGGTAATTAGTCCAGCTGCAACTCCTCAGGGGCGAGATTGCCTTCAGCATTATTTCAATTCTCCTATAATCCATCCTCCCACAACTTCATGCCTATTTTATATTTATTCATAGGTCCAACTATAAGTTTTTTAGGCCATTTGATATTTTTTTATGAATGAAAAGTAAAGCAGATTCATAGATTTGTTAGGCAGAGCCCTTTGTAAATTATTCTGTATTTGCCACATCTAGCAAATTCATCATGTAGTAAAGAGCAGATATGTGTAGCCTAAAATTTTAGTAGGATAGCTTTTTTTTCCATTACTGTTCTATTTTTTAGACTTCATTTAAAAATTGAATTCCATGTGATAAGATCTTAGTTATCTGAATGAAGTTCTAGCTTAGCAGATTTCAATGTTTTATATTTAAATACAGATCATTGAATATTTCCAAGCACAGAATACCAATTACTTTTTGTTATAACCTACATTTTTGCTTTGCTTATTTTAAAATTTGTGTCCTGATTCTGGCAAAAGACATAATTTATACCAAACTTTCAACAATATAGTGTCCTAGCAGGAAAATTGTTTTTCTATTTTATTCTTTTCCCATCTGCTTGTAATTTTAAACACTATTGTTTCTGTCAGACTATGGTTTGTACTTAAACCTCATTGAGTTTCTAACAAAGTTTTCATGTATTTGCATATCTGCAATGGCTTTAAAAAACATGGTCATTAAATTAAAATGGATGACTCATAAGAATGGGTAAAAATTAATAATTTAACGTTGCTTTTGTTATACTGTGATATCAAGTATCTGAAGTATATTAGTAATTTCAAGAATTATTGTGTCAATGACTTTCTTTGTAATCAAAACTGGAAAAAACTACCAAGAACAGCAATATTGATAGTAGAGAGAGGAGGGGATTTGGCAATCTTTCCATGCTCTCTTGTCCTGCCTACCATACCCCATCTCTCTCATCAGCAGGCCATGCATTCACAGAGATTTACTTTCAGTAGAAGTATTTTTAGTGACAAAACTGCAAGTTTCCAGGGAAAGAAATATGGATAGCAAAAGTCATGAAGGGAGAGTTTCTGAGTGCAAGATAAATAGTATCTTCTAGAGTATTGTCCATCTACATGAGCACTAGATAGTGGATATTGGAAGATTTAATACAATCCTTATCATCTGACTATTAGAAAGAGACTTTAAATTACTTATTCATCTGTTAGCTAAAAGAAACCACCTAATTGCGTTACCAAAATATACTATTTTTTATCAAAATTGTAATTGTGTGTGGTATTCAGGACCAGCAGGGATGCTCCACGAAGTGGGTAGGGTTTAAAAGCACTTTAGACTATTAACAAAAATAAAAGGGATTAGAGTGTGATAATTATTTTTACAACTGGAATTTGAACACAGGCCTTCTTTATAACTGCCTCATTATTATTAGTGTGAACTAAGTTTGGAGTTTGAGCTGATATTTTTTAAACTTCATAATAGTCAGGAAACCAGATGTGTTGTTTTCTGGAGACTTGAAATTTGGCTTCTTGTCTACAAGATTTTTGAAGGGATATGTAATGGAAATCATAATTAAATACATCAATTAAAAACTTTGGAAAAACACTCTTAGATATTTAATATCAGCTACTCAAAATTAGAGATAATTTTGAATTTTATATTTTTGTACCTAAGTTTCCCATGTGTAAACTCTCACTTGTGTAAATTCACTGCAGTCATCGCAAGAGCCAAAGGCTTACAAGAAAATAAAATATCTATTTTCATGGAATGGTTTGAATACCAGCACATAGTCTTGAACAGAGATGGTACAACAAATTATTTTAACAATCTCTTATAAATTAGGTGATTTAAATTCTGTGCAATAAGTTAAAAATTAAATACTGCACATAGAAACATTTCTTAGTGCAGTTGCAGAAGTTCAAACACAGGTTGCACAATTTTGGATCACTAAAGGAAAACTGGGAGCTGAGTAGCACTAGTTTAAGGTAAACAAAGATAATATATCCAACATATGTAAAACATTCTATATTTGATGAAAATACAGAAGCCTAAATGGCAGATCCCTCCCATAGAAGAAAAAGCAAGAGAGACAGAGTAGCTGCCACAGTCGTTTTTCCCTGGCTTAGTATGCTCTGCCTGAGCAGTGCTGCTGTTTCTCCTCAGTAAACCCCCCCCTTTCTTCTTGGTACAGAAGGGAGTACTAGTTTTAGATTTGCAATTCACTATGTTTTGCTATTGAAGACCATCAATCATAGTAATTAATCTTTGTTATATTTTTGCCTCGAGCAACTTAAAATTTTAGGGAACGTTTTATGTGTATGGGGTCTTTTCATACTCCACTCTTTCCATACAAGTTGACTGATAGTGCAGGACTGAGCAAGAGTAAACCTGTACACCACACCAACACCTCCGTATGGATCAAGTAATAGCAACATGATCCTGGGACAGGGTAAGAGCAACATAATCCTGGCCTGGTTTCAGAAAAAGATGATGAGATTAAATTTAGGATTTCCTCATGAAACTGAAAGGAGAAGTGAGATACAGACACCATAGGAAACACCAAATCCAAGAAACACCAATGTCTTGGAAATTGCTTGCGTCTCAAATGCATGGATGTATTTCCCAGTACTGTCCTTAAATATAAAATTAGTAAGATTTAAGACTTCCTGTTGTCATCACATGCCATTGCTTCTGTGTGAATCCTGACTAACACACATAAATGCAAAGTCAGTGATTTGGTTATTTCCATTACTAGCTAAAGTTTTCAGAAAGCTCTTGCATTAAAGGCATTATAACAATGTCTTGCCCTCAAGATGTCTGTCTGAGTCGATTTGAGCTCACAGAGACATCAACAGGGTGCAAAGAGGTCATAACATCAAATTAGTACTATCACTTCTTATGTAGCAGTCAGAAAACACAGAAAGTAGGAGGATAAAATAAGATCACAGCATAGTCTCTTGGCTTTTGTATTCATTGGCTTCCTTAATAAGACAAATCAGATGTTTATCAGTCTAAATTAATGATCTTTAAGCCCATTATGAAATCTTTTATTTTATATTAGGTTTGGGTAAAAATGTGAAATAAGGGAATTTTTATTGGTTTTTGTTCTGTAAACCAAATTGGCTACAAAATAGTAATTTCAGAAGTTGCATAGTAATAATAATTAATAAATATCTGTGGTGCTCAGCAACAGCTATTTAAGCAATTCAGCTGGAATTCTAGGCAAGTTTTTTCTGTGTAAAAATTTGCAAAGAAGCAAGAATTTGCAATAAAGCTGTCTAAGAAAAAGGGGTTTAGTGACACAGACCTGCATTCTGGATTTTAAATATTTCCGCAGTATTTAGCATTTCTGGTGCAGTTTTATGATACCATATAAATACTGAAGACAGTTCTTTCTAGACAAGTTTTAAATATTAATCACTTTATTAATTTTTTTTTCCTCAGCTTACGAGTACTTCTTAGGCCTAGTGACTTGGTGGTTATTTTGATCTTTCAGTGTTTGAAAAAAAGGACTTATATGCCAGATGCATCAGTCAAGCTATTTTCATCAGAATTGCAGATAAATTAATATTGGGTGGTCATGCCTCTAATATTGAGGCAAGGAAGTATCTTTTTTTTCTTCTTCACGCTGAATGTCAGGTTACGGAATAATGTGTATGCCTGCAGACTTAAACCATCTCTTGAAATGGAAAGTTTTGTGGCAACAGAAAATATGTATCATTAAATATTACTTTTATTTTAAAACTATGTTTTTCTTGTCCTGAAACAATTTTGAGTTGTAAAGCAGCATTTTTTCTGGCCCCAAGCATTTTACAGTCAACAAAGTTAAAGTAAAAATCAAGTACTTCATTTGCCTGAAACATCAAACCCCATTTATTTCCCTCCCAAGAAAAGAATTAACAACAAAAGGTTAAACAAAAATGTTATTCCTCTGCCCTGAAGCAAGTTTATATCTCAATTTGGATACTCTTTCCATTGATATGTGAACGTTTTCATATGACAATGTGTAACAATCCCCTGCACGCGTATAGCTCTAAATAAACACTCTATGCAGTCACCTCCCCCCAGAATCACATAGCTGGAAAATATCCCTCAGGCTAATGGTAGGTAGCTGCATCTAAGAAATAAAATTTTATCAGGTGTTAAGACATGCCTAATGTACCAGAATTCTTCTGATCATTGGAATTTCTAAGTATCTGGGTGTCACCATGAAAAAGGGAAATTTGGTCTGAAAAAATGATAGTTCGAAGGTGAGCTGTCAGAGTGAAGCATGGTTAACCACATCTGTACACCCTTCACAGACTCCCCCTGACTCAATTTAGTCAGTCATTCAGCTGAAATCCTTTTACAGTGTACTGTGCACTTTTATAAATCTCTCATTCTGTAGAAATCATTACTGATTTCCACAAAGCTACAAACTTTCATTAGTTAAATTAATTTTAAACCTGGGATTTGTGCAAACTTGTAAATATAATATTCAGCTTATCACAGTCTTCAAAATTTCTGGTAGGTTTTGACTGGCTATGTTTTGGTGTGCATTTGGAATTTTTACAGGTCTGAAGATATTTAAAAATAGCTAATCTTTCCCTTAGTTCTTCCTATGTGTTCTATTGAAGTGAAGTGATAGAAAAACAAAAAAACTGAAAATAAGTTAAATTTTGTGTCAGGGTTGTTTAGAGTTATGTGTATTTACTCAGACACATAGAACACTATGACCATGTGTATGAATACAGGATAGACCTTCTACTGTCCATGATGGGAAAGTATTTTCAATTTCAGGCAGAATTTTTTATGCTAGTCCAGGTAGATTCAATATCTACTTCTGTATGCTAAATTAATATTCAGACTATTCCTAATGTGATGTAGGAGTAAAGACTGATGTATTAAGGAATACAAATATATATATTTGGCAAAAATGTTTATATAATACTATGTATAATACTTCATATTTACAGATGTCCAGGGTATATTAGACCAATCCCTAAGCCTGAAGTCTACCTGATAAGAAAAAAAGAAGCCATTCACAAAACAAGAAAATTAGGAATCATGACAGCAACAGTTTTAAAGACCTCCTAAGGATATATCACTTCCTTAAATGCCACACTTCATAAAAGTATGGCACATCATCTTCTCCTTAACATTTCTTCCTGCCCTCTAAAACTGCCTTTTCTAAAGAAAACTGTGATATAGCACAAGTTGAAAGTTCATCCTTAAGTTATTCTTCTGAAGTGTAGTCTGCAAACTTTCTTAAAAAGTGCTTAGAATAAGGGCATACAAAGTGTCAATCCTTTTGAAGGCATAACCAATTAATTAACTAGAGCATGAGAACTCTCCTTTTTTTACACGCAGTGTACAAGTCAAGTTGCAACATCTAACAAAGTTGTTCATCTGTGTTACTTCAGAAAGTCTTATGATAAAGATTGTAGGCTGCAGAGCTGGAACAGCAATTAAAGTAGACATTTGAAAATTAAATTTGAACTAAGTATGTTTACTTTCTTTGATAACAATTGATATATCATAGTCAGTGATGATAGTGAGCTGACTAATAATTAGCCAAGAGAAACAAAAATATAAAGCCATAGGGACTTTTTTATTGTTGCTTGGATTTTTTTGTTTTGTTTTGTTTGGAGGTTTTTTGTTGTTTGTGGGGTTTTGGTGGGTTTTGTTTGTTTGGTTGGTTGGTTTTTTGTTTTGTTTTTTGAGGAGGGCATTTGTTGTTTTTGGGGATTTGTTGCTTGGTTTGATTTGGTTTGGTTTTTTGTTTGTGCACTCCATTTCAGAGTGTAGCTCACTTTGGAGAACTGCCAACATTGCACACTTTATAGGAGAAGAGGGCTTATTTTATTTTATTTGTCCTCAAAAAAAACCAAAAAAACACCCAAAAAAACCTGGAGATGCCTCACTGCAAACTTTTGACATATTATTAGCAGAATAAAATTTCTTTCTCGGAAAGTAAATTCCTCTTGCAGCACTGGTGTCAAAGGTGAAGGGAATGACTTCATTAGAATAAATTATGTCAGTAGTATGACTAGTGAATTTTTCTCCTAAAACCCGGAGAGGTGATGTGATTAAAACTTTTCATGTATTTATACTAAAGACAAAGTAATTATTTTAAATTAATAACAAAACAAGAAACATATTTCTTTAATGTGATATTTTTGCTCTACCTCTGAGAGTTTGTCCATAAGAACCTTTAAGAGACACTTTAAAGATATATTTTTTCAGGTTTCATTTGATTTATTTTTAAAATTGTCTTAGCATTTCTTCTTTTGTTAGCTCCGCGTGTTTTTCTTTCTCAGGTGCATAGCAATGACAGAGAAGGAAAGATGAGTGATGCTAAGGAACATCATCTCTTTTACTGCTAACATTGGCTTGGGTTATAGCCCTGCAGTCATCAGTTATGCTCTATAACTGTCATGTAAAAGTAATATCACACAAACATATGAATACCTTGGTTTGATAGTGGTGCTGTTAAAATCATGAGAGATTATTTGTTTCAGGTATCCATTGGATTTTGGAAAAGCTTCACCTGTACATTTGTATTATTATTTGAAGAATATGCTTCTAAAATTAAAAGTCATCCATTGCAATTTTGACCTTTATCAGAGAAGTTAAGGAAGATAATTTTTCTCTCCTTATGATACTGACTTCTCTATGATTTTATATTGTACTTCTTTTGAACACTTCAGTATTAGTAACCTCATTTCCTAGGAGTGTCACGGAAGTCATAAATTGGTCATAGAAATAACAAAACCCTCCTTTCTAAAAATTCAGGATATGATTTCCTTTAGAAATGAGTATTGTCTGCTTTTGATCCAGTGGAAAAGCAATATAAAGATTGATTCTGCTACTGTCTGTTGCTAGAGTTCTCCCAAGATATGGAGTGGCTGCGTGCCATAGAGATCACAGTTCTTCATGTTTTATTTTTATTTTTTACTATTGAGTGCACTCTGACAGCTAAATGACTTTTATAAGAGGATGTTAGCCCTTTTAATACTGTGTATTCATATTTCAATAATATGAGGAGATGTAAGTAGTGTTTGAGACTAAATCTAGTTGAGGATTTGCACTTCTGTTTTTCAAATACTTAAGTAACTTTGTTATCCATGACCTAACCTTCATTATTAGGTGTCTGATGTCTTATAATCTTCTTACACTCACCATGCATGTTTTGTTAAAAGTGATAAAGCACTTCTATCAAAGCAATCCGTATCTGAATATTAAACAGAACATCTCTTGAGGTTTTGTTTCTTATCTCAAAATGAATTAATGATTTTTATGACCATTTTCTTTAAAGAAACAGGTGTGCATTAGCATTTTAATACCATCTCCCAGTAGACATTTAGAAGACTAAGACAGAAATGTGGACAGCAGAGAAATTAACTTAAATATCAAGGAGTAAAATTTAAAATGTATATTTTTTACAGCATGGCATGTTTTGATCATAGAGACTCAATGCCATTTCAAAGTGAAAGAAGGGGCAAATCTTATTTTCTGATGCAGCAGAAAGGAAAATCCAGAACACAGACCAAAATCTAAATTAGTCTGGTATTTGCTTTAGTTCAAGTCATGGTTTCCTAGGCACCAGGATGTTGCTCTGTCCCTAACTGCCCTCTGTGCAAATGCAAGAATAAATCTGCTTAGTGTCATTTTCTACCATTTCATACAGAGATGATATATGAGAAGGAGAAACTATTGATTTTGATTTTGAACATGACTGTGGGGAAACTTCTAGGCCTTGATGGAAATGATTTAGTAGAAGAACAAGGTATTGCACTTGTGCAACCTACCATACAAAAATATTTCTCATTTATTTTCATGTTTTCAAATGGCAAAAACACAAACCAGTGTATGTGACAGTTCCTGAGAAATGAGATAAAAGCCAGGGTAAAACCAGCCACCAAACAACTTATAAATTTTGTTTTAGGAGAAGGTGTGTAATCAGAAAAAAAGATTATAACGTATTAACTTTGGAATTGCACACTCCTGGTCTTTTTCCAGGTAAAAGAAGTAAGAAATACAAAATTACTGTCCCTGGAAGTGTTCCTAAAAATTAGATCAAAATAAAACAGGAGAATTACTACCTGTAATAGAATAATTCATGTGATATTATTTGTTGCTAAACCATACTATTATATATATATATATATATATATATACACGTACACAAAAAGAAAATTGTTATTACAGTTTAAATAAAATGTACCTTAGACCAAAAAAGCTGTGATGTCCACTTTGCAGTTTTGGCATAATCCAGACAGAATCTGGGCTTTTGTTTTTAAATAGAAAACAGCTGAAGATCCTTTTGGGACTTTGGGAGAGTTACTATTTTCAGACATGGACATTTATTATTTTTAAGTGCAATTTCAGTGTATCTACACGTCATTTTTTCAGAATAAAAATATTTTTGAAAAAAAATAGGATAAAAAATATTATTTACTCCATTGTGTCTATTTTGAGGTTTTTTTCTGTATATCATCTCAAGGCTTTGCTTTCTTTATCTGTCATCTCATATAAGAAATATCAACAATCTTGCTGTACGTGTAAAATCTTCCTTATTGGGTATATCTGAGGGCAAACAAAGTATTTTTCTCTCAGAATAAAACAGGTTTGTCCATATCACAGAAATGAAAAGGAATTTTATAAACAATTGAACTTAATATTTATCCAAATATTGTAAACCAGACTCAGAATGCAAACTAATTTCAATAGATCAGTATTTTAAACTTGAAAATCTAATTTGTACATAAATAAGAGCCAATTCTGTGTGACTAAACAGAAGGAAAATTATCTCAAGATTACAAGGTCAAAACCAGTTTTTCACTAAAACACAATTCACTGACCTACTCACATGGTGAAAAAAAAAAAAATATGGCATTTCACTACTGCTTGATTTATGATTGGGTAGTATTTGTCAGTAAGTCATACTCAAATGTTGAAAGAATACTTACACTTATTTCAATAAATTTTGGATTGGGCCCTAAAGCACATAAATTCACTCTGTCAGATACATTGCTCTATAACCACTGCTTCTCATTCTCTTTTTCATTATAATGGCTTCAGAGTTTGTAATTACAGCAGCTAATACAGCAAAATAGGTCTAAGATTTAACAGATATGAAGCAGGCTTTTTCAAGCTTTTTGTACTAATTGATTACACCCTTTCTGTCATTTGCTATGTCTAATTACAAAGGTGGTAGAGGAAGAAGAGTAAAGGTTAGTGTTGTCTCAGATCCTGTATTTACTGTTTCTCGGGAGAATGTAACTTCTGAAGAAGCCAGATCCTCTTTTAATGACTACTGGATCATTACTGAGTTAATTAATTCTGGAAGAAAGCAGAAGTCTCTGAATAAGTATCAGAAAAAAGAAAACATATAATTTCTTACAATAGATCTTTCAACTCTCTATTTCACAACTAGTAGGTCTTTGTAAATTACATTCATTTCCAGTAAATTAATTTAGACTGGTACATAATTTACAATTTTCATATCTCATTATTTAAGCCATGGCAGCCATCATTTTGATACATTCTGTCCATAGGTGAGTAATCAGGAGTTTCCGGGAGAACCAGGATAGTTTTGTCTGCTCTTAGGCTCATATTTAACCATTTATCAATGCCTCTAACAAGGAAAGAAAAAATAAAAGCACCAGAACACTGTAACTAGACATGGCTTCTTCTTCCACTCATGCAAGCTCCTGAAGGAGGTACCTTAATCATTCTGGACTGTAATGTAGACCTATCAGGATTAGACAAATGAGTAAAATAGGATACATTTAAACAATACTGAGCAAAGAAATATTTTCAAGTATGTGTGTTTTACTATAAAATGATGCAGTAGCTGAAACAAAGCTGTCTGGTTTCAGAACATCCCATAGTCACATACTTTGTACTTTGGAGGGCCAGATTCACAGAGTAGTTATGGAATAAAGTGCTTAAGATCAGTAAATATGTTCCAAAGGGATTGTTTATTATTATAGTTTAATAGAATGCAACATTTTTACAATGACTGGCCATCTCAATGTTTACATCACACTCATTTCCAGAAAAGACACCACAGAATTCCATACCAGAAATATATTCATTCCTTAGCTTTGAGTTTCTTCCTTTATCTCCCTCGTGTGCATTTATACCTGAACGGGTGTATTATTTCTTAAAAATGCAGCTAAGTACAGCAAGGAAGGAAAAACTCCACCCCCTCATTTGTGAAAATCAACAGGAAATGCTGTGCAGTACTCCTGCAGTACCCCATCAAAGAATAGCTTATCTTTGTATGTACAGAATGAGGTGAAAGTGTAGGTTTCTAATTTTTGATAGATAATATGCCTGGTTTTAGCACAAAATCACAAATTTAGTCTTTGAAATCCACGTGCTTATAAATTCTGTATTTTGCTGTGTACAATGTATTGCTTTTTTGGAATAGATCTGGGGCTCTGCTGAAGGCAGATGTGAGCAGCAACACATGAGTGCAGCATTTGAAAAGTAGTTTTTGTTTCAATTTTAAAAACTGAAATTATAATTCCTCATTAGCTCATTATAAATTTTTAAGTGTTCTATTGGACCACACTACTATCAAAATAGTGGCTTGCTCATCCCTACAGTAATTCCATGGGGTACAGTTACACGGATGATGAATTTTCTGTACTTTATCACAGATAGTTGGCTGTATTTTTATAAGGTTCTGACCTATTCCACCACTATATCATAAGGGCTTATTTAGTATTTAAAATGACAGGAATGAAGCAAGTAGTCAGAAATTATGCTGATGGATATTTCTTCCATATCAAAACTCTGTAGGTCATCCCTTTGTTAGTCATGTTTATTGTCTTCAAGTTTAGCTGTAACCACAGATGCTCTCAGTTTGTCTCACCAGGCTGAAATGGCTGGACTGAGGTTTTCCACTTGTAGGTAGAGAAAATGTTGCAGACATTTATCCTGCATCTGATCAATATTTCTGCAGCCCTTAATTGGACTTAATATACTTAGCCTGAGACTAGAGCTACAAGCCAACTACTGAAAAATGTCATTAATTCATGGTAAGTCAAATTACTCTTTCACAGTGTCAGTGTCAGTGAGTAGGTAAAACAGTTTTTACTTCCTTATGATCTCATAGTGGTGCATTTTGTGGTTACTTGAAATGCTAACTCAGATTTCTCAATAGCAGAATCCCTTTTAATAAGCATGCATGGACAACCTGCATGATAACACTTAAGTCTGACAAGATGCTTTCCTCAAGGGTCTTTAGAACACTGTGTACTGAAGGGGACTTTTAAGAGTTCCTTTGAAAATGACTAATGATCTTTCAAAGTGTAGCCAGCAAACAGCAAATCATCAAACCATTATGGTGTCAGCTTAGTCTCCTTTTTATCTGGAAGTTGGACAGACTCACATAGTCCAGTACTTCCTACTCAGATCGGTAGAGCCAATGGGTCTCCTCTACCTTCTCTGCACACTGGAGTCCTTTTGCATCAATTTTTTTTTTTTTTTTTTTTAATTACAGCAGATAATTAAGCCATCATGTAAAAGCAGGACGGTTAGCCAGGTTAATATATTTTAGGACCTACACGGGAAAAAAACTTCATAGTCTGGCTAACAAGATAACACACACATTTCTTTGTCTTGATGGCCTGTTCTAGCACCTTCAAGATTTCTCCCTTAAAGTACGTTCAGCTTTCCTGGACCCCTTTGTTTTTAAGGGCTGCTTTCCAAGGGACTTTCTTAATCAGTGCCCGGGGCAGACCAAAGTCTGCCCTCTGGAAATCCAGGGTAGAGGTTTTATCAACAGTCCTCCTAACTTCACCAAGTAATGGAAATTCTATCATGTTGTGGTCAATGTGCCCAAGGAGACATCTGACCACATCTCCCACCAGCCCTTCTCTATTTGTAAACAGCAGATCTAGTAGGGTCTCACCCCTGAAATGCTCACTTATGTCTATATCTTTGAATATTGTTGATTCCAAACTATCTGGTATTTTGGTTTTCTTACCTTAACAATATGGAGTTTTTTTCCACATGATTTCATATATTCAAGCATAAAGGTATGTTCATCAGACTGAAGAAAACTTAACTTATTTCATGCAAACCTTTCAAATGGCTGGCACACAACTTTTGCTTTTTTAATTAAAGTTTTCTTATCTCTGTCCAATAGTATTATTGCCTTCCTTCTGTTTTATCCCACAGGAGAGGGGAGTCAGTGAGAAACTGCATGAGTGCTGTCCAGGATCAAGCTACTACACCTACACAATCCCAAATTTGAAAAAGAAGATAACAAAACAGTTGGGCATTGCTGTGCATGACATGACATATTTATAATGTTTTGTTGGTTTATTTTTTTTATTAAAGGAATTCTGCAACTCCTGAATACAATCAGATGAAAAATTGCTAGTGCTCATTTGTCAATGAGTCAGAAAACATTGGTCCTCTTTTCAAATCAATTAGTGCACAGCTTTATAAAAAATAAAATGCAATAATAAACTTTTACTATGAAAAAAAATCTAGTCACATTAATACAGTAAGGACATATTCATTTCACCAAAAATCATCCTCAGGACAGCAGTGAAGACAATTGAAGTGTTTTATGAAAGTCAGCTTCACAAATTATTTAATCCTACCTGAGATGAGGGTTTAAGTTTATACATCAATGTAGTCCCCTTGAGTTTAATATTTGCTAGATTTGAGCATATACTATGTAATTCATGATACATATAATGACTCTTGACCTCACTTGCTATTCACTCCATTACTAGATTTCCTAAAAAAACACAAGTGTTCTTTCCAATGACACACGTATTTCTGAAAATACACTGTATTTCGCAGAGCAGAATTCAGTTAATGGTGAGCAAATGAAAATCAAGGTATGTTTAACTACTAAAGTCCAACAAGAAATTGCTTGGTTTTCTCTGTTGTTACAAACCATACACATTCTCCTGTTCATTCTGGAAAAAAAAAAAAAAAAAAAAAAAAAAAAAACAAACAAAACAAAACAAAACAAAAAAAACCCCCTGACTTCTTATGTTTAGTAAGATATTTTCATATTTCAGGAGATTTCATTGGTATTCCAGAGTTAATATTTTTTTTGCCAAAGAAAATACACTCCAGGCATAAATATACCATAAAAAGAGTATGTCACTAAGAAAGAATGCTATTATATATTTAAAATAAATAAGTCCTTAAGGAAGGGCGGCTCTGTTCATAAGGAATAATACACACTTTCCCATGTGAGGATCATTTAGTATTGCAGGCTGAAAGTCTCCACTATGTTCTTCATCATAAGCCAGTGCATGATCAATACCCTGTTACAGAAACATGCAGCATTGCTGCAATCTATCCCAACTTTCATCTTACAGCACTTTCTTGACAACCTAAGGCTCTTTTCCTCACATTGTCACTGTAATTATAGTGTTAATTTTATAATATTATCAAAGGACATTTTCAAGTTTATACACACCATATACACCCTTATATTTTGACTGTATAATCAATTTATTTGTCTCATTCCTTATTACAAAAGTTTCATAGTCTCAGTGTCATGCACTCATATTTTGGATACAGTTCTACCAATGCTTGTAGAGAGAATGTTTTAGAAAAGTAACCAAACAGTATTATACTTGTTCAAGAATTATTCAATAATGTTTTCAGAGCAGGATATGTTTTAAAGACTCAAGAAAAATAAAAATAAAATCTTCCATGTTCCACAGTTGATTTTTAACATGAAGCACAATGACATGATTCTTCCCACTCCAGAAATCTCATCAAATTTGTCAAGAATTAGTCAATAGCCAATAACCAAATTGAATACAACTGCCTTTTCATCTTCTTTACACTGGAAAGCTCAGCTTCAGACTTCAGTGTACTTAAACAGAAAATTAGTTTCTTTGATAATGTTCTAGTCTTCTATAAACAAATTTGAATTTCCTCTTGAGAATAAGAAAGTGATTGGTTTATTGTCATAAAGTCTTTTCTTACATCAAAGAAATTGGTATTCTGAAAAGAGCTTCTCTTAAATATTTCCTCTCTAAATGTTCCATATAAGTAGTTAAGACATCATGGAAGTTATCATGGTGGATACATGCAAGTCAAAGAACAGGTTTCTTCAGTCCCACATTAATAAGCTGAATATGGACTAGCTTAGGGGACTGTAAGGTTTTTCAACATGCTGAAAGTTTGAGTAGATGATCCTCAATTTCTTATGGTCTTGAACTCTCTAATGAATAACACTGCACAAAGGTCTGATATTTTCAGACTACTGTCAGTTTGGGTAGGAGTGTGTGCCATTTTACAATCAATCTATGTATACCCCATCTCTTTGCCCGGCAGTAACAAACCCTTACTATTTATTACACACTAATAAAGTGTGATGATAAGCAACAAGTGCAAACAGGCTTTTTTTTTTTTTTTTTTTTTTTTTTTTTTTTTTTTTTTTTTTGTTAGGTTGTGCTGATGTGTTTCCATTGCCATTTCAGATATTTCTGCATTTCAGATTTTCTGTTTAGTTCTATCCTTTAGCTATGTTGTGGTTTAACTTCATCCAGCAGCTATGCCCCACACAGGCATTTGCTCTCTCCCCTGGGTGGGATGGAGGAGAGAATCAGAAAAATAGAAGCTGAGAAAATGCATGGGTCAAGATAAAGACAGTTTAACAGGTAGAGCAAAAGCCATGCATGCAAGCAAGCAAAGCAAGCAAAGCACTGCTTCCCATGGGCAGGAAGGTGTTCAGCAGGGTCCCATCATACATAATGATGACTTGGGAAGACAAGCAGCATCAACACTGCTCCCTTCCTTCTACTTCCCCCAGTTTTATATGCTAAGCCATATGAGCTATATGATGCCACATGGTCTAGGTATGGGGTCCTATACTTGTGTCACAACAACCCCATGCAGCTCTACAGGCCTGGGTAGAGCAGCTGGAAAGTTGCTCAGCAGAAAAGGACCTGGGGGTGCTGGTCGACAGCATCTGAGCCAGAGCCAGCACATGCCCAGCTGGCCAAAAAGGCCCATGGCATCCTGGGCCTTTGTTAGAAACTGTGTAGCCAGCAGGACTGGGGAAGTGATTGTGCCTCTCTACTTGGCAGTGGTGAAACTGCGTCTCAAATCCTTTGTTTAGTTTTGGGCCCCTCCCTACAAGGAAGAGCCCTCCTTGCTACACTGGAGGGCTCAGCTTTGGCCTTCCAAATATGGGCAACAAAGTTGGACTTGATGATCTCAGAGGTCTTTTCTAACTTTACTGAATCTGTGATTCTATGATAAGCCATTGGGGTCAGCTGTCCTAGCCCGTGTACCCTCTCCGCTTCTTGTGCACCCCCAGCCTCCTCACTGGTGAGAAGCAGGAAAAGCCTTGACGGTGTGTGAGCAAAGCCCAAAACCAATGAAAACTCTCTTTATTATCAACATTGTTTTCAGGACAAATACATAAAAACAGCCCCAAGACCACCTAGTATGAAGCAGATTAAGTCTTGACAAACCCAGAACACACTCATAACATTGTTTCCTGCTATTGCCCATGGTTTACTCTGAGGGCTTTTACAGGGATCAATACAGGAGCTGGAAAGAGTATGAAGCAAATGAGAAAAAATTTTCTTTTAATCTTTTTTCTACAGCATGTCAATTATTCCACAGAGCAGCTGACTTATTGTATTTGAATTATTAGTTGAATTAAATATCTAGGTCTAAAATTCACCCAAATCCTATTGTTAGATATGACTTGGATTAGATTTACAAAGATAACTTGATTCCTAACAGTGAATAGCAGAAGATACAGAAAGTTAACAGCTGAGATCCAAGAAGTGCCAAGTGGAATAAGTGCGGTAGGAAGATGAGAAAATTATTACATAAAAAGATAAAAACATAAAACATTAAAACATAAAAAGAATAGTAAAGAGATGTCTACTTCAGAGATTTAATTGGATATAGTGAGTCTATGGTTATATAGCACAAAGGTTATGTAGCACATCAAAGGTTATATAGCACACCCAAAGGTTATATAGCACATCAGCTGCCTTGAATTGTTAAAAGTAAGCAAATTAAAAGATGAAGAAAACAAAATCAAAGCAGGCAAACTCAGTGAAAATTCTAACTATAACTCAATTGAAAGTCACTCTTGAAGAATTTACAATGCCAAATATATTTTACATCTCAAAAACTACCTGGAAAGCATGTCTTTGCTTCTGTTAGTGGAAGCAAATTCTTTCTGTCTTCTTACACTTAACTTTCTCCAAAGAGTTATAAAGTTTTGACAGCAACTGTCTGAGTAGTGGAATGGCAAAACAAAATGCAGTTGTCATTTTAGACACCAACAATGGAAGCTCAACTTCTTTTTCATGAACCACTCTTCTTGCAGTCAAACTCTGCTGTCAGATATAAAAATGGCCTTTTACGTGATGGCAACATTAAGCCCAAAAAAGAAAGTCAAAGAAAAGTTTACCATGAAATAAAATATATGAAAAGTCAGCACAAAACATATCATAATAGGATGCCACAGAAGAATTATAATCATCCTGCTACTCACATTCCCACCATAATTGCATCTTATTTGGTACAAAAGAATGAATGTAATTGAACTTATGTACTTCAAGTACTCTGTTAGGAAAAGAAAAGGCAGTAATAAAACTTGATGCAAATACTACACATATTGCTAGATAAGATAGTATTTCCTCTCACAAAGTCTACGCAATTTTTAAAATATATTTTGTAATGTCTTGTCTTAGATTATTATCTGAACAGAAATGCCCTTTATGTGAGCATGACATGAATTTCTTTTAGTCAGAAAAAGGAAACCAGCAAAACTACACTGCAATTATTACAATGATTTCCCATTACTTGAAATGGAAACTAACTATAGATAGTAGAAAATATCAGATTTCAAGGCTGATGATAAGAAAGATTAAAAACATGCAAAGAGTAATCTGTGAAAAAAATGGGAAAAAAATTAATTTGAAAATTACAGTCAAATAAAAATATTTTTTTAAATGTTGAGTATTGCAGTTTAAAGGATGACACATTCTCCTTATTCATTCTAAAAACACAAACCATAAGGTATTTCATGAACATAATAGCTGAATTTTAGACCTAACTGTTTCAAGATACAGCTGAACTTATGGTGTCTCAAAAAAGCACAATTTAAGTATATAAAAATTATTTTTATAGTAGTACAGATAGAAGTGACTAAATCTAACACTGGTAGTATATTTTATGGCTATATAATATGTAGTGCATTGTGTTATGAAATAATTCTGACCAAAATGGAGTAGAGGGGAAAATGTATTGCTTACTTGATGATACATTTCATGTTTTTAAAATACTGCTGCAACCTAATCAGACACAAGTACAAGACACATTTCAAGACTGGTTGAAATGTTTCTTCTTTTGTTGTAATTAAGAGGGAAGTGGCAGATGAATCACACAGCTATCAGTATATTCAGTAGACGGTAGACTACGGAGTCTGAGAAAGACAGATTCCAGCAACTTTCAGCATGGTGACAGAGGCAGATGGCACTAAGAAGGGTTCTCACTCTGCTCCTCCATTGTTTTGGCCTTGCTATAAATGCCAACCTAGGAAACACTTCAGAAACATTTCACTAGGCATATGCAATTTTGAAAAAGTTCAAATTTTCTCATTGAAAGAACCCATAAGTTCATAAAAATAATTACAAAATAGTTCTAACAACTTTCAGAGAAAGCTTTCATGTTTTTAGAGTCTGTTTAGGCATAAGACATACAGCTCAGATAACCACAGTGTTTATTTAAATCTTCAACTCAAATCTTTCTTTGTCATAAAGACTCTGAGAGAACACTTGTTACAACAGAAAAATATTGCAGTTGCTTTCTGTGGTTGTATCCCTTCTTTCTTCCAAATAAATTTTTTTCATGATGAGAATCAAGATACTGGGATATATGTAGCATTATTTTGCCTTTCTATAGCAAATGTGTGTGTCATGCTACACCACTTGCATTCTAAGTTAGATGATACTGGAAGTTCTACAACATACAAAGGCTGGGGTCTTCTGCATTTGGCAGAGGAAAATAAAGTGGACAATGCTGTTATGCAAGATTGTAACTCTAATGAGTTCAATCTCAACAAGAGAAACAAAACATCTCAACTCAATACCACGCTCCTGAGTTGTTCATTTCAAATATCTGTCTTGTGGGAGCAAGCAACTATCATTTCTGGGTTAATCCTCTTCAAGAAACAAAGACAGGCAAGATTTATCCACTTATTAAGAGAATTCATTTTGTTTCAAAATCTTTGACATGCATCCAAAAATCAATCTCAATAAATGCCAAGGAACATGGAGATAGAGGTTATTTGTCTATGATCAATTTTTATGTGACAAAGTACCTAAATTGTGAGAAATGAATTTCTTTAGTAACACAAATCATTCTGAGAAAGAGATAGATGTTCTAGGTATTCTGGGTCTGTATGAAATTGCATTATTTGTTTAGTGAAAAACCGAGTGGTGACAATTATGACTATTCTGTCTAGCCTTGGAATATACATGCTTGGATTTTCCTTATTTGATTTTATATATGGTCTTTTCTCAAGTGTTTGCCCAATTTTTAAGTTGATTCCCAATACTCAAATCATCACAATGTGTGCCTCAATTACTTCAATATGTAATAAGGAAAGGTTGAAGAGGTTGTATTATTTTTCCCTTGGTGCTGTTTTACTTTCTGTATGCTTCACCATGTTCTACATTTCACCAGTTTTGCATGAGTACAGACATAAACTTATAAACCATAGAGCTTAAAGGATAGTCACAATACAATCCACAGTATTCAGAAACTACTATGAGAAAGAAGAAAAGTGAGTTGATGAATTAATTTGATAAATTTTGTGATGCTACTTTGCTTCTTGAAATCACAGAATGCTAAATACCTGCTAGAAGTCTCTTTTTTTTTTTTTTCATCTATTATATTCCTGAAATGGAAACGTCAATATTTTTATCCTTAAATTGCAATATTTTTTTAGTATCCTTGATGAAGTTTATATTATTGCCATTATTCATTATTTCTCAGATGCATTTGCCAGAATTTTGGATTCAAAAAAGTCTTCCCATTTTTTCGTACATGGTGTTTTATTTTAATTTTAAATAATGGTAATTTTGTTATAATATGGGTTTTTTTTTTCTTTTGGTATTGTTATAACTGCATAATCTAGAGAATAAGAAACAGTCAGCTTTATCCTACTAAGACATCTGATATAAGTCCAATGAATTTCTTCCTAGGATGCAATATGATTTGGGTTAATTTGTTTTAGTGTTGCTTTTTTAAATTAACTAACTTAGATTGAGTTTGTTTTAGTCAGGCTAGCTGAATCCCACCATTCTGACGAGGGCACAGGTAAATATTTTTAGCCAAGTTCTGTGAAAAAAAATAAGCAAACAAATTAAAATCAGGTACTAAAACCAATTTTTTAATGGATTACTCACTTTAACTCTTCCTCCTTAAAGAGAAATCTTGAGGAAAATTACTATAAATTGTAGACAATAATTTCAGATTAAGTATTTTTTTTTCTTTTAGAAAAGTTATAAAAAGTATTTACTGTAGAAGAACACTAAGGTTAAAAGGAGAAACAACTCACTGATCCCAAGAACACATCTCTAACATGTTTAATTTTTTTTTTTTTTTTTTTTTTTTAATACTGTAGTCCCTTAGTAGTGGTCTATATCATGCTGGATGCAGAAATTTCAATTATATCATCATGTAACATTCAATACCAACTTGTGAATTGCTAGGTTTTTTCCCAGCAATGTTTTGCCATACACTCTTCTTGTCTCATAATATAACTGGTGGCACTTGAGATAATATTTTACTTCAGAAAAATTTAGAATTTGCCATTTTCCTCAGTGTTTCTTATTTTACTAAGTCTGTTAAAGTTGCTTAAACAATGCTAGAAAAATTTACATTTCTCAGGGAATATAAATAATTGAATATTCAAATTCCTTTTTGGCTTAGTAGAAAGGTATAGCATGGTTTATGTGATTAATCTAACAGCAATTTCCAGTAGAGATATTATGAGTTTGTCCTAGAAACAAGAAATGAGGACATGACCTGCTCTTCAGTGAGTGTTTAAGTTGGCTGTTTGGCGTTGACCAAGTAATTAATCTCCATTATTAAAATGATGTTAAAAATGTTCCTTAGTGAAATCTTGACAAAGCACTGTTTTAAAACAGAAGTGGCCTTTTAAGCCTCTGAGGAGGGAAATCTGCAGGAATACAACTGAATCTGAAGGAATACAACCTTTCCTTTCTTCTTGGCATTTCATATCTCTAAAAGAATGTGTTAAGTATTTAAAGCCAATGTTTACAGAATCCCAGAGTCATCGTACAGATGAGGTTGGAAAACATCTTTAAAGATCATCAAAATGGAGGAGGGTAGCTCATGAAAAATTAGACAGAAAATGCCGAGATACTTAATGCCTTCTTTTCTGGTAGAATCTGCCTTCATGAATCCCAGGTCCTTCAGGCCAGGGGGAAAAATTGGAGATTAGAGCCTGATGGTAATAATGTGAAGGCCATGTGTTTGATCCCTTTGTGGGAATTCATTAAAGCACTAGACTCAATGATCTTTGTGGGTATCTTCCAACTCAGACTATTCTGTGACTCTCTAATTCTGAAAACTTACCCTTAGTGGAGGAGAATCTGGTTAGGGGAGGTTTAGACATCTGAACACACACAAGTCCATGAGGCCTGATGGTATGTGCCTTCAAGTTCCAAAGGACTTGGCTGGTGTCATTGTGGGGCCACTCTCAATTTTTTTTCAATATAATGGTGATTGGAGAAAGTTCCTGGAGACTAGAAGAAAGCAGATACCAGCCCTACCTTCAGGAAAGAGAAGAAAGAGGGTCTGAGGAACTACAGGGCTCACATAAATTTCTGGGAAAGTGATGCAGCAACTGATCCTGGAGACCATTTCCAGGCATTTCAAGAACAAGACAGTAATTGGAAGTAGTCAGCATGGATTTATTAAAGGGAATTAATCCTGGACCAACCTGACAGCCTTCTATGATGAGATCACTCACTTCACAGATGACAGTTGTCTGGATTTTAGTAAGCCTTTTAATGTTGACTCCCATAATATTCTCATAGACAAACTAATACAATACAGGCTAGATATAAGGAAAATCAGGTGGATTGAAAGCTGACTGAGCAGCCACACCCAGAGGATTGTAATCAGTGGCCCTGGAGGCCATTCACTCCTGCACCAGTGCCCCATGGGTCAAAATTTGTGTCAATATTAACACCCTGATTAATGGCCTTGACTACGGACACAAAACTGTACCCTCATCAAGGCTGCAGACAATACAAGACTGGTAAAAGTGACTGATACACTAAGTTATTTTCTGCCATTTATAGCAACTTTAACAGTCAGGAGAAATGGATGAAGGAAACCTCTCAAAGTTGAATTGAGGGAAATGCAAACTTCTGCACCCAGGGAGGAATAGACTTAAGTACAAGTATGCTCTGGGTGCTGACTGACAAGAAAGCAGTTTTACTGAGAAGACCCTAGGGAAACTGGTCAGCACCAAGTTGAACATGAGCCTGCAATGCGCCTTAAAAGAAAAGGTTAACAGCTTCCTGAGCTGCATTAGGAAGTTCCTGAACTGCATTAGGTAGAGAAGAAAGGGCTCAGTGGGAATCTCCTCATGGTGTACCTAGCAAAATGAAGTAAGGAATTGAAGAAGGTGCAGCCAGAATCATCATGGTAGCAAACAGTGAAAATACAGGTGGTAATGAGTACAAACTGACATGCAGGAAGTTCTGCTTAATTTACCTACAGGTTAACCTCTCATCCAGATTATCTATACTTAGATTCAAAGCCTGAATGGACACAGCCCTGAGCAATCTGCTCTAGCTGATCTGCTTTAAAAATTATGTTGAACCAGATGATTTTCACAGCTCAATTCCAATCTTAATTATTCTGTGACACTTATGTTTTATCTTCTTCAGTCTACTTCAAAACTTCCATTTTCCCTTTTCTTCTCTTTTATTCTACCACATTTTTTAAAACCTCTTCCAATTTCCTAGTGTTTGTCTCCCACATTATGTATATATTTTACAACATTCAGATTTGCCACTTATTTCTGTGAGATCACTTGCTCTTGTATATGCCTTCCAACAAAGCATAAAGAAAGCTTTCTGGCTCCATAATGTGCTGCCTCCACCCAATGATGTAGTGCACCATAAACCTGTGAATAGCCGATGAAGCTTAGAGCAGTCTCAGTGCCCCAGTTAATTGCTTGTTCAAGTTCCAAAACAAAGCTGACACCTGTGAAAACTTGGCTTGTGTTTCTTTGTCAACACATACACATCATCCATAAATGCCTTGTTCATATGTAATTGAAGAGATTCATCCATGGAATATCTGTTACAGATTGCCTCTATTAGATGTTTTAAAAATAAAGAGAGATTGCTGCACAACAAGGATCATTCCTTATGAATTGCAGTATGTCTGCTTCATGACAAAGAGCCATAAATTTGGTATTGATGACTGATCAGTGTTATTTTAACTGCCTAACAAGAAGAAGAATTATCTGACTGGTAAAGGCTGTAAAATTATCTTCTCTTGTCTTAGCTCCCAGTGCATTCCAATAGTTTAATAAACCTGTTTATCTAAGTACTTTGCAATGCTTAACTCATTTATTACTGTATCAATTACTTCATTACTCTTAGCTCCACAGGACTTCCTTTACTTTAGGCACATTAAGGTTATGATAAACAATTTAAAATGGAAACTCTTAAGGTGCAGAAATTAGAAGAGAATAAATATTTTTCTCATCAAACCTAATCGCAGCTCAAAAAAAACCCCTTTCCTCTGTAACTGGCCATTGAAAGAAATATAAAGAAAGTGAAAAAATGAGAGGGAAGGAAGGAAGGAAGTTGCGGAAGGAAGTTGCGGAAGTTGCGGAAGTTGCGGAAGTTGCGGAAGGAAGAAAAAGAAAGAAAGAAAGAAAGAAAGAAAGAAAGAAAGAAAGAAAGAAAGAAAGAAAGAAAGAAGAAAGAAAGAAAGAAAGAAAGAAAGAAAGAAAGAAAGAAAGAAAGAAAGAAAGAAAGAAAGAAAGAAAGAAAGAAAGAAAGAAAGAAAGAAAAGAAAGAAAAGAAAGAAAGAAAGAAAGAAAGAAAGAAAGAAAGAAAGAAAGAAAGAAAGAGAAAGAAAGAAGAAAGAAAGAAAGAAAGAAAGAAAGAAAGAAAGAAAGAAAGAAAGAAAGAAAGAAAGAAAGAAAGAAAGAAAGAGAAGAAAGAAAGAAAGAAAGAAAGAAAGAAAGAAAGAAAGAAAGAAAGAAAGAAAGAAAGAAAGAAAGAAAGAAAGAAAAAGAAAGCCTGTGATTGCTTATTGAATAAAGAGGAGGCGGCAGAGTTACTGACTAAGGTTGAAAGCCAGGAATTTTTGAGTTATTATTCTGCCACTAACAAAATGTATTAATATTAACCTATTGCTATGCACAGTGCTTAAAAATTTTGGATGAGACTTACGAGAATGTATGTGCTGTCTACTTAGTATGGAGCCCAGTTGTGAAAATTTAAAAAAAATAATAGGCCTAGGATAGATTTGAGGAAGCAAATGTGAAGAGGACTTGAGAGAAGATGAATCTTGAAGGACACAATCCATTGACATATTGTCTTTCTAGAGCAGTTTTGCCCAAAATAGTACAATAACAGTTGCTGCCTTTCTGAATATGGATATTTGTGCTCTACAAGGTCTTAATTTCTAAATAATTTGTATTGATTATTTTTTTTTACATTTTGTTCATTTTAAATGTGGTAAAAAAAGGAAGATCTGATAAAAAGTATAATTTATTTGAGATTATAAGAAGGGTTAATTTCACAGCCAGGATTTGACATGAAGTCTAGGTCATTATTTAAATTATAATATAGTAATGTTATTTGGATTTATAATTTTTCTTCCCATTTTTTTATTTACAAATTTACTATTATTTGTATGTCATATTATATTTATTAAAGTTAAAGAAGTGCATCAGTTGCTCTTTACCATGTTTATATTTCTAGTGAAATAAATATATTGCTCTCAACATTCCATAAAAATCTCTCATGGCCAGGTTGGCATATATTTTCCAGGTTATGATTTTTTTTCTCCTTTTCTTTATTTTTGTTCATTTTCCTTTCACTATTTCTGCTCCTCTCCTTTCAGAAAACCTTGCAATAATGAAATGAAATGTAAACCAATGCAATGGTCCAGCCTGAGACCAAAAATAGCCTGAAACAAAATTCTATAAGGTGTTAATCACTCCATTCATCTCAGCTGGGGATGTGAAATTAGGCATGTATCCATGGTGGAATGTAGGAAATTTTCTGTTACAACATTTGTGATTTTCTTTAGCCCAACACACCACATTAATTTGTTTCAATAGTTCTACAGGGAACAATATGATTCCTGTAGTTCTCCCTTTGTGCAGCTGCAGAAAGCACCCCAGATTCCCTGTTTGGGAGACAGCAAATATATATATTTGAAATTCAGATGATGGAAGGGACTGTACTTCATTCTTAGATGAAACTTTTAATAACTAGTAATAACTGTGGGCTCTTCAGTCATCCAGAGAAAGGAGAAAGTGTTCAATCATGTGGAGTCTATCCTGCCACAGAGAGAATGTTGAGCTGAGGCACGGTCAGCAGCGGGGCACACTCCCGTTTCTCGAGGAGCGTCGGGGAGCGGCTAAGACAGAGCGCTGCGCTCTCTGCCTTGTATGGAGGAGAGGCGGCGTCCGAGGAGGTAATGAGGGAGTCGACTCAAGGCTGGGGAAAAAGTCTCAGGTTTAATGCAAGCTCTGGGAAGCTCTGAATGCCAGAGCGTCCGACAACCGAAAGTGCCCCCGAGGCTTTTGCAACAGCTCAAATACCGGGGTGGTAATCAGGAGGAAGGGATGCCCACCACCCAATGGGCGAATTGGGGGAGTGAAAGGCGAAGGGACAGACAGACACACAAACCAATGGGGGAAGTTCAAGGGAGGGACCCCTGGCCCTCATCCACTCACTCAATGCCCAAGGTGGAAGATTCTGGGAGAGTGGGATTGGGAGCCAAGTGATGGACAGGGTGCCAGGGAGGGGACAGGGGAATGACTGAGCATTTTCAGGGAGATTGGCATTGAGGGAAAGGCGGGGTGGAACCATTGGGAGAAAATGGGGGGTGAAGGGGGCAAACCATTACAGAACTGTTACAGAAATATAAAAACACAATACAACACTATTGTTACCTAGTATAGGCTTGGGCAATAGTGACTCACTTTCTACTCCCATTAGAAGATGACTTTTATTCAATATAAAATAAGTAAAATATTTTGTGACAGATTATGATATAACACAAATTTAGACCTGATCATTTTATACTGATGATTTTACTTCTGCTCTCATATTTAAGATGCTTCTATTAAAAATATTAAAAAGAATTTGTATGGCACATTTTTTTTACCATATATAACAAAGTAGTACTATATGGATAATATCTAGGGAAAAAAAATACAAATAGTAATGACTGCAAAATTTTAGTTTGAAGGTCCAGAATGGAAATATGGGATGACTGAGTAATATCTGGTCTGTACCTGGTAAAATCAGATCTAAGAAGAGTACCAGTCGCCTCATGAAAAGATCTTCTAGTGCAGATGAGATTAGAATGTTCCAAGGAATAGAAAATTATCTAATTTCTGTCCTCATCTAAATTTTCACACTGCTGCCAGGGGGTAGGAAAAACTGTCATTTTCTTGATAGCTTTTTGCCCTTGCATTCCTATTGGAACATTGTAATCTAAAAAAATAATTACTTTGGGAGCAGACAGTGGTGAGAGGGATTGTTTAATTGGGAAAGTCTGTGAGGGAAAAAAAAAAAAAAAGCCTGAAAAAGTTCTTTGAAGTCCTGTAGGGAGATACTCTCCTGGGTGAGGGATATGAAATTTTATAGCTTCCTGAACAGTATTGAAAGAATGCTTTTAGCCAGAAGGCTGCTATGAATTTTTACATAGACTAAATTAAAAATTTTGGGATCAAATCAGAAAGGGTTTATGAATGTCCATAAAGCTCAGACCATACTGCAGAGCATATTCATGTATCTATGCTTGATCCTAGCACATTTAGGTTTCATTAAAGTATTAAATTACACTATTTGCAACTGATGTACAGCCAATATATGTACTCTAGAAAAACAAACTACGTGTATAACTTCTAACTATATTGTACAGAAAACTTGATATTTGTATACTATATACTTTTTATTTTCATATTTAGAAAGACTAAACAAGAAAGTCACACTCTTTCAAGGAATCACTCTTCCATCCTCTTTTGCTCAGAAAATAATATACAGTATCTACAGTACAGCACATATATTAACTTTTGATTTCTTTCATCTTTCAGATTTCAAAAGTGTCTTATAGTTTTCAGAATCTTATGGATTCTGCTCAATATTCCTCCTGCACTACCTCTTCTTTCAGTACTTTTGTGTTTCATAATTTAAAAATTCTCAATTCATTTCTTTCTTTGTTCAGGCTGGGAAGTCTAGAAGAGAAGAGATGTTTCTAGCAGTTTGTGCCTTAAATGTATCAGATGGCCTGAGGAACTTCCTTATGCTTTTTTTTTACAACTATGCATTGTCTTCATCCATAAATACACAGGTTGATGACTGCAAGTACTTCAGTTCATCTGACCTTTCATCAAAATTGGTTTCTGTTTGATTTGGAACTTCTAATTGTGATGTACTGGTTAACGGTGAAATTGGCCTGAATTTTTATAACAAATTATGCTTAAAATAGATATATTCAGAATTCAGACAGGCATCATAAAAGGTCTAAGGAGGAAACACAGCACAGGATAATAAAACATGAGTTAAGATAGTGCTACTGTTTGAATGTCTTGATGACCTAGCTCTGCTCTCTAAGAGGCTTGGATGTCTAAGTCAAAGCCAGTAATCCTTTGCTGGCTGAACAAAAATTGGATAGTCATGTCATTCTGAAGTATGTGGCAAAAACAGATAAGAATTGCCCTCTTAAGATGCCTGATGCCTGTATTTCTGGAAGTATCTGTGTTTTTCTCTATTTCTGCCAAGAATGAAAAAGCCCATACTCACTAATTTATTATTAGTTTTATTAATAGCCCAGCTATCTAGATTGGTATGATACCATATATTAAGTGACAACTATATCAGTCATTTTGAATTTTGGAAATTTGTAAATATATATCTTTGTACTGTTTTATTTTATTAAATGTACTTTTTCTAGGGAAGAATGTCTTGTCTGAACCAAAACATTTTTTTTTAAATAACTATAAATAGAAAGAATATCTTGTTATGAAAAGTGGTTTTGTATTTAATGCACAGCACCACTTTTCTGGAGGAAATTTTTCTTAATTAATCATCTTACTCTAGTACCCACAGAAAAGCATCCTCAACTCCCTTTTTTTTCAACCAGTGGAGGTGATGGTGTAAAGCTTCATATTCATATTCAATGGCTAAATGCACTGTCATTTAATACTCTCTTGGAATTCTTAGGAGGAAATAATTTTCCTGACACAAGTGCTGCAGAATGACTGTGTTTTTACAGCAAAATCAATCTATGGTATTATTCTACAGTATTTTTATAGCTTGTTTCTATCCTCTTTAATGGTTATATGGCCAAAGCATCATAATCTGAAAATAAGGTCACTCTCAAAGGTCAATTGTTACACACCTTCTTCTTACCAAGTGGAGATAGAGGAGGCCAAATAACCAGACTATTTTTATCTACCATCAGTGGGGAGTTTCTAAACTAGCAGAATTTCATTCTGCTTTTTCTATTGCACTTCTGGCTGCCAACTGTCTTGATGTCTTTGTGATATTAAACAAATATCTGAAAATTATCCTCACTCCTTTTTGCAAGATAGTGATATACAATTTATAAGAAAATGAATCAATTGCTTTATTTGCCATCTATGTGAGTCCAAATCATGCTAATGGAATAGTTCCAGAACAATGACAATAGGATGCCATCTAAATTTACAATGATACAAATTCAGACAGGGGTTTAAATTTTTGATGCAGGCAGATGTTATTGGGAAAATTAAAGAGATTTTTAAATATGATAATTTTAATCAACACTGTTTGTTTGGGGGTTTTGTCTACTTAATCATTGTGATGTTCCCCCTCCAAAGGGCAAAGAAATAGCTATTTTTTAATACGTAAAATTTAAAAAATAATAGTATTCTGGAAATATGACATCTATACTTGTCTTAGTGAGAAGTTACAAGGAATAAACATTTTAAAACCTGTAATAAACAAGATCTAAAATTCAGAAAAGAAATGGAAAAAAAATCACTATGAAGATGTCTATGGCTGGAATTTGATCTTTGGTATCATGTATAAACCTGGAAAATATGGAAATATTCTGGCTTTCCTCACTAAAACTTTTCAGGTCAGATTCTGAATTCTAATTTTAATTGATGTGGAAAATGTAATGCTTAGATGACGCTTACTGATTTCTTCCTTTTTGTGTTGATATCTACAGAAATTGCACATATTTTTCTGGCAAAATGAAAAAGTTACTATAATGCAATGCATGAAATTCTGTACTTTATCCTGTATCAGAATCAAGAAATACAAAAGAGTGCATTCTTTTCAATTCCTTTCCCTGCTTATAACTATAGTCATTAGGATATGAAAAGCATTTTTCATTTTTAAATTTAATTCAGGACTGACAAGTGTAGAATTCTTCAATAACTGCAATATTAGAAAAAACACTTTGAATTTCAGTTTTATAGATCAGATTTTTAGTAGTCTCAAATCTACTAGTTCCTATCTAAACACTTATTTAATTAGCTTTCTGCTTAATTTTATTTTTTCTTTTTCTTTTTTTCCCCTGTAATACATTTAGTCCATTTCGTACCCTTCCTTTATTGCACCTGAGCATTGCATAATGTAAGCACACAGTAAGAACATCTGATTAATTTATAAGTCAGTGTAGATGGACACTCATGACTCATATGTGAACATAGGGGAGTGCTTGCTACAATAAACACTAAGAGTTTCTATTATACATGTTATGCAGTTTTGTTATTGTCACTACTATATCAATCTTACATTGTCAAACCAATATAAAAATGTTTAAGAAAACATCTACCGCCTGCAGGTAAGTGCATAAAGGCAATTAAAATAGCAAACAAATAAAACACCCCCTTTTAGTGTTCCCAACATCTAAAATTAAAACATAATTTTTTATTATGTTAACCTAAGGTTGACATTAACTTTGTCTTCTGAATGCATAGCATAGAAAAATACATTATGCAGAGAAAGGAGCTCTTACAGTTTTGTTTGTTTTGCTGCACCATGGGACAAATGTGTCAGAACAGAAATGCTGTTTCCGTTGGGTATACTATTACACTTACACAGAGAAATTCAGAAATCACCACATGTCCCTAGGCTGAGCCTAAATAAATAAAAGGATAGGTACACAAATAAAGCCAACACTGGAGTGGTGGGGGCTCAGTGAGTGGACAGGGATATGCATACCTTTCTGTTTGCTGAGCCTGAAGATTACCGATATATTTACTTATATTCTTCTTAAAAACTGAACAAACAAGGCATTTCACTGCTGGGAATTCTGGCTGATAACCATTCATTCATCTTCATGCACCAAAATACATACGATCAAAGTGTTAAACACTTTCCTTAACAGTTTAGGATAAGGTAGCTGGGTGTGACCTAAATGTGGCCTTCCAGTATTTGGAGGAAGCTTACAAGAAAGACAGAGAGGGAATTTTTACCAGATCACCTAGTGAAAGGGCAAGGGGAAATGGTTTCAAACTGAAAGAGGGTAGATTTAGATTAGATATAAACAGGAAATTAATTACTATGATGATGGTGAGGCACTGGAAGAGGTTTCCCAGCAAAGTTGTGGATGTCCCATGCCTGTGTTTAAGGTGCTTATGGCCAGGCTGGGTGGACCTCTGAACCAGTCTAGGGAAAGATGTCCCTGCCTATGGTGTAAGGATTGGAGCTAGGTAATCTATAAGGTCTCTTTTCGGTCCAGGCCGTTCTACAATTCCGTGATATTATAAATAACAAGTGTTATGATCCGATTATTAAGAGACACCACTGCCCGAATTAAGGTGCAAATGCCAAAATCAATAGTACAGATTTTATTTGACTGTAAAAGTGATACAGAAATGGGAAAGGGGGAGAGACAGAAAGAGATCAAGCAGAAGATAGTCTGATCCACACCTGTGGATCCTGTGACATCTCCCTGGTCCTTCTTCACCCATGTCCTCTCAGTGGTTGGGGTCCCAGAGTGGTTCTTCTAAGGCAACACCTTTATATATTCCATGTTCTGGGTATCCACAGGCATAGATGCTGTTCTCATAACTTGGGATGGCATGTGCATAAGCAATTGCTTCCTTTCCCACAATCTGCCATAGAGGGAATTTTTCGCCTGGATGCACTAAGTAAGGTGTGCTAACCAGAACTCAGCTTTACTAGGCCTGGAATTAGTGTCTTCCTGCTGCAAGTTCCTCTCTTCTGTGCTTATCTCAAGTTCCTGCTGTGGTGGTTTATCTTATGGCAAGTTCCTTCAATGGCCTTATCAGTGTTTAAGGCAATTGTGTTAAGTCTGTTACACTTAGAGGTAATGATAAAAAAAAAAACATCATATAGAAGATTTTTTTCTTATAGGGCTACATTTTTCTCAGGGATTATACACAAAAGATAGATCTGATGGCTGATGATATATCATATAAATAAGCTCTCTGCCTTCATTTTTCTCTACATAAAAAAGGAATGTTCTATTGTAGGGTGCTGAGAGCAGTATCTTAGTCATGCCTAGGCACTGCCTGGGACAAGCACAGGCTCATTAAATTGGAGAATCGCTTTTTGTTAGAGAGGACACCTGAGGTTACCTTACTCACTGCATTGCTCAGTGCAGGGTAACATGAGTGTTCATCTCCTCATCCTGTTTATTTGATTTATAATTCATAATCCCATGGGAAACATTCTGGCAAGACTTGACACACACCTGGAAAACCTCAGATGATGATACCAATGTTAATTATCTATATCATACAGTAGAAAATTTCCATTTTCAGGTAAACCAACCAGCATTTTTCAAGAGCATTGTATATCCACTACATGTGTCTATTGAATCCTCTAACATCTTCTGACAGAAAAACTGTAGTAGATGGCTCTTATCCCTCAACTGGAATAGTCAGAACTTAGAGCTACAGGAGCAGATATGATCTCCAGAATTTTATTAACTATTATTTCTGGCCTAGAATCATTATTTGATAATGGTTTCAATTAAAATGTAAAATAAGAACTGAGTAATACTATCAATATATTTTGTAGACTCTAAGGCATTCACATTATTTTGTAGCCAGCAGACAGCTCAAAATTGCTATGGTTTGAATTATTGTGGAATGACATGTAGAGCTGAAATAGCTTAATAATATGTCTTCAACAAGTCTGCCAATTACATCTCAAATGTGCATGAAGGATAAATAAACCAGCAATCTCACTCAATTTTGCAAAGATAAATGAAATGTCTGGTTTATTAAAGGTATGTCAAAATAGAGATATTGTTCTTTGGTCTGAACATAGACAATGGGCTAACATTTCCTGAATTTTAATCAGACAATGGATCTGTGAAAATGCCACAATAATCTATGCAGAAAATAACAAACACCTAATGATTGCTTGGGGTCCTTTTGACAACCACAGTGGTATATGTCAGATACCAAATCCTAGTGTAAGTGGCATGAGAACTGCATGGTACTTGGGAGCTAAGGGGCTTGGGAGCTTTGAAGATAGCAAAGAAGTAATTTTAGTTGTAGGTAAACTGTGAAATTGCAAAATACTTATTCTGTTCTCATTTTGTTTTGTCACTGAAGGGCTTGGTTAACACATTTGTGTGTTTCCATATAATGTACTCAACACTAGTCATTGAAAATGTACTCCTCTGACAGAGGCTTTTCATTTGGTCTTCACACTCTTCCATCTACAGAGCACACACTTACTAGTTCAGCTCTGATTGTTCTGTAATTTTGTTACTGATAACATTCTCAAAAGAGAATAGAAACTGTGTCTGCCTCACATATTGAATAAGAAGGTCCTCCATTTTCATACTTAAAGCCTTCTGACATCAGAAAAGTTATTCACTCTTTAGTCAAATTAAGGCTTTATTATTATGGTATATGTCTTTTGTAGATTAAATACGATGCATCTTTACATCAATATTTATTTATCTTTGAACTTATAAACATATTTTATTTTTTCCACAAAGGGTTTATGTAGTAAAGTAAGAAAAAGAAATCCTTCCATTTTGACTTCTAGATTTTAGTTCAGAGCACTGAGCTCAGCTTGCTTCAGGTGTATAGTCTAATATTAAATATTAGGAGGATAAAGGACAGATAAAATTATTTCTTTCAAATGGATATATAATATCCATTACTCTTATGTGGTAGATGCTATCTATAAGTGCATCAAAAGTACAGTCATATGATGAAACTAAAGCGCATCATAAAAAAGCAGATAATTAATAATATTAGTACCTTTAGAAGCACCATTATCATTTAAATATTATCGCATATCTAAAAAGCCTCACTGAGTAACTGGATTTTTTTAATTTATAAATAAATTTGACTAAAACTTGTGCTGGTTTTGTCTGAGATAATTTTCTTCACAGTGTCAAGTATGGGGCTGTGTTTTAGATCTGTGCTGAACACAAGGTTGATAATACAGAGATGTTTTTGTTATTGCTAAGCAAGGGTTACACAGAGCAAAGGCCTTTTCTGCTTTTTGTACTGTCACACTGGTGAGGAAATTGGGGGTGAACAGGAGGGGAGGCTGGCAGGAGACACAGTCAAGATAGGTGACCCAAACTGACCAGAGGGATATTCTAGACCATCATGTTTGGTATACAAAGTGGAGGGAAGAAGGAGGCAGGAGGACACATTTGGAGTGATGACGCTTGTCTTCCCAAGCAACCACTGCATGTGATGGGGACCTGATCTCCTGAACAACTGCCTGCTCTTGTGAAGCAGTGAATTGGTTCCTTCTTTTGTTTTGTTTGTGTGGTTTCCCTATTAAACTGTCTTTATCTCAACCCACAAGTTCTACAACTTTTACTCTTCCAATTCTCTCCCTGATCCTGCTGGTGGGAGTGAGCAAGCAGGTGTGTTGCTGGCTGGAGTTAAACCACAGCAACTGCAAAAGCAGTCCCAAAAATCTAGTCTGCTGGTTTCCTAGTCATCTGTTCATTCTACTGATCTACAAAACTGCACCCTGATATTGAATTTTATCTAGCTTTGTGACTACATTATTCATTGTCCCTTTCCAATATCTAGCTTAATGTTTAAGATCTTTGCCTAACATGAACCAGCTATGACAAAATTATATTCTCTAAAGTTTAGCAGAGTTTAGAACATTTTTTCTAATACCTTGGCAAATACTCAAAGTGAAAATAGAAAGGCATTAACATTGCAATGCACAAAAAATCCTTCTGGATTAAAATGGTATTTAAATGTCTTCTCGACTACTTCTGAACTGCTCAAACTTGTAAGCTCCAGCTCAAACAAAAAGGCAAATTCTTGAGATTAGAAGTGCAAACTTCTAAGTTTAAATACTGATTTCTGTAGATGTCCATAGGTAGAAGGGTTGATTTGGTTGTCTAGAATGCAGCCAAGCATCTCAAGGCTTGGCATGTGTGGGTAACACAGTCTGAATGGCTGTCTTGAGCTTAAGCATTTGCTTTCCATCAGATTTCACTTCATAAGCTACACTCTGAAACCTAAAGGATTTGATATTCATTTTCCCATTACCCTGGATCATGTTACAGAATGACTGTACTGCAGTCAGTGTGAGAGGAAAAATACATATTTCACAATCTTCTGTTAATATCTTTCCCAATTGTATAAATAATTTTAATATTAATTGGGAAAAAACAAAGGATCAAAAAATGGTTGTCTCTAGCCTCAAGAATTTACTTCAGAAAGATAGGACAACAAAAGACGTTTTGTTTTTCCTTTTTTTTTCCTCAATAATAACTCCAGTAGAGCTCTGTTCCATATGAAGTGTCAATGCTGCTTGTTGGAGATTACTTTTTATTGCCATGTTTTGAAATATCTCATGTCACATCTGAGACGCCTTCTCAAAAAAATGATCAGCAGCTATTGCCTCATGACCAAATTGCTACATTTATCACTAAGCAAGGTAGCCAGCCCTAATTTTATTTTTCTTATTAAATTGAGTTATTATATTTATGGTCCAGAAAAAAATCTCAACTTTTTGTGAAACTGAATTAATATGAATTTTGGAAATTACTGTTGCTAATAGTACTTCCAGATAATAACCAAAATGGATTAACCAATGAAGTGTAAAAGCACCATGTAGATAAAGCAACAACATACACAGGAGATCTGACATTGTACATAGATCTATGAGCCTTAAACAAAGCAATCAAGCAAAAAATTTAACAGACGCCCAAATTTGTGATGTAACAAATGGATTAACTGATGTCAGCATTTTAAGCAGACTGAATAGCTCTTGAGGGTACTGCCCAAAGAAATGTCAGTGTTAAAGTGCATTTATTACCTCACTGGGGAGACATAGATTCACTCAGTTACACTTTGATTTTTGAGCTCAATAGCTTTTACAGAAGCCCAACCATTATACAAGTTATATGTTTAAAATTGTTTCACCTTGATGAGATTAAATAACTCTTTTCAAGATGTTCATTTTAGCTTTTTGACCTACCATAGAATTTCAAAATAGGAAATTAATATTAAAGAAGAATAAGAAATTAAGGCAAACTTCAGAACATTGAATATTTCTGGTATTAGATGTGCTTGAAGGCTATATTTATAGTGACTAGAAGAAAACACAGTGATTTTAGTATGTTTTTTTTTTGTGCCATAAACTGTTGCCACAATTTACTCTCACTTGTTCCACTGAGATAACATTTGCTTATCTGAAAGTTCTGTCAAATAATTTTTTAAATTTTGGGGGGAAATAATAGATCAGATTTATTTTCTGACACATGCACAACACTCTCTTTACTTTTGAAGTGCTAATCTAATTAAGAAATATTCTAAAAGTGTCTGCACTAAGGAATTTTTAAGAAAGGCACTGGAAGATGAAATTCCTGAAATTTGACAATTGCTGTTATTAAATGGTAACAGGTTAAAGCAAGACATTATGCTCTTCAGGAAATCACTTGAGTGAAGACTGATACTATTAAATATGTAAGACTGATTACTTAGAAATTAATGATTAAAACCAAAGGAAATAACTGGACCAAACAGATAATTGGAAAAAACTTTAATGTTGCTGTATTAGGTTTGCATGGCCAAGCTTTGGTAACAGGGGGCTATGGGATGGCTTCTGTGAGAAGCTGCCAGAAGTTTCTTCCATGTCTGGCAGCTCCTAAGTTGGACATGCTGCTGGACAAGGCTGGCCAATTAGAAATGTTGGCAATTCCTCTGTGATAACATAGTTAAGAGGGAGAAAAAAAATAGTTATTGCACAGTTGTAATTTTGGCCAGAGAAAAGTGGTGTGAGAACATTTGAGAGGAGCAGCCCTGCAGACACCAAGGTCAATGCAGAAGGAGGGGGAGGAGATGCTCCAGGTGCCAGAGCTGAGGTTCCCCTGCAGCCTGCGGTGATGTTACCAAAACCAGATGGCTAGAAACTTTCTAACAGAGTTTTGAGTATTAGATAGCAGGCATTCTTTATTGCAGTGTGCTGGAATCTCGGGGGATCCTTCTTTCATTCGAGTCCCCTGAGCAGCAAGTGAACAGTTTTTATCATAGACACTGATTTAATATTCATTAGCTATCTCCACTTCCTTTGACTTTATTTGACATAGTCACATCCCTTATCAGAAGTCCTTATTGGTTCTTTGGGGTCTGTCTTCATGTCAAGTGTCCTTTTTAGGTAGCTGTTCTTCGACTCTGGCTTTTGAGTAAGTGCAATATTGTTGTTTTGCATAATTTCTACTTTGTCAGTCTTGCAGAGATGAGCTGGCATCCTGCTTGCGTTTTGCATGACTTTTGTTTGCCAAAGTTACATCCTTTATCTCTTTCTACATAGCTGTGCTGTTCTGTTCTAGTGATCCTGATAAGAATAAAATATCTCTTCTACTATCATTATTCTGTTCTACTGTCCTTATCATTGAGGCAGCTGTGCCCCTCCAGCCCATTACCTCTGTGAGGATGCAGAGATCCACTTGCAACATGTGGAGAAGACTCATGCCAGAGCAGGAGGATCCCTGGCAGGAGCCTATGACACTTTGGGAGGCCTGTGGAGAGAGGAGCCCACCCTGGAGCAGCCTGTCCTTGAAGAACTGCGCCCCATGGTAGAGTGATCCACACTGCAGCAGTCTGGGGAGGACTGTTACCTGTGGGAAGAACTCATGTTGGAGAGGTTCATGGAGAACTATATCCTGTGGGGGAAATCCTGTGCTGGAGTAGGGAAGGACTCCTCTCCCTGAGCAGTTGCAGAAGCCATGGGTGATGAATTGACCTTAACACCCATTTCTCTCTCCTTGCACTGCTGGGGGAAGAGGTAAAGCTGGGAAGGTGGGAGGGGTGGGTGGATATTAAGATCTTATTTTACTTCTCATTAGCCTGTTCTTAATTTGTTAGTAATAAATTCATTTAATATCTCTAATTTGAATCTGTTTTGCCCATGATGGTATTTGATGAGTGATTCCTCTCAGTCCTCATCTCGACTCATGAACCCTTTGTTAAATTTTGTCTTCCCTGTCCAGCTCTGGAGGTGAGTGACAGAGAGGCTTTGGTGGTTGCTTGCAATCCAGCCAAGGTAAACTTACTACATTTATCAAGGAAGAAAACTCCCTTCTTGTAAATCTGTAAACTGAAAACCATACATGGAGTCACAGGAAGTGATAGCGGGAACACTCAGTCATTATTTCAATGCAAATCTATACATTAAATATACATTTCCTCTTATTTCATTTCTCCTCTGAAATGAATCAAGTAATCTTCAGTTTAGGCATTTTGAAATCCAGTTAGCTAAATAAATTGTTGACAATTCAAGTGGGTAAATTTCACTTTTGAAATAGGCAGTTTGAGCTTTCTGCATTGAGACCCTTTACATGAATGGAAATAAACAATCCCTTGCTCAAGAGGTACATGCTTCACTGCCAGAGCACCCCCTGTGCTACAGAGAGTTGTAATTCCTGAAGAAATATTAATTCTGTCAAAGCACAGACCAGAAGAACAAAGACCAAGTGTGATAGCATAAGCCCTTGGCAGTGCTAGCCAATGGAGAAACTCTTTTAGGTGCAAACTAATTTAGTCTTATACAAATTCTTTTTTTTTTTTTTTATTAATCAAGCGTTTATGCTACTTCTGGACTTATTGACAATGTTGAAGAACTCTTGTGCTAAAAAAAAACTATTCTGTGTACTACCCATGATACAAACTGAAAGAGTCAAAAAGTATATAAGGTTCACAGGGATGGGTCATATCTCTTTCAACAGGCATACCTGTAAAAGCATAACTTAAAATTATTACATTTACAGAATAAATAGATGAATGGAATTATATCAGTCAGCATGGCCAAAGATTCTCAAAAATATTTACAAAGAAAAATAAGCTGGGTATCAAATTTAATCGACACAAAAAATGTAATGGAAGAATAAAGAACCATAAAATATTCACTCTGAATATTTTTGTGGACCAGCAACTTGCTGAAAGGGCTTCACAGAGGTTCCTGTACTCTGGGTCAGATGCACAGGAAAAATACCAACCAGATATTCTCATGAGGTCAGGAATTTGGCAAAAAGTTTTGTACAACATCCAACCAACACAAAACAATTCTCACAGCATTAATTTGGCCTATTCAACCTAGCAAACTTTAAACCTATTTCATGTTAAGTTACTTGAATAGTTCCCAGAGATGGAAGAGAAGAGGAAGAGAGAAAAGCAAAAAGATAAAAAATATATAGAAAAACACACATATAGCTGCCAACTAACTCCTGAGTTCCAAGCATGTTCAGACAGAAACTCCAAGGGCAGTGTAGGATCGAGACACCTGCTTGCCTCATGCTCAGCCTTAAAAACCCTTGTCCCCCCGTGGGCCCGAGCCCCAGGTGGGACCTCTGGTCACTTGGCCGCTCAGGTGCTGGGTTAGGCGAGAGAGGAGCCCTGCTCTGGTGTGCCCATGGCTCAGTGATTGGCAGCTGTGTGGGGCTGGGATACAGGCTCTAGAGGCTGTGGGAAGGGCACTGTCTTGCCAGGGCAACGCCTGACCTGCCCAACTTGCCCCCACAGGCATCCCAAAATGTCTTGAGAGATCAGTCTTTCTAGTCTCTGACAAACACAGTAACAAATTAATGTTATGCTTAGTGATAAGATTATGCTTATGGTTGGATTTCAATTGTCACAGATATCTCTACAGTACCTTCATAAAAATATTTCCTTGTGCCAAAATATAATAAACAGTATTTTTGGACTAACATAACATATATTTTTTGAACAGTGACAGATATATCAATTTTCATTTGATCAAATATATAGTCAAAGAATCACCTGACAAACAGAAGATTATTTTTTAATGATGGTTCTGGTGGTGATAGAAATTTATGATAAGCTTATTCAATTTATGTTATATACAAGATTATAGTTATCTAACAACAGACATTACTGATTTCCAAGGTCTGCCTTTACAAATATTTGGTAATATTTAATACCTCAAGTCAATGAAAATAAATTACATGGGCTACATTTTAATTTTGTAAGTCATTATGAAATGCTTCAGTTAAAGGTGCAAGGCCTGCCTGCCTTCAAAATGTTTCCCAGGAGAATTAAATTCTACAGCAAAGGTTTTGGGGCCTTTCACTGAACGCTAATCAGGAAAAATAGTGAGAAAAAATGAAATGTAGAAAACAAAGCAAAAAAAAAAAGAAATTAAGATGAAAATAAAAAGACTTTTCATTTACACAGGCAAAGCCACAGCACAGATGGGAGAAATTGAAATTACTAATTTAAATTACATTAAATATTCTCCAAGATTTAAATAAAAAAATAGCATAACTATATAAACAGTCAGTACAATGTAGTTTTTTTACTGTATTTTTCCAATAATAATATGGTAAGTGACAATATTCTTACAATGGTAGGTAAACCTGGTGTATAGCATTTTTTTTTTCATATCTCAAATCTGGAGTCAAGCGCAATGTCATAAGGATCTATTAAGGTGCTATGGTACTATGGTATGAAACCAGGAAAAGAAACAACTCTGACAAAAGATGAAGGAGTGAACTTTTTATGAAGAAAGAAGTCAGTTATAACAGTGGTCTTTGAGGCTTCAAAACTTAAGAAATGTCTTGATATTATCTGAGCTGAATTTAATTTCTTATCAGGGAAAGTGAATGTATAAAGCTTTTGTTTTCTAGGGGAATTTAAGAGTCATAAAATTATTGGTGATATAAGAATGGCCTAAAAAATAAATTGAGACAAATGAAAGAAAAGAAAATTTAAGCAGGACCCCCAAATTATAAAGCAGAGGGAAATTAAATAATCAGATTTAGATTTTTTGGTTACTTTTCTTTTAACTTTTCACTGGTCTTAATAGCACTTAGAAAAATCCCATAGGAGCAGTAGATTGGAAAATATTCTGAGGAAAATGGAAAGCAAGAGATCTTCAAGCTTAACTTCAATTAAAGAATATGATTCCTGAATAAATATGAAGGCTTTAGATAAGAGTGACTGGAGACTAAGTAAAAATTTCTCAAAGAGGACATGAATAACAAATGAGTGATTAATGTAAGGAAATAAGAATGAAATACTCAGGATTTTATCAGTACATAGCATAAGTATTCAATATAAAAGTTTTTAATAGTCTCTGCAGATAAATAAGAAAAGAAGAAAGGCTTTGTGTCTCTCTCATGTCCTCTTTCCAGCAGTGGCTGTCAGACAGTACTTAGACAAGAGTAACCTGCAAACATAATTCAGATTAATGTCCTATTTTCAGCTCAGTGACTTGCTGACCTAGTCAAGATTTCTATATATTTAATGAAGTGTTTCTTTCTCTAGACATGCAAATTTGTACTTCCTCTGTGTCCTTTGATGAAGAATTCCATCCTTCAGAAGAACAATCTTATTTCCTTTGTTTTGATCTGGCTTTTTTAATATAGTCTATAATCTCTCACTGCAAGAAATCCTGAATCCTCAAGACCTATGCACACATGTCTGTGACATTCATGCCGCCCTGTTGTAGCCTTCATCTCTTTTCCAGACTTTAGTTCTTTGCACTGAAACTGAACCATGCTTATGATCATATTTCCTCCAGTTTTCAGTTCTACATTACTCTTTCAGATGCTGAGAAGGCCATCTATAGACAGCATTCAAGATGTAGATTAATAGTCTTATAATAAAGCTTTTTCATTCTCTCTTCTTTTCTAATATTTTTGAACATATATTTCTCACTGCTACTGAGAACTACATTGGCGTTGTATGGAGCAAAGCCAAATAGACATACTGTATCCAAATTTGCTCTGGTTTAGTGGTACAGAAACATCCACCTCTGTATTTGGGAAGGTTTGAGCAGAAGCATACACATTAGTTTTTAAAATGTTAACCTACTTTACTTGTCATGTGTACTATAGTGTATATGATTGCTGAGTTGCAGAAGCAAAATGTGGATGCTATTACTCCTTTTGCCACTGAGGGTGTGGGGACCTGTTGCAGGTTACTGGCTATGCGCATGCCACATATTTAATCAGGAGAGGCACTGATAGAGCAATCCACCTCCCTGCTCTTCCTTTCCTCCTCTTCTCATCCTTTGTACTTTCTGCTACAGAGTATAAAACAAGTTTCCCTTATCGACATGATTATGGACAATTTTGGAAGTTTTGTGAGACTGTGTTTGAGTCTTTTCAAGCATCTCATATTCATTCATATATGCACTGATTCTAGCTCTTGCAGGAATCTTACTCCATGAAGGATCAACAAGGATATTCTAGGATTCAGTCATAACAAATGGAGCCAAAACCTGTGTTAAGTACCAGTGTTGGTTTTGCATGGCCTGGTTTTTGGTAGCAGGGTGGCCACAGAGGTGGCTTCTGTGAGAAGTTGCTGGAAGCTTCCACCATGTCTAGCAGAGGCAATCCCTGATGGCTCTGAAGGTGGACAGGCTTCTGACCAAAGCTGGGCAGAGATGGTTGGTAATGCCTCTGTTATAGCATATGTAAGAACAAATCAAAACAAAGGTGGGGGCACAGTTGTAATTTTGCAGCCAGAGTAAGAGTGAGAACATGTAAGAGAAACAACATAGAGACACCAAGGTCAGTGAAGAAGGAAGGGGAGGAGGTGCTCCAGGTGCCAGAGCCAAGATTCCTCTGCAGGCCGTGGTGATGACTGTGGTGAAGCAGCTGTGCCCCTGCAGCCCAAGGGGATCCATGGGGAATGCAGAGATCCACCCTCAGCCCATGGGGGAGGTGCCTATGCCAGAGTGGGTGGATGCCTGGAGGAGGCTGTGATCCAGCAGGAGACTGGGTGGAGGGAGGGGGCCCTTGGTTCCAGGCTGGAGCAGTTTTGGGAGGACTGTTTGCCCATGGGACTCACACTGCAGCAGTTTTAGGTGGACTGCTACTTGTGAGAGTGGACCCATGTCAGAGAGGTTCACAGAGAACAGTCTCCTGTGGGAGGGACCCCACAGTTTTACAGGGGAAGGACTCCCCTCCCTGAGCAGTGTAAAAAAAACTCGGGTGATGAACTGACCAAATCCCCATGCCCTGTCTCACTGTACTGTTGGTGGAAAGGAGGGAGGGGTTAGGGGAAAAAAAGGTGGTTTTAGGGCTTCTTTTACTTCTCATTCTACTGCTCTGATCTTGTTAGCAATAAATTCACTTTATATCTTCAAGCTGTGGTTTGCCCTTGTAATGTTTTCTCCTGGTCCTTATCTCAACTCTAGCACCCTTCATTAATTTTTCTTTCTTCTGTCTAGCTGTAGCAGGGGAGAATGAATAGCTTTTGTAGGTGTCTGGTGTTTGGCCAGCATCAAACCATGAAGACCAGCATCAAACCATCAAACTGCTTCACCACAGTAAAGTGCCTTTCTTACCAAACTAAGATAGCAATGGTAAGAAGGTTTGGTGGTTAGAATAATTCAGACTGATGTTCTATTTATTTTTGGTAATCAATCAGACAGGAGTTTCTAAGTGTGCTGGTTTGACCCTGTGTGGATGATGGGTGCCCACCAAAGACATTCTAGCACTCCCTCTTCCCAGCTGGACAGGGGGCGAAAGTATAACAAAAGACTTACAGGTCAAGATGAGGACAGGGAGAGATCATTTACATTAACCATTACCAATCAAATCAGAGTAGGGTAATGAGAAATAAAACCAAATATTTAAAACACCTTCCCCCTACCCTGCCCTTCTTCCACAACTCCATCACTGAATTCTCTCCCCCCTTTCCCCTTCCAGAAGCAGGAGGGATGGGGAATGAGGGTTGTGGTGACTTCATCACGTGTTCTCTACAGCTGCTTCTTCCTCAGGGTGAAGACTCCTCACATTCTTTTCCTGCTCCAGTGTGGGGTCCCTCCCACAGGAGACACTCTTTCATAGACTTCTCCAATGTGAGTCCTTTCCACAGGCTGCAGTTCTTCACAAACTGCTGCAGCGTGTCTCACTTCGGTGGGGTGCAGTCCTTCAGGAACAGATTGTTCCAGTTTGAATCCCCTGTGGGGCCACAAGTCCTGCCAGAAGATCTACTCTTGTGTGGGCTCCTCTCTCCAGAGGTCCACAGGCTCCTCCCAGGAGCCTACTCCAGCATGGGTTTTCCATGTGGCCATGGCTTTCTCTGGGCAACCAGCTGTTCCTGTGTGGGGTCCTCCACAGGCTGGAGGTGAATATCTTTGTGTAAAGGCTGTTCTGAGTGTATTGTTTCTGTCAACCAAAATCAGGAATTCCATTCTATGATTAGTGTACTCATTTTCACAGACTGCCTCACTAAATACTGTATACAATCCTATAACTCCCAGAGACAGAGGTCTCATAAATCCCAAGACTTCAAGACAAAAGATCATTTTTTGTCCAAGAATTTGACATACGTGAAAATTATCAAAGAAAATAAGGAGGAAAAATATGTAGGTAACAACAGGGAACATTGGTGTAAAGTTGATTGGGTTTTGCTTTTGACTCATTACTAATTCAAGTAGTAATAAAATAAGATTAAAAATAATAAGGGTGATTTATTATGTTTTTGTTCTGGGAAAAACATTAAGGTCATAATTTTGTGTAAATATGTATTATAATGGTAGCAAGAGCATGTGGACTGCAGCCATCATGACAGTTGTAGTAAAGCCATCTCCCTAAATGAGCTATTCCCTGAGATTTTATGAAGACAGCATCAATGAGAAAACATTGCAATCTTTTCTGAGTCAGCTAATGGAGATTCATGGTATAACTGACCATTCACTACTCTAGCAAACAATTGGTTTACACTCATATATTAAGAGTCTGCATGTGAGAGGAAAGAAAACTTTTAGTCCTGAAATATCCATTAAATCTGTCATAACTAGGAATTTTAAAGAAATTAAATTGAACTCTGGGATGAACTTTGTGAATAAGGCTATTTCTATAACCGAGATCTTAAATAATTCACAGAATAGTGTCTATGGGAAAGATGTTGAAATTTACAATTTACAATTTTTTGTGTGAATTACTCAACTTAATTGGAAAGACTTCTAAGGAGCATTTGGCTTTTTCAGGGCAAGGGGGTACTTTGCATATTGGCATTGCAAATGTTTGGAGAATAGTGTTTTAAAAGATTAATTGTGCAATGCACTAACAAAAACCCTGAGCAAGACACAAACATGAAAGAAGAAGACAACAATATTTGAATAGTTTTCACACAAAGTTCCTGTTGCTAGGGTCCTTCATCTGTACTTCTTCCAAATATGTCTATCTCCAGGTCACTCAAATAATGGAGATCACTATAATCTGGTGTCTTGTGAAATGGTAAAAATAAGTAATATATATCACTGCTACAGAGTAATTAGTGTGCTTTTTAATAATCTGCAGAAACTGTAGGAGATTCATATCTGCAACATCATTTGGAAATTCACAAAGGAACTTGTACACCAATCATTGTACTTTCATTTTGGTTTTAAGTATTTCTACCTTTTTCTTTGTTGTGTGCCTAACTTCTACTGTCACTGTTTCAACCTATGCTTTACATTTTTAAATAACAAATGCATAAGATATCCTACTTTTTATAATCACTTGCTGAATTCTTCAGCTTGCTACATATTATTTTGCAAAGAAGAATGAATAAATCTGGAATAAATCTGTCTCTGCATATATATAACTCAAGGTTTGACCTGGAGAGCAAATAGATCTACCACAGTTGCGCTACATGCACACTGAGAGCATCAAGCTTCAACAAGCATTTCTGTCATCACTTTGCCTCATATAATCTCCTGGTTCACTGGAGTAGAGAAGTTCACAGAATTAGGCAATATTGTGGGTTGAGAGATCTGTCATCTCCTACATAAGACTGAAGTCTATGTTTATTCATATTTTTCAAACAAAACCATAATAAACTACTCCTGCCCTTAATTTTAAACATGAAGTGCTTTGTCAAACTAGAGCGAAGAGATAAACCTGTTATTTTGAAATGGTTTCTTGAAGAATAAAAACAGTAGGAACAAAGAATAGATCCTGCATCAAAATAAAAAAAGAAATTTTAATTTCTACTTTCTCTATGTATCTATTTTTAGATATTGATTGCCATTGATGACACATTGGTTGCACAGCAATAAAGGAAGACAGCCACAGCTGAAGGACATTACATTTTTTTATCTAAAAAAATGGTGCTTAAGCCAAATATTTGGTTAAAAATAAAATTTGCTTAAAATATCAAGTTTTGGAAAACAAAATCCAATTGTTTCTTTGTAGACTGTAAGAAAAATGATAAGTGCTTAGATAGTAATAAGGTTTTTTTAAGGAAAATGAGTTACAAGATAAAGGAAGTTTTTTTCCAATGTCTATTTATTTTCAGAGCTGGTAGCCGTTGATCAGGCTTATTCCTCATTACTCACTCCACAATGTCTATTTCCCATTTCTAAATTAAACACATATGTGACATTTAGGTATACCAATTGCCTGAAATTATGCAAGAAAGAGTAATTTGGATTTACCTCAGTGAAATTTCTTCTGATGCTTGATAAGACTAAGTTTGCCAGACTCGTAGCAGGAGCTAAACTGTCAGCTGATACCACAGCTGCCACAATCAGCACACCAAGTCTTACAGCTATCGAAACTAATCTGTCTTCCAAAGTCCTCTATCCAGTTTTACTACCACAGTAACTAATTTGTTGTTATGCAACTCAAAACATGTTTGTGATGGCCACAGACAAGAATGCAGGCAGTCACATAGTACATGGAAGGGACAAGCCTATCTGTCAGTAGTGTGGAAGAGCCTTTCTCCTCCTCTACCTCCAAACTTTTTTCTCAATCTCACACTACAGAAATTACTTACCACAGTTGGATTTGGCATGCTAGATGCAGCCCAGACAAGGGATCTTTATTAAATCAAGCAGTTATCCTTGAATTTGATTTTTTTTGTTGTTGTATGTTATTTCAGCAAACAGATGGTGTTGCATCCTGGGTTTGGGTTCAGATTAGGGGTTCTGATCTATGTTAGCTAGCCGAGTTCTGTGTAACCACGTGTACCCCCCGTGTTCCCCCCCCCTGCAGTGGTTGGCTCCGAGTCTTTTACCATTGGAGCTTCCCCCTGCCACTCCTGTAACCACTCCCCTGTCCGTTCCAGAGGGTTCAGTGTCTGTCACCCCGATCCCCCGAGACCCCATTCACCCCGGAGCCCGGGGTCCGCCTCTGTCGTGTCCCCGTTGGGCGCCGTGGTCCATGTCACCGCCACGGTGCCTGTCCCCATTGGGCGGGAGGGCTCCTGTTCTCCCTGTCCCACCCCTGATAAAACCCCGTGCCGCACGGATCTCGGGGCCTTTTCCCCCAAGCGGGCGCTGGGAGCACGGGTCGCAGTCTCTCCACCGCAGCTCACCGCAGCCATTAAAGTCTTTCAGCCTCCCTCGTGGGTGAATTGGACATTCCTTCACCTCTTTACCAACGTCCCTGGTGCGTGGCAGCAGAAAGCGCAGCCAGACCACCTTCCCAGAGCATGCAGCGCCTGGAAACAAGCGGCGAACCCGATCTCCGGAGAGAAGCGGTGCTGCTCCAGGCGCCGGAGCTGCCCGGAGCAGAGAGAAACAATGGGGAGCCATAAGATGATGAACTAGCTATACTGTATCACTGCTTAACAAAGTAACAGCAGTTCCTAAATGGCACAAAATATAAGCTCAAGAAGATGCTGTGGAGTAGGTACCTCTTAAAAATTGTGATCAACAACTGTTCTAAGCAGGGTTGCAACCAGGCATATATCAGTAGACCTTTAATGTTTAAATATTCAAAAGTTTTAAATGTCAGCACTATGGTTGATTGTTTTAACCCATCTAAAACAAGGTAAACCAGACTATCAATGTCACACCATTTAGTTAACATATTTTGGTAGGATTTTACGATGATGATTTGAAACTGCTATTTTTAAAAAAATAATTTCATGCTACTGCTGCAAATTAATACCTTAAGTTCTGAGTAGTAGAAAAGCCATTCTCCAAAAGCTGATCATTACTTTCCTGGTAATGCATGGAAAGAAGGGTGACTTCTCCATGGCTGTATGTTATATAAGTACAAAATTTCATTAATGCAAGAAATTAATTTACAGGTTGGCAATTCCCAGCAATGTGCTTGAGTGGAAGACAAAATCTTCATAACCCTAAAAGTCCTAAGGAGGGATTCATCATCCCCTCTAATCCTCAAAGGAGGTACAGAAAGGTGGTGATGCAATGTCCAACATGTCCACATAACCCTGCCTTTCCTCTTTTAGTAACATCTCCACCATTGCAGACCACATCAAGGAGGCCCAAAAATAAATGCATTAACATGAGATGGATTGCTCCTGAGAAAAGTTGGCCTAGGATCATGACCAGTATGCCCAACTTCTGTGCTACAGCTGCAGAACTCTGGAAAAGGGGAGGAAAGTCCAATACCAAAATCAGACTGGATACACAAAAAAATTCTAAATCAGTACCAGCTGCCACCCAGTCCATGAATCCTTCTATACAGTCAGTGGCATCATTCTCCATCCGGAAAACAAGGTGATCTCAAAACTCAGAGGAGCTGATTTTAGCAGACTTCAGAAACCTGCCAAAGTCAGTACGGCATTTGTCACTGTGACAGCTGGCTTTGTGAAGACTTGTGACACTGGTCTTATGGCAGTAGGTTAATGTCACTTCCTGGAGTATAAAATAATTCCTCTGAAAACACTTTAAAGACATGAGGCAGCTTTTTGCATCAGTTCTCAGGAGTGAACTCACAAATTAGCATAGACAAATTGCTATACTGATTTCCTACATTATTATTATTATTAAAATTAATATGTTATTAGAAATGAATTATAATAAAAATGTTACAATACTAATTGCAGCAAATTATTACACTAAATGTTAGCAGTTTTAAACTTTGAATGAATATGTCTTTCTAAACTATGTGCTCTCTATAAAGTTTATGGTACTTGTGAAAAATAACGAGGTTTGGATTTCTACTGTTCAGTAAATATTCTGAATCTTAAAATGTCAGCAAACATAACAACTAAAAAATACACTAAATTAAAAAAATAAAGTACAGAATGACACCATATCTCAGGATAAGCCTTTCTGATTTGCTTTGCTATAGGCCTTAATAAAAACACATGTAACACAGATGTTATTATATATCCATATAATACCAACTTTACTTTTACTTGATTAGCTGCAAAGATTATCTGCAGTTTTAAAGCTCTGCTTTTTTTTATCTTGTGTATTGTTATTGCAGTATTTTATATTGATTACCATTGATTGTTCAGATTATCTCCAAGCTCACAATAAGCTTTTTTTTTTTTTTTGATGGACTGGTACTTCTTTTTGTAATAATCTTTCATGATCATTGAAAAGAATGATTGATGGTGGTTTTTCCCAAGATACATTTAATTGAATGTCTGACAGTTTTCTATTCCTCTAAACACTTCCACTATTTCTGAGCTTAGTCTCTGTCTTCATTTCATATATCTTGTCAGTCAAGGTTGAGGGGAAGAAATAGGAATTTGTCATCAAACTTTTAAAAAGAGGGAAGCTGTAGGGACAGCTTTTTTGGTTTGTTATACATTAGACTCTACTGGGCAAAAAGCACAATAAAATTATTCATATATTAGATATTAGCTTTATGTATGAGCCTGATTTTTATTCATATAAATAATAAATTTAAAAATTGTAATTCAGCAGATTCCTTCCTCACATATAATTCTCATGAGCAGATTTCTACACCGTTAAGCAAAGTTAAAACAAGCATGCCTTGTCATTTTAATTATACTAAAATTCTACTGCACCGGGTTATTATTTTGCATTCTTCTCTCCACCTCCATAATGTGTATTGTATATTCACAGTATTAAAATTTAACTACTGCAGGCATCCAAACATCAAGTACTACTTCAGCAGAAAACTGTGGATCATTTACAACTCACCTCCTGAATGAAAAATATCTTAAAATACTCCTTTGGCTATTTTAACAGTAAGAAGAGAGTTTCTCATTGCTGGACAGAAATGTATTCTATATTCCCTTGAGTTTTAAAGTGAAAGTGGAGACTAAAAGCCCTAAACACTTGTTTTGAAAATATATTTGAAATATGATTCTTGGAAGCTGAAATTTTATAAGGAATATCTGTTTCTGCCATTCCCTGACTTTAAGATACATGAAGAAAAATTCTCAAAATAATTGCCAAATTTGAAAATGCATTATGTGCTTTTAAAAAAATGTGTGAAATTTATATTCATATTTGTAAGTGGAAATAATTTTCTTTTAAAAGGGAAGCTTTAACAAAAATTTAAAAATTATCTAGGCAAATATATCTAGTCAATGAAATTAATGGACTAAAGACTTCACAGGTTCATAAAGCAGAATAAAAATCATTTGGTACCTAGCTGAAGGAATGGAGTTTACTTTTTTTTACAAACAATGGGATTCTTTCTATTTCTTTGGTCTGGAAGAGCAGCTGTGTTTATACAACTCTTTTGTGACTCCAAAGGGAAAGTGTATAAACCTGGCCCCTGTGTCTCACAGTGAGCATGAAACACACAGATGATGCTACATTAATCCCCCCAGTTCCTTTCAAAATAGTTGCCAAGACTTCTGAAAAATCTCACACTTGAAGTAATAATATAACAATAAATAATAAATTAAAATAAAATGTTGTCTTTTCACTTTGTTTGAAGTCCATCAGCAAATGGGCCCCAATGTGTTTTGTAGTTCAGCCTTTCCTTAAGTCATCTCTTACTATCTTGCCTTGGAACTGGAAGCAGAACTGGCACATGAAGAGGACTTTATATAGCACTCCCAGCTATTCAGCCCAGCACAGCATTGTCCTGGCACCCCACTCCTGAGCCTCTCTGACTGTCTTATGGTCCTTACTCACTTGCAGCTTAATTGAAGAACTCATCTCCATGTTGCATTGCACCCCTTAAACACAACTTAGATTTTAATTAGGGCTCTGGCAAGTGGCATCTCCTGTACACTTACTTAGCACTTGGCAAAGCTTTCTTCTCTGCATTATTTTTTCTAATTGGAGGTGAATTCCTGTGAAGATTATGGCTGGAAAACTGCATACTAGCAATCTTTCCATTCAGCATTCAATAGTGGATTCCTATGAGCTTTAAAATTACGAAATTATGCTTAATTTCTCCTTTTATATCACCGTATGAGGTATTGAAATCCAATGAGGGCTAGATCCTTGCTTAAAATAAAACTGCTGTATTTTTAATTAGTTTTTAAATTAAATTGGTTAGTAATTTAATAGTTTTGCAGGTTGGGACAGGCATTGTCCAGTGTGTCCCCTGGACTACTATTAAAAATAGGCACTGAGATTTGGAATTTCATCACCTTGTAATGACAGTTTGGGGCTTGTCATATTTTTACATTTAGTGGATGACCACATAATGAAAAATTTTGAAAACAGTGAATGACATAAGGGAAGGGAAGGGAAGGGAAGGGAAGGGAAGGGAAGGGAAGGGAAGGGAAGGGAAGGGAAGGGAAGGGAAGGGAAGGGAAGGGAAGGGAAGGGAAGGGAAGGGAAGGGAAGGGAAGGGAAGGGAAGGGAAGGGAAGGGAAGGGAAGGGAAGGGAAGGGAAGGGAAGGGAAGGGAAGGGAAGGGAAGGGAAGGGAAGGGAAGGGAAGGGAAGGGAAGGGAAGGGAAGGGAAGGGAAGGGAAGGGAAGGGAAGGGAAGGGAAGGGAAGGGAAGGGAAGGGAAGGGAAGGGAAGGGAAGGGAAGGGAAGGGAAGGGAAGGGAAGGGAAGGGAAGGGAAGGGAAGGGAAGGGAAGGGAAGGGAAGGGAAGGGAAGGGAAGGGAGCTTTTCTCAGGTAACTGATTGACTTCAAAGGGAGCATAAGACTTTACTGAGGACAGCATTGACCTCAGGACTTTAAGTCAAGGCCTCATTTCACACATGCATCAAAATCAGATCACGAAACTTGTGAGATACTACTGTGTTGTAAATTATGTATTAAAAAAAAAAAAAGGGTTTTTTTTTCAGAGATACATATTATCTTCCAGAAGACAAAAGATAGATTCTTTCATCAGTAGTTAAATTTCATTGTTCCATGTCTGTCTTACAAAATAATTTGCCTTTTTCACATACCTTATTTCTTTTTGAGCTAGTTACTTAGGAATTATACTCTGGGATATGCTCTTCAATCTGTGTACCTATATTCTGCTCAGACATAATGGGATTTAGTGTCAGAACTCTGTCATGCAAAACTCTGCAAAATTCTGATGTCTTGTATTTCATGCAGACAAACATTTCTTTAAGTAACATTCACATCACTCAAAACAATGACAATGAAAATCCATATTTTGCTACTGTACCTGTACCTTATAATCATTTGTCCTACATACAGATATGCAATAGTGTTGTACAGCAAAGGTTAGGGCCATCATTTCACATGCTGTCTTCTATACCTGTTTTCCATGATAGCAGGGCCCCACAACCTTCTGGTTTAAAATATATGGATATATAACTTGACTGAGTATTCTGTGAGGGAACAATCACAGCTATGCTACCTGAAATGGAGACACCTGCTGAATTAACTGATACTAAATGGAGAGAGCAGAAAGCAGTAAAGCTCACTTTCTAGGTCTTCCTTTCATCGTTGCCTGTGGAGCATTCTGCAGATGACCTGAGGAGTAAGCAACAAATTTACAAATCTATCAACTCACTCAAAAAGAAAATTTAAAAGTCCTTTGTTGTCCTTTGTTGGGAATGGTCCTTTGTTCAAAACAACAAGGAAATAAGACAAAGTCTAAAATAAAGGGTGGGTTTGATACACTTTGCAAAACCTGTGTATTAAAAATGCAGAGTATTTTGGAGTAGGAAGGCAGAAGAATTATGATAATGTGTTGATAGAATATTTGCTTTCTGAGTCATGATCAGCAGAACTTAATGAGTAAATGAGGACAAAAATCCTTCTTCTTGGCATAACATTTATCAAAGGTTCCTAAGCTTTAAATACATAAAGTGCATTATTTTAATCTATCCTCATCTCTTGAAAAATTGTATGCTGTTCTGGCTAAAATGTGTGTACAACAATTTTGTTTGACCTGTTTTATGTAGCTGGATTTTTTATCATATCCCAGAAAAACTATACACAGGGCAGTCCATCTTGTTATGGCCACTCTTATAAATATGGACTAAAACTAGCAAAATAATTGCATTGCATATTTTAAATAGATTTAAAATTAAGTCAGAGTTCTGTTTCTGGTAAGTAAAGTTTGTGTTTATTGCACTACCTTGAACATTTGCTTTGGAGGAAACGTTTTAGCTCATATACTTACACTTTGCCCTTAAGCAGAGCCAACCATGAAAAAAAAATGACCAGATCAACATAAAATTTCTTTTTCCTATTCCTTTAATACATAGTGAGTGATTAGTGACAGAAATCCCTTGTAGCCACAGTTCTGTCAGTTTTCATCCACAGGGATTAATATTGCTCTCAAAAATTGGTGGTAACTCCTTCAGTTCACAGCACTCATATCTCTATTAATTCATACATGCCAATTTATATCTAAGCCAGAAGAAAGGTAAATTAGTTTGGATATTTTTGATTTAAAGATATTTAAAGTCATACTATTAGGCATGTCAACCACTTTGACAGAAGTAGGCAGCTTTAATCTCTATCTCACTGGGATTCCTACATAATTTCCCATAGGAGAATACAATGAATCACTTGTTCTCAGCTAGCTTAGATGAAATTCTGAGGTGGAGAATACTATATTTCTCATCACTGAAGCCCCTCCAGGTGATTTACTAGGCTCCCCTAGCATTTTCCTGATGTTTTCTACTAGTTTAAAATTAATCTTACCAGAAAGTAACCAGCTGTTTCAAAAAGAAGCACTATGTTTATTTCTAATCATACCTTTATTTTTTGCTTTACAGGGATGTCTGCTTCAGAGATAATGGAAGAAGGTGTACAAAAAATTATAGAAACACATAAGCTTATAAGAGCTGGCAAAAAACGAAAAGCAGTGCAAGGATTTAAAGACACATCCCAGGATGACAATCAATTTAAATTAAAAAAAAAGAGAAATTCCATTGCAATATGCCTTTTTGGTAAGTAGCATATTTTTAACTTCTTTTCTCAGGAATATCTTTCCAGCCCCTATTGCTCTTTAAACTCTTGTAAACTGGTCAGTAATACACATTAATTTCTCCTGATGATTGCAGCGGTGCATTATTTTTCCCAGTCTCGGGCAGCTCCGTAGTGCCCGGAACGGGCGCTGCTTCTTGGCAGGGACCGGGGCTGCTGTGAGAGTCCCAGATGCTTCTGCCTTCCACGCTGTGGGGCAGGGGCTGGCTGCGCTCTGTTGCCACGCGAGGGAACGAGGCGAAGAGGGAAGGAATTGACCACTCCATCCATGTGGGAGGCTGGAAAGCTTTTATTTGCTGCGGGGAGCTGCAACGGAGAAGCCGCGGCTCACTCCCCTGCGCCCGCGTGGACGAACATGGCCACGAACAAAGGAAGGCATGGGGTTGTATAGGGGGCGGGCCAAAGGAGGCGGAAGCCCCCCTCGCCCAATGGGGGCAGGCTACAGGGGAGTGACATGGATCAGGGTAACCAACGGGCACGCGATGGGGCGGACTGGGCTCCGAGGCGACTGGGGTTGCAGGAACAGGGAAACAGACACTGAACTCTCCGGAGTGGACAGGGGCGTGGTTACAGGACTGGCATGGTGATGCTCCAATGGTAAGTAACCCGGAGAGGACCACCGCGGGGGGGGAACCTGGGGGGTGCACGGGGGTACACAGAACCGACTAACTAACACATATCAGAACCCCTAATCTGAACTCAAACCCAGGATGCAACAGATGATCTCAGATGTTTGAGTTGAACCTTTAGACAGATTTCTTTATTTAAATAATACATCACTTTTGGCAGTGGCAAAGACTGAAATTTTATGGTTTATGTCTTCATATAGAAGGACTTTTGCCTATTATAGCAAAAGTGTATATCAAAGGTGCACCAGCAAAGTACACCCTGAATGGGCCCCTGACTGATACCCTGCACTGTGGGTTAAACCACCTAAAGCACCTTGAGATAAAGAAAGTGACACTATTGTTCAAAGCACCTGGAAAAACATCCACAGCAGGGCCCAGCCCAACACCTTTGGGCTTCAGGCCCCAGCCCCAGGTTTATCTGCTGACAGGCTTGCACAAACTCCCACACCAAAAGGGGAGGAGGCGAGGTTTTGGGGGTGTGGCACAGTCTCAGGTCCGAGGCAGTTAATATCCATCCCACCCTGTGTAGACCGGCCCAGGGGTTCAGGCCCCCCACCATGGGAAAGACACATCTATGGGACATCCACGTGAGGGAGGGATGGCACAGGACATGTCATGGCCCATCAAAGGCCCCCCACAAAGGGGTCCCCAGACCCTGTTTCTGACTATTGCACTTGATGTAACCTGATGCAACACATCTACCATGTTGCAAGGGACGGTGTCAAACCTGCTCCCCACAATGTATATTAATTCATTGGATTCTATACTTTTCAGTGGGAGAACCTCACCACTAAGAAAACCAGACAGAAGGAAGCAAAGACATTGTTTGAACCCATGGAGGGTGATAGGTTTCTACTTAATCTCTGTCATTCTCCCTGTCCCCCCTTCAACACACCTCTTTTTTTCTATTTCTTTCTTTTCTCTTTCCCTTTGCCTCTTTTGCTATTGAATAAAATATAGCTTTTTTTTTTTTTTTTTCTTTTTTTTTGCATCAACATCTAACCTCATTTGTTTTTAATCATGTGTTTTGGATATATTCAAACCTTTCTGGGTTAGATCCATTTTATTCACAGAGTTCCCTTTGCTCTTATGTGATTAGAATGGATCACAACAGGCAGCTTTTTCTTTTTCATTGCAATTCCCACAATAGCTCCACTAAGTTTTTTACTGAGAATCTTGAAAAAAGTGCAAACACTATTCTAAAGAGCCTTTTGTTAATTTTATTATTTTTACTTTCCTAGGCTACCCCTAATGTAAAAAAGCAGCCTGAAACCAAAATATTTCCATAAGTAATCTTAAAGGTCTGGACAATGTCCAGTCAGGGAAGTAAATTTGTAATCTACTATTAAGGTGCCTAAGCTTGCTGATCAGCAAATACTGTGAAAGAGATGTGAAAAAGCTACAGATGAACAGTTTGTTCTCTCCATCTGTGTAGAGAGATCAATAAATGCTGTCTACCTGGACTTTAGTAAAGCTTTTGACATCATTACTCACAGCATTCTCTTGGAAAAACTGGCTGCTCATGGCTTGGATGGCTGCACTCTTTTCTGAGCAAAAAACTCAGTAGGTGGCTAGGCCCAGAGAGTGGTGGTGGATGGAATTACACCCGGCTGCCAGCAGGTCCTAAGTGATGTCCCCCAGGGCTCAGTACTGGGACCAGTTTAATATATTTATCAACGACCTAGATGAGATGATTGAGTTGACCCTCAGTCAGTTTTCAGGTGACACTTAATTGGGTGGGAGTTTTGATCTGCTGGAGAGTACCAAGGCTCTGAAGAGGGATCTTCAGAGACTGGACTGATGGTCCAAGGCCAATTATATCAGGTTCACAAGGCCACATGCTGGGTCCAGCACTTGGGTCAAAACAGCTCCATGCAGGGCTACAGGCTGCATGAAGAGTGATTGGAAAACTGTTCAAAGGAGAAGACCTGGGGGTGTTGGTTGGCAGATGGTTGAACATGCCTAACCAGATATCCATATGGAAACACATGGGTGGGAAGGGTGAACTATGCAGTGGATAAGGAATTGTCTGGGTGGATATAGGCAGAGAGTTGTGGTCAATAGCTCTATGACCTCTATAAGGTGGAGGCTGGTGATGAGTCATGTTCCTCAAGGTCTTGTCTTGTTACCTCTTCTATGAAGACAGGCTGAGAGCTGGAGTGTCTGCAGAAATCCTATTGTGTCCTTCCAGTATTTAAAAGGGTTTATAAAAAAAGAGGAAGAGAAACTCATTACATAGGTAGAAAGTGGTAGCCAAGGAGAAACATTTTTAACCTGAACAGATTTAGATTAAACGTTAGGAAGAAATTCTTTACTGTGAGGGCGGTGAGGCACTGGAACCGGTTGCCCAGAGAAATTGTGGATGATCCATCCCTGAAAGTGTTCAAAACCAAGTTGGATGGGGCTCTGAGCAATCTGGTCTAGTGAAAGATGTCCCTGCCTGTGGCAGGGGGGTTCAAATTTTCAGGTCACAAACATTTCTATGATTCTATGAAATATTTTCTTTCTGCCACTGAGCAGTGGCACAGTTTGCTCAGATGTGCTGCAGAGTCTCCATTCTTGAGATATTGAAATGCTGTTTGGACATGGTCCTGGCCAAGCATCTCTGGGTGGTCCTGCTTGAAAGGGGTGGGGTTGGACCTCCAGAGGGCCCTTCCAATCACAGCTTTTCTTTAAATCTGTTATTACTGATGCAGTCAAGAAGATACATGCAAAGACTGCAAAAGTGCTGATACTGTGTTTGTAAGACAGCAACCCTCAATAAATTAGGTCCAACATCAGTCTCTAGAAAAATAAGATAAAGATGACAAAACTCAGATGATAAAAAAGTCAAGTACTAGAAGGTAGTTAATTACAGGCCACTAAAGCTGTATATAAACTAGGTTTTGTCTAATGAGCTGAATTTCATTCTTTTATTTAGTCATAGGTTTGTCTACATGGCAGCTAAACACCACATATCTGTTCTCTTAATACCCTACTTCCTAGATGGGATTGAAAAAAAAAAAAAGTAAAATTTGTGGGTTGAAAGAAAGAAAGCTTAATGAGATAGAAAAGGTAAAAATAATAAAAATAATAATAATAATAGCAGGTAAAAATATTAGAACATACAAAATAAGTGACACACTTTGGTGAGATAAGGCAAGAAACAGGAAAGGCCTTTGCTTTGTGTAAGCCCTGCTCACCAATCCCAAAAACATCAGTGTGTTATCAGTATTGTTCTCAACCTAAAATCCAAAACATAGCACTGTACCAGCTATTGGGAAGATAATTTTCTGAGCTGAAACCAGACCACTGTTTTGATTTGTTTGGATTTGTTTTGTGTATAGTATTTTATACAGTTTGACACAACATGCTGAGGGGAAAAGAACCATGTATATTAAATCACTGTGGTTTATATTAAATGGATTTAAAAGGGGTTAGATTGTGATGTTAAAACAAAGTGACATTAAAGACAAATCAGTTCTTCTATTCACAATGATAGCTTAAAACCTCATGGCAAAATACATATAAATGAGGACAGACAGTTCACATTGCTTTTTAACATAGGGGTTAATAACAGAGGCTTTAAGAAAAAATACAGGTTAAACACATAGAAATAAATTATATATACTGGTTATTTCATTATTATAATTTATAAACCCCTGCAGAAAGTTTAGGTTTTTAAATTACTACATAGCGTATTACTTAGAACACATTACGGTAAGAGCATTTTAGATGAACTCAGCTACCTGTAGCTATATGATAGCAAATGACAGAATGAAATGCCATGATGGAGTTATTTCTATGAGGGAGGTTATTTTAGAGGTACCAAAATTAGGCCTAAGACTATTCATAATTTTAATCAATTATCTAGAAATAAGCACAAAATTACTACTGAAAAAAACCTCTAGATACCACATCTAAAATTTCTGCAGAGTTAAACATTGGTGAGGATAAAATACATGAAGATCTTTAAGAGAGGAAAATGCATAGGTATTTAGAAAGAAATACAGACAGAAAGGATCACTGAATTTTTGGAGAAATAGCTCTGGAGAGAATCCACATCTGTAAAATATTTGCAGCTATAACCTGTTATATAAGTTTTAAACATATCTCTGCTTTCCTCATGAAAACAAATCTGAGAATTGTCTCAATGAATAGCATCTTCCTACTTTCAGATCTAGTGGCAAAAATTATAGAAAGACACAATGACATCAATGGGAAGGTGAACAAATTGAAATATATATGACAATGTTTTTTTAGGAAATAAATTGTCAGCTGTTAAAAACTGGGTAGTAATGGCAGTTGTAACAGAATACTAATGAACATAGACTCTATTAATAAAGACCTTCATCAGAAAACAGGTCTTTTCCAAGTAAAATATACTTTAATGAAAACAGTTCATGCTACTGGGAATTACACAGAGTGGATGCAATCTGGTAGATTATTATGTAGGAAATGAGCTAAGAAGTTCCACTGATTTCTGCGGTAGTCTGTTATTTTACAGTTTGTTCTTCTGTAGTAGGTTTTAAAATTTCTTGTTATAAGTTTGTAGTGGTTTTTTCTTTGTACCCCACTTGACTTCCCTAATGGTTCAGTCCTGAGTTGTTTACCACAGTTTTCCCCACCAAAATGTATGTCAATCCACATGTCAATCCACCTGTATACCTCTCTTGTTCCCTTGTCTTACCCCTGTCTGTCAAAAACAGCACACTCCTTTGGTTCTGGAGTGTTCCCTGTCTTTCATCCCTTCCTTGAAGCAGAATTGGATTGTAAGGTTTGCTCCCTCCCTGTGTTGGCTTCTATTGGGGAGCCCTTACGCTGCACCCCTCCCCTAATGCCTTCCTCTTGGTCAAAATTTACATGGTACCAAAGGAAGTGATCTACTAAATGCAAGGAAGATAGCAGAATTGATAATTTAGATTCAGTAATGATAGAATATTCTTTGCATCTCAGAAAACAAAGGAGAAAAAAAATTATGTCCATCACAGAATCACAGTGTTTGGTATTGGAAGGGACTGTCTGGTCCAACCCTCAGCTTTTCAGTACCTTGAAGGATGGAAACTCCACAACCTCTCTGGGCAACCTGTGCTTGATCACAGTGAAAAAATGTTTTCTGATGTTCAGATGGCACCTGCTGTGTTTTAGTTTGTGCCCATTTCCTCTGGTCCTGTCACTTGCTCCATCTTCCTCCTTTGTGTATTTACATACACTAACAAAATTCATCCTTAGCATTCCCTTCCTTTCAGTGAACATTCTTGAGTCTTGCAGACTCTCCTTACAGGAAAGATGTTCCAGTCCAGTCCTTGTAACATCTTTGTGGCCCTTTGTTAGGTTCTTTCCACCATGTTCCTATCTCTGTACTGGGGAGCTTTGTACTGAACACAGTACTCAAAGTGTGGCCTCTCTGGTGCTCAGTAGAGAGGAAGCATCACCTTTCTCAACCTGCTGGCAGTACTTTGTTTATTGCATTCCAGGATGCCATTTCTCTATTTTTGCTGCAAGAAAACATTTCTGACTTATGTTTAACTTTGTGTCCATCAGGGCATAGGCCCTTTTCTGCAAAGCTGCTTTTCACCCTGTTGCACCTCAGGTTATATTGTTCCTGGTGTTTCTCCTTACCAGGTGCAGGAGTTTGCACTTTCCTTTGTTAAATTATCTGAGGTTCTGTCATCCTATTTGTCCAGCTCTGCATGACAGCGCATTGCTCTGGCATGTCAGCCATAGCTCCCAGTTTTGTATTCTTAGCAAACTTCCTGAGCATACACTCTATCTCATCATCCAGGTCATTAATATTCAATAGGATAGGACTCAATATTGATTCTTAGGGTACACTATTGGCCTCCAGTTAAATTTCTTTCAACTGATCTCTGCTCTCTGGGCACAGCTATTCAGCCTATTTTCAGTTCACTGTCTTCTCATCAAGCCCACACAGACACAGCCTCTCTATAAGAACCTTATGGGAGACAGTGTCAAAAGATTTTACCTTTAAAAATATAGAACCTCCCTTATTGATTATATTTAAAGAACTGCCTAATCCTACAGGAAAAAAAATTGTCTGTTGGAGTTTGGAACACTTATGTACCATAACTCTAATTTGCAAAGTGCAACCTTCCTTCTCCTTCAACATTGGGATTCCAGATAAAAAGAACTCATTTTGTATTTACTGTATTTACATATATTTATATGTATGGCTAATATGATGATTTCACTTTCTTCTCTTTTGCCTCATTCATAAGAAAAAAATACAGCTCAGGATGCTGAAAGTTCATATCTATTCTTACTAAATCTAATTACTATAAATTCTGCGTTGGACTTGGTAAAAAGTAAAGATCACTTTAAAACAATCAACTCTTGAGTCCTGCTCTACAACTACTTTCAGGATGCTTTTCCTTTCTAATTTTTGTATGTAGCATTTACAGCTGTCTAAAAACAACACAAGCAATGTCAGCCATATGGTTTGGAAAAGCTTAAGGCTTGGATGAAGACCAGCAAGTCTCCCATACCTACTCTTGTGTACTAAGACCTGACTGGGAAAAGCACTTTAAAAGACAGGTAATATCAGTAACAGAGGCAGATCTGTTTGTCCTTAGTTTATTCTAAGGAGTTTTGAAATCCCCAGGTCTTCCAAGTTATTTCTGCTGTTTCTATGTGATCATGTAAGAGTTACAGACAGAATGACTGTTCTAATTTGCAGACTACTTAAAGCCTAGGCTCATTTCTTTCTGATAGCAGCCTTACATTTTCATCCATGCCTTGGCCACTTCATGACTAAAGCCATATTGGTACAGTAGAAAAAGGCTACATATTTTTGGTACTAAATGTAGTGCATCATTTGCTAAGCAGTGCTTTTTCTTTATGAAATCATATTAGGTGTGTGCTCTGTCGTAAATATTAGCTGCTGCTGGATATGTCATATCAATATTACAGTTTGGGTTTAGGTCTGTAAGTGCTGGAGACCAACACACTCAAGTCTTTAATCTTCTGCTGCATTTCTGCAATTCTGAGATGAGACAAAGCTCACCTGAACTTCAGTAAATAAAAGAAAAAGAAGTCGGTGTCTTTTTTGTTACCATTTCTCTGTTGCTGGTATTGTTTCCTGTCTTCATTTGTAACATCTGGAATCTGCTTGCTTTTTTTTTAGTGCACACCATGAAATCAACAATATTTTGAATATGCTTACTAAAACACAGCAGTTAGTTAAAGTTTGATAACAATAATATAGACATTGTTGGGAGAATAATTATTTTTGCTATATTTCTGTGTTGTTATGATCCTTGATGTGACTGACGCTGGCTAAAATGTATTAATTTGCTACTAATGTGATTGTACCCAGATACTAGATGCTTGTTTCTCATTTCAGGGCTGAAAAATTCAGTTAAACAAATAGATGGATAAAGAAATAAGCATGTAAACATTTTCCACAGACTGTAAAACATAGTAAAGTACCATTATAAAATTTATAGAACAGTATGTTCTTTTATATTTTGTTTCATAATGACTAATTGCTTAATTCTTTTTGCTGCTCCAGTAATTTTTCTGATTTTATTGTAAATTCAACATTAACATATCATATCTATAATAATTTTACAGTTTTATTTAAAGTCTTTTCTTCTAAATTTACCATATCTAATATATTGTCTAGAATGAGTAGAAACTGATTGTCATTTGCATTACTTTCCTTACTCAAGTATTTGGCAGAAACAAAACATGCATTTTTTACTACAAATTATTTAAATTATCAGCTGTGAAATTAGTGCTTTTTGTCAATTATCTTGAAAAGCTTTTCTTTTGGGAGCAAATAAAACCCCACTTAAAACAACTCTATAAAAACACGCATCAAAATATGTTTCTGTAATTAAAGTGAAGGGAAAAAAGATATTCTCATGAACATCTTTAGTTCACTGACTTGGATCAAATGAACACTGTTTTAGGATATAAGCTATAGCTCAAGTAAATAATAGGGATGTTCTCAGTATTATGATATATTTCTATTACTGTGGTATCTTGGATATTAGGCAGAATCACAGTGGAGGTTACTTAAATTTTGTAAAAATTCTTGATAATAAGAAGACTTTAGAAAATTTTCATATCTTAGAATAGGTAAATGTATGAGACTGGGAATTTCATAATACAGCACTTTTTATTTTTGGTTTAGAAGTTACTGTCTGTAATCCTATAAAACTCTGCCATTGCTTTCAAACAGGTACTTCACTGAGTTAAAAGCTACCATAATTTTGATCCTTCAGGTTTAATCAACTTTTCACTTCTAGAGAGTACTTAGTATGAAACAGAATTTTCTTCTAGAAATACATTAGATTCTATTTTACAGTGTTAGAAGAGCATGAGGAAAGTGTGAGTATCTTGAACAGTTTGTCCGCAGGTCATGAGCAGCGCACTAAGTAAAGAAAGTTTCATTCTCTTCCTATGTCTCACATCACCTCACAATGACATTAAGAGACTGTCCTCTTTTATTGTATTTGCAGTAGGAAGAGATGCTAAAGGAACTACAAATTGTAAAGAATACAGATAGTCAAGAAGTTTTGACATTTTTCAAATAATGACTTCAAGGATTCAGGTCACAGCAAAACATCACCATTATGTGTCACCAAACAATTGCAAGAAGAGGCTGTACTTGTTGAAGACAGGAAGAGAAGTCTGACAAAGAATTTATTTGAAATGCCTTGAGGCAATTGCTGATATTTTTCAGGAAGCACTGCAAGATAAAGATGGTCCATAATTGATAAATTTAAGAGATATTTTCAGAAAGTCTCTAGTTGAATTTCCAGCCCTTATGGACACAGTGGGATTTTGCTTTAAAAATTTTTGAGAGCCTTATTTTTTTTTTTTTGCTCTGGTTTTCCCATTACAGACAAAAAACATCTGAAAATGGCAATTTCATGTAATTCCAGGCAGTCCTATGTTTGTCTATTTTAAAAAACTTTAGAAAAAAATTTCACACAAGATCATAATGTAAAGCTAAATTTTATCCTTATAAGTGGATAGTCACTCTTCATAATTATGACGATCAAGTAGTACCTTTGCTTGTCTGCTGCTTGAAGGGTGACTACAGAAAATCAGTCATGCCAGATAAGAAGGACCCACACATCCATTCCTCCCTCTATTGTTTGTGCACTCTGCATTCTTCAGGCATAACAAAAAGATCAATATGTTCATCACATTTTAGTTTCTGCCTGCTATTCCCAGGCATTTTCTCCAGGGCCCTATGTTGTATCTTCCCCTATTGTTTTATTGAATTTATAATATTTTTTATTTGCTTTCCATTACAGCACAGATAATAAAAATGCATAGCATAATACTGGGCATATATAAAGAGCACAAACACTGAGTGAGAATACCAAGTGTTTTTTTGCCTCACAAGAAGGAATGGATGATGGGAAATATGATCTATAAACTCTCATAAGGCAGTGAGTAAACAGGAATTGCAATTAGGGTTCAATGCTGGATATTGATAGTTCTCTTAGGCTTTGTTTCTTCATGAAATCAGTGAATCAAATTTATTAAATACTTTCAGTTTTTGCTGTGCACTTGGTTGCCATGACCCAGTAGGTATCCTGTCACGTCCACAGACAGGAAATTATCTCCACCAAAGTTATAAAAATCTGTATACAAACTAAGAATTGCCATTATCATAAGATATACCAAACCCAGAGAGACCAGGAATCACAACCATCTCTGGAGTTTAGGCACCTAACTTTGCTTTCTTGGGATCCAGAGATCCTCTTTGCTCTCTTGGGAACATCAACCTGTAAGAACAAAAAAAGCAAAGCTGTCTAAAGAAGGAAGAAACAATCTGATGTACCATTCTTTTTCCTGGCACCTGTATCATTCAAGCAGAGACTGGAAATTTTTTGCTAATTTCATTCTCACATTGGGCAGTTTCAAATTTTATGCCTTGGTTCAAGAAACTTAGTGCAAGAAACTCAAAGCTGAAATATCTTTCACCTTGAACTTTTAAATGGAAATACTTTTCGGCTATGAATGCTTTAATGAGTAGGCTAACATGTAAGATGTGAACAGCACCTATGGTGATTGTTCTTCAAAAGTGAGCACATCACATTTCATGATGGATGTAGAAACACCAGGGTGTTAAACCAGCTTATGGTTGTCACAATGGTTTCTCAGGTCTTTGAGAAATATCATGTCTTCTAATTCCCAAACTCACTAGAACTTGCTGGCATATTTTATTTTGTTTGGACTGAAAAACTTCCAAGTAAATAATTTCAGGCCATTGTTTCAATGTAGAGTATCACATTCTGATCCCACAATCACTGATATCTATCTAATTCCTCCTCTTGATGTCAATAAGCCATGACTTAGACCATTAATATAATTTTTAAATAATTATCCAATATTTTGGCTAAATAATGAGAATTATTATTTCAGTTATGATTTTATTTAATAAAAATTTAGTAAAAGTTGATTTTTTTTGCATTTTTATTTTCATGAGTTGTAATTATCTTGATCAAATGGCTTCACTGTCCTAATAATCAGTAAAACCCACTGCGCACAGTCTCTTGAGACAAACAGGAGCAAACTTCAAATGTCTCATATGGGTGCTCTCCATATTTACTGCCATGGAGGGTGTTACAAGTTTCTATTTGTTTGTTTTAAAATTCTGACACAGAACAAGTCCATTGTACGGAAGAACTATTCTCTCTTATTTTGAGGAATAAAGGAAAAGCATACAAATTTTAGGTCATTGTCCTGCAGAACTCTCTTGAGGCCACTTAAGCTGATCATTTGCAAGGGACAGGAGCTCAATGCCTCTCAAGAAACAGCTGTGCATTGCCCAAAAGAGGACTGTAAAAAATAAATTAATAGCTTTCTGGTTTAGAAAATATTGTAGGATATTCTCACTGGCATGCTCAAATCCTTGATATATGTGCATAGAGTTGATACTTTTATTATTTTTATGATTTTTATTTTGATTAAATTCAAAACATTAGAACCACCCATGCAGAAACCTTAATCTGAAAGAGACACACTTTGAGATAGAGTCCCTTCAGATAGCAGTCTTTAAAAAGTGGCATCAGAATGAGTTTGTAATTATATGGAATGCTGTGAAGTAAAGCTGAATGTACTATGAAGCAGGAAAATAAATTAAAATACAGACAATCTGTAGGAGAGGAAACATACATGCACTGGAGTGTCCTGAAATACAAATAGTCTTTCATGGCTGGCAGTTCTATATCTGACAATTGGATGTTTTGCTGAAGATTCTAGCTCATGAAGGACTTAAAATAACAGTATTTGCCTGTTACTGCTTGAATATTAGGATGAGGAAGAAGGTAGTAAGGGAAATGCAAAGATTTAAGCTATACCTGAAAATCACTAATAAATTGACTGTTTTGTTTTACCTGCTTCTCTTCTACTTCTTTCAATTGTTATTATCTTTTCGTCTTTATAATTAAAAAAACCCAGATGGTACCCCTTCCCAGGGCACATCATTTTACAAGTCCCACCAGCTTCAGAACACACCACCAAACTAGAACTGTCTAATGTATATTTCAGCATAGCTTTGCTGTCAGAACTAGCTACAAAACCATCAGCAAGCTAATTAGTATTTATCCTGCATCTGTATGAAATATTTTTTTCTCTAGCAATGATGGGCAATTAGTCTTGCATTATCAAGCTTATACAAGATTTTATATCATTGTGAATACAAGAACAATATTTCTGTGACTGTATTCTAGGCCCTTCTAAAATAACAATCAGTTGTATATGCTGTTATAGAATAAATAGTGTTTCTGACATGTGCAAGCTAATCAAGGTATTTCTAAATTCACAGGGTCACAGAATCTTTGGACACCTCTAGTCTAAATTCCTGCTTGAAGCTGGGTCAGCTAAGGGGTTAGACTAGGCTGGTCAGGTTTTGAATCTCAAAACTCTCTAGCTACAGAGACTGTAAAATCTCTGGGCTACTCACTCTCCACAGTTAGCTTTTCTTACGGTGAAAATGGCTTTCCTTATATCAAGCCCTGCTAACCCATGTTAACTTTGCTCTCCGTCACAGCTTTGATGTCTTGTTCAGCATTCAGCCAGTCATGCCCCGACTGGTATCAGTTGCTCCTCTTTCCCAGGCAAAGGACTTTTTACATTTGTTATTTACTGAATTTCCAGAAATTCCTGCTGGCCCATTCCTCCAACCTGTCTAGGTCCTTTTGGATGGCAGCTCTGCCATTGAGCAGAGCCCATTCCCTCAGATTTGGCATCTTAACAAGAGGGGTACTCTGCTGTTTCCTTGGAGCTACGGAGGAAGATCTTAACAGGGCAGGTCTCAGGACAAAGCCTTCTATTGTTTGATTTCTTACCAAGCTCCAGACAGAATGCAGCTAATTAATCATGAACCTCTGCAGGTTATTCTGTTCCTTCATTTAGAGAAGGAACACCCTTCCAGAGTCTAACATCCTAACTCAGGTACAAGAAGGAGGAGGAGGAGGTTATTCCTGCCTTGAAGATCTTCCTCAGAAAAGTGAGCTTTTAGAGATCGTCCATCAGGGATGATCAGAAAAGAGTCACAGCAGAGAAGTGGTCAGCCTGAGGAACTGCTGACAGCAGCAGGCAACAAGTGCATTAGCCAGGAGGCAAGGAATAACAGAAGATTGGGAATGAACTGAAGGGTGTCTGATAGTGTGCTAATGTGTACAGGTGAAATATGGCTCAGAGAATTAATTAAATTTTGTTTGGTGTGAAGCTGTATAACTTTCATTTTTATTATAAAGCAACAAGAATGTGTAAGAGTCACCAACATCGATTTTAATTTTTAGATTTATAAGAACTTAGTTTCAAAGAAATAGAATATAAACAATTAGATTCAAATGGATTGCTGTGATTTATATGCTTAATTAAAGGTTTATGAATATTAATTAATAAGTTAGACAAGTTGCTATTTTTTACCAAAAATCAGTAACATTTGGGCTTATTCAAAAGAACCCAAAGTTGTAGTCTGTATGCCAATCCAGCTGTTCTTGCAGTTTTTAAAAACATGAAAGTTGTAGCTACAGTTCTTTGGAAATAAAGGCCTTTTTTTTTTTTTTTTTATTAAACAAATCACAAAATGTAATACCTGAGCCATTTATTTCCAACTAAATTAAAGCACAAAATTAGTCATGAAGTATTTTTGACCTATATGGCTTTGTTAAACAAATTATTTGGATTGTCAAGAAAGTTTATGTTACACTTTTTATTTTGACAATGCATCATATGAAGTGGTTGTTATCAAAGCCATTGACTTCCATCAGCATATTGACAGTAAATCCCTGTGTTTACAGAGCTTCTTTGCTGTCTGCTTAATAGAAGACACAAAGGTATGTGTACCTTTTTGGAAATTGCTACTGAGGAAGATCAGAGAAACAGGACCTTTCCACTGAAGAACAGGATAATGCTCCTTTCATCTGAATGACAATTTGGTGCTGGTTTTAAACAGGGTTTGTTATTGTTATCAGAAAACAGCTTAGTGGCATCAGGGTTATATAAGGGGATACACAGTGTGAAGAAAGCATGCAGTTTCTAGCCAAATTGGAGGGTTTGCCACTCTGTGTCATACAGGGACAGTGTTTGTCCCCCTCTAATCTTCATCTCTTTCTTCCATTACTGCCATCACCATGTGCTTTGGAGCATTCCCCATGCTGTTATTACTGCTGTTAGAAACACAGGGAGAAAGGTCATAAACCCAAAAAAGCTTCAGAGAGTTCAGTAATAGTTCATATTTATACCATTGGAAATTGAAAAATGTCTTGAGTTTCTTGCTGTCAACAACATAACAATCATGATGATAAAATACATATCTGCAAAGGCTTCTAAATATCCAGCTCTACAGAAGTGAAAAGTGGCTGAATCTACCAAGAGTTGTGAATATGCACAACAGAGCTAAAGAAGAGCCAAGAAAGAATGTACTGGGTTGGCATACCAAGTATCCTAAATACCTACATCCTAAAAACCTACAAGGTTTTTAAAAGAAGTAAGCAACAGAGCCCAATATCTTTCTATATAATCAGAGCAAGAACCTATATTTTACAAGTTTGGTTATGGCAAGTGCTATATTCAATTTGCAATAATAGGACTTTACTGAAAGAGCATATAATATGCTAAATATGGAACAGCTAAAGTAATGGTTGCTTGCATATAATAGTCCACTCTGGGGTCCAGAATATAGATGTAAGTACAACACTGAATATTCTTCAGTAGTGCTTAAAATATAACAGTGTAGTTTCCACCAAGCAAGGGAGTCTGACAAAGGCTTATATTAAAAAGTAAAAAACAAAGTGAAGTTTTTCTTAAGCAATTGGCAGAGTTATAGCCCAGCCAACCTGACACCCAGCTGGAAAAGAAGAGATATATACCAAACAAGTTGTTGAATGTTTGGCCACTGTTGGTGGAGATAACCATCAAAGACAAAAATTCTCCAGGCTTCTTTTCCCTTTCAAACTGTATGATGCTGAGATGGAACAAATCATAAGGTCGTGAAACAAATTTTTTTACCATAAAAATGTGCAAAGTAAAACCAATCAATTTCAGGAAAGAAGACCTTAGTAAACTCAGAGAATTGTTGGACTGCATATCCTGAAAGGTTAGTCTGAGTAGAAAAGATATTTTAAAAATCTGGCTGTTCTTTAAAAAAGGACTTAAAAGGCTCAAGTGCAAGCTATTCCCCTGAAGAGGAAAGACAGAAAATATTGTAAGGGACCTACTTATCTAAATGAAGAACATTCATAGATTTAAAATGAAATGAGCAGAAAGGAAGTGCAAACTAGGCCAGACTAATGAGAATGAACATGAAAGTGTAGCATGAACATATAGGGACAAAATAAGAACCATAGGGAGAGAAAATAAGAAAAAGGAGCAGTAATTAGCAAAGGACAAAAAGAATGTCAAGTAAAAGACAAAAGAAAAAACAAAGGAAAAGGTCACACTGCTGCTGCTAGAAAGCTTTACTGCTCTTCTGCACCAATTTTCAAATCATAACTCTACTACAACTAGGAGCTATAATAACCACTAGTGGCAGACATAAGAATATAAGGAGGTGAGTGACAAGTTATATGGATTTGTCATGAATGGATTGTGTCAACCAGAACATAATTTCTCTCTAGTAGAGATCAGCAGGCATTGTGAATAGAAAAGAAAAAGTAGATTACATATATCCTGACCTGAGCAAGGCTTTGACAGACATTCTCATAAGCAGCCTTGGGAGACATAATCTAGATGAAAATAATATGGACTAGAGACAATATTAATGTTTTGATGTCAGAATGAAGGCTGTGTCAAGTAGGGCTTTCCAGAGTTCTGTCCTAGGTCTAACATTATTCAGTATTTTCATATGCTTCTTAAATTTGCTGTTCAGTGGGGACAAATAAAGAATACTAAAATCATGCAAAGATACACTGCTGCAGAAACACAAGTCACGGTTCTGATACAAAAAAAGAATCAATATTATCCTATGCTATGAGTTGAACATAGAATTGCAAAGTCATACTGTTGTGCAAGGAAAAAAATCATACTTACATTAATAAAATGGGATATAAAACCCATTAAACAGCCTGATCCTCTACTAGGTAACAGTAACACATCATTTGAAGTGGTGTACAATTTTGGTCATTGTATTTCTAGAGAGACAGGACGTAACATAATAGTTTTCAGACAGAAAACAGGATTCAGTAAACAAGGAAGCTATCCTTTCTCTGTGTCCGTATAAAATAGCACAAAAAATAAAGCAGTGTGGAAGACTGCATGGAAGCAGCATAGAGACATTTTCCCAGTGACAAAAATTGAAGCTGAATTTAACTGAAGCCAGCTACAGCTGCAACACAAAGTGAGTTATCTTCATTGCTAGAGGTCATGTAAATCTGGGTTACCATGTGTGCCTTTAAGTGTCTGTTTATATATACACTACATACATACATACTACATACAAGGATAAAGATCTTTGATTCATTGCTGGTTAAAAATTAAAAGAAAACATACAAATTATCTTAAGTAATTTAAAAAGTACTTGTTTATTGTCATGAATCTCATACAATCTTTTTTAATTTGCTTGGATATGGACCATGTTCATTCAGAAGTAAAAGTTTAGCTTATATAATGAAAGAGTTTGTCAAAATCATGGACATTTGGATTATATAGCACCGGAGATTTTTAAATGTATTTTCAACAAAACCGGTAACTAAATACATGTAGATATATTTCTGTTTTTTCATAAATGAGCTGCTTTCCTGAGGTCCTCATTAATACATGTGATTATCCAAATTATAATGTAAAATATTACATTTATTCAAAAAGTCGAGTGAGCAATATGTACGGACAACATATACTACAAGAGCACTGACAAATAAAAACAGAAAGTTAAGTGAATAAAAATGGTGAAGTTATCAACACATTTTAAAGCACACTAAACTAATTTGCAAGAAAAAATTTGTTGACTTTTATGTCAACCAGAAGACATAAAAATTAGCGAAAAGACAGGGAGAAATATGGATACATTGACAAAAGCTGAGCCACAAATGAAATTGCCACCGAGGGCAGAATTCTGAAAATTAACATCAAACACATTGGTCAGAATCCTGTAATCTTAAAAATATAGTCAAATATTGCAGAGATGTATTGCTAACATATAGAGACAGGAAATTCTGCAGATTTTGTATGATGGCATTTTAACCTCTTTGATTATCTTTACAAAAAATTATCAGGCAATATTAATTCTAAATATGTCATAGAAAAAGAAGCTTCATGAATATTCATGGCATGCAATTTGTATTAGGGCAAATGTCCAAAACAGAATTGTTCTTTTTTGCCATTTTAAATGCCCTTTAAGCTTGAAAAACATCCAGTCATAGCATAAAAACAGTCTTGTGTCTTAGCATTAGCAACAAATTTGGGATGCAGAATATGCAAAATGGTTTTTGAAAATTGTTCCCAAGTACTCTGTATGCTGAAAGAGATTTGTATTTCTGTAGTTATTCCAGTTACCACTGAATAATTTAGAGTCCTGAAATTGTCCATGAAAACAACTGGACTCAAACACACAGCCATTTTTGCAAATACGTTTATCTTAGATTTTAGCACTGCTCTTTTTCTTATTGTTATCCTTTGGAGGTTATACCCACTGCAGCTGAAAACGGTGAAAAAGAACAAGATAGCACATCCTGGTGTCAGTTACAGATGAGGATAATTTGAATATGGTTGATCTAAATTCCGTCAAAATCTGATTTTGACAAAGTAAATAAAGATAAAAGAAAAGCATAACAAATGCAAAAGCATTTAGTAGATACGTGTTTCAATTTCTGAGATCCTTCATAATATATAAATTGCATTTGATTAAGCACAATTAATATGTTCTTTTAAAAATTATATTTGAAAGAAACAACATACTTAAGTCTAGCTGAAGTCCAAGTGTTCCTGTAAGGAAAGACAAAAAACGAACAAATAACACAAAAGAGAGGATTCTGAGAAGTGACAAACCTTACATACCCAAAGTCACACTAAATGCCAGAACAACAAAAGCATTTTTTGTGATTGATATGCCTTTAAGAGCAGTATATCCTTCCCAAAGCACTGTCAGTCCTGACACTGGCTAAGTTCACAAGCTAAAAAACAACCTATGAATGATGCAGAAAACAAATTAAAGAAATAAAAATTATAAAACACCAATACATCAACTTTATCAACAATTAGGATGATCAATAATTGACATTGCTAGATTAAAACATAATAAAATATTGCTGCAAAACCAACACACAATATAAAAACTATAAACATAATACAAATTAGAAAAAAATGACAACTTAATTAGCCATATAAATTTGAGATTTTTTTCTGTCTTGTTTCTAAGCAGCAAGCCCAGGATTTCTGTTACTTTTTTTTATTTAGTTTTGTTTTTCATGAAGGATGACATAATAAGAGAATTCAGAATTGTTTGATCTCAGAAACAACTTTAGAAAATTACGTCAATATACATTCTTTTCCAAATATTTATACCATTGCAATATGAACAAAATCCATTACATAATAGGAACCTACTCAAGTGGCAATTGATTTAACAAGGAAAAAAGATAGTTCTCTGAAAGATTTTTTTTTCATTTGCTAGAACTTCAAATTTTATTGCCTTTCATGGTCAATATACAGAACTAAAGTTCTCTTTTAGAATGTTAAATTAATCTTTAATTACTACTGTGTAGAAAATAGTGAAAATATATGGGATTCTCCTTATTTAAGAATTAATCATTTCTCAGAAGACTTATATGATTCATATAATATTTGGATGAGTTATTACTCACAAATTCCTTTATATATTAATTGAACATATGACTGTCATAAAGCATATACACAAAATGGGTGGTACACTCAGCCACCCACCAAATGCTAACATTATGTGTTTTGCATATGAGACATATAGTGAGAAATAGTATGGTTTTATATATCCTTGTACATATGGCTATGCCAATATTTATCCCACAGATATGTACCTTGATTTTTGCTGATCTAAGCATAGCAACCAGGACTAAAGAAAATATCCAAAAGCATTTCATAAAATTGTAGAAATGTCGAGTTTGGAAGAGGCCTTAAGATCATCCAGTCCAATCCAGTGTCACCACTGTAACCGCAAAACTGCTAAATCATAACTCATCACCAGATCCAGACACCTCTTGAACAGCTCCAGAGATGGTGACTCCATCATTTCCTGGGAAAGCTGTTCCAGTACCTGAATACCCCAACAGAGATTTTTTTTTTCTAATATCTAATCTGAATCTTCCCTGTCTCAGGTTAAAGGCAATTCCTTCTGATCTTCTCACTGCATCTGTGTAGAAGAGACCGACTCCCACTCGGCGACAACCTCCTTTCAGGTAGTTCTAGAAGAGTGATGAGGTCTTTCTCCCCTGAGTCTCATTTTCTCAAGATTAAACTCAGCTCCCTCAGCCACTACTCATCAGACACATTATCTACTCCTTTCATGAGCCTCATTGCCCTAAACTGGACACACCAGCACCTCAGTGTCTTTTTTAAAGCGAGGGGCTCAGACCCCAAGCCTGTAGCACTGCATGGGGTTTGCTGTGATCCAAGTGCAGGAGCCTTCACCTTAATGACCCTCCTGCAGTTGTCTTCAGCCCATTGACTGAGTTTGTCCAGGTTTTTCTGCAGACCCTTCCCACACTCAAAAAGATCAACACTCCCTCCAAGCTCAGTATCATTCCAAATTTGCTGAGGGTGCACTCAAGTCCCATGTCCAGATCATCAGTAAAGATATTGAGCAGGACTGGGCCCAAAATTAAGCCCTGGGGATTGCTGGTAACGACTGGGCACCAGCTGGATTTTGCTCCATTCACCACAATTCCCTGGGCCCCACCATTCAGCCAGGTTTTACCCATAGAAGAGTCCTCTTATCCACGCCACAAGCAGTGAGTTTCACCAGGAGAATGCTTTAGGGGACTGTGTCAAATGCTTTTCTGAAGTCCAGATAGAAAACATCCACAGTCCTCCCCTCATCCACCAAGCAGTTCACCTTGTTGTACAAGGAGATCAGGTTGGTAAAGAAGGATCTACCTTTCATAAATCCATCTTGGTTGAGCTTGATGTCCTGATTGTCCTGCATGTACTGTGTAATGGCACTCATGATGATCTGCTCCATACCCTTGCCTGGAACTAAAGTCAGTCTGACAGGACTGTAGTTCTTGGGATCATCCTTCCAATCCTTCCTGTAGATAGGTGTTATAGTTGCCAATTTCCAGTCTTCTGGAACTTCTCCAGTTAATGAGGACTGCTGATAGATGACATAAATTGTACTTTCAAGGCCTCATAGGCTGGAAACTGAAAGTAATTGCAGCAAAAAAATAAAGGGATATCCTATTGCTTTGTAGTTAAACTTTGAAGTCCAGATACAAAAATATTATTTTTACTTTTTTGCCAATGAGAAAGCTATCTGTTAGGTCTTTCAGAAAGTCCATAATTTTTACAATGGGCTTCTTAAACAATTGTTTTAAATAGAAAGCTTTTAATTGCCTGAATTAAGGCAATTTAATTCCCTGAAGATGGGAAATTGATTTATAATCACAAACTTTAATAAGTGTCTTTATGTTACCCTATAATGTGTACTCCTCTCTGTAAAGGTATCAAGTTTGAATTTCATCAATCAGAAATACTTTGAGAAGTGTATTTTAAAATCTATTAAAAATTAATCTTAATTCCTCTTCATGTGTCCAGGTCCCAGCAGCAAGAGGAGGCCTTTCAGGTTTCTGCAAAACTTGGAAGTTCTTTATTGCTGTAGCTGAAGTCCAGGTGGGATAGCAAATAATTTAACTAAAAAACATGCAATTTCTTTCTACATTTTCCTTCAGGCTTGTTTTTAATACTATTCGTTGTAGTAAGGGGACACTGATCCACTGTTATGACAGATGCAAACTTAAGTCCAGCAAGATTTTCAGTGCATATATTAGAATCCTGCCAAATTCAGGCAAGTACACAGGCAGATATTCACTAACTTGAGACTTCATTTCCATGTTAATTTCACTGCAGCTTTCAACAGACCGGGTGTAATGCTACTGCAGATCATACACTATTTTGAAACTGATGTCTGCACAGGCTTTACACAGCATATTTATAGTTGCAGTGAGACAATTTAAACTAAGTTTCTTTCATTTGTATAACATAGATGGAAAGAAAAAATAAAGAAAATACTAACTTTATTACTCCATATTATTTGGTTTAGCTAAAGAAGCAATATTGCCACTACATCAGTAATTCTTATACTCTTTATAACCTTGGCTGCCATCATTGCTGCTAAAGGACACAGATAAAAAAACAATACACTAGCTGTATAAAATTCAAACAGATGCAAGAATAGCAATGCTTCAGTAATGTCTCCAATCACAAACATTAGGAACTAATGAGCAATAATGGCAATAGACTGCAAAAGCTTACTGTATTGTGTTTCCTTGTAGTAGACTATTATGCCATACACATAAAGCAATGTAGTATGACATGAAAGCTAGAATATGAAACATTGATTTTTTTCAGCCTTAAGACATCAGCCAAAACTGCATAATCAAGCAGAGATAGTATTTAAAAGACTTAGTTCTACATAATTGTGGTCATCTCAGATAAGTGACTCTGCACTGGGCTTGAATATCCTGATGCTTCAATATACTAAAAAAACTCAGATTCATATTAAGAAATGGAAATACTGTAGAATTCTAATGCCTTTGAAATCTCTACAATCCATGTCAAAGCAATAATTTTAAAGAGATCGTAAGTCAGATTTAGATTTCAAATTAAGTAATGATTAAAAAAAAAGTTTTCTAGTACAGTAAACAAAATTACATATTGTAGGGTAAAGACCAAGGTTCAAGTTATGGCCCTTATCATTGGTACTGCTTCGGTAGTGGCAAGGGGCAACACCTGTCCGAAATCCACAAAAGTGGGAGCTGGCTGTGAACCAATGTGAATAGTTTAGTAGTTCCCTGCTTGACACCCCTTCCTGTTACTCACCTAAGTTGATTTTCTTTTTGAGTGAGTGCTAGACAGCAGCTTGAAAGTATTCATTCCACATTAAAATCCATTTTATAGGATTTCTCAGAATGTGGGGTTTGTTTCTTAATATTTTAGAGCTCACAGCAGCACTGTTGGAGGGAGCCCTGTGCATAGTGTTGAGATAGAGATTTTTCAAGCTCAGAAAACAGTGGAGAAAAGAACCAGTCAAAGAAAAAATAGATGATACCCCAACATAGCTGTTAAGCAGTCATACGGCTTCTCCATGGCACAAAAAGGAAGGCGGCAAGACTAGATTTTTCCTACCAGAGCTGAAAGAAGTTGGTCTCCTGGAAAAACTGGTAACCCAATAAGGAATAACTTGGAACCTCTGTACTGGTTCCCCACAGCCTTTGGAGTGAGCTGGATCAAGTTTCCTTCTTGAGATTGAGACACCTCTTATGAAGAATCTTGCTGTGAGTGTGAACACATTTGAAAAGCAACAGGCATAATTTCTGTGTGGAAAGTGAGTCTGAACTTGCAGGATATTAATTTTTAGTAGTTGCCCAGGTGTTGTTTTTTACCCAGTTTCATGTTACCTGCAAATAAACTTTTTAATTTTCATCCTGAGTGGGAAACCTTTTGGGGCATGACTCAGCCTATTTCAGGCAGGCAGTTTAGCATGAGATAAACTGCCTCCTCAAGGTGTCTATTGCTCTTTATTGACAGTAATGGGAGTCCCAGGGGTAATAACTGTAGATGAGATATACTCTCACTGTAGTTTAGTTAAATTAATCCTACCTGAAATGCACCCACACCTTTTTCATCATGAATATAACTCAGTTTAATGTCCATACCCAAGGACAATAACAGCCAATGTTCATTTAATTCTCATACTGTATTTAGTATGCCACTCATTCAATAGGGGCCTTTTTTTTTGTTTGCTACAGTAGATAAGTGAAACTACAGGTCCTTAATTTAATTATGCCATCTCCAAGGGCACTTGGCCCTTTCATCCAAGGCAGTTCAAAACACTTCATGGCTCAGTTATCTGGAAGGAAAGACCAAACATAAAGCAATCTCTGTAGCAGAGAGGTTAAATGTCTCTGTTTATTCTAAGTAAAATCTTACCTATGAAAGATCTCTCAAAGACAAATCTCACTGAACAGCAGCATGGAATTCCATTACTGTCATGAGCTGATCCTTTTTCACCTACTTGCTACTCACTGTTGCTCCTCCTGCAGCTGGCAAGATATGCAGAGGGTGAGATATTGCTGCTCAGCTCAGCAGAATTTACAATTTATCATCCATTCTATCATCCATTTTTCTGCTCCTTGACAGGTGACAGAGATGTGCAACCTAGTAAAGGGAATTTAAACTCTATTTTCCATATGTTTCTCATTTGCACTTCACTGATGGAATTCCAAATCAACTTGATGGTTGTCGTTATCATTTGAAGCATTCTTAATTAAAAGTATAAAGCGTAATTTAATTCATACTATGTTTTAATTGTTGGGAGTGAATGTTCTTTCCAGATGATTACTGCATTGAAAAAACAAACCTCTATGCATAACATTTAAGAATTAAGCATACCAAAATACAAGAATTAGTAACATGTAACTCCTAATATGTGGAAGTGCTTAAGTTCAAGCCAGGCACCTTTTTAGAGTATTTGACTGTTACCTGGGACATCCGCACTGTGCCCCATAAATTCCAGCAAGTCCTGCAGATGAAAATCTGTGAAGGGCATATTCCTTTGCCTCTGATATGGCCAGATAAAAGCCCAAGTCATTCTGAAGCCATATGTGTCCTCCAGTAAATTTGATACTATCTCATTACTACATAAAGGACACAATCTGTCACCTGATGGGGCAGGGTCTCAGAACTTGTTTGGGCTTGTCTTGGCATATATTTTATCTTGGTTTAGCTTTCAAAAGACACATGTAGCCACATACAAATTGTGTTTCAGTTTGAGTACAAATTAGGCAACTATAAACCTTTGAGATCCTCCCTGTGTTTTAGACTACATATTCAGAATGTAAGCACTGTAGAAAACTTGGCCATTTGCCTTTGACTCACATCCCCTGCCATGAAAAAAAAAAAAGAAAAAAAAAAAAAAGGCGGGGGTGTTGCATCCCGTGTTTGGGTTCAGATTAGGGGCTCTGATATGTGTTAGTCAGCCGGTTCTGTGTACCCCTGCACACCCCCCATGTTCCCCCCCCGGGGTGGTCCACTCCGGGTCTCTTACCATTGGAGCATCACCATGCCAGGCCTGTAACCACCCCCCTGTCCACTCCGGAGAGTTTGGTGTCTGTTACCCCGCTCCCGCAACCCCGTTCACCCCGGAGCCCTGTGTCCACCCCTGTTGCATCCCCATTGGTCACCCCGGTCCACATCACTCACCCATAGCCTGACCCCATTGGGCTAGGGGGGCTTCCATCTCCCTCGGCCCGCCCCCTATAAAACCTCATGCTTTCCTTTGTTCAGGGCCATGTTCATCCATGCGGTTCTGGGAGCAAGTTGCGCTTCTCCATCGCAGCTCTATGCAACAATAAAAGCTCTCCAGCTGACCACGCAGACCGAGTGGACAATTCCTTCACCTCTTCGTCTCGCCCCTCGTGCATGGCAGCAGAAGCGGCCAGCCCCACCCCAGTGTGTGGAATGCAGTAGTACCCGGGACTCGCAGCAGCCCCGGTCCCGCCGAGAAGCAGCGCCTCAGCCGGGCTCTCCAGAGCTGCCGAGGACCAGGGGAAAACAAAGCTAAGCCATGGGGGGGGGGGAAGCTATAAGCTTCTGTACATGCAAATGCATCAAACTTAACATTAATGTTATACTATAAATCTTCCTGTTATTTATAAATTCACAAATGCCTCTATAGCGTGGGATGGGAGACATATTTCCACACTGAGTCTGTACCCAAGTTGCAATTTATGGTCTGGATGGGTAGACAAGTAGGTTGTTAAAAGACTGGATTACCAGATTGAAGGTTCAGATGATCTTCATTAAAAGATCTACATGACCTTATGACTGGTATCAAGGAAAGTACTGCAAGGAGCTGCCCTGGAACCCATCATATTTTTCATCTTCTTCAATACATCCTTCCTTAAAGTAGGATGAACTTAAAGGGAGCTTATAAAAAGGATGCAGAGTGAATTTTTATATGGGTAGCTATTTATAGAACAAGGGAGAAGAGTTTTAAACTAAAAGAGAGAAGATTTATATTAACTGTTAGGAGGAAATTCTTTACTCAGAGGATGTCAAGGTACTAGAACAGGTTGCTCAGAGTAGCTGTTAATACCCTGTTCCTGGAAGTATAGTCCCTGGAAAGGACCTTAAAGGTCATCTAGTTCCAAACCCCCTGCCACGAGCAAGGACGCCACTCACTAGACCAGGTTGCTCACAGCCCAATTCAACCTGACCTTAAACACTTCCAAGGATGGGGTATAAACAGTTTCTCTGGGAAACCTGTTCCAGTGCCTCACCATCCTCAAAATAAAATATTTCTTCCTAATATCACATCTACCCTCTTTCAGTTTGAAGCCATTCCTCCTGTCGTTACATGTCCTTGTAGAAAGTTCCTCTCCAGCTTTCCTGCAGCACTCTTTAGGTAGTGGAAGGTTGCTTAAGGTCTCCCCAGACTTTTCTTCAGGCTGAACAACCCCAACTCTCCTAATAACAGAGGTGCTCCAGCCTCATGATCACCTTTTTCGTTCCTTCTTTAAACTCATTCCAGTGTGTCCATATTCTTCTTCTGTTGAGGATCCAAGAGTTGGGCAAAACAGTCAAGATGGGGGCTCATGAGAGTGGAGTAGACCTTCTGGCTACATTGCTTTTGATGAAGTTCAGAATACAGTTGGCTTTCTGTGCTGTGAGCACACACTGCTGGCTCATGTTGACCTCCTCATTCAACAAAACCCCCATATCCTTCTCCTCAGGGATGCTCTTAATCCAGTCTTCTCCTAGCCTCTATCTGTGCTTGGCAATGTCCCAAGATAGGTTCAGGACCTTACACAGACTATCATAGATAGCTGAGTCTGATAGGTATTTTATTTCTAGGGTTTTTTTAATATTTCTTAAAACTTCCCAGAATTGATGTTTCTGCCATTTTTAGCACTATTCCCAGTCTTCTACTGCTCTATGATACATTTTTCTTCAGTGATAGATTACCAAAAGTAAGAGTTAATCTAAACCTGTCACTTGAAACCCCCTTTTTTCATATCAGAAAATGCATCATATCAGAAAGGGTCGTTCTTCATTCACCTTCCAATACCCTTTAGAATATTGCATGCAAAGGGAAGTTTAGACAAAATCATAAGTACCTTATGTAATCATAATATTTTCATCTTAATTTAAGAAGTCTAATAAAGAGAATATTTTTCCATGCCATGAATCACACTTGATTATGTTGATTGCACAGTTGCTGTATTAGCATTATTGTTCCGACAGAGAATATTGAACGTTTGTAACATGAAATTAACTATTCAATTGCATCAACAAAAAAAGTTATTTGATGATTGCAGAGCATAGAGACCACATTGAAATTCCCACTCTTTAAATCTAACCATGATGAAGAAAAGATTTCACACCTTCATTGTATACAAAAAAGCATAGTATGTCCCTTTTAAATAATGCCTATCTGGTTGTGGGCTTTCATGCAGATAATGAAAAATTAGTTTTTTCAACTATTGCATTTAAAATTAATTAGAAACTTTGGGAGGGCCAAATATTTCTGAGTAAATAATAGGGTTCTTACAGTATGTTCTTTCTCACTGTCATGGTTTAAGAATGGTATTCTTCAGTTTAGTGCTCCCACTGAAATCACATGCAACTTGCTCACTCCTCCCTCCCACTTCCCCCTCCCCCTGCCTCTCCAGACTGGAGAGAAGAATTGAAGGTAAAGATCACAGGTTGAGATAAGAACAATTTACTGGAAACAGCAATGAGATAAGAAAATGAAGAATAACAAGAGTAACAGCACCAATACTAATGACAGCAGATAGAAGAAAGTAGCAAATTATCAACATGGAAGCAACAATGACCTATGGCTCCTTCTGCCATTCTACGCCAATTTGGAAGGGACCCCTTCTCCCTGGAGGAGATTCCCTTTTCCTTGCAACAGGCCATGATGGCAGGTGCTGCGGAATACTTCTGGGTCCTAACCTGCCCTTCCCTGGTGTGTTGGTTTTGCATGGCCTGGTTTTTGGTAGTGAGAGTGCCACAGATGTGGCTTCTATGAGAAGCTGCTGGAATCTTCCACCGTGTCCAGCAGAACCAATCCCTGATGGCTCTGAGGATGGACATGCTGCTGGCCAAAGATGTGCCAGAGAGGTTGGTAATGCCTCTGGGATAACATAGTTAAGAAAATCAAAACAAAGGGTGCACAGTTTTTATTCTAGTCAGAAAAGAGGAGGAGGTGTGAACATGTGAGGGAAACAACATGGAGACAACCAAGGTCAGTGGAGAAGGAGGGGGAGGAGGTGCTTCAGGCACCAGAGCTGAGATTCCTGTGCAGCCCGTGGTGCAGCCCATGGTGAAGCAGCTGTGCCCCTGCAGCCCATGGGGATCCACAGAGGATGCAGAGATCCACTTGCAGGCTGTGGGGGAGATGCCCATACCGGAGCAGGTGGATGCCTGGAGGAGGCTGTGGTTCTGTGGGAGACCCGAATGGAGAGAGAGAGCCCTTGCTTCCAGGCTGGAGCAGCCTGTCCTTGGAGGACTGCACTCCAGGGAACAGTGACCCATGCCACAGCAGTTTTGGGAGGACTGTTTGCCTGTGGGGGGAATTCATATTGCAGAAGATACAGTAGGACTGCTGCTCATGAGAATGGACCCATGCTGGAGAAATTCATGGAGAACTGTCTCCCATGGGAGGGACCCCATGGTCTCACAGGGAAACAATTTCTCTCCCAGAGCAGCAGAAGAAAGCTTAAGTGACAAAATAACCAAAACCCCTATGCCCTCTTGTCCCATTTTTGAGATCACCCCAGAACATCTGTCTCCCTGCATTGTTGGTGGGAAGGAGAGAGGGGCTGGCAGAAAAAAAGGTGTTTTTAAGGGCTTATTTTACTTCTCGTTATCCTCTTCTGATTCTATTAGTAATAAATTCACTTCGCAACTTTTAGTTGAGCGTGTTTTGCCCTTGAAGCGTGTTCTCCTGGTCCTTATCTCAACTTATGAACCCTTCCTTAGGTTTTTTTTTCTCTCCTCTACCCAGCTGTGGCAGGGGAGGGTGAGTGAACAGCTTTTGTGCGTGCCTGGCATTAGGCCCGTAGCAAGCCATGACACCTGGTTACTGCAAAAATTAACCCTGTCCTGGCCAGAACCAGGACACTCACTAGTTATTTCAATAGTAATTTACATTCCATTCACTTTGTCTACATAATTATCTTATTCATATAAATATATCTGAGAAAAAATCCTGCAAGCAAGCTATAAAGTAAATAGCAAGCAAATTTAATGCTTATATAAGGTAAAGAAAATATAATCTCACCAGCTCAGTAAATCTTCTGTGAATAGCCAAACAACAGAATTAATTAAACCCATCACAACTAGTGTCCTATATCTGAAAACAAAAGATTTATTCTAAAGCTTTTGTGATACCTTGTTGTGGGGAATGGATATAATTTAAATTAATACAGTGCAATTCAAAGGTATAGCTATTATAAGGAGTCATTGCAATGCAGAGTTTACATTGTTTGGGCGTCTTAGCTCCATATCACCATATCTTGTTATATTTTGATGTCTTTATGTAATCATAAAATCACTTTTCCTGAATTTGCATCTTGTTATGATGTTGCCATGCTCAAATAGTGATGCAGTTATTCAATTCTGTTTTTCCAGAGCTTTCTATGTTAGTTTTTTTGAGATGCATACACTGTATTTGTATTCTTGTCAGCAGCTGTGAAGAGAGAATAGACAAGGAACATAAGCAGAATCAAATTAAATCATTTTATGAAAAAAATCTGATTTAATCTTTCCAGTGTTACTCCAGCTCCACTTCGGAGTTTGATTAGCAGTGATGACAATAGCCTTATTCTGAGTTGACCCTTTACTAATTTAAAATGACATTTCTAATATCATACTTTGTGTGGCCACACTATTATTAGACAAAAGCCTGTCTGAACTGAGTCCTCAGATGTAAAACACTACTAGGGATCATTTTCTAAATTGCAGTATAAAAGATGCATTCAGCATCAGAAGGTAAAGAAGCACGAATGCCAGCACTGAAGGCATGTCTAGCAGAAGAGCTTGCTGGCTGACTGATTTAATATGATGTGACACTAAAGTTTGCAGTAGCAAGATGCTGCAGTTTTAAATAAACCTTTTTGTGATTCTCCTTAAGTAGGGTAACACACATTTTTCCCTCACATCCTGCTATTACTCAGGGATGAAAGCAGGATACATGACTCATTGTGTAGTGTAAATTATTTTGGGCTATAGTTTTGATACTGAGGAACATTTTAATATACTCAATAGTTTCAGTCATATTTTGTATTCCCTCCCCTTCTGTGTGTTAGGCATCATATATTTTTGCATATACCTGTTGATAAGGAGGAAGGGAATTGAATATCTGCACATTTAGGTAACAGAAGGTTCTGAGGTTGCATTTACAGTCCATTTCAGGCAAGGAAGACAGGAGACTGGCATGACTGAGTGAGGAACTGTTGGTCAAACTAAAGGGCAAGGAGCATAGGCAGTGGAAACCAGGACAGGTAACCTTGGAAGAGTACAGAGAAATACAATTCTGTAGGGAAGGTATGAGTAAGGCCAATGCAAAACTGGAACTGAACCTGGCAAGGGAAAGCAAAAATAACAGAAAGTACATGTAGGTTAATCAGAAAAAGAAGGTCAAAGGTATATACTCTCTGATAAACAATGCTGGTGAACACGTAAAAACAGATGAGAAGGCTGAGGTACTTATCACGTTTTGCCTCAGTCTTCAATGGAACCCTCTCTTTCCACACATCTCAAGTAGATGACAGCATCATGGGAACTGGGAGAGCAAAGACGCTCACTGTAAGCAAAAATCAGGTTCATGGTCACCTGAGAAACCTGAATGTGCTTAAGTCTGTGGGACCCAAAACTGTGCATCCCAGAGTCCTGAAGGAAGTTGATGATATACTTGCCAACTCTCCATGATATTTGAGAAGTCATGGCAGTCAGGGGAAGTCCTAAGTGACTGGATAAAGGAAAACATAGCACCCATCTTTGAAAAGGGTAGAAAGGAAGAACCTGGGAACTACTGAGCTCTGTGCCTGCAAAGGCCTCTAGCTCCTCCTAGAGTCTATGCTAAGGGACATGGGGGACAAGGAGCTGATTAGAGACAGCCAGCATTGCAAGCCCAGGGCAAGTCCTGCCTGACCAAGCCAGTCAATTTCTATGATGGAGTGACCCCATCAAGTGGTCAAGGGATAGGGCTATAGATGTCATTTATCTGATCTTCTGTAAAGGCCTTGAAACCAAATTTCCTTCCAAATTGGAGCATGATGGATTAGATGGTTAAATTGTTAAATGGATAAGGCATTGGTTGAATTGTCTCATCCGGAGGTTAGTAGTGAATGGCTCAATCTCCCAATAGGCATCAGTGGTGTCAGACAAACGGTATCTCTCAGGGGTCCTGCTCCATCCTTGAAGATGAGAGTTATTTAATATCTTCATTAATGACATAGATAAAGGGATCAAGTGTACCTTCAGCAAATTTGCAGATGTCACCAAGTTGAGTGCTGTAGTCAACACATCCGAAGTACAGGATGCCATCCAGAGGGAGCTGGACACCATGGAGAGGGACCTGGACAAGCTAGAGTAGTATGCGCATAGAAATCTCATGAGTTTAACAAAACCAAGTGCAAGGTGCTCCACCTGGGCTGGGGCAACGCCAGGTATCAATTCAGGCTGGAGGATGAACAGATCGAGAGCAGCCCTGCAAAGAAGAACTTATGTGTGCTGGTGGATGAGAGGCTGGGCAGGAGCTGGCACTGTGTGTAGGGGATTCTGCCCCTCTGCTCTGGTGAGACGCTACCTGGATAGCTGCATCCAGCTCTGGGGTTCCACCTGCACTCCCCAACTCAGGAACAACATTGACCTGTTGGAGTGAGTCCTGAGGAGGCCACCAAGTTATCAGAGGGATGGAGCACCTCTCCTCTGAGGAAAGGCTTTAAGAACTGGGATTATTCAGCCTGGAAAAGTGACTTTGGGGTGACCTAATTGCAGCCTTCCAGTACCTGAAGGGAACTTGCAGGAAAGATGGGGAAAGCCTATTTACAAGAGCATGTAGTGAAAGGACAAGGGGAATGCTTCAAACTGAAAGTCAGTAGATTAGATTAGATTAGATTAGATTAGATTAGATTAGATTAGATTAGATTAGATTAGATTAGCATGCTGCCCAGGGAAGTTGTGGAGGCCCCATCCCTGGAGGTGTTTAACCTGAGGTTGGGTGGGACTCTGATTGGAAGGTGTCGCTGCTCAGAGCAGGGAGGCTGGAACTAAATGATCTTCAAGGTCCGCTTTCAACCCAAACCACTCTGTGACTCATTTCCAACAAAGCAGCAGTCCCAAGACTGTTAAGGAGGTACAAGTCTATCTGACTGTACCTTGAATGACTGGCCGTACTCAAATACAAGACAAAAATAACCAAGCTGATGAAGGTCTCTTGTTTTTCATGTATATCATTGGTCTGAGTACGGTCTTTCTCAGAGTTATCTCTGAAGAAGGCAGGGGCAGAGGGAAAGTGTTTTAAAATTTAGTTTTCATTTCTTGTTATTCAAGTGATAATGAGAAGGGAGGTGATCCTCCTCCTGAGGCTACATCGGAAGTATTGTGTTCAGTTCTGCTCTCCACAACTGAAGAAATACAAGAGTCCAGCAGGGGACTACAAAGATGATTAGGGGTCTGGAAAATATGTGTTATGAGCTAGGCCTGTTTAGTTTACAGAAAACTGAGAGAGGATCTCATCAATACACACAAATGCCTCAAAGCTGGGTGTCAAGAGGAAGGTGTCAGATTGTTTTCAGTGGTGACCAGTGACAGAATGAGGAGCAAGGACTATAAACTCAAACACAAGGGGTTTCATCTCAGCATGAGGAAGAACTTCTCTACACTGAGGATGGCAGAGCACTGTAATAAGCTGCTCAGGGAGGTTGTGGAATCTCCCTCTCCAGAGACATTCAAAATCCACCTGGACGTCTTCCTGTGTAACCTGCTCTAGGTGCCCTGACTGGAGGTCTGCCCAATGGTGCAATAACCTTGGCTTCCCTGCATCAAAAGGTTTGTAAGATTTTGTAACTTTCTATCACCTTTTCCATCACTGTACCAATAAATAATTATCTGTCTTGAAAGTGGGTCTTTCTAGTTGGTATTTGAAAGGGACTAGAACCTACTGATTCCACCATGAAATTAGATAAATCCCTTTTACTTACTATCCCCCTTTTACCTTTTGAGTGCTTCTTTTTCTGAAATGTAAGTGAAAGATGGGGTGTAAAAGCAAAGCCATTTGATTTACCAAACTAATACATTTATAATTAATAATGAGAAAAGTACAAGCATTTTGAATGCTTGATTTATATACCTATAGAATCAGATATAAAATCCAAATATTTAACAAAATATTTTTGAAAATGGGCTGTCAATGACACTTCATGTGTTACTTTTATAAATTATTTATATTAAAAATTATTTTTCTTAAATGTCTTTGTTTACCATCTTAATTTTGATTAAAATATGGTTTGATTTTTTAAATTTTTTTTCAGAATAATTGCACTCAAATTTGAAGATACAGTTTAGATTGACTTAAGTCTGTTCTTTGCAGTTGCAATAGCTTCACATTAAGATGCTATTTCTGAGAAAAGTGGTAACATCTAAAACATCTGCAATATTATTTTGTCAAATAGTCAGGGAGGTCTTTATGGCCATCAAGTGAGAATGGAACTTGCAGTTAGACTTGTGTGTCAGACTAGCTCCATTTACTGCAAAACATTCTTTTTTAAACATCATCAGAAACAATGACAAAAGTTGTCCAGGGTTGTTTTATTGCAATATATATGTTTTACAGTGTTTCTTATAAGGGATATTATTTCTACAATGCATTGAACATACTTTTGAGTGAGAAACATTGCTAACAAAGATGCCAACTCTAAAGGAAAATATTGATTACATGAAGACTCTTCTGTCTCCAGGCTGCCTTAGCTCAATAGTACTTCAGAAGAACCAGAGTCTCTTTTTAGTGTAAATGTTGCTTCAAACTGGGGAACATATCTAATATGAAAAGTGCTAGTTACCTTTATGCACTGAAGGACCTGAGGAGGCTGTTTTTTTTATCTTATCTGGCATAGCTGCACCCTTCACTGTCATCAGACTTCCTGTCTGTTGATAAGAGGATATTTAGTTGATAAATCTTAGATTTTATTTTTAAAGAGCATTTTCCACCTCTTTAAAGTTGTTTCCACCTTCCTGCTTCAGTGAAGATATCAAAAATATAGTCACACTTTCAAACAGAAGAAAGTAAGATAGCAGTTAACTCTAAAAAGTTTCTCAAACAGGATTTCCCTTTTCAGATAAGCTATTTTGCCCCACTATACATCTACTGCGTGAAACCATATGTCAATTTTTCTTGCCTCAAACTCAGAAGTTACACCCACAGCTGCCACCAAGGAACACATGCACAAACACAGCAATGAAATTATTGCAGAAAACATTATATGCCCTAGAATTCTCTAAGGACGTTTTGTTTGCTGTTGATGTATGACAAATGAGATTGTCTTATAAAACACAGTGGCTGAGGAGCTGAGACCTGGCAGTTGTCAAGTATGTCATGCCAGGGAGCAGATGTGTGAGTTGTGACTCTGACTTGTGTCTTGTCAGACTACCCTGAGCACCTTCATGAGACTCTGAGATCCTGAATTTGCTTTCTCTAGGCAAAATACCACTGAAACCAAGTCAGGGGGCTCTTCATTCAGTATGAAAAAAATCAACAGCCCACATATCAATAATCTCATGTATTTTAAGTGACTCAAAACTCAGTATCAGTTTTAAAGGGGGAAAATATTATAAATTAAAGAAATTATTATGGTCTCTAGCTATCTTTTTAGCTTAAACATCTGACTATCATTTCAGGAATCAATGAGAAAGAGCTTTTTTCTTAATGCTCTGAAGTGTTGCTGCCTAACCCTGAAGACAAAACTTAGAAAATCTTTTTCATCAGTAAAGTGTCCTAGACTGTACCAGGAATACACTGAAATAGGTCAACCTAGTCTAGAGTAAGTCTAAAATCATGTTTTTAATATCATGTATGCCTAAACCACAAGGATGGAAGAGAAAATGTAATGTTGTGGCAGGCCATTCTTTCCTCCACAGGAATTCATTATATATCCTGTCCATTTGATCTTAGAAAACCCTTCTGCAGTTCTTCATCTGTTCTGAAGAAGGTGCTTTTGAAGAGAATGACTTAAAATAATTAAAATAACCTTTGAGAAGATTCACAAAGTAATTTAATTTTATGCTCCCCTTTAAAAGAGATTCTTATAGACTACTATTCATTTTTCAGGGATATTTGTCTAATCCATTGCTGAAGTTTGGTGCTTCCAGAATTTCTGGGCAGGATGTTTCAGTGCTTCACTATCACTTTTACTTGGACCTTTCTATTTGGATATTTTTTTTTCCTAAAATAGAACATACATTTTCATTGTTGGAATAAATCCTTTAACTCCTTTTTTTTCCCCAATTGCATACTAGGTTGTTTTCTTCTTCTTACAGCATACTTATACATATCTTACAGCATAATTACCTTTTACATACTTACAGGTTTACTACCACATGTCCATCAATCATCATTCTCTTTCCTCAAATAATAAACCCTAGATGTTTCAATCTCTGCTTACGTATCCGGCTTTGTAGTGTTCCAGTTATTCTCATTTCTCTTCTGTAGATACTTTTGTAGTTCATACTCAAACTGGCCACAGCATTCCATTTTTTGCCCGCACCGTTTTAAGTGGAAATTAATAGCAACTGGCAGCAAAAGCAGTAGGGAAGAATCCTATTCCAGAGAATCCAAGCTTTTTTTGCTGTTTATTGGGATATATAACTAAGCTGTGTAGCCCCCTGTGACATAATAGTATGAATTTCATGCCATATTAAAGTGTTGATTTCACTATCCTAAAAACATCTAGATTTGAAAGTCTCATAAGGCATTGGGAAATGCAAAACTAACAGCCCACTGGATAATGTTACGCTCTATATTTAACAAGATAAGCCACGTTTTATTTCCCCAAGTAGAGCAGAACTTCACATTAATGTGAGGATAATGCATTCATTTAACTGTGATAGTCTCAGAAGTTTTCAAATTTGAGGGGTTTTTTTTAGAAAATAAATTTCCAAAGAAAAATAAAAACAGAATTTCAGACAAAAGATTTGTCTCTTAGAGTGCACCAGTAATTAATTCAGTTCTACCAGAAGTACTATAACAAAGAAAATCAATAAAGCCCTTCCAGAAATACAGACTATGAGTTTGAAATTTCTCTGTTTTTATTTTGTTATTCCTGATAGACACTCTATTTTTATGATCCATAATGAATATTAAATTAAAATATCTGGTCTATAAATTCACAATAGTGAGACTTCTGGCTTTCATAATTTATTGTAAAAGCATTTTTAACTGTACTATGGCTGAGTTGAATTCTTTACATGCTGTGTGCAGTTATTCTGTGGAACAGATGCTCAGACAATAATTTCTTACTTAGAAAAGTCATTGTTGCTTTAGATACACTGAGACTGTTCCTCATTGTCTTACATGTTGCAGAAGGGAAGCAAGCATTTATTACCTGTCAGAGCAATGGGAAATGACCCTTAACATTCTATCTGGGCAGAATAAGTTATTTTCAAAAAGCTTTCACTTCATAAAACATGTTTGCCATAACCAAAAAGGCCTTTGGGTCAGACTGCAACAAAATAAGAATGATAAAACGTTGATTATAAAGAAAATACAGAAGTTTACCTTAATAAAGCAAAAGCCTTCTTTTATCTGCAGCAGAGAAGTTAGAGGAAAATAAAAAGTGTTTGTGTACTGTGGTACTTATTTGTGATTCCATCCTCAGGCAACCTCAACTCAGCCTCTGGTGACTGATAATGGCTGAGTCTGCAGTTGCCTAGGAAGTTGAATATAAATTGCCTGGATTGTACTAGTTGTTAGCTGATATCCCAACAAATGTGTTCATTTAATTACAGATTTAATAATAAGACTTAAAGATTTAAGCTGAGCTTTGATCCTGTTGGGATCCTGTTGCTTTCCTAGTAACAGCAATCTCAGAATCAGCATTTGGGAGTCAATCAACTGTCCTTATGGATTTCCTAGATCCAGGATTTTCATATCTGATTAGTCAAATGGGATTTTTGTCACACTCTGAAGTAGAAGGGAACAGGTGGATAAAAGAATAGCGCTTCATTCCCAAATAGGCAAATGGCAATGTCAGGGGAGCATCATGACCTTGACCAAGAACTGAGGACTGAGCATTGTCAGCCACGGCTGACAGAGCAACTCAGATAAGAACTGGATGGATTGAGCCTTAGTAGGGGTGTTGCAACTGCAAATGACAGGAAAACAACACCTGAGACAGATGAAAAGGTGCAGTGCAAAATCACTATGGACAGGTTGACTGGTTGCCTGGGCCAATATCTGCTTACAAATGCCCCTCCAAGAAAAAAAGCAGGGGGAAATACTACTACCTGGACATCTGGCATGGTCTATGAACAGAGAGCCTCTGTCAGGGTCAAGTAACTGACCAGATCCTGACTGTGACGAGCACCATGTTTCCCCAGGCTGGATTGTGCCAGCCCACCACAGAGGTTGTAGTGAGCAGGTCTTGGCTAACCCCGTCTCTCCCTGTGTTTTGTGTGTACATGGACAGACACCAAGCTCTTCCTGACACACCTCCTCTCTTGCTTTTTCCAATTCATAAATTGAGCTTTGCAGCATCCATGAACAGACATTCCTTTTTTTCTCATTGCAGTAGAAAATTGTGTCTTGGGACTGTAACCTGCCTAGCTGGATCATGCACAGAAATTTGCCCTTCTGTTGGAGAAAATGTGTGCCGCAGTTCCGTTGAAGCATCTACCTCCATTTACTAAAACATTTTAGAAGTTATTAACTGTGCCATGGATTGAAAATATACTATAGCAATGTCCAGTTTTGCTGTAATTACTCATTTTCCTTGATCTTCAGTGTTCTAAGAAACTTTTATTACATTATATACCTAAAAATTCCTATACAACATTTTTGTACAGGTTCCAGTAATGCTACTAAAAATTATCATATATTTAATTTCTCCTCTTCTCTTTATTCTAACAGGTTCTTGTCCTTTCTCCTATTGTCTAACAGTATCTTGAGAGTCAAGGGGCTGGAATTTCTTGTCTACCAGGAAAAGAGGAGCAGAAATGAGGAACAGCTTGAAGATAAGTGCATCTTTTTCACATTTATAGTTGAATCGACTGTTCTTACGTATAATGTGTACTTAAGTAACTGAGTCAAAATAAAAATCTCATTATAATACTCAGGAGCACTTTTTTTGTTGGAAAAAAATATTTTAAAGTACTAGAATTTAGCAAATTCAGTTAGAATCAGTAAAAACAGGTATTTGATTTAAGGTATTATCAAAAAAGGAAGTAAATAATACTGTCTTCTTCCTAATGGCAGTCTGAGACAAGAATTATACATGGAATTATACATTTTAGATGCTATGTTTCATACTAACGTATTGGCTTTATAATCAAATTATTTTTATACAATGAATGCATATATATATCTTGATCAAAAACTTTTTACATTTGACTCTTTTTTTTAACTACAGATTGGTGAAATGCAGCAATGATACAAGGGGAAGGATTATTAGTTGCTCTTTTGTTATTTTTCTATTACATTTAAATCATATAAACTAGCTTAATTACATTTGGATCTGCAACTGTAGAATATATATGCCTACATCTAATAATGGTAAATGTGTTTTCTAAATATTGTTTATATTTTTAGAGTATGGTTTTATAACTCTTTCCTTGATGCATTTAAACATCTTTTTTTGCTCTGAGTTTGATACTTATTTAAGTTATGTGAGTGAGAGCCAAATGTTGCTATTTTCCCCACTGCATCAGTAAGTTTATTAATATTTTTTTAATGATGTATGTTCTTATAACAGTATTACATTCTGCTTCTCATTATGCTGTTGTACTGACTCCAGCATGAGTTCCACAGTACCATAAACAATTGATTAGTCAATTGTGACTTTCATGACTCATACTTTTTCCAGGTTATACTTTAGTTATCCCAATATGTAAAATCTTCTTTTTCTCAATTGCCTCACAATATTCTCAATTATATTAACAATTATTATCATTCTATATTTCTCCTTTCTTCTCTACTGTATATAACTCGTACAAACAACACATAGTGCTAGTATTTTTATGCAGACATGGAATAATTTCACAAACTGAATTCTTGCTATTTACAGTGCAGAACAAGATGATAATGAACACTGTTCTGCATTAGACCTTTGGGTTGTTATTTGTCTCACTGTTTCAATAAAAATATACTTGAAGTTATGATCTAAGAGGACACTTCTCCCACATTCAAAATGAAAAATAATGGCAGGAGAGAAAAAGATATAATGATTTTATACCAGTCAAAACCTCCCAGGTAATACAAAGTCCTTTTTGTGTATGAGAGGAAATATTAAATACAAAACAAAACAAAACACCAAAAAACAACCCCCCCCCCAAACCAAAAAAAAAAAAAAAAAAAAAAAAAAAGAAAAAAAAGAAGACAAAATGAAACCACAACACCACTAAACATATGACATATATTTGCTAGCATGAGGAAATATTTCCTAGTGTATACAATTACTTTTTCTGTTGAGTTCCATGGCACCCATTATGAGATACAGTATTACTTGGAGAAGACCTGCATTATCCACATGTAGAAAAATTAAGCTTTCCAGTGCTCAGTGGATTACACCTGAAAGCAAAACCACAGATGTAGATAACAAGGCAGGAATGCAAGTTTATACCAAATTGAAATCATAAAAGGGGAGAAAAAAAGGAAGACCAGCACAATTACTTTTATGAAGTCTTTTTTTCTGCTCAAGTCTCTTGGCAATACTTTTTAAATTTACTTTTGGGCAGCAGCAATGAATTACAAATTATTTATTTGTAAAAGGCCACTTCCTATTTGAGTACATAAACCAGTTTTTGTGACATAATATGTTATTCTGCACAGGAGAATAGCTAGTTTAGACAGAATTGACCATAGACTTGTAAAAAATCCCACATCCAATATCATCTTATCATTGTTTACAATAAATCTTTGTCTATAATTTTCCCAAGGCATGAATTTACACAAGTTAGGGACGTGTTCAATCTTTTGTAAATACACTTACAACTAGTATTAGTGTGAATTCCTATCATTGTCCACTATATAAAATAAAGTCACTGAACCATATCCTGAGAGATGGATGCCTACAGTAGTAAATATTTAAGTACTTTAATAAGAAAATAATCCATTATAACCTTGTCTTATCTGAAAATTTGTGTTAATTTTTTTTCTCCTGCACTATCCCAAATTCTGCTGCTGTTCAGATTCAAAATCTGACAAGTTTGATCATCTTGCACTGGTATTGAATTACAATGGATGGAAGCAGAGAGAAATTACAGAGGTTATCTACTTAATTCACTGAATCAATATCAGATCAGCTATAGCTGTGTTATTCATAACAGATAATTGCAATTTGGTGTTCAAGAGCTTGCTTTTCAATAACTAGGAGAAGTTAGCTCTGTCACTCTGGATGTAGACATCTAAAACTCAATTAAATGAATCCCAGGTTATGAGTAACAGAAATATGTAAATATAATGAGAGGACGGGGTGGTAAAAAAATTTGTTAAAAACACAAGAACACAAACACAAAAAATTGATTAAAAACACAAGTATGCAACAACTGTGGGCCTGAAAAGTTGGTGAGGAAAATTTTGACGTGCTGTACTAACAAGTTGTAAACAGATGCTCAACAATCATGTATTGTTTAGTAATCACAAAAAGATTTCTGCCCCAGCAAACAGAAGAACCTAACTGAAAACAGCATGATATAACCATTTGCCATTTTAGAGATCGTTTCTAAAAAAAAAAAAAAAAAAAAAAAAAAAAGAAAAAAATTGCAATAGAAACTTGGGAAATGAAAGATAAAATGGATTCTATTAAGTGCTCAGTATTGGGTCCCATAATTCCCATGCACTGTGGACAGGAGTTGGATGATTAAATATTCTTTCTATTCTGGTCTCAGTTACAAATACAAATGTTATAAGACTTATAACACTTCTAAAGGGCAGCATTTTTCAGTCCAGCTATGGAAAGTACTTCTGCCAAGGAATGAATTTTCACAGTTTGATACTGACATGAATCTTATGAATTCTACTACAAACAAAATGCCTTTTAAGCTCTAAGTGAAGTTTTCAGTTGAAGCAAATGCAGCAGAAGCGTAAAAAATATTTAGACTTTTGAGTTAAGACCTTGAATGAGAAGTGGGATGAAATGGAGACTTCTGGATTTCAGCCCAACTCTACTCAAACAATAAACCTAAGAGATATTTGGCACACATGCAAAGTATTCCAAAGAGATTTGTATTTTTCAGTGTTTTTTCCTTCCTTTAATCCTATTTTCAAAGAATAAGGCTTAAAAAAAAAAGAAAAAGAAAAAAATCAAACTAAGAAAATTCAGGGTTATTTGAAAGTCTATAGTCTTAACAGCTGGGGTGAACATTCTGCTGTGCACCACAGACATCTGTGTCAGTTTATTTGACATGTTATTCTGCCTGCCCAGAAGAGGCTGTCTAACCTCCACACAGAAATACAGCCTGTATGTTTTGAAGAATCATAGAATCGTAGAATGCTACAGGGTCAGAATGGACCTTAAAGATCATCTAGTCCCAACCCCTCCTGCCATGGACAGGGACATCTCCCACTAGATCAGACTGCTCATGATTTTATCCAACCTGGCTTTGAGCAGTGCCAAAGTTGCGACATCCACAATGTCCTTGGACAACCTGTTCCAGCGTCTCACCATCCTCACAGTAAAGAATTTCTTCCTAATATCTAATTAAATTTTCCCTCTTTCAATTTGTACCCATTATACCTTGCCCCATCACTTCAGCCCCTGACAAAGAGTCCCTAACCAGCTCCCCGTAGGCCCCTTCAGACACTAGAAGGTTGTTGTGAGGTCTCCACAAAACCTTCCCTTCTCCAGGTCAAACACCCCCACCTTCCTCAGCGCAGCTTTGTAGGGGAGGGGCTCCAGGTTCTCTCATCAACTTTGTGGCCCTCCTCTAAGCTTGCTCCAACAATTCCATGTTGGGGACACCAGAACTGTATGCAGAACTTCAAGTGGGGTCTCATAAAAGCAGATTAGGATGGCAAAATCACCTCCCTCAACTGCTGCCCACGTTCCTTTTGATGCAGCACAGGATTTGGTTGGCCTTCTGGGCTGTGAGTACGCACTTCCAGCTCATGCTGAGTTTTTCATCAGCCGACACCCCATGTTTCCCTGCAGGGCCACTCTCAGTGCCATTGTTTAGCATTGCAAGTCCCTAAAATCACAAATATGCTTGTTGCATGGGCACATATCACTATGAAATAAATGTCCAGAACTTTCTGCTGTGACAAAGAGAGATGTCATTCCTTGTCATGAGCTAGTTACACTCTCAGAACACAGCAAAAAAGAAGGGGAATAGATAAATCCCCTATCATATTTTTCCCATCTTTTCAACATCCTACAAGCCTGAAGTACTATACCTGGAGGTATTCTGTGCAGAAGCACTTTCCTTGATGAAAGGGAGCAGGAGAATGCAGAGCAGCAAAAAACAGGCAGGAGCAAGTCTTATGCTGCAGTCATAATCAGGGCACCTGACCAAAGGAAAAGGGTTGGGATCAAAATTCCCTTTCACTAATGACTGCTGGCCATTGGACATTGGTAGTTAATGAAAAATGCAACAAAACTTTGTTTCATCCTCAATGAGAGTCAAAAATACTGTCTTCTTTCTGGTCATGCAAGCCTAACACTATTACCTGCAGCAGGGCTTTGCTGAGAAGGATCTGATGCTTCAAGTTCTTACTCTCACTAGGGAGAAGTATTTAAAGCAATAGTTAATTTAAAATATTAGTAATAATAATAATGATGATTATAATGGTGAAGAAGCAGAAGACAAAGAAGAATTAATTTTTTTTTCCTTCATCCCTTCATTTTTTAATAGAGCAGCATCATAAGGCTATCTTCAAAATCCAAAGGAGAGTGAATCTTTGGTAGAAGGAGCTTTCCTTCTAATTTCTACTGTATTCTGATATAATCACTGGCATATATTTGAGCCTGACCCTCACAGACAGATGTTCTCTTTTGTAAGTCACTGCTTTTTATGCCTTCCATGAGTGCCAACTGTTGGCACAACTACACAGTCCTTACCAAGTCATGGCCGACACATACTCAGCTTCTCAATTTAATGTTATGGTTACATTCAAAACCCTCTGCAGCTCTGCTGACCAGGTTGAAGTCTTAGTGAGACCAGAGTTATCTAACAATAGCAAGAACAACTAAATCTTTCCAAATTATTCAATGTTCCTCACAGCTTTTAATTACATTTACCTTAAGATCAGAAAATTGCACATCACAGCTGGATAAAATCCCTGGGTAAAACAATATACAGTAGGTATTCAGTCTTCTAGTAAAACTCTTCTAGTAAAACTATTCTTTGATTTTTTTTTCATAATCATAAGACCCTTATGATTGTGCATTTTCATACTATGAAGCTCATAATAAAAGCATAGACTTTTGATCACTAGATTTTTGTGCTATACTTTTCAAGCTGTTAATAAAGGCTAAACTTAAAACTATATATTCTGTTTGTTCAACTTAATAATACAAAGCATAGGGAGACTTGTTTAAGGATTAAGGTTTTGTTGTGCTTATTCAGTAAAAGTCACCCACCATAAATAATTTGCAGAAAGAATATAGCCTACTTAAATGTCAGGAAAGCTTTATTTTAATGACTTAGCAGCTAAGATAACAATGATCTTATGAATACCCTGAACACATAAAACACATAGATGAATAAAACTATCTGTATACTTTTTCAGAATTTATCTGAAATTTAAGTATAGTTACTTTGTTCAGAAGACAACAATGATAATGATCAAATAAGCACCTCTTTTTGCTATTCACTTATTGGCTTAGTCAATTCTTCAACACTATTCAGCAAAGACTGTCAATATGATGAAAAAGAAAAAATCAGACTTGTCCCACTACTACTCACTTGGGAAAGTATATGGTTTGGAAATAATTCAAAGGAAACTAGTTAGAATCAGGGAGAAATCACTGATTAATAGAAATAGTGTTTCTGAAGATTGCATTGATTACTCTTTGAATAATATAGACCAATTCAGCAGATCCTGACAAGCAAAAAAGTGCATTTTTTCTTTAAAGAAAAACCTAAGAATAATGCAGAGAGTTTTTAATATAACTCACCCATTTGCAGAGCAGATGAATAGCGCTGAGTATTGAGAATGTTTAAAATAAAGGGCAAGAAGAAGGTAGAGGAGCAAATATTCCTGATTTAAGGTAATATGGGATTATATCAATCTGTTTTATCAAGACTGTTGCTCTTCTGGGCAAAACAGAATGCACAGACATAGTCAGAAAGGCAGTTATAGTCTTTCCCTTTGAAAATTAAAATTTAAGCATGAAAATAAGTTTTCACCCATTAATGGGAAGAAGCAAATATATTTATCTTAAAATATGGCATTATATTGGAGAAGTTTCATTAAATTAGGGTAAAAAATGCCTGCTATAAGTTAGCACATTATTAACTATTGAATAATGAAAGGATCCAGTTTCAAAATTACACCAATTGCATTTTAAATGACAGGAACCATTTACCTGTCTCATACTGACTGCAACCACAAAACTGTGCACATCTCCATACACATACTTAGAGATTATAGGAATGTGAGTGAGGGCAAAGGCAAGGATACACAAGTGAAAATAAAACTGATTGTATAAATCTCAGTTGTCAAGACCAAATGCTCTGTCAAAAGCATCTGTAAATAATGGTGTGCTGAGGCATGGGTAGTTACAGAGGAAATGTTGTGAAAAAGCTCATGGCTAATAAAGTTCAGAATCCATCTATCCTTAAAGAAACTGTTCCAAATTCTTCTAATAAATTTTGTCAATTCTAATAAATTCTGTCAAGTGTGGCAATTTGCAGCAGTCCTCATGAATCCTATGTAATACTGTAGTATCATACCTGCAAAGGTAATAAATAGAACTTAAGACAAAATTCATGCCTGTGTATAGAAGCAAAACCTAGTCAACAACAATCACAACTGTTGTACTGATTTAATTTTTTCCCTTGATGTAATCGTGTATTCTTTTCAGAAAAAGAAAGCTTCCTGGACATATCAATGCATTCTTCAGATGCATATTAGAAATCTTATGGAAATATGTTACATGAGTCTAACGCTTATGATTTTCTGATAATATTTACAGAGAAAGTTTTCTTTCATATGGGGAATTTAAAGTAAATGAAAACTGGATTTTTTTTCCTGAATTCGGATTACTGCATTTAAGTGCTGTTTATCTAGGTATATTAAACTGACAAAGAAGAGTTTAATTTAGCCAAACAGTTCAAATAGAGTTAATTAAAGCAGTAGCTATTTTTTTTTTTTTTTTTAATATTTGAATGTATAAATGGTTAACACTGTTTCCTATGGACTTATTTCACTGTACCACAACTGCAGGATGTATTAAAAGCGTATTTCATTTTTTCATACACAACACTCAGAAGCATGCTAGGTCATTTCCAGGCAAAAAGAATTCCTCTCTCTAGGAGATCTCTCTTTTATTCTTCCTTGTTTGGCTGTTACCTTTAATCTAAAGTAATAATGTATGCTTGCTTCTAGTATATAGAAACAAACAGATTCTGGTATTCAAGCAGGCTGCAGGATCAAAAGCTTCATCCCTGCGTGACAGGCTGTGAAGTAGCTGCCCCTGGAGAAGGGCTGAACTTCTGCTCCTAGCTCACAATTCATGTCCGAAGAGCCTGGCAGACCTCCTCCCTTGCACAGTGGTCTGCTTCACAGGCAGCTCGCACGGGTAAAGAAAACAGAAAGAGCAGCAGCTATTTGCCTGCAGGCTGTAAGATGCATCATTTCAGGCAACTAATCTCCATTAAGGGGACTGTAGTGAAAGACCAACTCTTGCAGGAATAGAAAAAGGTGAATAGACTTCTAATTAAGGCCTGGAATTACGTGACAGCAGAACTGCAACTATGTGATAATATTAATGACATGTTGAACTGCTGCAGACAGATCTTAGTCTGCGCTTCCAGCTGAAGCTTGCTTCATAAAAATGGGGCCCCGAGGCTTGGTCTGCCAAGGTGCAGAGCTCTCTCACAAGGTACTTAGTGTGCTTAACTGACACACAAAACAGAGAGACCTGTCGCACTCAACCCCTCACCAAAACACCTGGAATTGGCAAAATCGAGTACATCTTGAACTATGAACAAAATGCAAACAAATACAAAACAATCTTCTAAAAATGTTCATCTTTTTCTTTACCAAAGTCCCTTCAAGGTTGATTGAAAACACAACAAAATTATGTAATGTCAACCATTCCTGTTAATGATGCTGATTTTTCTTTCTGAACATTTTGTCCTGTACTCAGCAGCACCTCAGTCTGAATTTAGCCTCCAGCTACATTGTTATACCCTTAATTTATAGCAGGAAATCTGACACAGATTTCTACTGCATTGTATTGCTCTGCCTGCTTCCTTTCAGACTGAGATTACAGTCTCCTACTTACATTTAGGTGTATCTGTCATTTTTCATTTTATTGCCTTAGATGCTAGACATACTTGCTACAATTGCTGGTACTCTGCTATTGATTGGCAGTGATTCTGGCTTGTCCTTTAAACCTCCATCTGTCTTTGCCTTCCCCTGGTCCTGCTGATGCCAGCTGTGCCAGCAACTGGACACCATTGCTGGAACATTGTCTCTCTCCAGTTTACACTATTTGCAGAGGTGCCCAAAAACCATAAAAAAAAATAAAATAAAAGGAGCTCATTTCAGCAAATGTTACTCAGTGGTTCCAGCCCTGGTGGCACTGGCACCTAGAGCCTAGCAGCAGTGCTGGAACATAGAAATCAAATATATGAACTCAATAACTCTGAATAACATCAAAATAAGCAGCTTACCTAGTGGCCACGGAACCAGTATCAGTTACACCAGGTCTGTTTCAAGGTATTATTGTATGTAAATCTAATTGATTTTTAAATATTCATTACAGGGTTTATATGCCTTATTTTTGCATACAGGCTCAGAGGTGAAAAGGATATGCAAATTTTCTGTTTTTACAAAGATGACTGTATAAAACCTCTGGAAATCTCTCTGCAAAGAGTCAAAATGCATATCTGAAGTTTTCAAGATAGCCACTGGCCCTCATTTTATATATATATACGTATATATATATGTAAGATATATATATATATAAAAGTATATATGTATATACATGTACATATACATATATATGTATGTGTATGTATATGGATATATAATCTAATAAATCAAGTTGCAAATAATGACCCACATAAATAGCTGCTGGATTTTTAAAGATAAATGAATTTTTGTTTCTCTTGTTCTCTACTGCAGATTTTTTCCATATGAGAAGCTATTTATGTACACTCTTAATGCTAATATGATGTTGATCTAAGCCTGCATCAGGCATGTCTTTTCATGTGTGAATCATGAATGCATCCATTTATCCATATTACTGGATTTGTTTCTGATTTAAGATGTGAAAAGAGGTCAAATCTAGGTGATGGTTTTGTGCTGAATGCTACACAAATATGAGATTATCCTTACATGTACTAATGGAAGATCTATTCTTGGTTATTCCAAGAGAATGTCAGTATGAACTTTATGGGAAACATCATGTTTGTGGATTTACTCACTCTGAAGTGTTACAGAAATATGATTTAAGGATCTATTTATTTTTATACCTATTTTTATTGATGGTGGTGGCAATACTGTCCTTAATAGCCATTTGTCTATAAAAACAGCTGCAATTTTGCCTGGTATTCAACTACCTAAGACAGAGACAGTTTCATAAAAGTCCTTATAACAGTCTTCATTAAAATGTCTCCACTGTGAGACAAGCTAGAACTACTCTTTTCTGAGAGTATAAGTGGAAATGTCATTTGGAAACTAGAAATCTCTTCCATCCCTGATTTTAGATTATGGTTTTAAAGCTCTGACATTCTGCACTACAACTTAAACTACCACATGCATAAATGCATACCCTGTTCTGCAGACAAGCCATTTTTCCAAATGAAATTAAATCAACATCTGCTTAAAACATAATGCTGTAGATACTTGTGGGCAGGAACTGTCTGATTTGCCCATTGCATGAGTATTGATTTTTGACTGCAGAGGTTATTCTGCAGATGAAAAGATCAAAATCACTCTTTAGTTGCTTTACTGAAAACTTGCACTCTACAAAACGAAATGTCAAAAAAACAATTCAGCATATTGAATAAAATAGTAGCAATTACTGGTATCTTTGTCCTTTCTTCTAGGACCCTGCTCTAAGTGACCATAAATTTCTGTTCATATCAGTACTACTCAAACAGCCAAAAGGGGAAAGTGTGAGGTTGGGCAAAAGAGAAGGAGGAAAATGAGACATGACAAACTCTCTTGTCAAGTTTCTATGCACGAGAAAAACTTGGCTCCAGTTCCACGCCATCTTCCATTTCAGAATACACAACTACTGGCAGTGAGGGGCAGGAACTCAACAGGTAAGGGAAAAAGAAAATCAAACAGATTCTGTATTGTAGACAAAAAAGAAATTAAATACTTGGGACAAGAAAGTGCATAGCTGCAGATCTGTGTTCTGGAAGCACTTCAGGGCTACAGGCATATCCCTGTTTGATGAGAAAGTTCCTGAAAGCACTCCAACTTCCGCATCAGTGCATGTGTTCAACACCCCAGGAAGTGGAATTCCATGTCAGGATATGGGAGCTGGATTCCCATATGCCAATATCCAATATCCCATGAATCCCCTAATCTTACTGTGCATACACTGTGCTTTCATAGCACATACAGGCTACCAACAAACAAACAAACAAACAAACAAACAAAAAACCCCCAAAAAAACCAAAAACCAACCAAACAAACAAACAAACAAAAAAAGAAACACAAACAACCTGGTGAAGCTTCTGCCTTCTTCCATGTGAAGAAACTGTGGTTCTCCTGCTGACCTTTGGTATTATAGTTCCCTGATCAGAGCACTAACTCTGCAAACAAAAGACCCAAGGTCATTTTTCTGCTCAGCATGAGCAGATTTAACCTCACATCTTTTACCTCCTGTGTGAGTGTCCTAAATATTAGACTGCAGACACCTCTCTGCATGTGACTAGAAAAGTATCATCCCCTCCTACTGAAACTGCAGCTTTACAGCAAAACTGAAATTTGCTGGAGTAATAGCAGAATATAGAAGCCCAAAGAAACTGTCAACTTCACTCCTGATTTTCTCTACCTCCTCCTGCCTAAATACTGGGGACTGAAAGTGGGGGTTGTGGTCAGTTCACCCATGGGAGAGAGCCCTCCACAAACTTCTCCCGGGCAAGTAATTCTTCCCATGGGGTGCAGTTCTTCACAAACTGCTCCAGTGTGGGTCTCCTGCAGAGCCAAAAGTCCTGCCAGCAAATTTGCTCTAGGCTGGGCTCCTCGCTCAGCAGGGCCACTGGTCCTGACATGACCCTGGTCCAGCACAGGTCTCCCATAGGGTCACAGCCTCCATCAGGCTTTCACCTGCTCTGGTATGGGATCCTCCATGGGGTGTGGGTGGATCTCTGCATCCCTGTGGATCCCCATGGGCTGCAGGTGGATCTTGACATCCTCATGGTCCTCCACGGGCTGCAGGGGCACAGCTGCCTCACCATGGGCTGCACCATAGGCTGCAGGGGAATCTCAGCTCTGGTGCTTGGAGCATCTCCTGCCCCTCTTTCTGCACTGACCTTGGTGTCTGCAGGGCTCTTCCTCTCACATATTCTCACTCCTCTGTCTGGCCACAATTGCTTTTGCAGTTTTTTTCCCCTTCTTAATTATGTTTTTCATCAAGAGGTGCTACCACTGTTGCTGATGGGTCCAGCCTCGGCCAGCAGTGGGCCTGTCTAGGAGGGCAGGTTTCTGTCAGCTTCTCACAGAAGGTGCCCCTGTAGTGCCACCACGCACACCCTACCCCTGCCAGAGATTTCTTATTTATTTATTTATTACAAATTGTTTATTTGTTTAAAGTGGTGGGGTTTATGCAATGAAATTCATCTAGAAATTCTATTGAAAGCAACAGTGCATATGCAATACCATGGAGTACTGTGGTGTGATGGGCAACTGTGCAAAAGAATAGCATCAAAATGACATTCTTTTCATATTCAAACTGACAAATCTTTTTCATCCCAGTGAACTGTCTAGGTTCACATTTGCAGAAGTAGTTCGTTGCCATATAAATGGTGCAAGTTTTAGCTATTCTATGCTCCTTTATCCTGTCATAAGAAATTTTTTTTGTCTATCCTTGTTCTTTATTCATCATTTTGGTCAGTTTTGATCCTTCTGAAGTACATACCATTATCTTCTCAAGCTGCTACAGATTTTATGTGAATAAAAAGCTTTTAACATAGAGGAAGTTCCTTTACATTATAGCTGTATCCATCTAAATAAAAATGAATGCCTCATTCTCTTACTTTGAATATAGAAAACAACTTTCTCCACATTTATTTGAATAACATAAAAAAAAAGGCATTGACTTTGAGAAAAATTTCAGTTGAATCCATATTTAATTATATTTCCATTTTTAGGAACTTTAGTAATATACTTTTTCTCCACCATCCACTTTAAAGTACACCACCTCTAGATGAAAGAGATAAAAGTCAAATATAGTTTATAAATTATGAGCAGGTTCTGAGTGCACATGTCTGGAGATGTGATAAAACTACTTTTTAATCTCCCTGTGCTTGACTTCATGATGTTGCTAGATATTCTGCTCCAGAAGAAGTGGCTTACTGGTGAGGAGGAAGATGGGCAGTTTTTTATTTCCATATTCTCTAACAGTGTGACTTTTTCTTGAACTGGTGTTAATACTTTTTCCACTTCTATTTGAGAAACTATGGGCCAAAGAGTTGAGGCTTTACTAAAATATAATGTAGAGCACAGAGAAAAAATGTGTGTGAAATATAGGATTATATTGTTATTAAGGGAATGGCTATGGTTGTTGGGGCAATTTGAGCTTTGTAACTCAAATAGCAGAGGCAGTGTGTTGTGAAGTAGAAATGTATGTACCAGCATGCCTCAACAGAACATGTCAAAACAATATTTTAGAGTTTTTAGAGTTTTTTAGAGACTGCTACATATCTAGCTGCACCTATCCTTGTCTTTTAAGTAACTCCTAATACACTCCTGAAATGTTAAATATCTTTATTTGTCTTTGGAGAGAATTTAAATCTTCTTTAAATCAGTCAAAATGAGCATAAAGCACTGACACATCTAGTCATATCAAGGTGCTTCAGCTAGTATTCCATGCCCAGCAGTGTTCAAGAGAGGGAAAGATTATAAGAAATGGGGCATGCAAGTGAGTGACACAGTCCCACTCTAGCTTTAGCAGTCTGCCAGCTTAACACTCTCTCTAAATTAGAGGCTGAATCTTGAATATTTTATCCATGTCTCAAAATAGATACAGGACTTTTTTCTACCTTTTTTTCTCATTCATGTAACTCTTCACCCCTGTGATTGCCTCTGACATTCACATTCTCAAATTCCACTGCCACAGTGCTGATCAGCAGCTATTAAAGCAAAGCTGTTTGCTTGCTTGCTTGTGTGTTCAGCAATTGGAAAAAAAATGGCAGGCAAAGGGTACTTTAAACAATCAGGCTGCAGACATACCCAGTGTCACCTTATGCCTTCCTTCAAGCAGAGTTAGATAAGCAGGTTAATCTAGATTCCTCTTGAGTTATGGAAATGCAACCAAGTCAAACCAGTTTCATGACAGACTGCTTGCCCTAGTGGCCTTTGCCTTCCTTAAACTGCATATATCTGCTTCTAGGAATCCCTCTATATTTGACAAGAGTTTCTGGGCATAATCATCATAAAGATCTACAGCTTCTTCACTTCAGCCACCAAATATGAAGTTCCTGGGGCTTGAAATAGTTGTTTTGCTTTTTTTTTTTTTTTCCTTGGGTGAAAAATCCATGCAGCAGTGATTTATCCAGGAGACCATCATATAATACTCAGTGGCTTGGAAAGCTACATCTATAATATTCTTCTTGTGAGCTGCCTAGAACTTCTGGGGGTTTGATGTCTCCTATCAATAAGAAATCACTGTAATTTATTGGTCCCATGCAAAGTTTTTTAATTCTAGGTAAAACTGAACAATCTTAAATACAGTCTCAAAATATGTGATCTTATTAATAAATACAGTGAAAATATAAAGTATAAGAGAAATTAATTTTCTGGTTTACCAGACATCAAGCTAACTGAGCTGACTAGCATAGGAGAGCTGTTATCTTTCAAGCAACCAGATTTTTAAAATTTACTGAAGCTGTTACACTTTCCTAGTTTCCAAGAGATAAGCGGCATGAGTGCAGAAAGACTGTTCTTCTGGGTTTTCATAACATACAATTCAATTGAAAGACACATATGAAATATAGAAACTCAACTATAATAGACTTAACTTTTTCTATAAAGGCACTATTGTATAAAGACACTATTGCATAAAGACACTATTGAGTTGTCTTACTGTAAGGAATGGAAAAGCTTAGATATGGGGAAGTAAAGGGAAAACAAAGGGAACAGAAAGCAAATACTCTTCTCCAAGAAACAATGAAATTAAAATTAGAAAATGAAAGAACAAAAATTTTGCATTAAAATATTGAACTGGAGACACAGACAATGCTGCTGTGTATTGGTATTGAAAATTCAGACACAGAAGAGGATTCTGCATGCTCTGAGTCATTGTAATTGGACTCTTAACAGAAAGGTTCAGAGCCAGTATCAGGCTATTCTACTTAATAGTCAGTCCTGTTAATGTACCAAGGAGCCTTTTTTGGTACAAGAATGACTCTGCTGTTCAGAAGTGTTAGGCCGTCCCAGATGTGTCTACTTTTCCAGAAAGAAAATGTTCTTTAACAAAATGATCCCAACAAAACTTGTTTTCAAGTCCCAGATAATAAAGACAAGTCACAGATGTTTTGCCAACGTAAGGAATTAACTGCACAAAGGAAAAATACTGCAATGTGGAAGTTGTCTCTGAAGTTATTATGGGAAAGATGAGGGACAAGGGTGGAGGCAGGGTAGTTTAGGAGAAGAATGGTAGGGTAGTAACTGTTGAGTTAGAAGTTATCTACAAGCCATTTATCATTGACATACTGCAATTACCATGTAAATTATCAAAAATTGAACATGTCTTCTTCTTTTTTATTTCCTTAAATAATAACAATAGTGAGCCTTAGAAAAATTCTTGATTAGTTTTTCACTATCAGAATATTAGCCTGTCAAAGCAGTAGACACTTTACTGCCATAGTTAAATGCAGGCATTGTTATAATGCAAAAAACTCCAACAACAACAACAAATACCCCAAAAAGTTTTTCAAACTGCTTTGGAAACTCTTCTTCAGGTGTACTTCTTTCCATAACCTGAGGTTGTTCCTTAATTTAGAAGTTAGTTCTTCTGTCTGCTGGAGTTCAACAGCAAGTTTGAGCACATATCAAGATTTTAGCTTTATGGTACGCCCATTGACTTCACTGGGATGTGTCAAAGCCCAGATTTGTAACATGGATCAAAACCTAGCTTGGAGACAGAAAGTTGAGAGTAGGATTAAATTATCAATTTTTAGTCCTAGCAAAAGGTTAATAGTGGGGTCCTCAAGGCTCAAGAGTAGGTGTCACCATGCTTAATGATCTGGGAAGGGGATGAGTAGTGAGAAGCAACTGGCAGATGCCACAAAGATGCTTAGGAGGGTCAAGCCCATGATGGACTGTTAGTTTCTTCACAGGAGCCTAGAGAAGCCAAAAGGATGGGCAATGTGATGATAGTAAAAAGCAAAGCAAAAAAGTAAAAGTGTTTTTGTGGTTTTTTTTTCCTTTAGTATTGATAAATAGAAGCTATTTTTGAAGGAAAGAGGAAAAGAAACCCTGAACAAAGGCTCAACAAGATTCAGAATTAATTAACAGATCATCAAGAGAACTTGGAGAAATATCTAACTGAAACATAAACTTTAAGAGATTTAGAGATTTTAGAGGAGCTAAGATTTTAGTTAGAGATAAGCCTTACTAGAGTTAATTAAAATAAAGGGATTCTGTAAGTAGGCCTTGATGAAGTTAAGAGTTAGTAGTTAACTAATAATTGATTGCTTGTCAACACAATGTTTAGTTAGCTGGGTTTATAATGAAGAATATAGAAACTGACAAATAGCTTTTAGGAACATTAGACAATTGTGGGCCTCCTCTGTTCTGAAACCAATTGAAGACAAGGAATGGGAGTTCTACCAAGGTTCATTTGTCATATTAGTATTGAAAAGGTAGAAAGGTCAGAATGAGGAAGACTTCATTTACTTCCTCATTTTGGGACCCCTCCCCATGAAAGGGACCACCGACCCATTTCAAGGAACAAACTATAGCTTTTGAAATGATTAGCATAGGAAGCAAGGAATGGGATGTACCAAAATGATGAATATGTATTTGTATTTTGGGTATTCAATTCTTGTGTGGATAAAAGGACTCTGTAATCATTTGAAAGGTGCGGTGTGTATTTGGGAGCTATCCCACACACTGTCCGGCATCGCAATAAACATACACTTTCTAACTTTAAAACTCTTAGAGAGTTTTTGTCTGTCACAGTTGGATATCGGTGCTAGATCAATATCCATATTTCTTTAATAAATCATAACCACTACTTTAAAAATTAAAATATTTGGAGATGCATAATGTAGACCTACATTTAGAAAACCAAAATTATAGGAACTCATGACAACTGGGTGATTGTTATGGATACTGAACTAGATAAACCTTGGGTCTGGTTCAGTACTGCGAAGTCATGCTCCAAGCAGACAAGGATCCTTCACGAGTGTGTCCAGAAATTGTCTAGCAAGGAATTTCAGAGTTCTGTGGAGTTCCTTAATTTACTACAAATAGTTAATTGAGCTTGATAATTCTTTAGTTCACTTGTGAATATCTTTTCAAATTGAAAGGTAAGAGATTATCAGTTTTGAAATTATCAGTTTTGAAACTGTTGATACCCTTTGAAATAAGATACACCTGAGTGTTTTGGGAGGTGCGGTCCTTAAGCTGAAGACTCATTAATTTGCAGAATTAGTGAGTCAAAATGATAACTTCAAAGCATAATGGGAAAAGCATCACTATTATACCAATCATTTGATGTCAAACACTGGACATATCAGGGACTCAAAAGTGAAGAGGCAGATTCTAGCTAGAAAGAAGCAACATCTGAAAAGGAGGAAATCACTGAGGCAGAGAGAAGTGATAGGCCTCCCCAGTTTGAGCTGATGTCAGCCATTGTGTCACTGCTCAGTGATCACCAGGAGTACAACTGCATTCCTAGCACGTCTTATACCAAGCTACAGGAACTGTCTTCCACCTTCTTCTAAATACTATACATAGGGTAAAGAAATTGTACATGAAGGAATTATAAACCTAATTGCCAAAAAAAAAAAAAAGTTTTGTGCTTAATTAAAAAGTGATTTTGTGCACAAAAATCACAAAGACTATAGCATTTTGTGAGAACATTTTACAGACTAACAAGTAACATTTTACAAAGTAACAAGTGAGAGTTATTATTGCTTTTGAAATACTGCATCTCCTATTTTATATATATGTTTTATTCAGAAATTTCAATAATTTCTGATTACATTCAATAGACAACAGGAAGACTCTCCTAATTAATTTTTCAGTAGTTAATAAAAGACTGATTAATGTTAGAAACAGTTTCTAAAACAACTGAGACATAAACATTCAAATGTATATGTGGTTCACTTTCTTTCAATGGGAGATTAATTTCTGGGTTTTTATCAAGTGAAACAAAATTAAATTTATCAAATTAAATTTCATCCAAAATATGTTATGCATATTAATTTGGCTGACTTTCTTGATTCAGGAGAAAGAAAAAGTAAACTCATTTTTATGCCCCAGCTCACAGGCCATCTTCCAGATGGAAAAGGTCTTTAGCAGCAAAACAGGACAAAATCCACCATTTCTGTTGCAAATGAGACATACCACAGCACTGAGACTGTGGCTGGTGCTGGCTGTTTTCTAATCTTCCTCATAGTGTTATTGCTCTTCTGGGACCTATTATGAGATGGAGCCTGGTATAAATCTGGTCCCCAAATCAGGGATCAACAAATGATACTGTGACTTGGCCACAGTAGGTGGTAAAAAGCTGTGACTGCAGGACTGAAGCTATGACTGATACCAAAAGGGATACAGCAGCTGTGTGATAGTCACTAAAACATCCTTCTGAACACAGTCTTGTCCACTGAAAATTCTGAATTCTTCCTGAAATCTGTCATCATTTGACCCAATGATAAATGAGTGCCTGATTGGTTATTTTGTGAAGCCAAAAGCAGTCAATTATGATGCTGTCCTTATCACACACTTGTGTTTTGCTGGCTAGAAAACTGGTATGCCTGAACCAATTAAACCAGTGAACAATTTGGGCTTAGATGGATCTTTGACCTCTGCCTGTGAAGGAAATTTAGTCCTGACATCCTTCAGTAAAAGTGCTGTAGGGCCCAATAAGGCTTTACTCGGCCATTTAGATTGCTAATGTAGTAAAGATACCATGGCTAGTTTACTTTTCACATTGACACGTTGCAGCCTACAAACCCCCATATTTCAGTACAGCCTTGAACACAGTACTTTGTACCAAAAGTTTGTTGTGTGGTAGAGAAAAATATTTACTTTTCATTATATGTACCCACTGGAGAAAATCTCAGATCCTCAACTTCTCATTTCTCTGATATGCTATTCCTTGTAATTATTTACCCATCAGGCTTTCCAGATTTCTGGGCTATCCTTCCAGTGGATAGTATTTGTAATGCTTTCAATCTTTGAATTTATAAACCCTCTGTAAGCAGATGTGATCATCCAAGTGTGTCAAAGGCCATCAGAGGATGCACATAATACTTTGTAAAGTCTGATTCTCAGACAAAAAATAAAAGGAAGAAAGAAAATAAAAGAACCATTTTTCTGCAGAAAAGGATTTCACTAACAGTTAGCATAATTCTCCTGAATACATCAAATCTCATTTGTTTTTAGATGCATATCTACTTACTGTAGTGACAAAATAAACACCTTTTTGTTTGTTTGTTTGTTGATTTCTCTCAGCCCTGCAGAGGTAATATAACTATTTGAGACAGCTGGATACTATTCTATCTTGAGCATCATCGGCAGAATTGCTCACTAAATCCCAATAGTTACACCTGTTCAAAAACCTTACAGGCAAAACAATCACATAGGTACCACTAAGGGCATAATTTAGCCATCGGAAACTTTGTTACTGTTGATGATTTGTGATGTGGAAAGAAGCCTGCCTGCCTTTTGGAGCCTGGACTGAGTTTTAAAATCTGCAACTCAGGAAAAGCTCATTTCTCTCTTTAGGCAAGCTCCTGGGCTGTGAAAATGAGTGTGATGCCTGAACAGAAGAAGACCCTCACTTCACAAAAGGGAATAGTTTCACTGGTAGTCCAGCAGAGAAAGGGCTGGCTCAGATTTCACAACGAATACTACTGGCAGCCCTAGTTACCTCTGTGTCAGTTTGACAGCTCATCCAAACAAACATGTGAGCTGATGATCTGAAGGTAAATATTATTACAGAAAACTTGCTAGAAAAAGGTATCTTCTCTGAGCAAGTAATTTAATATATGAGATTACTATTTCTATAACATAAACTACATTAAGTACTTGGTGTCAGCAGTTTCAGTATATCCTTCACTGGCAGCAGTAAGTAAGCCTCGAAAATCTGACTCACAGGATTAAACTGGTGAAATCAGTGGGAGACAAAAATGGTTTAGTGGTCTGTGTGGTATGAGGTACTTAACACCCATCGCCCTCCAAAGCCATCATAATTCCCGCAGTGCCATCTACTGGTCGAGATCCCAGATGGACCAAGAGCAACTCAATTACATGTCTATCTGTTGCAGATTAATGATGTGATCCTCTATTAGGATACAAAGAAAACAAATAATTATTATTACTCTAATAGCTCTTCTTGTCTTCTACATTTTTAAGTTAATATTCGGGGTTTCTTTCAAAGATTTATATTTAGTATAAAGGTTGCCTTATGGTACAGAATGCTTTTGAAATGAATGCATGTGGTCTATCTGAACTAGAAATTAACCTTTTTTAACTTATCTAAGTGCAGAGATAAACATTTCCCACTTCATTCAGATATAGACATGTATTTTATTTTCACAGAAAACAAAGAGGCGTGCATGTTCACTTACGTGTACTTTCCAAGTTCCACAGCTCAGTTAATGTGTAATGATTCTCCTACATTTCATACAAGAATTTAAGAAATTTACATGGGATTTAACACAGTATGAAATAAGTACAGGATGGCACCTCAGCAATTATAAATCTCTAAAATTTTATGAGGGTGTAGGTGTAAAGACTTAAAGACTGCAGTTTCCCATCTCAAAACACTGTCAAAGCCACAGAAGGAACTTCCCATAAAATAAGCCACCAAACAAAGAATTCCCACAGTGGGAACTTGAGATAAGCACAGAGAGCAACAACAGGAAGATGCTAATTCCAGGCCTGGTAAGGCAGATTTATAATCCAGTCTTAACAGCAGGTCAGATCAAATCTTCCACTGCAGGAGCTAATGGTGAAATCCTGTGGTTCTCATTCTGTGAGACCTTCCCTAGTGTTTAGTAATAGTGATTGATAGATATTTTGGCCCCACTTCTAAAGCTGCAGCAAAGCAATGAAAGACTAATATCACAGCTTTTTCTCTAATTTATCTTAAAGTATTATTATAGTAGCAGTTCTCCCATCCCCCTCCTCAACTATGGAGCCCTGTAAGATTTACTATTATCCTATTTAATATCATTCTATTAGTACTTAAACGTATTTTGGGGCAAACAAGCTTAAACACTAGGAACATAGTGATAACTGAATATTTATAAAAAGCCAAAACCAGGATCTCAGCAACTAGCTGAAAATAACATCTGGATGGAAAACAACTGACAGAAGTACAAGCTTGGTGTAAATAAGCTTATTCTGACAACATGAAGACAGAATATTGTCATTTTTAAAATATCTATTTCTGAAGTGATCAGATACCCTCAGAGATAAAGTGGCTTTGCAACACTAGTTGCCCAAATAATCAGTAGATCAGAAAATACAGAGACTTCTGCACCTCGTCTCAAGATAACATTTTCTTATCTTAGAGAAAGTTTCACAGTCTCCTTCTTTTATTATTGGTATTTATCACAGGTAGGAATGCAGCTTGTGGTCTACATTAAAGTCCTCAAAGGAAGATTCTCAGTAATATTTAGCAAAGTACATTAAGAAAGTCAGGTTCATCTAATTCCGTATTCTTTGAATGTGTGAGTTTCTGGTTTTTACTTTTACTAGACATGGGACCCAGTGGTCATATATTCTAGTATCAGTCAGTTTCAATACAGTATATCTTATAAAACAGGGTATTTGAATGCATACACAGTAGAGATTGTTGAAAAATGTGTTTGTACTTCCCAGTCATCTTCAAAATGACTTTAGTGATTAACCAACAATGTGTCTGGACTGAACTATTGCATTTTCTTTTTTATGGTTAATACTCAGAAAGAGGCTTTTCATCAGTCTGCCTCCCCTCTGAATGTCTGTTGCTGACCTCTACTTGTCCTCACACCATGAAGCTTCATTATTTATTTTGACACTGTCTTTCCTCCTTCCTGACCATGCAGCTTCATATTCTTTCTTAATTCATTTATTCATCAAAGATGAATTCATTGCTCAAAAAGCATTTCTTATTTCTCTTTTATTCCTTCCTGGTTGGGTATATATGCTTAAAGTAAATGCTTCTAGCATCTGTAAGTTTCATCAGCTTAGGTGACTACATATTTCTCAGTCATTATCACTGAAGAACACACTGGCTTTTCTTATAGCTTCAGTGAGTTTTGCTAGATAAATAAAATCATTCCCAGTGGTGCGATATTCTACATCCAAAATTTTTGTTGCTCTTTTCAAAAACTTTTTTCATTTGCATTTTTATATTGTCTTTGCTAAAATCTGCTTTGGTGTAGAGATGCAGCCAGAAACCCATTGTACAAAGAGGTAGTGGTCCACGTGCTTGCTTTCTTCTTATGTATACAGGTGTAATTTGAATAATGTGTGTCCACTTACTAACCATCTATGTCAGAGAATCCATGACCTCTCAGGTGTTTGCCCCAGTTTTAATGGATACCATGGAAATGCTCCATAAAATAGTATAATTACTCAATGTATGCATAAGAAGTGCATAGCTAATCAATTTACATGTGTTTACATGTATTTAGTGTGTATTCAAGCGTAAGTACAGTGTATGGTCTCAAAATGAGATGAGTGATTCTTTGAATCACTGAATCATAGAACAGTTAGGGTTGAAAGGGACCCTACAGATCATTTAGCTGCAACTGCCCTGCCACAGGCAGGGATGCCAATCACGGTATCAGATTTGTCAGAGACCCATCCAACCTGGCCTTGAGTGCTTCCAGGGATAGTGCCCCCATAACAAAGAATTTCTTCCTAACAACCTATCTAAATCTGCACCCTTTCTGTTTAAAACCATTGCCCCTCGTCCTGCCACCATCTGCCCATGAAAAAAGTCCTTCTCCCTTAAGGTACTGGAAGGCAGAAATTATGTCACTCCAGAGCCTTCTCTTCTTTAGGCTGAACAATCCCACCTCAGCCTGTCTTTATAAGGAAGGTGCTCCATCCCTTTATCATATTCATGGCCCTCCTCTGGACCTGTTCTAACAGGTCCACAACTTTCTTGTTCTGAAACCCCAGAACTGGATTCAGCACTTCCAGGCGGGTCACACAAGGACAGAAGAGAGACGCAGAATTGTCTCGCTTGCCCTGCTGCCCATGCTGCTTTTGATGCAGCCCAGGATACAGTTGGCTTTCTGGCCTGTAGGTGCACACTGCCGGCTCATGTCCAGCCTTTCATCTATGAGAAACCCCAAGTCCTTCTCTGCAGGGCTGCTCTCAATTAATTATTTTCCCAGGCTGTTCTCATGCCTGGGACTTGCACCAGAATGTTACTTGTACCTATTTGAGTAACTTTATTGAGATATGGGCATTCGTATATATTGAAGAGACAACGGTCTCTTCAAGGCTCAGTTTACATTCCAAACTTGGTTGCTCTCAGTGAACTATGAATGTGAGCAAGATCCTATAGAAATGCTAGTTAATTTAGAGCTGGAGAACCTCACCAGAGTTGAGAACTCTGTGCAGCTTGTCGTGATCTATGAGGAAGTGTTTGTCCAGTGGTATGATAGTTAGAATTCCCATTGTCAGGAAGAATGCGAGGTTACTATCACCTTTTCTATATTTTTCATCTTTTACTGATACAATAGTTAAGAAGGTTTGAATGTTGTTGTCTTTCTTACTGTGTGCTCAAAAGAATTGTCACCTGAGTGCAAAACAGTAGGAAATTACCATGCTATCAACATTGCACAAGGAATGAGGAGAAAGCTTCCTTCCTATATGAAAAATCTGCTGAACAGCCTGTAAAGATGGTGAGAAAAGTGTGGAGACAGGCCTTTTCCAAAGGACTTTTAAAACAACCAAAGGAGGAACCATGCTGAAGATCATTCCCTTTACATCATAAAGGAATTCCTAATTCAAACAAAAGCATGTGATGTTATGTCTCTATGACATTGGTATCTTTGAATATGCCTTGTCATAGCAATTTTACAAATTTTTTATGAACTTAAGATCTCTTATCAGTCCACTTCTAAGCCAAATTTATACTGCTACAGTTTTTTAACTCTCTGGGATACATTCTCTTCCCAATTTACAGAAACATAAAGGAGAGAAACCCTACCCATCCAAGGTGCATCAATACAGAAAGGGAAGTTATGCAGAAGAGTGAGCCCTATTGCTGCAGATGCTGTTGAAAATGTCGTGATGAAATATAGAAGGCAAAAACACTTGTGTGCAAGTCTATGAATCAGAAAGGGAAGGTGGGGCTACAAATAAAGGAGAAACTTCTGTCTGAAGTGCAGAGGGCTCACTGGACAGAAAGAATTTTCCGTCTATGCTGCTTGGCTAAGCTTTCTGTTTTATTTACGTACCATCCTCTGAGGCATAGATCCTTTCATGCTCTTTGTACTTAGGATCAAGGCTTCTGTCTAATCAGGGAGAAACCAGGAATTAATCCATCTTTCTCTACAATATTAGGAATTTCCAAAACTGTGCATCTCAAGCTAGATGTAATTCATATATGCAGGAAGAAGGTGAGCATATCTTGGATTCATGAGAGGAAACAAAATTAAGTGGAAATTGAAGACTTTTGAGTGCACATGTAACACTGTGATCCCTTCTAATTCATCTTGGATCAAAGCCAAGCAAGTAAGCTTAGACCACTTCCAGCAGCTTTTTAATTTGTTTGATTTTGCAGTTGGAATCAACTAGTCAATATAAATGTGAGACAGTTTAAGGATATAGTCTTTATTGGCTATATTTCTCATTCACTTCTGTGGATGCTTCTAGCTAGCAGGGGAACAGTCAGACTGGTCAGATTAAGCCGCAGCAGTTTAAACAAGTCTCTGATTTTGTACACTAGCAGAAGAGATGAGCACTGAGGCAATCTCACCAGTGACAAAATGACAAATAGGAGCTCAGGCTGGTAATGGCTACACCTGACTCATAGGGTTCTTCCCATCCAGAGTGAAGCTCAAGAAGCTCAACAGATTAATTCATCTGCTGGCAGTGTCAGCTGCGCCTCCATTCTCTGTAAAACGCTCTGTCCTTGTTGAGAGAACTCATGGCTTAAACTTACACAGCTTCATAACTGTACTGCCAGGGAACAAAAACTGTTGCTCAGCTATGTAGTCCTCAGCTTTTTTGACATGTGATGTGTTACTTTGCATGATTTAGACCAAAAAAAAAAAAAAAAAAAAAAAAAAAAAAAAAAAAAAAAAAGGAAAAAAATAAAGAAACCAGAAGATTAACCAGCCCAAGGTCCTGATCCATATCTTATTTCCTCAGTGATATCACTCAGGATAATAAAGTGGTATGAAGGAAAGAAACATTTTTTACACAAATTTGCTATATTCTAAATTATTTTCAATAGACAAAAAAGAAAGAGCAGATTGAAATCTGTAACCTTGAATAACGTTGCAGGGCCTGCTGTTGGGGATCATGCAGACTCTAAGTGCAAACTCTTTAAATTTTATATGGAAGTTGTTGTGACATAATGAATATGGAACAGTGTCATTGTTCAAATCAGGAATGCCTTAAACTTTGACTCACAACAGCCTTTTTACTCCGTTCTCTAATTACAAACTCTGCCATATGAAAGGTCATGAAACTGCGAGGTAGGACAGCCTATGAGAGAGAGGGATAGCACTCCTTTGGTTTGGCTTTGACCTAAATCAAGCTGACAAGTCAGCCAGTCTTTTTAACTCCAGGATGTTTCTGAGTAAAGGCTTTCAAACTCTGAAGCAGTTTCCAGAAATCAGTAGGCAGTGAGTTGATACCAAGACATTAGTCTTAGACCATTGAAATCATAAATGTTTATACTCATAAATGTTTATAACATCAGATAGAGGTTAATTTAGTGGCCTAGTAATATTACATTTCCTGAGGCAGACTCTGTTCTATTTTAAAACCAGTTACAACCCTCCCAATTTTTCTAATTAAAAACAAAAAAGGGTTTGGTTTTAGGAAATTAATAGTTACTGTTATCACAATTTTCATTCATTAATCCTCTAACACTTTTTGAGGAAGATAAATGCAGTAATTCCCAGTGACTGATTATCTGTTGATGCAGAGATACTCAAGACCTAATTTAGATACCTAAGGATAGGCACATATTCATTGAAGTGTCTTGTCTTCTGTTGGAAGATTGGGCTAGAACAAGCACCAAACTCAGGGTTTTTTTTCAAATACAAGGTCAGAACCTGAGCTTCTGCCATTAAATATTATCAATATTCAACCTTGTTGTGAGATTTGGGGGTTGATGAATTCATTAGACAAATTCCACATGACAATTTAGGAACAAAAGTGACCTTGTCAAGAACCTATGAAAGTCTTAAATTTCTCCAACTGTAGTTCTCATAAGACTATAGCTTTAAGCATTACTGCCCAACTATGTACTCTTTCTTTGTCTTCAAAATGGTTTAAAATTTTCTTTTTGTTTTCTCCATCACTTATAGAAAAATATGTGAAGTTCTTTTGGAAAGTCACTATTTTATGTTTGATAGGTATACCACAGGGGCTTGTAGTTTGTGCTCAGGACTTCTTGTGAAGAAGGATGGGGTTTCAAGAACAAGAAAATCATTAAATATGCATCAGAGAAAGGAAGGTTTTAAAACTGTGCAAAATTCATATGCAAAATCCCCTGCTGAAAAATAGTCTAAATTGGATATAAAATAATTCAGATGAAATGAGGGGAAAAAAGGAAGGGAGGGGAAGAATATGTCAGACCACAAAGTCCTTTAACAGGTGAAATTCACAGGCTCATTAATCAATTATAGAAAACTGCTGCAGGCTACAAGTTGGAATTCCAATTCCTAGATTTGAATTAGGATATGTTTGTTTGAGTACTTTAAACACAAATATGAGAAAAATTGTTCCTTTTTTTAAAATCAGATGAGTAATGGGGAACATATTCACTTAGGCTCTTTTTTTCTTTTCTTTTCTTTTTTTTTTTTTCTTTTTTTTTTTTTTTTTTGCGTGTACAGTATCTCTTAAAATGAAACTTTAAGTCAATAATTTAAGAATTTCAAAATGTACATCTTTGTAGGAATTGTTGCTCTTGGGTCAAAGTCTACTTTTTAAAAAATACTAAAATATTTATATTTGCATGATGAGTTATTTTATTCATGGACTGAAAATACCATTTAAATAACAGTATGAATTATTTTTTTCAGACTCATTGAATGAACATTTTATACCTTGGACAGAAGGCCTCAGTACAAGAATACCCATTCCACTGCTGCTACAGGACCATCAGCTAAAATGCTGCCCAATATCAGCTTTGAAGAACTACAAAGTTTCTGAAAAAATCCAGAAATAGATGGAAAAATTATCTTCATGGAGAGAAAATAAGATGATCAATGGCATTTGTTGTGTCTGGTTCACTGCTAGAACCTATTGAATAATATAAAAATAATCCTTGAAAGTTGCAAGGGACATCCTCAATGCCAAAATGGAAACCAAGACGGTAATGGTAGGGTAAGGGCAGAAAATAGACATGTTGCTACATTCAAGGCAGTGATTGCCAAGTACCAGATAGGAATCACTGCATCCTCACATGGGTGCTGCTTCCACTTCCTGTGGTGTAACAGCACACGCTCCCCAAAACAGATATTTCTGTGGCAGTAGCTAAATATTGCTATAATAACTGCCAACCAAAAAAAGGAGCAAGATGGCATACCACATAGGACTGACTACTTCCCACAATTCAGATAATATATCTGTGGAAGAAAAACAGATGACATAAGATTTCTGTTATTAATTCTAAAAATCATGGACCTCATTGACCTTCAGAAGCTGAGCAAAGCACAGACTGAGAATAGTCCTCACTTCAGGCTTCACTCTGGCACTCATAAGAGTATCCAGTTCTTCCACAATGCCTGAATCTAGCAGCAGTGCCATGGCAGGCTCGGATGTGTAGAAGCTGCCAGAGAAGAGATGAACTGGCAGGACACAGAAGAATGTTGTATCACTACCGTTTTCCACAGTAGCAGCTTAGCCCTGGCATGTGACCCATCATGTAATCTGCTCTTTCTCAAGTACATGAAGTATGTGTTTTGTGAGGAGACCTAAGATTTCAGGAACACATTTTGTGTGCCAAGACAGGAGGAGGTTTCTGGGCAGTCTATCTTATTTTTCTATTCCACTCATGACAAGTCACCTCTCTTCAGCAGGCTCAGAGGACACTTAGGAAATCAGACATTAATGGCAAGATACAAATTCTCCTGCCTACATTACAAATCTTGTTCCTAAGGCCCTGAGGGTTTCTACTTGTGCTAGGGCTCTCAACAGCTCATTTGTTGGCAGCAACAGTTAGGCTTCTATGAAAATGCCAGCTGTAGAAGCATAGATGCCTTAGGGAGCTTAGGCATGCAGGGAGATCAGTGCCAGCTCCAAGTATGTAACTGTTGCCTACCTGGTGCACTTTGGTGGCTATTTGCTTGTTCCAGCATCAAAATCCCTTTTAAAAGCCTGGCCAGAGGCTCTTAGTGCTCAATATACAAATAAGCCCGTTAAAAGGTTGTCACTACAGGACTGATATTCACAGTAAGGTTTCCATGTATGCAGCCAATAAATAAGTAATGAGAAGAAAATAATTTCTGTTCTGAATTTGATTCTCTAATATTGTTCCACAGCACTGTTTCCAGAAAGTCAAAAGAGAGTGAGAGTACTTCAGTTTTATCAATTTCCAAAAACAAAACAAAACAAAAAAAAAACAAAAACAAAAACAAAACAAAACAAAAAAAAAACCAACAAAAAAAAAAAAAGAGAGAGAGAGAGAAAGAGAAAGAATTAGTCTTCAGAGGCAAAAATAAAATATTCATTTCAGTCCTTGCTTACTTGGGCAGTCATGTCATCTGAACAAAATTACATATATGAACTGGATTATTTGTGCATTTATAATTTATGTCTATGAAAGCAGCAGCTTAGGGAAAGTATATAAAAGTGCCTCAAAATACATCAAAATTCAACACTTTTTTTTCCCTATTATCTATACCCATGCCAAATACAGCTCTCTGAAACAGTCGATGGGCAAAGCAAATAGGAAATGTCTATAATAACCTTAAACTCCTTCTTTCATTCTGTCTCCATACCCTGAAAAAGGCAGTCCTGATGCAGCTGTAGCACTGACACAGCCAGCTTCCAGCACACCCTCTGCTACTTAGCAGAAGTAGCCATGGTGATAGTGAAGGGGAGATGACTGGATGAACAGTATTAAGTGGATTCAGATACGTTCCCTTGGAAAGTATTTATCAGTTAGGACAAATTGGGGCAGCTCTTAAGGTGCTTTGACCTATATGTGGGTAATCTGGACAGGGCACGTTACCCTTATTACCCTGACAAAGTTCATCCTTTTGGTTGTATACAGCACTATGGGCTGAGCATCAACAACTATAAAAAATTAAATTCCACCATTAATATTCAGCAACTGCACCATCTGATTCAGTGGACATGAGAAGCAGACTACCTAGACGTCATAAGTATGGGTGGAATATAACTTCTGCATCCCAAAGCAGGAAATGCCTGATAATCTTATTCTGAACTGCAGCTTCAAAGGTCAAAAAACTCTTAGGGAAAATGCAGCAGGGAATATGGCTTGTATCCCATAAGAAAGAAAATCTGAAATGTACTGAGGAACTTTGAATTCAAATAACCTTAATAAGAGGATGAATGAAAAACAAAAGATGTAAAATTAAACTCCTAAACATATATTTAAAGAAGATAAAAAAGTGAAAGCTTAGATGATAGTGGGTCCTAGAGGATACAAGCATTTTAAAAAGACATAAAATATGATCCAAACAAAGGGAAAATGTGAGCAAACTGGAAGGAAAAAGAAAACAATTTAAACAGAGGTGAGGCATTCAAAGAACAAAATAACAGATTTATAAGGACAGTTTTTAATTTGAAACAAACTGGTACACTGCTTGAAGCGAATGCAAGCAGAACACAACCTAGTTGTTACATTTATTTTTCTCCGAACCTGCAAAGCAGAAGAAAGAACATGGCAAAGTGAAAGGACAGGGAAAAGCAGTGAAATAACATGGCAAATAAGTGAAAAGACAACCACTTATCTGCTAATGTTTCTCTCTCTTACAAATAGGTCCTTGCTACTTTTCCAAAACCAAGGTGTTCTCTCTTATTTTTATCCCCTCTACAACCTTCTCTGTTTGTTATTTTAAAAGATCAAAGAGTAAAAACAAAACAAAAATAACTAACACCGAACCCCCCCCCAGAAAATACACACTTGTATATCTCTTGAAACTTTCCTCACTGGTCTCCAGTCTATCCAAAGTGCTCATCCCCACCATTCACAGTATTTCTTTGTCCTGCCCTGATGACAAGCAGCAATTACACAGAGGAATCAAGCTCTGGGGAAATTGAACACTGAGTTGTGCCAGGTAACAAAAGGCTCACATATGCCACTATGCAGAGCTCCTTAGAAGCCAACAAATACCACAGAGTGGGAAATAGCATTGATCAAAAGGAAACAATCTATTAGTACCATCAAAACAGCATGTCAAAATCAAGCTACTAACTGTGATACAAGACAGAAATGTAATTAGGCTTATCTGATGAACAACACAGGACTACAATGAGCCATTATAATAATCTTGGGAGGGGGGATGAATTTTTTTTTTTTTTTTTTTTTTTTTTTTTGACAAGAACTCCAGAAGAACAGATTGGTGTAATAAAGAAAATATTGTCTAGGATTCTCTGAGACAGTATAGCACAAATTAAACTTTATGCCAAAAGATGGCATTGAGAAAGAGAAGAATGAGGAAAATGAGGATATCTAAGCATCCTAGAGAAATTTATATCCCAATTTCTATTTTTTTACAATACAAGAATTAGGGAGTTTCTGATGAAACTTGCAGACAGTACCACCTGGCATGTGATAATGTAAGATATAGTATTCTTTTTCTGTCCCTTGTCTGATGTCCCTTTCTCTGATCAAATATTTTTTCTTCAGGTCACTATTCTTCCTTCTGTTTAAAAAATTTTCCTTAGCTGGGCAAAGGTGCCTCTAACTGTGAATTGGTACTAAAAAAGCATCTATGAGAAGCAACCCTAAATAGGAACAATATTTCTAGATCTTTATTTGGCCAATAGTACTATGTGGTTTGCCTGCTTATCCTTAGTGCAGAGATTAAAAAATATACCATCTGTAATCTATTTCCTATCTGTTTCTCTGTCTTCACACTGTGTGGACCTATTGTTTGGTCTTTGAGGAACCATTCCTGTGACAAATTAAATTTTGCGGAATACCAGTTCAGTTCAACTACTTTTTCTTCCTTTTCCAAATATAGTGGAAATCTTTCACCATCTTTATTATGGTGACACAGGGTTCCTGAAACACTGGAATTTATTTTATTCTCTCCTAAAGGAAAAGCAAAGGGATTTAAAATGTTAGAATGAATACCTTACTCTAGAGTTCACATTTCCAACTCTTTACTGTCCTTTTTAAAAGTTTAAAAGACTTTCAGCAGTGACTATTTGCCATGAACTAACTAAGCTTCATTCACCACAAGTTAATTCTCACTAAAATAAATGTTGCTTTACATCTCATCAGTCCTAGTGACAGTCTGGCAAACATTAGGTAAACTGCTGCTATAGACAGTCAAATATCACTACTAAGATTTTCACAGATTTCCACTGATATTCAGAGATGTAATTTAATATACTTTGCTCTTATTCATAAAAACAGAAGAATTATACTAGGTATAAATATGCTGTATTTTCAATTCCTGTCATGAAAACCTGCCCACTATATGGCTCTTGGTTGGTTTCCCTATCTCATCAATTAACTCTTTATTCTGAACTGTAAAACCTAGATAGTTTAGGCAAGAAGTAAGCCTCTGTGCAATAGCATATTGGCTAATGCAACAGTAGGAAATATTAAATATTCATATACAACTGTTATACAGGAGATATTCACCACTAGCTGTGGTTTCAAATGAGACAAATATTCCTGCCTTGTTCTGCATTGCCCATGGAATTTGGGAGTGCCTGCTGAACTGTGGTGTTTCAAAGACTTAAGTGCAGCTGTTTGTTTTTTTTTTTCTCTATATGGAAAGACAATTTTGTTGCCCTAGGTAAAAATGCCTAAATTTAGAGTCATACTTCCAAAATGCACTCTATTTTACAACTAGTCACAGACATTTTCTGGTTGATTTATCTTCATTTAAGTACCCAAATCCTAAATTTTCCAACTGAGTTTTAAAGAAGTTTTTAGACTCTTCCACTCCATATTTCTAAGAAGCGTGCAAGAAAGCAGAACAAGGAAGGTCCATGTTATACCCAAAGCAAAAGCATCAAGGCCAGATGATCATTCTTTTCATCAGTGCTCTTAGACATACTCTTGCAATTATGTGTTCCATCTCAGTGAAATAAAAAATAACACAAGCAGGCCAAAACCAATCACTTTTCCTATCTTAAAAGCAGAAGGATTTCAAGAATTTTTTTTTTTTTTTTTTATTTCCCAGATGCTGCACAGACTTGCAGTGCCAGTTCAAAGTAATTCTTACTGGTATTCCACAGAAAGACTACCTTTTATTTTGTGTTCCCACCATATCACACAGCTGGGTGTTACTCCATCACTCATGCACACAATTGATATTTCTATTATTATAAAAATTAATTGTAGAAACAGGATTATCTACTTAATATAGAACTAATTTTTTGAAAGAACTTGAGAATTTTTATGTAACACTCCTACACCATTGATTTCCTGGGTAATCCTCATTTTGAAGAATGATCTATAAAAGGCAACAAGTATAGTTTCCAGCCCTCATCCATGGTTTTTGGATGGCAGAGGGACTGAAAGCAGTAAGGATTCCCCTTTGCAGTACTACTGAAGGGAATAGTCATCAGGGAACTCAGAGTTGAAGAAACTTTCTCACATGTGAGAACTGAGCTGTCAATTAGTGACCTGATTCATGATCCAGGAGAGTTATAAGCACCAAAAGCCCCCTCCAGCAAAAGATGACCCAGGTAGATTGATCAAGGTAATATTTTCTTAAACTGCTTTTGTTTATCTGGGGTTTTTTTGGTACCTCTTCATTGATATTCTTTATATAGCTAACAAGTGATTTCAGCTTATAAAAATCAAACTCAGTCTGGGCAGGTTTTATGTCTCTCTGGGCAGAGCATGCTTCTCATTCTAATAAATAGTACACTGCATTCATATGTAACAAAGTACTTTAAACACGATTACTTTAAAGACTGTTATGAGTGTCATGAGGATAAATCTGCATGGTGCTCCATTGGCTCCTAAGATAGCAATCCCTACAGCAGATGATGTGGGCTTTACAGTTTTCCTTGCAGATTCCTGTAACAGGTTAAAATTTGGTTTACCAATAATCACACAGCAGCTGTATATCATTCTGTGCTGAGATATATGAGTATTATTAGTCTTCACTAGTTCACATAGAGAACATTCTTCATTATGATAAAGCAGGGGACACATATCACAAATAGCTCTATTCTTGCATGGTTCTATTTTCTAACTAGTCTTTTAAGAAAATAAAGATTAGAAATCAAACTAAGAATGGTCCCTAGAATCCTCACCGTTATTAACAAAACCACCCTTAACAAAATAATTTTGGAAAATGAGCTATAATTCAATGGAACTCAAATTTTAAATGTGCAAGTAAAGAATAATATTAGCTTCACTTTGAAATATTAAAAAATAATACTGTGGTATGCATAGTTAAATGTGATAAAATAACAGTTTTGACTCTAAATTACAACTCTTAACCTTCAAAATATACAAACATAAATTTTTATAAATATTTGTTAGGTTTTATAGATTTTTGTTTATAAATATAAATTGCATCTCCCTAAATAGGGATGCAACTAAGATCCCTTGAATAGCCTTTCAGAGGCTTAAATATATAGTATCAGACAGTCAAAACTTGCCTAATTTATATGAAGTGACATTTTCAAAAGCACTGGAATGCATTTATTGTTTTAGCCAATGTAAATTAATCCTATGGCACAGTTGTGGACTGCTAGTTTTTATCAGGATAAAACTCAGAGCATTCAATGGTGATTTTTATTTTTCTATAAGATTCTTTACTGTCTTATGAAATTTCAAAGAAAGGATATAAGTCAAAACATTAATTTTATTCAATCTTTATAAAAACATGAACTTGTTCAGATGTCCCCAGGTTTCATAAGTAGATGCTGATGACAAAGCACCTGTATTTAATTATTCATGTCCAGCACCTGCCTGAAGTTCACGATCAACCTTTTTCCTACTTATGAAACTTTTTTTGTTTCTCTTTTTTTCTATTTTTTTCTAAAGTTATTCTATCATGATCTGAAACAAGATTCAACTTAGTGATTAATACTACTGGAAAAGGCAACAGCAATGGAGCTACAACATTCACAGTTCTTGAACATCCTGTAGTTATAAGTTGTTGTTTGTAAGTACATAATATTCCTTAATGTATTTTCAAATATTATTACTCTATGTTCCTTCTCAAGCATCACATCAGCACAATTTAAGGGCATATAATGATATGTTAATAATTTTGGGACTACAAATAAAACACATTTTCCTCTGCTCATATTACAATATCCTTTATGATATGCTTTCTTAGAGAGACTGTTCTGGAAAACTCATTTTAGTAATTTTTTTTATAATAGTTCCTGTGGTGGTGCCATGCTTGGGAGAATAAAAGAACACATGTTCTGCCAAAACATTCAACCAGTATCACTGTGATATTTCAACATAAACCTTTGATCTTCCTGAATATTATCTCTATAGCTACTTCTTGTATGGATACCACTGGCACCATTGCCTGCATAACAACACTGCTATGAAAGTTGGCACATTCTGGGTTAAACTTTGAAGCAGGGAGACAGAAAATTTCTGAATTCTTCCGTGTTTATGAATCCTTGGCTAGCTGTAACAGACACAGAAAAATAAAATCAGGAAGCACATAGAAAAAAAAACACTTTTTTTTTTTTTTTTTTTTTTTTTTTTTTTTTTTTTTTTTTTTTTTTTTTTTTTGTTAGTGTGGCATCTTTCTCGTTGGTAACAGAAATATGCCCAGAAGAAAAAACAGCATGAACTACAAAACTTTGTAGAAGTAACTAGTTTTGAATACAAATTCAAGGCCTGAAGACAGACACAGGGAGTGTGTCCTAGGTTGACTATATGATGCTTTTATCTGCAGTCATCTATTCTGTTTATGCTGAATAATAAGTTTTGCCCCTTTAAGACTTGTTCCGGGAGTGAAGGCAGGGGAGAAGCGCGGAGTTTGTTTTCAGAAACTGCACTCACTCCTCCACATTCCTGCTCCTGGCTCCTGGGCTGTGTTGTCTGCGGACGGACAGACAGCGAGACAGAGCTCTCCTTTGCTTTTTAGTTAGTTTTAGCTAGCTGAGGCAAAGAAGTTCCCTGGACTGTGGCTTTTCCTTTTCTCTGGACCTGCTCAAACCTGCTCTGGACTGAACACCCAGAAGAGCACCGGCAGCTCGCACTGTGGCCCAGCGGGCCGGGCCTGGGCCGCGCCATTTCCAGCGCGGGAGGGACTGAAGAGAGACCGAGTGAGCCGAGCTGCAGCCCGGGGCTGGGGGATTTTCTGAATTTGTCCCTCTTTTGATAGCAGCAAGAAGTTTCATTGTTTAATATTGTTTAGGTTTTCTTATTTAATAAACAGTTTTTTCCACTTTTCTCCAAGGAAGTATTTTTCCCCGGACCAGCTGGGAGGAGGGGCCAATTGAATCTGGCTTCTACAGGAACCCCTTTGGGCGTTCTCTCCCAAATTTGCCCTGAACCAGGACAGAGTGCTATATGAGCATCAAAAGGAGCAGGAGTTACTGTTATGTAAACTGGAGGAAGCAGGGTAGGTGAGGCAGTCTGGAAGATTGGGTTAATTCACTCCGTTAATTTTCCATATTTTTTCTTATTATTTCTATTATTATTATTATTTCTATTAATTCTATTATTTCTATATCCTTTCCATATTATTTCTATACTTGGAGACAGAAATAGATGGCTATAACTCTGTTGATTACTGGAGACATTCTTCAGCTCATCATACTTAAAGAATCACTTCAAATTAAAATGTGCAGAAATTATAAGGGCAGCTTTATAGTTTCAAACCTTGAACTCATAGCAAAAAACAAGCAAATTTATCTATTTATTTATAAAAAGAAAATAAACCCCACCTAATTTCAAAGTGATTATATCTATGATGTCCCAAAGCAATTAATTGTGGTTTAAATTCTTAACATTGGAGGAGACATTGCTAAATAGGAAATAACTACCACTGGGTTGAGAGGAGTTGTTTGCTAAAATTAACCCTCAGGGTACATAATTTATGAGGACTGAGCATCTTTCTCAGAAGTCAATGACTCAATGAATTTTGTAAACTATTCTTCTGGCAAAAAAAAACACTGCCTTTCCAGAACCTAAATATACTATATAACAATGCCATCTATAAGCCTAGATATTATCAGTTAAAATTAAGATACTTGTAGGCTACTTTAATTCTATTAGGACTTTCTGATTATTTAGATAGTTAGGAATTTATTTTTTTAATCAAAGATACTGTTTTGTAAATATTTTATAAATATCACACTGAATCCAGTCCCATAAAGCAGTTAACATCTCCCGCTGCAATTAAAGCAAATCAGAACTGAGGCTCATGAGACCTCTGAGGACTGGGCACAAACACCAGCAAGATAACTTTTTCCCCACTTACCATCTAAATTCATTGCAAACAAGATTCTCTTCTCGAGAGGACAGTTTCTAATTTAAAACCTGATTATAATCTTATTAGTTTTAGCTAGTAACTTAGCCTTACAAAAATTCTTATATAGTTCTTTATATTTTTTATAGAAGGAAGAGGATAAAGGAAACTATATTAAATTGGGAATTATCATTGTCATTTGTAACAGTGTTCTTAGTTTTCACATTTTCCCTTTTTTGCTCACTCTTCCTTGCCTCCCATCATTATGCACCTAGTCTTCCTCTGTACCTATCTTTTCTGGGTGCAGTTTCTAAAGAGGAAATATTTTCATCTCTAAATAATATAAACAGACACATATATATACATATATACACATTTATACAAATAAACAATGCCATTATGTGAATTCCTACAACTTCAGTCCACCCTTCCTGACTTCACCCTTCAAATTTACACTTCTCATCAGACTGTATGTTAGGCAACGAATTATTTTTTTCCTTATTATAGTCTTATTTTCTCCTACCACTACTAGGAAAATAATCTGAATTTAGTTGTATGTATGTATTTTTTGCCCAATATTGTTACCTAATGATCATAGTTTTTTATGAAGGCTTTAAAAAAAATCTCTGCAAATGTAGCATTAGTTAAAGTTCCAAATTAGAAGTGAAAAGACAGCAGAATAAACAGCATATTTGACTGGGATCATAGCTACTGCTACAGATTAAAGAAATTAGAAAAGCCACCTCCTCTCTACAAGATTAATTGAGAAGGTGTCTCTTTGGTAGAGTAGATGTTTTTCAAAGTTTTTCTTCTTTTAGTAGAAGTTCAAAAAGGCTGTTGTAGGCCAACGCAATAGCTGATAAAAGTCATGCTTTGCTCCTGGACTTTCCCATGGGCCGCTGGCATCTGTTGCCTTTCCTGCAGCACCCAAGAAGAACCTAAACCTGAACATTACCTTTTCTTTTACTTGTACAAGATAGGCAATGAAAGACGTCAGCTCTGACAAAGGGTAAAATCATGTTGTCTTCAGCTTTGTAGTCAGGATCATCTTTCCCTGGAATGGAGAAAATGGGTATAAGGAACTCTGGAAGACTGTAGCTTCTCAAAGCACAGCTAAGGGAGATATCACATTGCTCAGCTCAGAAACATCCTGTCTCATTCCAAATATCTGCAACAATGGAGAATCCACTGCCTCTCTGGGCAACCTGTGACAGGGTTTGGGCAATCTGACAATGAAAAAGCCTTTCCTCCTCTATGTCCAAGCTTTGTTTGCTGCCTCTTCCCATCACCATGCAACACTGTGAAGAGTCTGTTTCCACTACCCTATCCCTCCTTGCATTGGGTAGTTCCAGGCAATATAGTAAGATCTTCAGAATAAGCAAACACAGATCTCTCAACCTCTCCTGTGTGCTCCAGATGAATTGCTATTGGATGTCTTGTAACAAGCCAATATGATAGAAGAGTCTTTGCCCCCACCATCTGTATGGCTCACGTACTCTGGCACAACTAAAGCCTCTGAAGTTAAAATCCTCCCACTAACAGTTTACCTCAGGATAAAGGACACAATACAGAGAGACTGAAAAACCTTTCCTTTTCCAGCAGATTCTATGCTATAAACCATACTGCCATTGCTGCTCAGAATTTCTTCCTTTTGGATATCAGGATCTCTTCATTAGTGCATAGTAAGTTTTGTAATGTTATCACCCATAACAAAAATTTCTTTTCACATTTTTTTACCTAATTAATTACAAAGAAAACAAACAGTATCAACTGAAAGCAAAGAAGAAAGTTTATTTAACTTGTAATAGCTGATTAGGAAGACTTCAGGCTGTAATGCTCAGTTACAGATGTGTAACCGATTCTGATTTCTGTCTTCTTGACTGCTATTGGGTATCTTAGACTTTTATTAGCTATAGGAAAGCAGATTTTTTTACTTGCACCTTTATGTAATAAGAGATAAAGTTACTCAGTATAATAAACAGTTTATATTTTACTATTTTAATAGTTAAAGAATTACATTTATAGATGGTCTTGAGCATGAATCAATTTAACAAAATGTGAGTGGCATGATAGTGGCTTGAACATTTAAGTGTGTGAGAGGGAGCTGATGAAAATATCAGTGACACAGAGGATTCCTTATCATGGTTTAGTGAATTAGATAATTTCCTTTCATATCCCTTGTATCTAGCTTCCAGCAGTAAATATTCCATTTCATGCAGTGCTGCTGAAGCAAAGATCTTCCGTAGCCCAGACTAGGCCACAATCTCTCCTTTGTGTGGGTTAACCAAAAATTATTCCCATTGAGTCCATCTGCTGTCTTTTTTAACAGCTATTTGTTGCAGAGGGAACCCTGCTGGAACAGAAAACACAGATTAATGGGGAAAATGAAATGGCTCTTTACTGCTCTGTCATCTGTGCCTGCTGAGTCCTGCTATTTCAGCTCACTAGCCAGGTTGGGATGACCTCCACAGCTGATGCAGAGGAAGGGGAAAAAGCTGAGTGAGAGCAAAGGGAGATAAGAGCATATCACACAATGGAAACCAATTCATCTTGTTTAAAGGAATGATGTGGAAAGTAATGTGGATTGTATTATGGATGGAAGCAGTTGTTCGGGGAGCAAGAAGAGATCCCTGCCTTGCCCTTAAAATCTTAACTCCTTTTAAGACAAATAATTTGTTTTTCTCTAAGTCTTTCAGAGAACTTAGCAATCTTTTTGTAATTATATACATTAATAAATCAAACTGGGTGAGAAGCATTCATGCCAGGGCTCCAAAGAGGGTCCAGTTACTTCCAATTTACTGTACAGAGAAGATTGTAAAAAATATCTTCTGATTTCAGTTCCTTACACATTAAAAATATGCCCTGAAATAAATGTATGACCTTAAAACACCATTACAAGAATAAATACCCTGTGCATTTGTACAGGTTTGCACAGTAATTTGGAAAAATTAGTCTGATGTATTTTTTGTTGGCCTGGATGGAAATGTTACAGCTGATCCTGATGATACAGAGAGGTCAAGTGCTGATTAACCTGGTTTTTTGTTGCTCATTTTTATCTTGATTAAACTAGGACCCTGAATATGCTCATTTAAATAGCAGGTGGCATGTTGCTGTGTTGAAGAGCATCTAAAGCAGAGTGGACATGAATGACTACCATGCGAGACACTTGCACTGAGCTTCAAGTAGACACTAAAGTCACATGGCCTTAAAAAGTTTGACCCAAAATCACAGCTTAGACATTGCTGTAATGGATATAGTCTGAAATTGCCTGCAAATGTTGATGGCCCAAGTCATACTTCTTGTAAGAGATTCAACTGGAGTTATAATTCTTATTTTTCTGGGTTACGCCCAACTAATTAAAAGGTGCAAGGTTTGGGGTTTTTTTCAATTTTTTTAATATATTGTTTGTCCATCATATTCATATGATGTATCAGCTTCTTCATGATCACAGTAGTGAAGTACTTCAAAATCTCTAAAACATTTAACCTCAGACCACACTTAAGAAGCAGACCATTGTCTCCATTCTCAAGGAAACTCCGAAGTTTCTAAATTACTAAATTTAGAAATCCATTTCTAAATTACTTTGGAGAGTTATACCAGTACAAAAAATTAACAGATTTGCCTTTATACTCAAGTGAGTTGATCATGATTTGTTTCTTTTTCTCAAAAATGTTAGGCAATGGATAGGAAAAAAAAAAAATCAAGAAATTTGCAATTTGGTGGTGGTAATAGATTTTAGAGATACTAGTATTTTCTTCTGTTCATGGCTTATGTACATGGAATTATGTACACTATGATTCACAAAGAAATCATTTACAAGTGAAATTCAATAAATTATATAATTTAATATTTCAATGACACTAACATCTTGTAGATTGCTGGATCAAAATTCATATTCTGGGCATGTTAATTGGGGGTTACTATCTAAAGCTTTACAATTAGGAAGTATTTTTTATTGCAGACAACCTGACAGACTTCCATTTAACTATGCATTTTTACTGAGCTCTTACTCAGAGCAACTTGCACAACATACTACTGGGTTTAAAAAAAAAAAAAAGGCTTTCTAGCTGCACTAAAAATTTTCCAGAGTGTCTTCTCTCTGGCCTGTGACTGATGGGTTTGTGAAGGTGTATTGCTGAAATAAACACATGCAAATACCAGCTTCTTCAAGTCGTGATGACCTTTTACATAGGATTTCAGTAAATTAAAACTTTAAACCCCAAATCCATACAGCTATCTCTTCAGTATTGCATGTACTTTATAAATATTTCAAAACTAATATCAGAACAAAATCAGGTTGACCTGGAAATATGTAATGCATATATGAATGGGATTAGAAATGTTATACAAAAAAAAAAAAAAAAAAAAAAAAAAAAAAAAAGATCAACTTGTATGCCTAAGTGTGAGGTAAATTATCCTCATCTTAGTTCTTTCACAGCAATAAATACACAGATCTACTGCTGAAGATCTTGCCTGGGCACAGAATTATTACAAAGGCTTCCACTACAAGAGCCCACCCATTATGGTTACAGTGCGAGATCCATAAAAATGACCACACCAGTCCCAGAAATAGATAGACTTTAAACTTAGAATTTCTGTATCGTTGAGGTGCAATGTTTCCATCTTTCCTGAGTCCTTTTGAAAGTGATATCAGGACTGAATGCAAGTCTGGTTTTGGCTGTGGTTGATCAAGTAACACTGAAATTTGACACAGCTCTTGTACAATTCTAAGCATTTTCTTAATTCAGGAGAAAATAAAACAGGATTGCTATAATATTATATATATATATATTTTTTATATATATATATATATATATATATATATATATATATATATATATATATATGATGCAACTACTTTTATTATGAAATAATTTTGTATGCTTTGGCCTAAGGATGAGAGATTTTAAAGGAAGTTGAAAAACTAACAAACATATGAATTAATGATGCTCAGTTTAACCATGAGAGCAATGCAAAAGAAGTCAAGGATCTAAAACCAAAATGCTGTGTGGATGAGGTTGTCTGTCTTGGCCAATCCATTTTTAGGTAGCAGTAGTATTAAAGTAAATCAAATGCTTATCTGAGTTTCCTGGTACACTTATATAATCTGATTCTGTATACATCAGCTGAAGAGCAAAGCAATCAAACTGTTTTGAAATACTTAAGGCAGAGTAAGGATATGAGTAATGGCCAGTGGGGATTTGTTATGAACCAAATATGTCAACTCAGTCATATGCCCTCCTGTGACAGGCTTCTAGCCCTTTTGAATAAAGGGAAAAGTAGGCAAGCAATGTCTTAAATATAATAAAGCTTTTTGATATTTTTTCAGATGACATTCTTATTAATAACTAAGTGAAAGGATTAGAAGGTGTATACAAACTGTTTTGAGAACTGTAGCCCATAGGATCTACTGTGTGAGATCCTAAAGAGATCTGTTCTGTCTTTTGGAAATAAACAAATATTCATTGTAATAGAGACACACCTTATTTTTTATTATACCAGTAAATTTGCACTGAATTCAGTGTTGTTCTAACAAATCAGAAGGCTGTTCTGTGTAAAAAATGTGCTATTCAGTGGGATTATGTGTGAGGCTCCTAGTCAGAAGCAGTTAAACAAATATACAAACAGGAACAACTGACCAGTTGTTCATACAGACTGAAGGCAAGATGCTGGCTAGCAGCCCTGCGGAAAGGGTCCTGGGGGTCCTGGTCAATGGCAAGCTGAACATGAACCAGCAGTGCCCTGGCAGCCAGGAGGGCCAACCCTGTCCTGGGGGGCATCAGCATGGAGAGCCAGGCACGGGAGGGGATTGTCCTGCTCTGCTCTGCACTGGGGCAGCCTCACCTCGAGTGTTGGGGGGCAGGTTTGGGATCCACAATATAAGACAGATGTTAAACTATTAGAGAGTGTCCAAAGGAAGGCTATGAAGGTGATCAAGGGCCTTGAGGGGAAGCCATATGAAGAGTGACTGAGGTCACTTGGTCTGTTCAGCCTGGAGGAGACTGAGAGGAGACCTCACTGCAGTTACAACTTCCTTGTGAGGGGAAGAGGAGGGCCAGACCCTGATCTCTTCTCTGTGGTGACCAGTGACAGGACCCAAGGGAATGTACTGAAGTTGTGTCAAGGGAGATTTAGGTTAGATATTAGGAGAAGTTTTTTCACCCACTGGGCACTGGAACAGGCTCCTCAGGGAAGTGGTCACAGCAGCAAGACTGACAGAGTTCAAGAAACATTTGAACAACAGTCTCAGGCAGTTGTGTGACTCTTGGAGCTGTCCTGTGCAGGGCTAGGAGCTGGATTTCAATGAATGTTGTGGGTACCTTGCAATTCAGGACATTCTATGATTCTCCGACCAGAACTCACACAGAAAATTAGTTCTAGGTGTGGTGGAACACAAGATAGGTCTGAACTAGACACATTATGCAAAAAAACTCACAAAGTGGACAATTTTCTTAATGCCATTCTAGGTGGTATGGCCTAGTAGTTTATCCTAAAAAATAGATGATGCAAGACAATGCTTTTACTGGTTAAAGCAAAAGGAAAAGAGCATTCCAGGAAAAATGTAGATTTCTTGAAGTCATGAGCAATGATAATATTCAAGATGTCTTGAAAACGTGATCTATGATAGAAAATGGAATTTATTTATTTTATTTAGCATCTGTAAGGGAAGAGGATAGGAAATAAGGCAATAGATTCCAAGTATATAAAAACAAACAAAAAAGATTACTGCAGAGAGAAAAGAATAATCTCTTCTTCACGATCATGATGAATAGGACAAAATTCATAGGTACATATTTCAGCAAGAAAGATTTAGGTTAGATATGAAGGAAAATATTATAGTAAGAAGTATAGTGAAGCACTGGGATGGATTGCCTGGCATTTCGAGAACTGGATATCTTTATTAATAGGTTGGCAAAACATCAATCAGGGTGACACAACACATAGTTAATCTGGCCTTGAACAAACGGGTGGGCTGAGTGAAATATAGAAATTCTCAAACTTCTGATTGTGTGCTCTGATTATTCATTTGAGGATTATTGTCTGGCCTACGACTTATTTAAAATAATATTGTCTTTAACTCATCCACACAGTTGAATCATGACTTTCACTTCACTACAAAACTTTGGCTGCTTTTTTTGAATGCAAAAAGAATTTGACTGAACTTTCAGTGACTAATTAACAGAACTAGTGTAATTAGCCACCAATCCAATTTGCATTAAGAAAGCAATATAATGCATAATGTGTACTCTAATAGACATGACAACAGAAAAACATACAGGATTTCAATCTCTTTGCTTTCAGTGTAAAATCTGTATAGAACTGTAAAAAGATCTGCATTTTTTCCTCCATCAAATTTTTTTCAAGTGAGTTCCAATGCAAAGAACAACAATTTCCTCATATGATCATTCTTTATATATACAGGTGGCATGTCACTAGAAAATATGCAGTTCCCATAGAAGCTAACAGAGTAAGGTTCCTCCTTTGGTATACTGACACCAGAGTTTTCTTCATATTTGCAAATTATGGATTCAGAGTAGCAGTTGAGAATGGCATGAGATTTTAGTTTCTCCTATACTCTTGATCAATTTTGATAGGACTGTGACATGCTGAATGAAATATAAACGATTCAGTGCAGGGAAACTACAGTCTATAATGGTGCAAAGGAATGCCGTTTGAAACTGATAGACAAGAAAAAAGTCTCCCCCTGAGGAAAAATTGAGAATATCTTAGCATTGTTCAGGCAGGAAAAAAAAAATATTTTCTTTTATTTTTATCTTTTTATCCAGAGTGTCTTCCATTACTACAAAACTAAAATCTAAACTTAACTGTATGATTAAGTGGAGTTAGGTTCTATACCCAGAAAACATCTGAAATCAATGGAAAAAAAATGTTTTCTGATTTTGTAGGGACCAAAATAATGTACGATTGTTTAATAGTTTCCCTAACTAAAAAAATCATGATGAACCAGTGTTTATCTCATCAAATGTTTTTCATGTTTAATCTGATTTCCTTCTAGCAATGTATTGTCTCGGCTTTACATTGCATCTCAGGTGTTGTCTCAGACTGTCAGTTCTCAAATTTCAAAAGGAAAAATGGTCATTTTTTTTTCTGGGATTTGTTTAAACTACAATAATTATAAATTGAGTTTTATCAATGAGGTGTACATCTTCTAACCTTAATTTTATTTCACTGTTTCTGATAAAACAAACTCTATGACATGGTATTATTTCATTCATGTGAAGATGATGAAGACACTTGTATAATATAAAACAGCAGATAACCTGTACAGTCTTCATCTGCTGTATCAATTCAGTGCAAAATTAATGCAAGTGGAAACAAAATCAGTTCTGCTATATACTCTCATTTTAAACTTATCAGACAACTCAATTATTGCAGATTGTCAAATATAAAGTCAAATTATTGCACAGTCCTTCAAAGCAAGGGTGAAAAGTTCTGATGAGTAACGTATTCAGACTCAACTTCATGCTCATATCTTTAGTTCTAATGTTAACTCCATCTTGGATAAATACCACTGACAAACTGGAAGTTGTTAAAAGAAATCTGAGATTTGTCTGAGCCTAGTTCCAATCAGTCTGTATTCATATACAATACTTTCCTTCTTTAATGTTATCTTCCTCCAACAGGTTTTTTTAATTATGCAGTTATCGCAGCCCAAATACTCTGCCTCTGATAGACTTATGGTCAATTTTTTAGTATATTTGCAGACAAATGTCACATCACATGGTTCTTTTGCACAACTCAGTGGCAGAATTTGTTTCCAGATTCGTAACTAAATTAATGTTCAGTGGCATATTTCATCTGCTAGGTGTGCAGGTGGGAAAAGGCTGCAAGTTGCAAGTTTAATTGAGATTTTAAAAAGTAGAATTATGTAAATGCATTTATGTAACATAAAATTAAAATAGAAAAACAGGATATAAGGGTAAAGGAAGAGAAGTAAGTTTGAATTAAGCTAGAAAATGTCATTATTGGAATAAAATTTTCTTTGACCAGCATTTCAGAATCTCCTTATACAGCATCTGCATTAACAGCCTGGATGTAGCCTGTTGTCTCAGTTGGAATAGGTTTGATGGAAAACGGATTTTCCATCAGGCAGATGTGGCAGCAGATAAGGAAGGATACACTGGAACTGGAAGCCACTGGAATTTTCACGGCTTTGAGACAGAAACATTTCTTTAACTGAAAATGGCTTGCCTCTGCCTCTGAAAGTCATGTTCTCCCCCTACCTCCCTCCCCTGTTCTCCACTGTTAAATCACTGGGACCAGAGAATATTGATCCATTATTTATCTTTGATCAATGGAGTGGAAACAGAAATATTAGTAAGGAACTATTGGAGATGTGAACACAAAAATAACAATTTCAATTCTGGTTTTAGTGTTCAAATCTGTCAAGGAGACTGTATTAATGGGAGCGAAATCCCTCTGACTACTCTAAGAACCTACCCATACTTAGGGTGAACTTTTCTAAATGTGATAAATTCTATTTCTCATTAATCTTATCCCCAAAATCACAAAAAGATATAAATCACCAGTGACAAGTCTTTTGAGTGGTCAAACCTTCTCTCACATTTCCAGTGACAGAGAATTTCTGATTCACATGCCCAAATATTTCCTGCAGAGACATAATACACAATGCCTACACCACTGCATCAGTTGCAATTATTATTTTTTTCCTATATTAGTGTCTGCTTTTCCATAATGATTATTTAACTGCAAGAGAGATTTAACACTTACCTTTTGCTTGATATTTTTTTCCACCAAGTAATTTACTCATTTAAAATATATTTGCTAATTGCATGTGTGTGATGGTATTTAAGATGTAAAGATCTCTTTATTTGGTTGATAGTAATTAGTTTTCACTTGAGTGATATCATGAGATGTTGAAAATAATAATTGATAGATTTGGTTAAGTATTTTTCAGTAATTAGGGTGCTCTGGGGATTTGTAATTGATTTAATTGAAGTTGAAGGAGTAAGTAGATATATGGGTAGCATATAAAAAAGAACACATGAGACTGTGGGAGACAGATATTTGGAAACAGAATAACTGGCTGAGAAATTATGTTTTAGCTGTTGACTGTTCATAAGGACTTGATCACAAACTTAAGATTTTCTCCTAATTTTTGCATTGGATGTTAACTTAAAAATGTTGTTCTGTAGGACTGTATTTTAATACATAAACATTTTTTATATATGGACACTTGCATATATATGTGTATACATGTGCATGTATGTAAATATATTAACACACATATATACAGTCTGCATACATATTTATTTACAAGCATTTAACTTTTGATTATCTGGTCTCTTTCCTGTTTTTACTTTGTGCAAGAATATAGTCATATGCATAAACCTATTCAAACAGGCTTATATCATATTTGCAATTTATATGTACCCAGAAGGTAATGAAGGCAAGGGAGATAACTTCTTTTCAGACAATGAGTAAGAAGTGATAGCACAAATTTGACACAGAGGAGCAAATATTACGTATATGAAGAAAAATCTGAGGGGTTTATGAGAAGACCAAAGGGGACTGGAGCCAAAGCTGCATGGCAAGTATTGCTCAGCCACATGGACCAGGGAAAACAATATGAACTTAACTGACCTTTTGTCAGTCTGTGTTGCTGTATTTCCTCTCAGAGTTGCTGTGTCCTTGTGGACAATGTCTGCAAAGGGAGTTATCGACATTTGTTAGCCACAGAAAGGGGAGCAGGAAGGCACACTGATAGCACAGCACATGCCCACATCACAGGGGTTAACTGCTGTGTGGATCACTACCTCCTCAGTGGGCAGTGGTCCTCCCATCAGGATGATTCCACCTGGTCTCTCAGAGAGATTGCTAACACTGCTAAATCACTGGAAACAAAGCTGCAGGAAAGTCAGGAAAAGCTATCTTTCTTGTCTCAGTCCTGAAACCCTGTAAACTCAGCACAAAAATTATGTCCAGATACCAATAACACTTTATTTCAGGGATACATAACTAAACATCAAACCATATAGCAAGTATTATTGATAGAATTAATTGTCTTATAATACATCTTGGTCTTGCAGCCAAGATATGGACATTATCATTTGTACCTTATAGAGTAAAACCCAGTTTCATGTTTAAGTGGATTAACAACTACAAAACCTAAAGGAGAAACCCTTGCCTACAGTTTGAAAAATGTTTAAAAAATATATAATTTCAATATGTTTTTAAAGATTAGTGAAATGAATAGAATTAGGTTAAATATAGCACACTGAAACTAAAGAAGTTGCAAGAATGTATAACTGAATTTGTATCTTGAAAAAGCTGAAATTCTCAGGGCAAGTTGAGAGGAATAATAACATGATGAAAATGCAGGGAAGGGAATAGAGAGTGTTTAAAGCTAAATTAATGAATAACCAAAGGTTATGCATGTCATATAGTAAAAAATACTAAAAGAATAAAAAAGGTCAGTAGGGATGTACATGAAAGTCTAAAAATAATTGAAGCAGGAAAATAGCCTATCAAAGTTATAAAATATCTGGAAAGAACTTAGAAGAACTTAGAATGAACCCTGACTGAAAAAGTAATATGGAAAATAATAAAAGAAACAGTCAAAGTGATGTAATGTTAGAAGCACCTTTAAAATATTATACCATTTCTACTTAGTATGAGATGTGCTCTTTGCAGCAATGAAATCAGCTCCTTCATTGCTGCAGCTCAGAAGGAAATAGATGTAGATTATTTCAAAAGACTAATCTTGAATGAAATAATGAATGAAAGATACTTTGTAGACAGTTTTATCTGTGTTCAAGTATGAAAGTATAAAGGCATCAGCTTACTACTTCAACACCTTTTTCCTATTCTGTTCTCCCCTCCACAGTATTTTTAATTAGGATTGAATAAAATTGTTCATCTTTTGAAACATTTTGTTTCAAATTTGAGCACCAGGCAACAGAAAATTGCAAACAGTGACTGTGAACATAAATATAAAATGGAAATTATCTTATTTCCCTCAACAGCCTAAGCCTTTCTGATTTCAGTTCAATGATGGTTAATACAAAATGAAAAGTTGGAATGAACATTGGGTGTCAAATCTGTACTCAAAACAGGAATGGCTTTGAATTCAGATCAGCTTTTATAGAATCTTCACCCATTTCATGTGCCACCAGGGTTACTTTGGCAACTTCACCAGGCAACCTCTTCTAGTTTTTTCTCACCCTTGTGGTGAAACAGTTTTCCTTCTAGCTCCCTGGAATTTCCCTGTTGCAAAGTCCACAGCCTGCTGTTCTTTCATAATGTTCAAGAAGAGTCTGCCTCTCTTCTTTCCTTAAACATCTGTTAGGTGGTTAAAGACAGCATTAGATAATTCCTTCACCTTCTCTTTAAATTGAATGATGTCAACTTCCTTGGCCTCTTCTCATACACGCTCTTTCATTATCTTGGTATTCTTGACTTTCTTTTTTACAGAGAAATGCAAAACTGGACATATTTCTTCTCAGGTTGTCTCAGCAGAGCCAAGGAATAATCCTTTGATGAACTGGCTTCACTTTGTTGATTTGGCCCAGTATCACAGAATCATGAAATTGGTAAGGTTCGAAGGGAACACAGTGGGTTATTTGGTCCAACCTCCCTGCTCAAGCAAGGTCATCCAACAGCACATTCCACAGGATTTCACAACCTCTCTGGGCAATCTGTTTTGGTGCTCAGTCACACGCACAGAAAAGTTCTGCCTCATATTCAGCTGGAACTTCCTGTGCATCAGTTCCTGCTCCTTTTGTCATGACTTACTACTTGGCACCATCAAGGAGAGCCTGGCTCCATTCTCTGACCCCTTTCTTTGGATACTGATAGACATTGTTCATGCCCCTTCTCAGTCGTTCTCTTCTTGAGGAACAGGCCCAGCTCCCTCAGCCTTTCCTCATAGAGAGATGCTCCAGTCCCTCTGTCATCCTTGTAGTCCACTGGATCCTCCCCAGGAGCTCCACATCTCTTTTATCCTAAGGAGTCCAAACTGTGCACATCAGCCAGAAGTTGCCTCACCAAGGCTGAGTAGAGAGGCAGGATCATTTCTTTCAACCTGCAGGCAGTGCTGTCCCTAATGCACTCCAGGATATTACAAGGGTCCATTACTGACTCCCATTCAAACTGCAGTCCCCTGTTCCTCCCTTTTGCTTTAATCTCCAATACCTCTCGAAAAAAAAAAAAAAAAAGTTTAAGGTGCTACTGGCTAAATTAGTAAGGCTGTTGGCAGATATGCTCTACCTCTGCTTTGTTATCTGATTCCTGTCCTTTTCCAGCAGTCCTTGTTCTTTGAAGAACTGGGGAAAGTCCAGTGAGTGGAATGGGGAAGTCAGAGCCATGCCTTCGAGGTGACAGAAAGAAATATTTCTTAGAGTGGAAACAAGAGGTTGCTGAAAATCACTGAAATTACTAGAACACCTTCCTTGCAGAGACATGGAAGACAAAAATAGACTTTTGTGTAAATCTGTTGCATTTCTATTCTGTCTTACCCACTTTATTTTTTTTTTTCCTCAGAAAAGCAAATTATTCCAATTTACATTTTATTAAAATAGGCTTTTTGAGGTTAAAACCTCTTATGCTCTTCTATGGAGTGTGCACCAGAAAGAAAATGCTTAGTGAAATTCACTTCAAGGTTTAGATTACAAGTTATCCTGTTGTGGCATTATGATACCATCATGAGTTGGCTACTTTAAGTTTACTTGAGTGCTATTGCAAAAATGTTCCTCTCAGTGCCTTAACACAGAAGTGTCCAAAAGAGGGCAAACATAAGCATGCCTCTGCTTAGACACTGTAGGAAACCTGTAACTCTTCTTCACCTCTGCTTAAAACCAGTGATGCTTGCAGTCGAGAAAGTTACCTTTCTCCTATACATGTGTTTCTTAGATATTTTGAATTATCAAATCATGGAAGCTCAAGAAAAACTTGAGATACAAAAAAAGCTTTAAAAAATAATCTTATTCTTCCTTGCAACAAAAATAAATGCTGATTTGAGAAGGTGCATTTTCATTTCTTTTTGGTCTTGAATTCTTCAGAAAGATAGACTGAAAATAAATTAAGCAAATTTCTTTCAAAGCTTTTTTGCTTTTTTTTGCAAACATATAGTCAGTCTCCAATCCCCTGGCACAGAGATCTGCAGTATCTTTTTGGAAGCAGAGGAAAGCATGCTTCCAGAGTGAGCACCCTTGGCCTCCCAGTTCCTCTCTCATACATTCACATGCCTTCTCCAGAGACCTTTGCCCTTTTCACAGTCTTTTACCAGTTTCAAAGACTAAAAGTCAATCAGATCCAGTTCCATGCTAAAATGAATGTATAAAATAATTTTGTCTTTTTTGCTGTAGGTTTCAATGTTTTTCTCCATCATGAACCTCTTTATTGCAAATTCTGGCAATGTTTTAGGTTGTCTTTTTTTCCCTACACAAGAGTCTTCCCTGCATCTCTTACTGGGTGTGATAGTAGCATTTCTGTATATTCTGCTTGTATTAAAAGTTGCCTCTTGAAAATGTTAGATAAGAGAGATATATGTTTGAAAAATGTGACTTATAGCTCATTTATTACATCATCATAAAACTCTTTTATTTTTCTCTAAAATCAATTTAGACCAGTATGACAAAGCAAAATTTAATGTCAAGGATCTACTCTTTTCTGCTGCTTCAATGTAGCTAAATATTAAGGGTGTGAATGTTGAAATTAACATAAATATGCTCTTGTGGAAAATCATCTCCTTGTTTTTTTGTTTTCTGCCAGTGTATCCCTGGGTCCTGAAGCCATTTCTATTCCAGTTTGTCTTTTTTTTTTTTTTTTTTTTTTTTTTGCCTTTAGATTTCTCCACTTCTCTGGAGGGTTTGTTCTTTACCTTCTAGGCAACCAGTCTTAAAGAATCAATGTGACACAGTTATTTGTTGTTTTTATCTATCCCATCTTGCTTGCCCTTCTTCCTGCAGTTCTGGCTTTTAAATTAACCCGCAACCTCTCTCCAGGCTTTTACACATTCCTACAAGGCATAGGAAGAACGGAGCTTATAAACTGCAGGCTGTAGCTGTCTGAGAATTATATGCTAACAAAAACTTTAAGATAGTGTTCTCTTTTATTTGTAAATGATTACTCGAGTTCTAATCTCATGACAGTGTACATCCAACTCTATTACTGGCCTAAAGTGAGATCAGAATATTTTCCTTTATTTTTTCTTAGTATGGATATTCTACAGTAATTTTGGTGTTTTGTCTAGAATTAAGTATGCAACTGACAAAGAAGACTTTCAGTATTCCAAAAGTCTAATAGGATATTTTTTTTTTACTTGCAAAAGAAAACCTGCTACATCCAATCCACAATGAAAAGATTTTGTATGCCTAACACTGATCTAACTGTTGGTGCAAAGGAGATGTCTACAGATGCCACAGAAGTGGTTAAGTGCATTCTATAAATGTGTAACATCATCTTACAAATTCCCTTCTCCATAAAATTTGGGCACATTCTCCTGTGGTTTTTTTGATGCATTAGTATTCACATTAACTTTGGTGAAGGAGATATTAATACTGCAGTGAGCAAGCAGTTCCTCTCCCCAGTCACAAAATAACAGCAGCAAATAAAGGATATATTCCATGTGCCTGAGATATGAAGCCCAATGAAAAAAGCCCCTCTAGGCTCTCTTGGAGGTGCTAGAGAATACAAAATAAGCCTGAAAGCTACCAATATTTAAATTAGCAGAATCCAGAGGTGTGTTTTTATTGTTTTGTTTATTTAATATGAGATAGGATAACCAGGGAGAAAAATGTCATTGTAAAATTAGAACAAAAATAGCACATATAAGAGCTTGCTTTCTTTTCCTCAGTGTTTTTTCACTGAGTTTAATTAAACTCTCCATAGTCTGATGAGAAAACTTCCAATTAAGTTCTCATAATAAAAGTGTAAACATATACAATAACTGTCTTCATGGGTTAGTGCATTTGAAAAGTAAATTCTAGTATATTCTAGAAAATTTTAGTGTTATGAAAGAACTATGTATGCTTTTTTCAAAGTTGTGGGTTTAAAACTGGTATATCTACATAATTGAACCACTATTCTAATGGAAATGAAAATAGAAGGTAATAAGATTATATTTTTTTATATTTATAGTACTCTAATTCTCACAGTATCATTATGCAACATGTTGGTGATACCAGCAACATTTTCCAGATGCAGTAGCTCGGATGAGTCAAAGGGTCAGTTAATTCTCACTGAAAATTTTGTACAAGGAGTGTCAGAGGGGTGGGATAGGAAGTGAAAGGCCTGAAGGAATGCAAAGAAAAAAAAGTTATCTGTTATTTTCAACCAGGTGAGGGAGCTATAGATTCAATAGCACCCACCCAGCTACTAGAAACCATGAGACACTCAATAGGGTTGATAGCCTCAGGGAATGCTGAGGCCATCCATTGCAGTTATTAGATGTCTGTGTCCATTGTATTCTGCTTCTGGGAGAGAGAAAAAAATATTTAAAAGAAAGAAAAGAAGGAAACATTCTGTGATATAGTCAAAATCAGTATCTGGTATTGATGTCAGGAGTCATGACACTTTGAAGAAGATGAAACTTTAAGAAAACTCTTTCAGACAGCAGATAAGCACAGCACCTCAACTGGCTTCAGGAAGTGATAAGAAAAAAATTCAGACTTTGATGTTCATAGAGCATGTGTTGATATTTTAATAAAATGCAAGATGACTCAGATAGTAGGTGTGTTAATGTACCTACATCTACAAAATCATCTCCCTAAAACCTTAACTTCCTTGGAAAATGGGAAATATTTCAGCTGTTTCTATAGGTAGAGGACATTTTATTTGCAGTAGTATTTTCATTCACAATCACACCATTCTGGCCAGCTCCTAAGAATAATAATGTGGGAAAGACAAATGACCTTCTGAACCTCACATTCACATAGAATTCATGTTCGCTGACCACAGGCAAGGTCTTCATTAACTTTTTGCTCTTCTCTTATTTTTGTTTTTTGTGTTTTATATTTTTATTAGATATTTAAATGCTATATGACTATAGGACTTTAAGTAATATCATGACAACCTGAACAGTGACCTACATGTCCCTTCATTTTCACCTCTAACATGGAGCTCATCCTTTTCAGACTGTGGTCTGTGAGGAAATTGCTGAATAGTATGTGAAATGCAGATACTGCAAAATATTAGATGTTGAAGGTTATCTATCTAGTTTCAAATAATATTCAATGATAGAAACTGACGATGAATTTATATTAGGCTTAAACAAATACCTGAATATTTTTTTTAAATGTTTGTATCCTGACTCATCTCATAACCCAGAGTTCTCTGATTCAATGGAAATATAAATGTCGGATTTATATCGGACTTTATCATTGAAAACTGCTAATTATTTGTTATGATACTGCTGATACACCTTGTCTAGAGAATTACAACTTACTGGAAGTTTTTTAACTGAAAAGCTAACTAAAATATCTAATACTTTTTGTTAGAAATGAGGCTTATTGTGCCAAGAGCAAGGCAGTAAATAAATGTCTGTTCTGATATGTACAATCCTGGCTTTTCTACTGCTCTCAGTATGTAACTGTGTGTCCTAGCATACCAAACTATTCACAAGTTTAAAAATAAACAAAAAGTTTACTTTATTGTGGTAATTTTTATGGACTTCTGCAACCTTATTTCTTACATATTAAAATTCTTGCTGATATTTGCTGTATTTCTGCTCCTACATAAGGTATCTGCAGAGCAAGACTCAATAGTTAGGTCTGATGTAAGCTACTGAAGTTACTAGTTACCCATTACTCAAGTGGCTTTTCAATAAGGCCACAGATTAAAGAAAAAAAAATACATAGAGCATAGAAGTTACATTACTGGCTTGGAAATGTCACTGAATGTGCACTTCCTTTATGTGAGTTTCTAGTCACTTAACTGCTAATGGAAGTTGATGTGGTTGTTCAGCCATTTCAAATAAACTTTCTGTCTGAAACACTAATAATTCGTCACGATGGCAGAAGGAATGATTTCCAGTAGAAAAAAAGTTCTTCATTTCCCACTAAACTATTGTACCATTACTATTGGTCCAACAAACAGTGGATGATGCGTCAGAAGTTAATTTCCTCTCAAATTGTCTTACAAGCTAAATTTCAGAATGAAAATGTCATCAAGTGACCTAGACTTCTTGTCCTTGGGCCTTTGTAGTTGAATCAAGTCTGGGCCTTGAAGGTGGTTTACATCTTTGAAGTGAACATCCCAGATATCTCCACCTACTTTACTGTGGTTCACATTGACAGCTATCTTGGGACACAAGAAATGGATTCTTTTACAACAAAACTAAACTTGAAAATCACTTCATTCACAAGCTTTATCTTGTTCTGAAGCAAATCATCCTTCAGATAATGAGGATAAGTCTAGAATTAGGTCAGTGGAGAAACCCCCTGAAAACATGCCAAGACCACTCCTTAGTTTGCTCAGCACATCCATGCTTGTTTCTTAGCTCTGTTGATCCTGTAGGTGTAGCCTCATGTGGGATGATAAATATTTCCTAGCTGAGGCTTTGCAAAGAAACTGGTTACCAGTGTCTCCTTGCTTTATTTTTACAGCATATATGTGAGTCCTGATGTGCTGGGAAATTCCATGCTAAATAGTTTCTAGTGGTCATACATTTGTTTCCTCTGAAATGAAAATAAATCAAAAAAAGTGAAAAACCAAATCAAAGAAACAAGCAACAAAAGAAGAGCCCATCAGGATACTTTGGAACAAGAAGAGACCTTCAGCTCTCCCATTTCTAAACAGCAACAAAATAGTGATTCATAAGAAAGTTGATTTAAAAGGCCTAATGCAGTTACAATGTAACAGGAGAGGATGTTAATGAATTTTGTGATTTGTACTTTACATTCGGTACTGCTGGGCCTATCTCAGAGTTCCCCAGTGTAAAAGTCACGGCAAACCGCAGCGAGTCAGCAAAGGACCACTGGGATTTTGAAGCATCTGATATGCAAGGAGAGCCTGAAAGAGCTAGGACTGTCCAGCCTGGAAAACAAAAGGACAGAAGGATCTTATCAATACAAATACACAACACACTGGTGATGCCATTTGAACATAAGAAAATATGATTTTTCATGGGAGAGTGACTGGTTGAACACAGAAGCAGATTACCCAGAGAGATATCAGAATCTTCTGTATTTGAAGGATGAAAACCCTTAGTAAACCCTGGCACTGGGTGACCCTGTTTTGAGCAGATACATTGGACTAGATGATCGCTGTAAGTCACTTCCAACCTCAAGCATTCTGTAATTCTGTAGTCTGAGAAATTAAACAACCTGTAACTTAGTACTGCTAAATGCTTAACCTATACAGTGCCTAGAGCTGAACATTTTAGGGTCTGTGTAATTGCACTTTTTTAGGATACATGAAGAGTAGTGAGTTCAAATCAAAAGTCACTGTGTTTCTAACTTTATCACAAAATCTTTTGGTATTAAAAATATATTATCATTCTTTATTTTCTTTTCAGGTTTTCTTAACTGCTAATTGTGGCCCAGAAATGCACTGTACAAGAGATTCTGTTACTATAAAATCATACCTGAGCAGCTTTTATATTCCAAGTTTCTCAAAATATGATTGAAATTTTATAAAAGAAAATATTATGTTTGGCATGGTTGACAAAAAAAGCAAGCCTCTAATGCATTATAAAGCCTGTAAAAATCTATCTAATTAATAATTTTTTTAGAAGTTTTGCTTATGTATTACTGCAGGATGTACATGATAAAAAATCTGAAAATTATATCCCATCTCTACATCAATGTTTCTTTAAAGAGAGAACAAAAATATTAAAAAGTAAATTTTTCATGAGTGTTCCACTAAATACAGTAATTATTAGATTAAGTAAGTAAGCCGAATTGTGTAGAGTTCTTCATTGGCTAAGATTCCAAAATAACTTTTACTGATCTAAAATGAGCAATGAATGGCAAGATGTTGCCATCATAGAGTACAGTATACCAGAATTTTCTACAGCAGTGAAATTCTGATAAAATTCTAATTTTTTCAGGGCTTATTAGATAAGCCCTCAGGGGGTTTTCAGCCTTGTCTTGCTTATTATATAAGCCCTCAGAGCTTATATAATAGTAAAGAATATTTCCAAGGAAATAAAAATGCTGTATAAAATATAAATATACAGGAAGAACTTAATTTTTCTTCTAACTTTCCCTGAAACAAACAAATATGACTTGTTGTGGGATTAAAAGAAGCAGTAAACACCACAGGGCCAAGTTCATGGAGATGCTTCAGGAGAAATTTATCAGTCAACTTGGAGGATGACTCTTCCTAATAGATTTTGTTCTTAGAATTGCTAGCTAATGCATACCCAATGGTTCATCTTAAGTAACTTATGTATCTAGGAATGAGCCAGTACAGTAGTTTCCATCAGGAGGCTGAAATAAAGCAGTATTTCTGTCTGATTCTCTATCCTTTAATTATGAACATAATAACCACAAATTTAGCATGTCTTCTAAATTGCAGGAAACTATGCTTTCTAGAGATGTATTTTCTGTAATGTGACAGGTAGAAGATAAGGTTTCTGGTAGGTTTTCATTGACAAGTACTTATTCATATATAATTTAGTGCACACACAAGGTTGACTTTCATGGTCCGTCTATTCACAAATTAGAGAGAGCATGGTCAGAATTCTGTCCATGCCTCCACCATACTCCTGCCCCAAAGATGAAGGAAATTAAGTTGTTTCCATGGCCACATCGCTTTTAGTGCTTCTGTTAACCCTGACAGTGATATTTTCTCTTACAGCAGAATCTGTGGCTTAGAAAGTATAGGAGCAGATTAGAGATAGGCCTAGGCTTATCACTTTGTAACTAACCATCACTTATATTTTGCATAAAGCAAGACAGAGCTTTTAAATAAAAAGACATTTGGCTACTGACTCATTGATCAGAACTCAAACTAGAATCAATCGACTCTTACACGTCAATATAAATATCACTAAAGTTGTGTCACAAGCAGTGAGGTTGGGTTTTCTAAGCTTTCACCTTAACCTTCCCTTTGTTACATCACCAACAGAAATTATTGTCGAGAATAAAATTGATAGGTAAATTACAGAATCATGTAGTGATTGGATGGGAACTCCAAAAATTATCTGGATCAACCTCAATGTTCAACCAGGACCACCTAGAGCAAGTTGCCCAAGACCCTATCCAAAGGACTTTTGAATATCTCCAAGGAGAGAGAGAATACAATCTCTCTGGGGCTGCTCAGTTACCCTCAAAGTGCAAAGTGTCTCCTGATGTTCAGAAGGAACCTCTTGTGTTTCAGTTTGTGCCCATTGTCTCTCTAGTCACTGGGCACCACTGAAAACAGCCTAGCTTAATTTTTCTCAGCATCCCCCTTCAAGTGGCTATGTATGTTCATAAGATCCCTCTGAGACTTCTCTTCCCTAGGCTGAACAATCACAGGTGTCTCAACTTTTCCTCATAGAAGAGATACATCAGATCCAAACCTAAAATAAAGGTGTCCTTGGAGTAAAGGCCTTTTTGTTCAGCTACAGTTGTAATTACAGAAGGTGTTGCGTGAATCTATTATATCAAACATCATATATCAGTGACCACGTCTTGAGAGTGATTAGCAGTAGTCAGTTTTGTAATTTGGGCTTAATTGCCTTATTTAATACATGGTTCAGCACACCAAAATTTGTCATTCTAATTTCAGTGGAGATCAAAGGTAAAGAATTCTTTTGAGACTGTGATATAGATTCAGCTAACAGTGGAAAAATTGGCTGCAATTAGCTCAAAAAATAAATGTTTTAATGTTCAATTGATTATTTAACATTTCTATACAGTGTGTTCTAATTAAAGACTATAGGCCCAGTAGATCTCTTCAGTATTAATAGAGATTGTATGCTCTATGTTTTGCTTTTGTTTTGTATTATATTTCCACATACAGTCCCAATGAGCTATTACTTTTTTGCATTCAGAACAAAAGTGAACTGAATAATATTTTTCCTCTTTTCCACTTCTGTCTTCATGCAAGAACTACATCTTATAAAATGCATTTTAATTTAGGCAAAGATCCTAGAAGAAGTCTATATTTTCCCACAGTTTTTTCTACTTTGCTGCAGATCCAGAGAATTAAACATGATTTCACTGATATGACAGTTGCTGAACCACAAGCCACAGCCTAATGCAAAGCCATATAGCAAGAATAACTGGAGGGAGAAGCAGAAAATCACTGGCAGGAATAGCTGGTAGTTGGTCTTGCTCAACTATCATCTCACTCTCAATGAGAAATGGAGACCAGACTACAATAATTAAATTCTAGACACAGCAAAGGCAGAGAGTCAGCAAAGGAATTTGAAGAGATGGAGCTTGAAGTTAAAAAAAAAGCTGCAACAGGAATGTAAAAAAAGACAAAATTTAGGAAGGCATATATTTATTGTTAACATCTCTAAATGTCAGAAACTAAACATTCCTATTTTTGTACCTTCAAATATGAAATCTATTTTCTAGAGATATTATTAAATACTATTGAAGTTTTACCCTATTTTACTAAAAGGACACAAGCATCTGAAATTCATCAGGTGACTCCATTCTTTCATTTCTAACTTTACATATTGCCCTACAGAAGACAACACAGACTGTTCAGAGTCCATAAAGCTAGGAGTATATAAAGTAGTCCCTCATTACCTAATGTGAAATACAGTCAGTATAAAGATACGTATCCACAGTCATCTGGTTTCCAGCAATATTTCAGCTTTTAGGAGTAGTGTGAAGACATAATTACGCATGCTTGAGTCTCTTTCTGACAGACAATTGCCTTTTGTCTCCATCCATGACATATCATCGACACTTCTGTAATCTTCTGTTGCCTTTTCTATATCTGCCCCAGGAAATCTCATCTTAAATACTCAAGAGATTTGGTTCATCAAAAAAGGTTCACAAAAAGTCCCAATAAATTTTATGTTAATGTTACACAGCTTACACAAGCAAGTTTACATGCCAGTCTGTACAACTTATTTAAGAAAGACAGTAGGTTTGTATCATACTAAAATTTAACTCCTTTGAGACTCAAAAGTAAATTTATTACAGAAATAGAAAGTTCATAGCCTTCCACTTGTTTGCAAGTTGTAAGTAACTGTCTTGTACACTATGAAGCAGACAATTCAGTGAAACAGCTGTTCATGTTATGCTCTGCTTAACTACACTAAATGTGGCACAAAATTTTAATTATTTAATGCTGAGAAAATGTCATGTATCACAGAGATGAATGTGGTTTATACAGATAAGTACCCATTGGAAAAGGCTTCTGGATATACACGTCTTTAAAGAGCAAATGTGAGCTGACAGCATAGCTTCAAACACACCATCACAAACCAAAACCTTTACCCTAGCCATCACATAAAAAATCTCAGAATGATACAGGCACTTCAGTAGTTGATGTAACTTTTCTCCACCAGGTCAGAAATGAGATATCTGAATTTCTGCTTCCCTTGACTAATTGTGTAAGAAATTATCTCACAATGACCCAGTTTTATTAGTTAATGAGCATGTAATTAACTCAGGTTTTACCACTTACTTAGAGGTCTGTATGGAAGGTTGCTCATCCACATTAAGAGAACATAGAATATAATTCCTACAGAATCAGGACACCTCATATGTACAAAAAAGCAGGCAGATTAATTCATGGGGCACCTTACAGTCCAACTTAAAATACCGCAGCTATATGGCAAGAGAAACAGAAGAAAACACGGCACTTCCTTTGACATGCACTGTTTTCTTGGAAGCAAATTGCATCAACATGGCTGAATCTTTTCTAAACTTAGTGGGGTAAACAGAATAGGGAGTGTACCTTGTGTGAGAATGTATACAGACATGGAGTTGCAGCTACAGAAACATTTGCATCAAGCAGTAGCCCACCCATATTTATGATGTATACACCTCCCACAAAAAGTCTTTACTCGATATGGGTGCCCTGAAGGCAAATTGCAAGTATTATCTAAGTAAGAAGAGGTACAAATAAGTCCCCATCAGAGATGTATGGTCTGTATGGTGTGTGTCAAGCTTTCATACATGCGTGGCACAATTAAATAGCACCTGTGTTTCAGTTTTCAGATACTTGTTTTTAAACAGTGTCTCTGCCATTAAGAAAAGATATCAAATTATGAAAATTGTGTCTTTCAAGTCTGACATACACCACGTGTTCAAACAAACACTCATACCCATAAACAACTTCCTAAGTGGAGCAGCATTATTCATGAAGAAATCTCATGACCGAGAAGCTGTTCACAAAGAGACCTAAGGTTTATTCTGGACTTGTTTTTTTAACATATTTTAAAACAATACCTTAAAATGCATGTCAAAGTTAACTTAGAATATGAATGGGGTTTTTTTTCTTGTGGAGTTGTATAGATTCTAATTAAAGTAGGTATAATTGTCACAGAGAATAGATGAGGCTAAGTGACCACAATTTGAATTCTGTTCAGTGTTCTAATAAAGTGCTTTAAACCTGATAAGAATGGTCAGTCTTAGTGCACAACTTGTTCTACTTCTGCTTATTCTAATAACAGCAAACAAAACTTACTTTCTGTGGTAGCTACTTCCAGTAAACCAACAGAATTGCAATCCAAGCTACCCAATACCTTCACTCAGAATTATTCAACATTTTGTTTTCCAACTAGCTTTATTTCACTACAGTTTTGAAAAACAGATAGTAGATCTAAAAGAATTAACTTTGAAGGAGCAGGTTTTGAGTTTTGCTTACTCTCTCCCTTGTCAAACCCCCTCCTTGATATTCCAGGGCTAACAGCTATCCTTTTCTGCAGCAGCAAAGAGCTCAAAATATATACAAAAACATTTTGCACTGTGAATATCTATAGTAACTTACCATTCATGCATCTAAATGTACAGAAATTATAATGGAACTATTGAGCTAAAGTGCATGTTCTTCAATTTGGATGTTATCAAATGTATGTTTATGCCATTACTTAAGAATATCAAGTAGATAATTTAAACCTTGAAGGATGTCATGACAGTCTGTAAACAGAACATATGCAAGCAGATTGTTTCACCTGGACAAAATACTGATGTGATTTCCCTTAGAAAAAAAAATCATTGATGTGTCAGAAATACATTTTTAAACCCCCAGAAACTTCTGAAGGTCTAAAAGGTATCTTAAGTCTTTTTATCAGCTGTGCATGAATATACAGAGAGAGAAGCCACTCTAAACATTATTCAGCTTTTATGAAATACCAGGATATGTTTGTTACCTTGCAATATCATTTTAATACCCTGTCATATTTGTCTAATTCCACAGAAGCCATTCTGTCCTGCTTAAACACTGAATGCTGATGAACCTTAGAAGAAAACCAACAAGGGTAATTGAAACTAATGGAAAAACAGATACCTAGAGATTGGCTTAAAATAGGCTGAATGGAAGAGCAGAAAACCCTAAAATTAAAGAAAATTAAGGGACAAACCCTTGGTTTTAAAATAACTTGATAAAGGTTTCAATATTATGGTATAATATGCTAAAATCTCTACAAAAACCTTTAACCATTTACTTAGGAAATAACATATAGAAATTCTGACTAAGCATTTTGAATTACACATTATTTTTATCCAATTACCCAAACACTATTTGGAAGTATATAATGAAATTTTTTAAAATAAGTGTTAAGGCCACCAGAACTTAACATTTCATGCACAGATAATGACACTCACAGTCAGGCCAAATATGATTACTGTTTATTACAGCATTTTTGTTTTAGAGAACCCATGAAAGCATCAATGCTAAGTAAGGTGATGGCTTTTGACCAGAACAACAATAATCTGGGCTGAAAGAAAATATGTATTGCAGTATAAGCCCTAGTGGACAGTAGTGCACATAATAAAACTACCAGACATAAAATGTTAGGGGCATAAAAACTTAAAATTTTTAGAAACTCCCTATTGACGAGTTGTTTGACATATGGCTAACAGGAAACATGGAACAAGAATGACACCTAGTGGTGCCATAGCCTTTCCATCTGGGAAGTTTCTTGTTTCTCTTCATGTGCAAATACACAGTCACATATATACACACAAACATACATGTTGTCTCGGTCTTGTAACTGATTTTACACTGATTCTAAAATCAGTGTTCTTCACCCCCATGTTGTCCCTGACTCAGCTTGTAATCTCATGAGACAATCTATAAATACCAGGTAAAGGAGAGATGCCCTTAACTTTGCTCCATTTAAATTCCTCAAGCCTGACAGCTGCAGAATGCTGATGTGCAGAAGCAAGTGTATATACCTTTTTGACTTAACTTCTTTTTGATTGACTAAATGATCATTTTTTATCGACTGACTCCCCCCCACCCTCAGATTTGCTTTCATTAGCTATCAATTTTCTTCGAAGAATTCTTAGAAGAAATATTAAAAAGAGAAGAAAATATTTCTGAACTCTGGATGAACAGAGATCTATCTTCCACTACAATCAGATCTTTGAAAAAGGCTGAAAGATGGATTAGTGGAGAAATTGGCAAACGGAACTAGCACTTGTATACAGATGAATGTATTGAATAAAAATTCCCAGGCAAAATTAAAATAAATTATCATCTGTTATTTTTTAAATATATTCCTGACATAAATGCTTTGTAATGCTCAGTTTAATTTAAAAATAGCAATGCCATGATCCTTTCTTAATATTTACCTGAAAATAACAAATGCAAAATCTTATAAAATCCATAAACAAGCAGAGAAAACAGACTGGTTTTCCAAAACCATGTGCCTTAAATAAGCAGTAATGCTTTCATTGTTCCCTGAAATAGTCTATCCTGTGCTCTCCTCAGAAATACATGAATACTGTTGATTGACAAAAGCCTGCAGAGATATGAATCAGAACATTTTAATGTTAATTTATATGAAGATAAAATGATATTCTACTGCATATTTTTCTGCTTCTGAATCTATTTCTGGACCACTAGTAATAAAAAGGCACTGCTTCTTTCAAAGGTTTAATTACAAGCCTCTAGAGAAAACAGTGCAATGGAATTTAAACATTGTCACAGTCACTGACCTCAAGCTGAGCAGAGAAAGCGTATCTGATACAGTCCTTCACTTTACTTTTCAGCAGTGGTAAAAATACACATCTAATACTAGTTATATTTATTTACATGCCATACTACAATATAGTGACAAGACCTAAGAAAATGCCTCAATTAATTCTAGACAGATAAAATGCACTCTGCTGTCCATGAGCTTATCCTTGTGAGTCAGGCTTAAGAAGTGCTATGAGCTTTCCTATAAAATAAACAAAGATTTTCTGTAGAAAGCATGATGGACTGTGTCACAGTGTAACCCTAGACAGTGGCCAGGCACCACACAGCCTCTCACCTACTGCCCCTGCAGTAGGACAGAATTGGGAGGGCAAAAGAGAGAAAACTCCTGAGATAAACACAGTTTGACAGATAAAGCAAAAGTCACACTTGCAAGCAAAGTGAAACAAGGAATTAATTCACCATTTCTCATAGGCAGAGAATGTTCAGCCATTTCCACAAGAGCAGGGCTCCTACAGTTCCCTCTTTTTCCCTCCAGCTTTATATACCAAGCATGACACCATCTGTTGTGGGCTATGCCTTGGGTCATTTGGGATCATTACTCTCAGATGTGTCCCCTCCCAGCTCTGTGTACCCCAGGCCTCCTTGCTGGTGAGTTGGGGTGAGATGCAGAAAAGGTCCTGGTTCTGGACGAGCACTGCCCAGCAATAAAGAAAACATCCCTATATTTTCAGCACTGTGTTCAGAACAAATCCAACGCACAGCCCCATACCAGCTCCTGTGAAAAAAAAATTACCTCTATTGCAACCAAAACCAGCACAGGCTGCTAGGTAAGTGCCTTAATATGCTGGCCCCTGTGCTGAGGATGAATGCAGATTCCTGAGAAATACTATTTCTCATGTTACAAAAATTGCAGTCTAATCTAAGTCTTACTTGTGAAATGCTCTTGAATGCTTTTGGTAGACTAGGTCAGAAAGACAGCTTTCAAAAAATTCATAATGGTGACACATTGAGATTTCTATCATTAAAATCAGGCAGGAGTGTGGAGGGGAGAGTGCAGGGATGTAAACATGTTCTATTAAAAGATTTGTGGCTTTATCATTGCATTATAGCTGTAATTCATTTCATAGCAATGAATTTAGTCTTGGATATAGCAAGAGTTTCCTCTTCTTTTTCAAGAAAAATTTGGTCATCTAATTAAGTTGTTTGTGTAGAACTGAGATTTTTGTTGTTAGGTTTCTGATTTCTGTTTAGACTCAGTCTAAACAGAACTTTCTTGTGACTTAAGTTCTCCACCTGTAAAATGAAGAAAGTAATTTCTGTCTACTCCCTTTTATTCAGCTCTGCCTGTTTAGGTGATAAAGTATTCAAGATAAAGCATGTATTGATTTACTTGAATTATAGATTTTAGCAGCAAGAGAGCATTCTTGCTCAGGTCACCAGAAGGATCTAGACTGATTAGGATTAAAAAACAATGGCTGTTGCCCTGTTGCCATTTTCCCAGCCTGGAAATGAAACTTGAGAAAATTTTAGTAAGGAGGTAATGTAAGAGCAGCTCTTTATTTGAAGGTCTTCAGGGGCAGTTATGGAAAGTGCCCACAAAACCCCACCTCCCCAGGGGTAAGTACATTTTTATAGGTTTTAGGAAATTAGCATAATTGATAAAAAGCATCAATTAGGAGGACAAGTGGTGATGCAATTCCCCTCCAGGTCAAGCCCCTTCTCTGGAGTCCCCTCTTCAGCACCAGCTGTACTTTGTTCATGAGAATGTATCTTGAAGAGTTGCTCTCAGCCTTGGTTCCCAGGAAGAACCAAGATAGCATAGGGGCCTTGTGCCTCCCAGGGCTTGGAGCTCTGGAATTTGTTTTGTCTTTCTGCCTAGAGAAAGGCCATGGAAAAGTACTGGGAAAACTAGCCACTAATACAATAGGCTTACAGAACTACAAATATATGTGCAAAGAATACAGAGCACATATGTCACACATATAAAAGAAAAAAAGGTAAAAACCAAACGGCATCAGCCTAACATCTCAGGTCAGAGGAGCCTGACTTGTCTGTTGCCCCATCCTTCACAACCTTCATTTGCTGATGTATATTTGAGTCTGTCACAGCTCTGTTGTTTCTTTGTTCTTTCTTCTTTCTCAAGGAAGGCAGCAAATGTTACAGTATTTTCTACAGTCTCCCTTAGTTGTATCTCTGTTGGTAGATTTGAGAGTTCTAGGGAACATTCCCAGGCATGGAACTCTATTATTTATTGGGATAGATTGCCAGATTTTCTCACACTGTTCTAAGACACAAAATTGTCCGTTTTTCAAGGAATGCTTGGGCATGATTCCAGTTTCAGTTTTCCTTATAAAGTCTTCAGTGGAAATGGTAAGCTATAAAAAAGGTTAGAGCAAAATATGTGTGGTATGGTCAATGTTTAAAAAATGTGTTACTACAGTGAATGGCCACCAGCAAGCAAAATGGATAATTTCTCATCAGCACCATAACATCTGGATGCCTCTTTGAAGCACATATTTCTGAAGCTACCTGAATTACAAACTCACCACAACATTTTGTAAAAAGCATCTCTATGAGACTTTCCTTAAACTTCTGGCTTATTGCTACTCCTTTTATGTTTCTTGCACAAATACTTACTGCGTTCTTCTGAGGCAGTAGAGCTCTTCTGGAAGAAAAATTAAAGGAAGAAAGCAAAGAGAAACTGTCTAATTTTTCTCACTTATTAAATCTTAATTTAAATGGTGTCTAAATTAATAATTCATAGCAAATACATTGTGTGATTAATCAAGCCCCCTTTTATATTATGCACTTTTGTATTATGGTATTATTTGCATTACAAATATACGCTATTTATTTTCTCAGTGTAACTGTTCTTAAAAGTATAGTTTAAGAAAAGAGCTGGGGTTTGACTATATCTGGGAGAGTAAGCAGAAAGGCATTATTTTAAATGTGTTTAAAATATTGATTCTGTGTCCTATAAATATTTTTTAAGTTATTATCCCTGAAATAAATTTGCTACCATGGTATTTAGCAGCCAGCTGCAGAATAGAAATTGAAGACCTTAGTGTAAGCCCTTGCAAATTACTTCAGGGAACTGCATCAGTTTACTCACAATTCATACATTCGCACAGGAAGTTCCAGCTTATATGTTAGATCTTTCTCTAGCTCATTTAATTTCCTCTGTATCAAGCACATTACAAGGGGGAAGCGGACCCTGCCCTTTGCATCCCATCATCTCCCATATTTCCTACTTTCTGTTTATTTTTGAAAGTGAGAGATATTTTCCCTCCACTCTTTGTGAATAAATCTCAGATTGCCTCTCTTTGTATATTCATACCAGAAAAACATCCTGCCCTGAGTATTCATTTGAAAGGCATTGTGAAAAGGAGGCACACATAGTGAAACAAGTTCATTTGAACAAAGAGCCACAATAATCCTTTAAACACCATCTTCAAGTCTAGAATGAAGGTTCAGGTCATTTCTTGTTCTGTCTCCACACTGAATACCGGAAAATTCCAATCTCCTGTTACAGCATGTGTGTAGAAAATCCACTTTAACAGCTGAAATAGCTGAAATTTGGAGCATGTGTCCCTTACCTATCCAGGTGAGTCTTCATATGCTTTGCTTGCTCAGGAAAGTGAGGAGACTATTTCATCACACTTAGAGTCTGTTGAAGGAATTAAACTGTAAAAGCAAAAGAATACTGTCAGAGAACTTTATTCACTCCAAGGTTTTTTCACTCTCTGTGCAATAAGTCTTGCTTGGAAAAACATGGCCTTAGGACCATGTGATTAAAGACTGTTAAATACTCAGCAAATGGCCTTGGCATCAAATAGAAAGAAGAGGAGTGATGAGAGAACAGAAGGAAATCTTGCATATCGGACCAGTGTAAGAACAAAACGTAATCCCTTACTTTATCACCTTCACTGTGTAGACAACTGCTGTAAAAAAATCCTTTCTAAAAAATGACTTTTCCAGAAAGTTATTGATAAATGAGAGTTCAGAAGAGAGAACAATTTCCTGATATTCTGAAGCTGAATAGTTAGTTGCCTGTGTAAGGCTAGCTTTGTTTTCGTTTGCTTTAATTTGTTCTCAGTTTTATTACAACCCCTCGGGCTCTGGAAATGGGTATCTTAAATTACAAGTTATTTAAATCAGTTGTTCCAGAAACGTATTTGCTATTTTGATCAACTTTTGAATGCTAATTAGAATATTCTTCCTACTGCTTTTCTCCTTAGGAGCTAGAAACTCAGCTGTGTAAATCAGCTTTTGATGATGTACACAGTGGTATGTTTGACTCTGAATGTTTAAAGAGAAGGAAATGTTGCAATAGCATATTTACCACAACGGTATTTGATTGCTCTTTGTCAAGAGTAGCGAAGAATGGCAGAAGAAAAAAAGGTTTTATACCTTAGTGGTTAGACTGCAGCTCAGGAGATCAGTTATTTCGAATCAGTTTTTATGAATTAGTTTCTTAAAATACTAGGTTAGGTCTTTCTCTACAATGCTTTTCCTGTCTGAAAATTAAATCCCAGTCCCTTATCTCAGAAATGGGACACAAATTTTCCTACCATACCAAAATGCTTTGAGGCTGTTTTCAAAGCTTTCATCACCCTCCTAAAAAATCATGAGTACTGCATACAACCTGGGGAGTAATTTTTTTTTTTTTTTTTTTTTTTTTTTTTTTCTATTTAAACAGTGGAATATCTACAGGAAAATGAGCAACATTTTCTTCATCACTCTCCATACTACCTCTTTCCCAAAAGGTATTTTCCTCATAATTAAATTGTGTAGGATGCTAAATAGTAGCCAAACCTAGTATAGGATCCTGCCAAATCAGCATGATGTGCCTAGCGAGATAAACATGATTTCTCCTCTCAGTCCATTAAAACAAATTTATCTGACTTAAGACCCAGAGTGCTCACCCCTGGTGTGCCTAGCATGAAGGTGCTGCAGACTGAACACACAAATACACTCTCTGTGTGCTATATACACACTCTGGACCAAAGCAGCAGATTAAACCCAAGATGAAAATAGTGCCTTTAGAGCTAATGCCACGAAGAGCAATCAAATTTAAACTAGCCTAATCAGGATTGGAACTAAATGAAAGAGGATAAAATGGTCCCATCTTGTTCCTATTTTCCACCAAACCACACTCAAAGATTGCTAGCAGATCTGACGTCCTCCACACACACCCCCTCACACAGAGCGCTTTGTAGCAGGCCTCCACTTCCCGGCAGCCAGTCCCCCCATCTCATGCCACACCTACTGGCTAATCCAGATAGACATGTGCTGCTGTCTCACAGAAACACGTCATTCTCTACAGGAGCTCGCCCACAGGATTCTGTTGTCCTCCATGTCTCCCAGACTGCCTGAACTGCTTGGCAGTTTGTCTGTCTTGAAGCCTGCAAGCTTGTTGTACAGAAATACACACACACAGAGCAGAGATCTGTGCATTCCCACAGCAAAATGTCTAGTGAATGTATAAGCTAACTGCTTACACGTGTCTGCCCCTTTCATTCCCCTCTCTCTCCTTTCCTATGCTTGTTCCCTCCAGATGCAGCATTTCTCTGCCCCTGTCTCTTCCCAAATAAACAGCCTGCTTCAAATTACTTTTCCTGCATTCAACCCAGTCTTGCTACATCCACACCCAAGTCTGCTGGTTTTGAGGGACTGGAGAGAGGACTACAGGTTTAGTTATGTGAATGTTTTGTGAAACCTCCTTAAGGGATGGCTATCAGTGTTGTTTGGTCTGTGGAGTTAATATCTGATTAATATCTGTGCCTGGATGCTTGTGTATATCTGTATTCTGCTCTAGAAAGTTATCTGGGCAAGCTGTGAGGCTTATCTCACTTCTGTGCATAATTCTAAACTAACCAGGTGTTAGATGTCAAGACAACTTTAAAGTAATTCAGAATTTACTCAAAGTTTATGATGTCGAGACTAAAGATGGAGGAGAAGGAGGTATCAGACTGACAGCAGTGTTAAGATTTTATGGTTTATTTCATTAGTTAAGCCTTTTGAATATCAAATATCACAAGCTTTTGCAGCCTAGCTCTTCTCTTTGTGTAACTGAATATCTTTCAAAGCTAGAATTAACCACAAGCTGATTCTGAATTACAATCAGAACTCTGGCTTCACACGGATAACTGAGACTTGGCTGGATAACACTCCAGGGATCCAAGTGGGTATCTACAGTTTGTTCTGAGGGAATATAAAATCAGTTTGTTACAGTGGTATAGTTACAGTTTTTGTAATAATTTTGTTCTTGAATTTCATATTTGAGCACTTCTGAAGTGATCTCAGATGTGTTAGATTTCAGAGTATTCTAAAATGCTTATTATTTCCTGTCTGGACCTGGAAAAGAGTGGATTGGTAAGTGTGAAGTAGAGAATAAGAGGGTTTGCTAGTCATAAAAAATTTTTTGGGGGGGAGGGGGTGAATAAGTAGTTCAGAAGTCATCCATATTTGGTGGTTCTGGCTTGGTAGTTGTGTGTTCCACTGTGTGCAGGGGTATTCAGTGCTTCAGATTCAGTGAAAATAAAGGAAAAAGATTTTTTGCCACTGTGTATTTATGAGACTATTGACAGCAGCTCAGAGGAAAAAGCATACTAGTACAAAGATTTCCACTTAATGTGATCACTAGCTAATTTGATCCTCCCTGTTATTTGATTTGATCTCCAGGAAATAAATAATTTCCATTGATTCTTACAGTGGATTCTTATTGCTTATTTTGTTCACGTCCACTTCAGCTAATCTGAGATAATTCAATCAACATTTATTGAATCTGTCATGGAAAAGGGAAGAGTAATCATGTTGTTTACAACATAAAAATAGATTTGTATCATGTGTCTTTTCTATTCTGCTTTTCAGTTTTCCTGCATCAGGAGATTATGAATTGAAATTGGTAGTTACCTTTGAGAGAAGCTGGAAATTAACATTTTGTGGCACCTGCAACACGGCCAAGCACAAGATAAATGTAAATGCTATCAACATGTTTCTCTTTGATTTGTACTGATGTATGAAAGGGTCCACACTGTTGAAGTCAGGCAAGCTACACTGACAGGAAAGCAATCAAGCCAAGAGGTTACATCCTTGGTCTGTTTAGGTAATGAACATGCACAAAATGTTGGTTTTAAATTGAAATGTCAATAATTTTTTTTAGTCTGATCATTTTATCAACATATACTTTAGGTGCTTTCTTAAGTCCACTGGGGATAAATCATCTACTTGCTTAATATGATCCAAGTAAGGTGAAAAGAAATAGCCAGCCCATAATGAGAATTCAGTTGAGTCAGTGGCTGTGAAATATGTGGGTGGTAAAAATTAAGTTAATTATGATGGGAGCATTAATTAGTCTTTTGAACCACTAATGTAAAGGGATTTCAGACTAGCTACTACTATTAACATGAAGGGGTGACATGGAAGTGATTCTCCCCCTCATTGACTAGTGATCATATTCCCTAGGCATCAAGTGTGAAAATACATAATCTTCTTAAACACAAATACTTTCTACATCTTCACCTCAAAATATGGGACCCCAAACAAGTTCCCCTGTTGAGCAATGGATAATTAGGACGGGAATTTAGTTCAGATTTCAGTGTTGTGACTGCCTTTCTTATGAAGACACCAGTATAAAAGAAAGCAGTAACTCAATGGAAACTGAAAATGTTTCATATGCAAACAACTGCTTCTAATTGCATCTCTGCTCTAATTTTATCATGCTTCATTTTTATGGTCAACCACTCAAAGAGGATAGATATTTTTGCAGCATGACTGAGAGGTTTTTGCTGTATTTATCAGCAAATAAGTACAATTTTATTTTAAGGAGATTGTGTTTATTTTAAATAGTCCATGTATATATATGTTGCAAAATACTGCATTGTATTATATAAGACTGTAGAAAAAAAATCTAAAGCCCAATGTATTTACATTTTATAACATGATTTCAGTTCAGGAATAAGTATAAAGAAATGCCTGAGAATGACCACTGTTTTCAGTTCTGTGTTGAGGACCTACTGAATATTTAACTCTAGAATGTTCTCTGCTCCAAGAAAAATGGGAAAATCCATCATATAAGTCTTCCTTTAATAAAATTTTATTGGAAAAAGATGGTCATCTTAGTGAAATGTAAATGATTGTGCTAAATATTGAGCTAGAGAGGGAAGTTGTCACTTGTCTACATCTTGTCTTTTATTTTGTAACTGGAATTACAGTAAGCATATATTGATGTAAATTAAATTCAGTACTTTTCCCCACATCTCTTTAAAACTTTCTAAAATATTTAAAACTTTGTAGTGTAAAAACTCTTTAAGAATTGTCTTTCATTAATCTATCAAAATCGAGATACATATGCTGTTATATCACAGGATGATTGTAGTTATTTTTACAACTAAATGCATTTATTAGTTGGACGTATAATTCAGCATATAAATTTGTGTATTATGTGCAGAGACTGGAAGATACCACTACCCCAATTTCCAAGAGATCAATGTTCCAGTATCTGGTTCCAAGGCTCATAAACTGACTTCTCTGCAAGATGTATATAAGACAGATTTGATTTTCTCCATGTGCATAAGAGAGAAACTTGTGAGAAGCAGGACATTCTCATCTGACAGGAACTGATTTCCATCCCTAAATCTGGACAAATCCATAATCTTTAAAGAGTAAGCAACAGATAGTTTTTTTAAACAAAGAACTCCTGCAACAGCTGAGGGCAATAGTCCATTTTGACTAGTTTCACATCTCCAGCTGTGCTCTGTCCCCACTGATTCAGAAGGAACATTCAAGATAAAACAAATGGCATCAATCTAGCTAATTATGCATCAGAAAAACCCATCTTCATGAGGTGTCACATATTAAAAATTACTGTTTCTTCCCATTAAATATAAAGGAAGCCTAAGCTGACAGGCCCAGTTGTAGATAAGTATATTTTGTAGGTGGATGAAGTCTACTTACTATGCCTGTAGAAATTCAGGAAAATAATAAGCCAAAATAATGTGCTCGTTTGTTTCAAATTTCAAGAGTGTATTTCTTCATCATGACACTTCGCTATTTTTGTATAGAGGTTTCTGGAATGAATGCTATTTTTGTATAGAGGTTTCTGGAATGAACTCAGACCCCCAATCTCTGTGCAGTGGTTGTTTATTTTCTTGCACGGAAGAGAAAAACACAGACAAGATAACTCTAGCCCAGACTGACTCCATATCACTTCTGGAATTAAATGCATATCTTTGAAGAGCTACAACATCTTCTGGAGAGAGGAGTCACTACCTTCTATTGCCTACAAGAATTTAGGGTGACTAAGTTCTTAAATATATTTCTTTCTCTTAAATAGCTTAACCTAGGAGGAAGAAATCTGGTCTTTTGTGACTTTGTAGAGATTGGTGAACTGTTTTCATGGAAGCTTGGAATAAGAAGAAATGAGTCTTGCAAATTCAGTAGGATATTAAACGTCTATTGGGAAAATGTAATAGCAATGCTGTTTTCCTTGCAGGCAAATTGCACTAATCTTGCAAGAGTAAACTCTAGAAATTCAAAGACAAGACAGCAATAAAGGTATATTTTAATGAACCAGTACTGATCCAACAATCTGTAAAGGAATAAAATAAACCAATGAAAAAAGATGCAGTCAATTTAAATGACTAATGATTTGAAGTTAAGTATAAGCCTGAGAGATAAAAATACGAATAAAATTTCCTTCTGAAATTAATTGAAAATTCAGTTCTGTGTTACTGCAGTTATTTTAATCCATAAAGCTCAAGTAGCCCTGCCATGAATTTGTTATAGGCAGGAAAGATAGGCTGTGTATCTTGTCGCTGGAATCAATGGTACCGAACCAGGATTTCTTGCAAAGGCAGAGAAATATTTTGTCTATGTAGTAAAGATCGTAGTATCAGATTAATTAAGTTCCCTTCTCATTATTCGGTAGCTTCTCTTTCAGATTCAGAAAGATTTAGAACTGAGGAACACTTTTACTTTTGGAACAGTTTAGATTTAGAACTGTTCCCTGTATCTATATGCTACCACTTTAGTACTAACCTTGCTGCAACTGCCAGCACGTTAAGGTACTGCATAACAGCTGCAATCCAATAAAGGCTGACCAAAAGCTAACACAAAGCTCAGTATTTTTCACTTTTTGGCATTAAACTGTGAAAATGAAGACCTGGACTTTAATTTCAAGATGAATGTAAAAAGCAACCAATACTAAGGTGCAATGCAGTCCTGGTTTTATTGTTGTTGAGAATCCAGCTAAGAAAAGTTATTTTGATTTAAAATAAGCAGTGGCTCATACAATACCATGTCCTAGTACCATCATAAAGATATTTACCTTGAGACATCTGATAACTGTATGAGGATGACTGTTATTTAAAATACTGTGACTACACTGAGTCTTCAAATTGGAAAATAAAACAATACAAGTCTGTACAATCACGAGTCAGATGGAAAGAGTGGATGCTGTATGATTTTCTCCTTTTAGAACACAGGAAACCAAATGAAGCCATTAGAAAAGTTAAAAAACAGCCAAAGGGATGATTCTCCAAGGAAGTGGAAGTGCTTGCCAAGATGTTTTTTGGATGTGGAAGGTTCCCGCGGATTCAAAGGAAACTGCACAAATTCAGTACACTAATCCATTGTGGTTCAATGTGGAAAACAAATTCAACTGAGACAGTCACAAATCTACAGAATCATTGAACAGTTGAGGTTGAATCATGGGGATCATCTAGTCCAACTTTCTGCTAAAAGTAAACTTCCAAATTTCTCAGGTCCAAGCATGAAGATTGCACAACCACTCTCACCAAGCTGTTCTGTACTCAACAACTCTACAGTAAGAATATTTTCCATGCATCTACTTGAAATTTCTCTCACAACAAGTTGTGATCCTTGTTCATTACCTATTGTCTTTGCATAATGCAGCTCTGAGAAAACTGATGTCTTTTTCTAACTCCCCATTAAATACAACAATCACATCACACTTTAGTGCCCTCCTTCAACCACAGAACAAAAACAACAACTTCTCCAACATGTTCATTCACACTGTATGCTGTATTTCTCTACCCCTTTTAGTGAGGTGGTTTTCTGGGCACCACTTCCTTGGGCAGTAAAACACCTGGACACAAGCTCTATGTGGAAAATTACTACAGACTGAAAATTGGAGATGAGAGTGTTAATTGCTGTCCTTACATCCTTTTCTAGGCACCTGTTTTGGGCAACTATGGAAGAAAGAATACTGGGTTCAAAGCACTTTGGATTGACCCAGCATGTCTGTCTTTATATTCATTATTATGAGCTTATTATTTTTTCTTTTTTATCACCTTTAGCTGTTATTTGCATTCCCACAGTGCTTTTGATCAGTTATCCTGTTCTAAAGAAAGAGGATCAGGGCCAAGTATAACTTTTTCTGAACATTTTCTACCTGTCCTCAGCCAATATCAAGTTTTTCTTTTTTATGCTTTTGTGTCTTATTTCACTTTATTCAAATTAAACCTTGCCTGGCAGTGGTTTAATAATCAAAGACTGTTGGTTTTATTGTATTTATCACAGGTTAAATGCCAAAAATACTGTACCTAATCATCTGCTTGAAATATGACTCCAGAGAAATAAAAAAATCTAAATGGATCATTTTCTGCTAAAATAAAAGAGAAAGTATAAACTTCTTAATCCCCTTTTAATATTTTAAACGAATAAAGACAGTTTTACATTTTACTAAATGAATCTATTGTATTTAAACTCCACATTAAATATTCTTTCTATAATGCTAATCAAAATGGTGATTATCAAACAGTACAGTATTTGCCTGGGGTAAAATTTATTTTTATAAGAAATGTAATATTTTCTATTCAAATATGCCAGCTGTTCAAATTTTCTTCAATAAAATGATATCTAAAAAAGGGATGATGCACTTTTTTCTAATCTCTGCCTTTCATACTCTCATCCCATAATGAATAAATTCTTTCATTCTCAAAGTCAAAACCCTAGTGAAGCAGGATTCCATAGTGAAGATTTTCCAAGGCTTATGAAAGCAAATAGAAAAAAGAAAATCCAAGACATTAATAAGTCACAGCTTCATCCCTTTTCTTAATCAGAGGAGTAAAGGCAGCATGAGAACCATACATTTCCTCAAAATCTGAATATTTGAAGTGTATCTAGTGACTTGCTGCAATTTCTCGCATGGTGCATGGCTTGCAACAACCACAAGTCTACTATAACAGTCAACAGTCAGGAACAAGCCTGGTTGTGCCTGTTTAAAGGAGGAACAGAAGACAAATGTGATTTGTTTGCCTGAAGTCTAAAGAAAGCATTAACAAATGTGGGGGGTTTTAAGTTATCAAGTGTGACTTCACAGTGCTTCCTACACTATGAGTTGAGATCTTCTGTTCACTCTCAGTTCATATCCACTTTTTTAGCCGTTCATATACCTTCTCTGGTATTTTCAGCCTCCAATACACAAAAATTTGCAAGCAAATTCATGGCCTGAAAACTGGAGCAGCTGTAGAAAATACTCATTCTCTAACCAGGCCCTGTCTAATTATATTCTGTCAGAGAAGAAAGTACTTTCTTTAACAGAACTCACAGAAAATGGGGTTTGATGCCCCCAGTCATACATTTTCTCAGACAGCTGCCCTGCTCCTCTTCTACATGCTACCAAGTTGCTCAATCCATGCAATGAATTGCCATGCAATTCTCTTGTACCAGCATTCTCTACTCCACTGCAGCCAAAGTAAGATGTATTATCAAAGGATGTTTAAACAGTTCTGGGGTAATTTATTAATATGTGCTTAAATTTATAACTTGGAATGTGTCAAGGTCCACCAGTACAGGAAGACAATGTACAGCCCAGTACAGGGTCCCCCTCCTGTGTGGCTTACATATGCCTCTATTAGCCAAAGCCTAAGAACTGGCCTTTAGACAGATCTAAGTTCCCCAGTCTACCTTTTCACTGAAATTAGAGTTCTTGATTTCTCTGGTACAGAGAGAGTTTCTTTGAATATGGTGAACAACAAATATGCTTTAAAATTATACTTTCTAATTCATCAAACGACTATGTGACTTTCCTTTTAATTTGAAAACTGTATTGTTCAAGACCTCTCCCAACTAATTCCACCTACAGCAGAAAAATGTCTTTATTATTTCAGCCACATAGAAAGAATAACACAATCCTAAAACACATCTTTAAGCCAAACTGTAGATTTTCCAGGTAGATTGCAGCTGTAATTCTCTGTGATATTTCTCTTCTCCAGCTCAAGATGTCTCTGTCTGAGACATTTCTATTGCTGAGATTTGTCTCCACTGTTTATAATGTTTAATTCCATTCACTCTCAGAATCTCATCCTAGTCAATACTGCATTCACCCCCTTGTTTTAGTCTTTGACTTCTTGCCATTGAGGTTATCCTTGTATACTGCATTTCTTCTCTGTTTTTACTTCTCCACATGATAAAATCCAGGGAAGATTCTTGTCTTCACATTTTACCACATGCTCCAGATTCTACTGAAAGTCAGACATATATTTGGTATATACAGCACGATCTATGGCCCCCTTTCTAGATGGATTATCAGGGTGTCAGGTTTGCAACGGTACAATGCAATACTTTACAACCAGTAAGTGGCAACACATTATCTACAATTTACATGTCCTTGGAACACAGGTATTCTCAGCACATGCATGTTTAAAATTACATTAAATATATCACAACATAATTAAAATTATGTTGTGTTCTCAGCACATACATGTTTAAAATTACATAGCATTTGTAAATGAGAATGCCCATCCTGGAATGTGTAAACAGCTGATAATGGTTAAAAAACTCTTCTTCAGTCTGGCATATTTTTTGCTAAAAGATCATTGTCTTCTCAGTGAAACTAAATCCAAACGCTCAAATCAAAAGTTCAAAATATTGCTCATATCTGAGGATTTTCATGTGTTACTACCTACCAATAATGAAAAAACATGTGTATTCTCTCTGTTAATGTCTGTGTAGGATCTATTGCTCCTCCTTATTATTCCAAGAACTGGAGCGATACACGGAATAAATTGACTCCACAACCTGGGGTAGTTATGAAGTGGGTATGTATGTCAGCGCCCGGCACAAGCGAGATAGCTCTCATAAAAACTTGTGCACTGAGCCTCGGTCTGACCCACATCTTTATTCCCAAAGGTGTTCCATATGCAATACATTACACAACTTTTTCATGCATATTCAACCCCTGGCCCCGCCTGTCCTCACCTCTCATGCTAAACAAGTCCACGCCCTTCTGGGCACACATGGTTTGCTGTGGTGGTCGCACGTGGGTCTCTCAGTGGTCTCTGAGGCTGAAGATTGTGGTCTTCCTCATGATTGAATTTTGAACTTTTCTCCTTTGCGCGTGCGCTTTTGGTCCTTTGGTGCTTTTCTGAGTATGTCTGTCCGTCTTGATAAGCTTGGAGACAGAGAAGCCCCTTTATGTGGGTTCTTTGCATCCTTGGTCTCCTCCAGTATTGTTCTTTATGCAAGAAGCTTCAGAAATTTTCATTTTCCTATGCCCTTTGTACCATGGCAGAGGTTTCTTAAGTAAAAGGTTACATACAACACGTAATTCTACAAGCTAAAATTTAAATGCTTAATTAATTTTGTTAACACAAATGAACTCAAAAAAAATCTCTCTTTCAGAACAATATATCTTGCTGGTGCTCTGTTATTCCTCCCACACTTCCTCCCAAGCTGATTTTGGCTGAGATAGAGTTAATTGTCTTCATAGTATCTAGTAGGGAGGGGCAATGTTTTGGATTTGTGCCAAAGACATCAGGGATGGTTTTGTTACTGCTGAGCAGTACACAGAGTCTTTTCTGGCTTTTTCTGCTCCTCACACCACCCAACCAGAGGGGAGGCACAAGAAGTTGAGAGGGATCACAGGCAGGACAGCTGACCCCCACTGATCCAAGGGTCCTAGCAAATAAAAGGCCTAGGCAATAGAAAGCAGAAAAAGAACAGGTTAGGACAGTAATATGTTCTGGGTATGCTTATGCCAGTAGACCTGAGAATTCACGTCACTCCAGGAACTGGTTGTACACACAGCTATGTCTTGACTGTACACAGAACTTAGTTCTGGAAGCACAACTGCTTTTTCATGTGGAGGCAGATACCCAGGGATCAAAGGAAGAGAAACTTTTATTTCTTTACTCCAGTACCAATTTAAACAGGCAGGTTTTGGCTGTTTGTCCTGCAGGAAAGGTAAGTATGCTGAAACACATTAGGGCAGTCTTCATGCTGTTCTTTTAACAGACTAGAAGCATTACATTACAACCACATCCCTCTTTTCTTTTGATCACAGTGCAGCCACTGTTACTGGGAACACACTGGACTGATTTGAAACAAACTGAAAGATGGCCCCCTCCCCCACAGTATGGCACAACAATGAGACTTCTGCAAAAATTTCAGAAACAGAACGGTAAAAGTGGAGCTTTTATTGACCATAAATGAGCTAGTTCACACCATTCTTACTTCTGGAACAGACACCTTCATAACAAAAAGATGTCCTGATAGTTTCAAGAAGTGATTGTATAAGATTTCAGAATGAGATTGGTTTGGCCTAATGGGTGCTGAATGCTTAGTGATGAGCCTTAAAAACACCCAAAAGAAGTACTGCTATGGCTTTCTCCACAGTGGGCTGTTCTTTTATTCCCTGTTCTTCATGTCATGTTTGAGTCGTGGGGGGCACCTTGCTTGCCAGCGGCTCTTGATCAGGGGCTGTGACTAAAGCACCATGAAGGGAATTCTGTTTTCTTACTAACACATAGCCTAGTGGAGTCTGCCTGAACAGAAAAAAAAAAGTTTTTGTCTATCCTCTAGTCAAAACACTCAGCAAGGGCTAAATTGGTTACCGATTTTGTTGGGATTTAACTTCTCTCTTTAAAATTTCCTGGGGCTGCTTAGAAATATGTTCTCAGTAACCTTTTGTTTGATAGGAATGCCTTTCTTGCTCTAAACCTTTCATAGAAAATCACTTTCCATTTCAATTCTTACTGTGCTACCTCAAAAAGAAATAACTTTTATAACAGTCTTCAAAATACTTTTTGTCTTCTCCTACCTTTGTGTCAGAGGCTAAGATTTTTCTTCTTTGCAAAGATTTGTCCTTCACAGACACTCATGGGCCTAATTAGAGCCCTTGGCTGGATATTTCTAATGAAAGAAAGTTCACATTTAAAAAGCTGTAGTATTGGAATGCATCTCGTAAAGGAATCTGGAAGTAAGCAGTAATACCTCAACAGTGAGTATTGCTGGGTTTGGAAGAGTAAGACCACTAGGAACTTTTCCTTAACTGGGGGGTAAAAGTATTTGAGGGTTGAAATCATATCTAAGTTAGGCTAAATCTGAACTGAAAAGCTTCCTTTGTCACAGAAGGATCCTTCCCAGTCATTAATTTTATCACACAATTTCCTCCCTCTGGGAAGGACACAACATCATCTCATAATGCAGTGAAGTACTTTGTCTGTAAGCGTCTATATCCTGTGGTGACAAAACTGAGATAACTGCTGTTCAGCAAATAAACTACCCCTTGTAGCACCTGCGTTCCTGTGTGACACAACATGGTGACTGATGGTGCTCTGCTGCACTAGGCTTTATTTGTTCTGAGGTTAAAGGCATTGCTATACTGTTCTTTAACAGTCACTGTCCTCCATAACTCTGCTTTAGCAATTTAAGCCCATTAGTCTCCCTAAATACATGAATCATTAAGCTTGATGACACAGGAGCCGAACTTTACAGTCACAAGCTTCCCTCAGAATCACAGAATCATTCATTTATAAATCTGGGTGAGAAGTGCCTGCTAAGTAAATTGTATGGTCACCACTATTCTGCAGCTAAGATCTCTGGCAGAAATGGATTTCAATGGACTGAAAAATCAGTGTGAAAAATCAGTAATGTCTTTGCAGAATGTTTCTTGTTACAGGACTCTGCAAGTTCCACTCTCAGTGTGTACTTTGCACCTCATCCTTAGGGATACAGACTGAGACAATATCTCTCTGAATGATCTGTGGATCTTGTTCCATGACTTATTTGATGTGACACTAATTTCTCCACTTTCCCATATTATTTACTTTAGCAATACTCACAACCTAATTTTTGAATCTCATTTCAGTCATGTTCTGTCTTTATTTGATGAATGTTATGCCTTTGTTTCAGGTTTCAGTTTTTAAAGGAAAATATTACCTACCAATCACTGTCAGGACGATCTAGGGCTTTTAGAGATAACCTCTGATTTTGCAAGTGTTTCTCCTAATTCTCATTTGCTTCACTTGCCTTACCAAACACTAGGGCTGATTGTAATCCTGTATGTGCTAGTTACTCAGGCTCTAATATCTGCCTGATCTTTTATTAGCTGATACTCTCCAGGTGCCTGTTCATTACCTCCCTCCTATCTCATCTTTTTATAATTTCCTTATTCTATAGCATCACTACTTCTCCAACCCAGAGGTGCAATGCTACTTTTTTCAGTTCAGGCCAATAGACCACCAGATACCATCTTCCTTACCTGAGCTGTGTTCACCATAAATGCTTTTGGATAACCAAGGTTTGCCAGGTATACCTTCTGTGTAAAGATTTTAGCAGTCATTTTTGTGATACAGAACAGCTAAAATTTTCCAGAGGTTTCTGGCATCTATGGTATCTGACTGTACAAGTTCAGGTGATTTTCACCCTATTTCTGCAATCTTATCTTTAGCTTTGATTAAATATATTAGCAGGGTGTAACATATACTGTCAGACTCATAACAAAGAGCAAAACTTAAAGGAAAAACTGTAATTACCTTTTTGAGGCAAGGTTATTCTTTTCAAGTGATAACTGGTCCCTGTTACCACCTTTTAGATGTCTAGGAATCACCTGTTTAACTTCTAATTGTTGCTAGACACCATGACAACATTTCAATGGTTTAACAAATGAATTTTTTATTCCTCTCAGATAATTCTGGATATACAAGATAAATCTGGCAGAATTCTTCCTCACATAATCTTTTAACATGCTTTTTATACCTTCTGTCCAGAAAGACAGAGCTCAAAAGACTGAACTATTTTATCACCAATAGTTATTACAGACTTCTGCAACCCTGCCCACTGGAAATTAGAATATTAGCTTAATTTACCTAACTGAATAATGATGACTTAGGGACCTTAGTGATGTGACTCAGACTTCATTGAACTAGGTACAAAAGGTGCAGCATAGAACAACTTCCCTAAGTCATACTTACTCTGCTTCTACTCTCTTGAAAAAGTATTCATTAAGTCGCCTGCTTGCTCAGGAGTTCAACAGACTGAAGTTAAAATGCTGTGTCTTTTCAATGATTTACCACATGTTTGTGCTTCCCAACTAATTGCAAACTATCTCTGCTCAGATAGACCACAGGTGGTTTTGGAGTGTTTGTGTATGTGTGTGTGTGTGTATACTTCAGTTCCTTCCATACAACAGAATTAGCACACTGAAATCATGGAGACTGAAGACTCCCTACAGGTGGTACCACTGAGGACACTGTGATTAAAAGTGAATAAAGGAGGATGACAGCGATGAATCCAGCTAAACAGACATGCAGTGAGGAATAAATTAATTCCAGTACTCCATATAAAGGCAGTCTGGGTTAGTAGTTTATGTGTCAGACCTCCTTTGTTTGTGTGTATTATTGTTACTTATTACAGCAAGAGTTTAAATAAGCAACCAGTTGATCCAGTTTAGAATATCCTCTGGGGACCTAACCAGGAAATTTTGTGTCCTGGTTTTGGGCTTCTTGCTCCCTATTCAGAGTTTCTACATGCACATATGACCACTGGTTGCATAACATGCCTAGTCTACCAGAGGTAGTTAGGGAAATGATAAAAGATGTCATTGTTAAACCAGGAATCCATTTGATTATTGCAGTTTCAGCTGCATCATATTCAGAGTTTCAATGCATGATCCCATTCTTTAACATTCTCCATATAGATACATGGGTCCAGCTAAGTTTGAGAAACATAGCTCTCCAAAATCACTAAATGTTTGGGATCTTCCAATGTAAAACACTCACAGATGTCCTCCATGTCTCCAAAACATTTTAAAATTTGAAAATATGCATTGATATCTATGTAAGTCTTAGTGAGTGATCTATTGCTTGCAATAAAATCCTCAAATAGCTTTCCCTGCAGTTTATGTTAAAGACAATATTTTCAGAACACGTGATTTGCTGGTTATTCACTAAAAAAAATTCTCATTATTGTTTACCTGCAGAATAACTTTTCCCTTGAGACTTTTTCCCAAAGGATTTGTTCATCCTAATGCTAATGTCACTTTTGAATAGCATATGAAGGTCAGTGTTATTAGAAAGGTTTTGTTTCATTCTGCTAGTTAATGTGGTACTTTTATAGGCTGACAATCAACTGGCAATCAATCTATGAGATACTTTTTTGAGTAATGAAGAATTTCTTAGTGTCTGGGTTCCCAATTTTAATAAGACATGCCGATACTTTGCTTTTTATCCCAAAGACCAACCTAACCTGTTATGTTAATCAACCGAGTTTGAAGCTATGAGATTTATCTACCAGACTGATAAAAGATTTTAAGCTTTCAGAACTATGTTTTGAAAAAAAAAAAAAATAGAAGAGTGGCCGGCACCCATTTACTGGATGATTATCCTGCATCAAAAGCATCTCTGTGTCCATAGAAAGGGATCTTTTGCATTCCTGCCTGAAACTAAACTGAGACTAGGCAATTAATTCCAAGTAAAACTCCTCAGACTGATTAAACGATAGAGGTTGTAGGGTGGAGGAGACATATTTATTAAAATAATTTCTGTTTCTCAAAGTTCAGATTGAGTTTAAAAGTAGTTTGTGAGTAGCAGAGAAACAGTGAGAAGTGGGGATATTGTTAGGGGTTCTGGACAGATGGATGAAAATTCTGTTTATGCATACCTGACAACTGGAAAGCTTTGAAGAGCAATCCCAATATTTCCTGTGTCAAAAGTAGTGAAAGATCCCAGTATTTCCTGTGTTAGAAGCAAAGAAAGGGATAGTACAGGTCTATTACCTACTCCCTTCCTTTTATCTCTCTAGGCAGAGGTTCCAATCCAATATTTCCCAAATTCTGCAGAACTCAAAGTAATTCCGAGACTAATATAACTTTGAAACACTATAATCAGGAGAGAACAACAGTCATCATGATCCTGTTAAAGGGGATGTGAGCAATCCTGTACTTGCCTGGAAGGAAGTCAAGGAGGGACTTAATAGTGCCACAGCTTCCAGAGCTGAAGAAAATCACTAACCACACCAGGGCCTTACTTTGTCTGACTCCTCAGCATTTCAACAAGACCAGTAATTGTTACACAGGAATAGATGTGTTCTCTTACTCTGTAAGTGTATGTGAGAAAAAAATGTTCTTCCGACACACCTATCTGCTGAGATATCTGAAATATTTATTACATATTTCAGCTAGCATTTCCAGTTGGATTTTTTAAATTATAAGCATTCAAAGTCCATGAAGTGCCTGTGATTGCACCACAGCTAGGAAAGACAGAAGCTGTCCTTATTTCACGTACCTGAATCAATTTTGTAGGGGGAGCAGGTACCCAGTGATGGGGGCTGAAGAGGGTCTCTGTGAGGAGAGTCTGGGGCTTCTCCATGCTGGATGCAGCTGGAGCCAACCCACCCACTGCAGGGCACAGCTGAGCCCATGGCTGAGGTGGGGGCAATTCAGGGAAAATACATGTAGAAAAGGAGTGAGGGGAAACATCACTGTCGTTGTTGTCGTTGTCATCGTCACATGAAAAATGTTGCAGTATCAGGAAAGATGCTGCTTTAATGTTTGTCTTTTTGTTTCATTCTACTCATGTCACTTATTAAAAATTTATTTTTATTTGTAATAGATAAAGTTATTTTTTCCCCAAGTAGAATCTGTTTTGCCAGTAGGGTTACTCGTAGGAAATCTTCCTGTCTTTCTTTCCACGTGACTTTTTTCATTCCCATCTCCCTTCTTTCTCTCCTTGGTCCCACTGAGGCTGTGTGAGAGAGCACATAGGAGGTATTTTGGCTGCTGACTAAGGCTAGTATGCCACAAATGGTGAAGACTCAGGTTATTTTTCAACACCTAGTCTGGAAACATTTCAAAAAATGTTACCACATGCATGTCCATGCAGGGCATTGAATTGTATGCTGTAGATCAATAGAACACTTGTCTGGTTCTGACTCCCTTTTTTGTAGAGAGGTGGGAACAAGTCACACTAATTAAAACACTTCCTGAAGAGTTTTTTCCTGTTTCTCAAGACATTCTGAATTTTTGGTACATTCTGAAATGACTGTCCTTGCCTCTTATCTATCTTAGGGACACAGAATTCCCCCATATTTACCCACCTCATCTCCATTTTCCCCTCTCTCAGAGCTGTGCACCTTGTACTCCACTCAGCCCATTCCCTTGGGAACAGACCAGTTGTTGGTCACAAGCTCTACGGAGTTCACTGTAAGAGCGCCATGAAATACACTTTGAATGCTGCTTTAGCAAAACCCACATATAGGCAAAAATTCTAAACATTTCTTCAGCCAGGTGTTCATTATGTGTGAAGTTTTTTCCCCCTCTAGGTTTTATCTTAATAGAAATAATCATTGTGGTTTTTATCTTAATAAATTGACTGAATAAAACCCCCCTGGAAAATTTTACCAAGTTGTAATGCTTCCTCCCAAGCTAACAGCATCACTTCCAAATGCACAAATTATTCCTTTCTTGAATACTTAACTATAAATATGAGGATTAGATTCAGTTTTCTCATTCCTCTGCTCATACATATGCTTACCTATAATTGAGATCTCTTACTTTACATCTCCTTGCTAAGAAATTAGGTCTGTGAGTATCTGAGAGATAGGATAAGAGAGTTTTAAAGTGCTTGATACTTGTCAAATTCTAGATATAAATTAGACTCTGTAATTAAAAAAAAAAGTAATTTAAATACCATTGGAATAAAAAGTATTAGCACAATCTAATTTGTATATGCAGCCATGTAAATTCAAATAAAGTAATGAATAACAGTTCTGTTTCATCTGAGGTATTCTCATTTTTTTTCCTTAGAAAATAATGTTAAAGAAGTACGAGGTATTCTATATTCACAACTTTTGATGAGAAGCAGATTTTAGTAAATATAATTTATAGGTGATAGCTTTAAAATCTGATTTCTTGGGAGGTGTACAATGTTTCTACTTCTTGTTTGACAAATGTAACTGCAACTAAATTACTCTGCAAATTTATATGCAGGAACTGGAGTCACTAATTGGAAGCTGAAAGCACCAGACACTCCACTAGCCCTAACCTATTTCTGCACCAAGTAATAGGATTATTGAAAACTCTGTCCTTACATATTGTGTTCAAGGAGAAAAGCACTGAAAAATTCAAAGGTTTAATTTAGGCACCTTTAGAAATATACTGCAATTCGTGGACTATTCTGTGCTGATAGGCAAATTGAGCTACTCAGCAGGGAGCAGGAAAGAGTGCACACAGAAAAAAAAATTAGAATGGCCTTTACATTCAGTTCACTGTATGTCATGTACTTTTCATTACTGCATATATACATTTTGGTTCATAAAATTCAACAGTATAAAGTGCACATAAAACATGCATAGCGTTTTCTATTCAGATTACTAGAACAGACCCCTTAATGGAAAGGTACTAATACGAGCTATTTCCTTCATGTATGACCCTAAAATAAAATAGTTCATTAATTACTTCCAGCTAAATCTACCAGTTGAGCAAAAATAATAGACTCTTAGAGGTCAAAATATTGGTTGCTATAAATGCCCGGTTCACTTCCTAGCAAGACATGTTAAAGTTTCACCAAACTAGAGCATTGCTTACTTTAAATAAGAAATCCTGTGCAGTCATCTATCCCACAACTTTAATTGACAGATATTTACAAAGAAGCCTGTTTGAGCCATAGCTTTTGTATTACTCACTCCTAGCAAAATGTAGGAAGGCTTAATCAATTCTCATAGGCAAGAAAATACATAGTTTCGTATATATGCACAACTTCCTTCTGCTCACTGTAAAGGATTTGAAGACCCAGTGAAAATCTGTTTAATAAGAGTCCACAGTGTTGTCAGTGTGGCTGCTGGTACTCTTAATGTCTTTCTTTTCATTGCATTTCATGTGCATTTATATCAAAAGCTTTGCTTTCAGGAATATTAGTTATAGATAGCCCACACCCAACCACCAGGTTGTGGTGATGTAAGGTTATGTTCTTCCCCATTAAAACAATTTTTTATTTTTTACTTTTTCTTTTTTTCTTTTATTTATGTTCTTTCTTTTATTTCTTTTTTTTCTCCTTTAAATCTTATTGCTTGAATATAAAATTGGGTGTGTGTCATCCTGTGCGAAACATTGAGGATTCAAACAAGATGGCATTAGAATTCTAATTTTGCTCAATTTAATTCCAACAAAGTATTTCTGCAGGCATTACTCTCTTGCAGCATCACATTATCATAGACTCCTTGGTTTAAAGGTAAATTTTTCAAGGATGATGCAAATATAATTTTTAAAACTTTATATTAAAAATAACTTATTCATGGTATAAAGCACAATTTTTATTTCTGATTGATTTATATAATGTAATCGATACCATTCCAATTATTTATTTGGCTTTAGCCAATTTTTTATCTGAGGATGATTTTAAACTCAATATTTTAATTAAGATAGACCATTAACAACATTTAATATTAAGAAGTTTCATAGGTATGCATTTTTTAAATAGAGAAGATTATAGAAAAGGCCCAGATATGTGATATATTAATGGAATAAGAGACATTCTTGAATTTGTTTCATCCCAAAAGGGTGAAAAATAAATTTAAATTAGATGATTTTTGGAAACTAATATAAATAGGATCCTGCATGAGTGAAATTGCAGTACCTGAGAATATCCTGTATTTACAGTTCAGAAATGTAAAGGTTACAGAATTATTCCTGATGAAAACATAAGTTGGTTTTATTTTACAGACAGACTTCCAAGGTAGGCAAATCACTGAAATTCATTCTTATTTTCATAATCTTGAAAGTTTGACTTGCTTTGGTTGTTTAAGTCATGAAGAGAAAATTTATCTGGACAGTCTATGAGGTAGTCTAAGACATAAAATTAAACAGTTTCTTCTTTCACCTTCCTAAATTAGATATTTATTTACCTGTAATGATCTCTAAGGATTTTTAGCTTTTTACATATATTTTTATATATTTGTAGCTTTGTAAATTTTTAATATATACCTGTATAGTTTCTAGCATTTTCTTACACTTTAGAATAGATTAGCCTTTCTTACACATTATGCCACTGTCTTGAAATTCTGTTTAGTCTTATTTTCAAGAAAAGAATTTCTAACAAGGACACCCTGTTTAGCACCAGCACGTGGGAGACATAACAGAATATAGGGCTAAGCACCCTTGGAGAGACTTGGGCAGGCCCTAGGGTGGGTTATCAGGGCATCTGGTCTCCTACTGGATGTACTTGCTAGATATGCTAACTAATTAAACTTATTAAATTTGTGAAAATCTGATGCCAGATGTGGTCATAGCTATATTTTGAGTGCATGAATGTTTTCACTAAAGGACTGCTCTTTATGTTACCACTTTAATATTGTTGGAATGATTTGTCTTTCAATTCTAGGCAACAGTAGCATCATGATGAAATGTGTTAAAGATTTCAAACACGTTCTGAAACCCTGAATTCTTATGAGGGGATAGATGACCTCAACCTTTAGAAAAAGAGGCAGAGAAAAAGTTTGACCATGTGTTGTCTTCTCTTACCTTCCCTGTTGACCATACACATTCTATTTCCCTTTTACAGGTGATCCAGCATATAAATTCTACTGAATAAGAGCTCAGGGAGCCATAGTACATGGTCGGATCTAAATGAAACAGTTTGAGCCTGTACATTACCCACAAGGAAGATAGCACTGAGACAACACAGGCAAAATTCAGCTTTGTTTGCTCAGTTCCTGCCATTATCCTGGTCATCGTGTGTATCTTGCCTCACCATTTTAACTATTTCATAGTGTGGTTATGGAGTGGTCTCTGCAATCTTCCAGGACATTCACTAGCTGTATATTCATCAAGAAGCTGAATTTTGATGCCAAGTGTTGCAATCAGTTCCTCCCATGTGGTTTCTTTCATGATAAATGCTAAGGGTAACTCTTGATTTAGCACCTTCTAGTTGTAAATAAATGGTTCTATTGGCTTTTTGGATCTTTAAATCATGTGAATAGATGATTAGCACTATTATTTGGTGGATGGGGATGCAATTTGCTCCCCTTTTATAACAACATTTATCATGGTCTCCAGACGAGAAATGTTTATTAAAACAGCACAAATAAAGAATAAGTAGAAAAATTAGTTATTAAAATAAGAAAGATTATTTTCAAGACACACAAAATGAACACATTACTTGAAATTGAACAAAAGAGTAAGATAAGCCAGATGGGAAAAAAATTAATTAAAATTTAAATGTTGGATGAAAAAAGTGAATGATTTTTCATAAGCATATAGTGAAGTTGTAAGACCAAATGCAGGATTCACTCTAAGTTAAAAGAAAAAAAAAAAAAGATACTAGTGTCTCAATTTGGTCAGGAATGAAAACTATAGTGGTGGTACAACAAGATGGAGTTGGCCTTTCTAAAATAATAGCGTTTACAAGAGAGATGAATCAGCAGCTCTCTTTTGCTGCATCATGCACTTCAAAATGAATACTTTTTCCACTTTGTTTTGTCAAACATTATTGTAAAAGTTCTAGGGGATTTTGGGAAATCTTTTTGCAGTAAAATATATTGGACAGATGAGAAATAGGTTGAAATTAGTTTTACTAAGACAAGGAATTTACCACTGAGGAAACATTGTAAGTAAATTACTCCTTTATTTTGGTTCTCCTTAGATAATTTTATAGAAGCCTGAACAAGTGGTGCTAAATGAAGTAAACATATTTCAAATAAATTCTAACCAATTCCATCAACATTTAGTGACTGAAGTGGCCCCACTAATATCTGACGACTGTTGTATGAACAAGTACTTCAAGTATTCAGAACACTGATGCACTGGGCCCCACTGAACAGAAAGTAATCATATTTCATTCATACTTTACTGATGAATGGGGGTTTTTTTGGTGTGGTTTTTTTTGTTTGTTTGTTTGGTTTTTTTTTTCCATTACAAGATATACAAGCCTAAATGAAAAGAAAATTAAGATTTGGAAGAGGAAATGTTAGGATACTATCTCACAAATATTTGCAATCTTTCTAAACAGAAGAAATCTCTTACTTCTGATTTTTTTCACATTTAATGTCAAATTTTATTGTGTTTTTTTACTACATAATGCACATGGTCCTAACTGAATAATTTCTCTCTTTCTCTTATTTTTAACTTTTTTAAAGGGTGATTCATTCCAGAGATTAATTAGCTATCTTAAAATGGGATTAACCTCTTTTTGGAAGTGCCTCTCCTTCCTACATGTACCAACAATCATGTATTAGTAGCTCTTGGTTGCTGGGATGAATATCAGTGTTAGAGTCAGGCATGTTTTCTACTTGCTCCTGCTAAATTAATATGCTAGCAATGGCCCCACCCTCACTAAACCAGTCTATTTTGGGGGAATTTTTAGAACTGTTAATATCATTGCATTTTCCTAACTTTCAAGGCCCACATTGTCACAGTTCCAGAAGCAATGCTAGAATCCTGGGTGGACACATACAATTAACTTATATTAATGCTTATTAGTGTGCATAATTATGTTTTATGCAGGCATGCTATGTCTATTAGGATGTATGGCAATAAGTTCAGAAAAACTAAAATATCTCCACTGCCTTCTCTACCAGCTGACTTACAGTTTGCTACAAAGTGCTTCTTGGGGCTTATATTATGAGAGTGTAATATGTTCTCATCACCTTCAATTGACACTTCTGTTAGAGTCCAGAATTATAAAGGAAGCAGTTTACTGTCTGCTCTTTTCAAAGTGCTCCTTTGGGGCCAAAACACAAGAAAGCAATTTGGTTAGAAAGTCGAGTTGAGAATGTATACAGCGCAAATCTTGGACTCAAGGCATTCTTACTGAAGTTGTGTGTGTACGCATTTACGTGACAAACATATCTTGACACTATTTGTCTTGCTTTTTCTCCAGGCGTATTGGGTTTGTGTGGCAAACTTTGAATAGCAGCAGGGTGAGGGACAAAAGGAGCATTTCAGCAGCAGTTTCTGTGAATAACTGCCAGAAGCTCCCCCTATATCCAGTAGAGCCAATGCCAGATGGCTCCAAGACAGACATGTCACTGGCCAAAGGTGAGTAGGATGGCAGTGGTAGTGCCTCTGGGTTAACAATCCCAGAGATCAATGGCAGTGGTAGTGCCTCTGGGATAACATATTTGAGAAGGGGAAAAAGTTACTGAGAAGAAGGAAAACGCAGCCACATTATCTATCTGTTACGTGTACTCCCTGTGCTCTATTAATAGGCTCTTGAACTTTGCATCACATTCCAAGACAATATTTGAAAACAGAATACTCTTAATAAATCTCTAAACTCCATTAAAAATGAAATTATGAATGATGGCAAACCAGTTAGCTATTTCTCTATGGATGAATTAAACAGAATTCATGTACTTCTCAAAATATGCTAACAAATAACAAAACATGCTACAAACTTGGGAAGTTATTAAAAAGGTACACATGTCAAAATGATAAGCTCTTTACTCATCAGCAGAAGAAATTTTAGAAGATACATTTCTTCTGTGCTGACTGCTCTATGATTACCTAAGCTATGTCCAGCCTACTCCAGCTCCAAGCCCTACAATGCAATTACCCCAGAAGCACTGCAGGACACCATGAAGAAGGTGGGAAGGATGTGGGAAATGTCTTCACAGTGAAAAGATAATAGATGAAAAGGCAGAGTACTGTAATTAAAATGTAGCTGAGCTACAAACCGATATTTAAACTCTTGAAATTCTTAGATTTCAGAAAAATGAACCACTGACCCAAATTGGTCATAAATTGCTGAGAGGAAAGACGCTGTTATATAATTGTTTCCTCTTTGAGGAAGTAAATACATAAGTGTACTTTTGCTAAGAAATATTTTCCCTGAATAACTTTTTAATTATGCACTGAAAATATTAAACAGGAGTGCAAAACACAATGCAGTAGCACAATAGAGATAAATGAAGTGCAAAGGAAAAGCTAAGAGTTCCATTTTACCACACACAAGCAGGGCACTGAAGGCCTGTAAAACCTGATTATCTGTGTTAGAAAAAAATTTTGAGATGAATGATGTGTCATTTTAATCGAAACTAAATTCTAGCCATCCACTGAAATACTAAGCAGCATATGCAGGAGATGCTTTTGTCATTACTGCAAGAAAAAAATATGTGTTCATTGACTCTTAAATTTTGATGCAAACAGCTATGCTAAACTGAACAAAACTTATTTCAGAATCACCTGCTTAAAGCAAGTCACAAATATGTAACCATATCAATTCTCTCTGCATCATTTTCTGCTTCAGCTGATGAAGATGAGATTCAAGAACAACTTTTATTGAAAAAAATAGCCTGATATGTCAATGTACAGTGAAAGTCAGTACATAGTTAAGCAGATTCTTTACATACTTTATTCGAGGGCATGCCTAATTTTCACTTAGTTACTACTTAGTTCACTGCAGAGTTGGGTATAGTAAACAAGTGATTATATATTGCATCACATATTCACTATATCATAAATTCCTAAAAGCAATATTGTCTTTGATTATTTGACTTGAGAGTGTAAAGACAAATTTTTGGTGTAGCTGCTCAATAAATACTTCAAAGAAAATTTTCTGTACTAATTGTATGGCTGTTCAAGGATAATGTCCAGTGTATACTCATCTCTGACAATTTGATTGTTAATCATCCTAGCAATTCTCTGCATGACATTTATTTATATTGTACATAAAATGTTTCTTGTGTTTACTAAAATAAAAATTACTCCTCCATATATTATAGATGCACGTGTTTAAATTTGAACAGACTGTTTCTCCATAGGATAATTGTAACAATGGATTTGCCTTTTATTACATTTTCATGCACTCACTGTCCTTAATTCCTCATTTACACAATTTAATTTTTTCTTTCAGAGGAAAAGATATTAAGAAGTACGTTTCTGGGAGTAGAGAGAAATGTTCGTTCTGCCACTGAAGATCAGGAATTCTGGAGGTTAGATGTATTCCAGCTTTGAAGACAAGGCATGAAACCCAAAATTGTCCTCCTCCTGTCCTCATTTCTATCTTTTGCTTTTGCTCTCCTTCTCCAAACATCTTAATTCTTCTGCTTCACAGCATTTATGTTCTTCCTTTGGTTGTCCATTCCACAGCTGCTGCAACAAAGGGATGAGGAGGAATATTATATTCTGCTAGCGGGGAAGCACGTGAGAATATCCCTCCTTGGAGAACTGGCCTCCACTTTCCACATCACTGTTTCTACCTTTTCATTTTAAGAAGGTTCTCTAGAGTTGCTGAAATGAGCCCAGCTGATTGCTAGTTGGAACGTCTTTAGGAAATTTCTCAGTTTTCAAACTGTGTAATAATTTCTCTTGTGGTTCCCCATACAGATCCAGAGGTGAAGTGGTCGTTTCAGTGTCTTACAGAGCTGGAAACATTTTTTCTTCTGTTGTACAGTATGGAGACAGACTAGAGTGACAGATTCCAGACAGGATTTTATCAGTTCCTGAATGTCAACAAAATCTGACCTCATACAGCTTGAGTTTAAGGGTCCGTGGGTCTCTCTTACTGCAGGCAGGTTCTATAATGCAACAATCTGAAAAGAAATTTTTGCTTATATTAATGAGATTTATTGACAATGGGACCTTTCTCTGTAGCTTACTGATTATATTAGGTTTCATTATCTCTGAGTCCTCATCAAAGATAAGATGAAGTGAGGTGGGAGTTTATCTGAGCCATGGATTACACAACAAAAAAAGATCTTTCCAGGCAAACCAAAGTCAAAGTCTTTTCTCCTCAGTTGCATGTGTTACTTCTCCATCACAAAACATACTTTCTGTACAGACAAAAATGACTTGTAGATGTACATCCCAACATTTAAAACAAAGAAAACTAGGAATCAGGGCAAAAATGTAGTGATGTTAAGTCTCAGATGGTACGGAGATTTTTGCCATCTGCCTCTTATAAGTGTTAAAAATATCCATTCCTTTCCTCTGATTTTTTTAAATTAATTTCTTAAATATTGAAAGAATCTAAATGGGGAAAATGACTGCCATTATTCGTTAAGCATTTTGTGAGACACACCTAAATGTTTGAAGTACCAACTCAAATCTCCATCATTTATATTGTAGGCATGCTTGTCACCTGTATTTATGTTATTACCACAATATCTTTACCCTTCATAATCTACACAGTATTTAATCTTCAAAGATTCCTGATGGCAGGGTAGTAGTATTAGTATTCCCTTGGTATAGAAGCAGCGGCAGAAGTGGTAATAGCTGTACTGTTTTAGTAGCATTGTATAGTGCAGTAGGAGTATTGTGTGGTATAGTAGTGGTAGTATTATATGTGTGACTGGACAGACATACGGTAAAGACCAATATTCCATAAATATTGAAGCATATACTGAAGTAACTTGGTGTCTAGAGGGCTTTTCAAATTTCAAATTATTTGAGCTTTTGAGTTTTTTCCTATTTGCATCTTTATCCATCCATATAGTTTTACTGTTCCCTCAACAAACATTCAAAAGGCTTTATTTAGATTGCATTCAAATATTTTGAACAGTTCTAGCAGCTGCATAATTCTTTCTCCACATCCCAGATGAAAAAGGAAAACTCATGGTCAAATTTAGCAGAAAATATTGCAGATTGTGCAACTCTGCAAATTATTCAAATTTCTTAAGCCTATGGTGTTTGTTGATGCTGACTGTATGCAGTCAAGACACCCAAATGCAGTGTGGAATTTTCTTTGGCTAAGTTCAAACATTGAGCTGTTGAAGTCTACCAGTTCTAACTTTGTCCATCCTAAAGATGTAATATGGATAATTTTAAATAGGCAATGCCTACAGTATTTTTTGCTAGATTTACAACGTTATTGCACCAAGATAATCTTTGTCCTACCGTTAAGGGACAAGAGAGGCAACAAACCTGTAAGGGGATAACACCTGGATGTCTGTGGTGAAGTGGTACAACAAAAAGAAAATTCTTAATTTCCACATCTCAGAAAGACTGTTCTTCTTCATTCAAATGGTGAAGTAATGTAATAACTCATGTGATTACACTCTTTCATCATTTCAGAATCTTTTAGAAATACTATTTAATGCAACATTATAATACACAGGCTATATAATAGGAGGATATGGTAAGGGACCATAATAAGTAGAAATATCCCATCAAAACAGGATTTTTTCTTAGATTTTAAATACACAATTTAAAACTTTTTAAAGTCTCCTTTATATCACTCCATCATACATCAAGGTCTATTTTCCTCTAATTATACCTATAGTAATAGTATATTATAATAATTTAAAAATCAGACCTGCTTTACTTCAAAATAAATATAGAGGTGGATAAGAACTGATACACAGTTTCCTTCAAAGGACCACCATTAGGTAAAATTATTTTTTTTGCAGCTGACTATACTGCTGAGAGCCATAGTAGCAAGCAGGTAGATTAGATAAGAGATTATTTGGTTTTAAGTTTGTGCCATGACAGAAAATCAGCATTATTTAGTGCTTACTGGATGATTTATGGGATAAGAAACTATACCCTGCATCTTTTAGATGGTTAAATGCTTGTTAGATGACCAGTGTTCCTACATTTCTGGATTAGGATAAAGGTTAGTTCAAGGATAGTTATGGTGATGCTCAGGGTGGTTATGGTGCTTCATCTGAGTCCTTATCTCTCAAATCACTGGATTCTTATTATCTAGAGTCCCACTAATTGTCATTATTGATTTGTACTTAAATAAAACACACCTCTAAATAATATTTCTTAAGCAATTTGCAACCTTTTAATTACACTTTTACATATTCTTCAAATTAAAATATCTCAGGCTTCCAGAACTTCCTTGAGCATGTAGGGTATACCTTAGCCTGTTAGAAAAGAGAACTCAGAAACATTTTTTAATGATTTCTAACAGGAAACAGTTTTTGATTCTAAACTTATCAATTTGAAAGAACAAAAGCCTAGATTTTACTTAAATGATAATGATGCTTTGAGGTAGAGCCTTCATCTCCCAAAAATGTATGAACATATGAGAGTGTCTAACAGGAGAATATTTGGTGAAAATCAAAATAAAACACAGAAAAAAAAACACAAAAAAAAAAAAAAAAAAAAAAAAAAAAAAACCACACAAAAAAAGAAGCCCTTAACAGGGGCTTGAACAAGGGCCTGAAGAGAGTGGCTTCTCTTCTCTATGAACAAAGTCCTGGATCAAATGGAGGCCAAGAAACAGGACCAGAGGCATGGTGCCAAGCAGCAGGACAACAGAACAAGAGGCAATGGGCAAAAACTGATGCACAGGAAGTTCCACCTGGACATGAGGACACATCTCCTGTGTGGTCTACTGAGCACTTGAACAGACTGCACAGAGAGGCTGTGGAGTCTCCCTCACTGGAGATATTCAAAAACTGTCTGGATGCAATTATGTGCAATGTGCTCTAGCACAGCCCTGCTTGAGCAGTAGGTTGGATTAGATGACCCACTGTCATCTACTCATTCTTTCCAATCTTACACATTCTGTGATTCTATGAGTCTAAGGTAAATGCTTCCCAAAATGGTGTGCAGCACTTAACACACTATCCCTGTCTCCTGCTAAAGCCTCAAAGCAGAAATGAAATGGAGCTTTTGTTCAGACAACCACCAGCACAAATCAGCTTCCCAGTCTTCAGTAACCTAGAAAACAGTCTGCCTGGTCTAGATACAAGCATAATTGTACTTCCTATACAGTCACCTGCTGCACACTTGCTAAGAGGTTTTACAAAGGTCAGTTCAGCTCAGAATGAATATTGATAAATGACTGCAGGAAATGATGGGCTGCCAAAATCAAAAATCTACATATATCTTTTCCAGAGGGTTGTCATATGTTTTATTTAAATATTATGCCACTGATTAGGTGTGAATAAGTTATTTTCTATTGAAGTTATCTTTTAAAAGAGTTCCCATGTAAGCAGTTTTTCTACTAACAGTGTTGGTCAGTGCAGTGGAATGAAAATGGTAGTGAAGGGGAATATTTTTCTCAGCATACTCCAAGTCAGTCTATTCTGACAGGCAGCAAGAGCAGGTAGTGATTTGAGACTGAAGTCATATCAGACTTCAGGCTTTGGAGTGTATGAGAAAATGCCTTCTTTGAGACTTATCACTGTCTATTCATCTCTCTGAGCTCTTTTTTGAGATACTGTGAAAGCAGTTTGTTCTCCTTCTGTGAACTGTATTAAATACACTCTATGGGTTTACTGTGATAGTATATTTATAGAGATGTTCACTGTTTCATTTTAACACTAATCTACTAAGATATTTATTGGTTTTATGTGGTTACTTGAAAAATGCTATGGAGTCATGGTCATGATGGAAAAATGCACTAGCAAAACTTATCTTCTAACTAGCTCTTCTTTCTCCTAAAAGAAGGTACTGAACAGAGTGCTTCTTGTCTTTGACTATACAGACTTCATATCCATAATCCACTGAGTTCAAATTTCAGCCACTATTGTTCAAATGTGAAATAAGAAACAACAAACTCCTCACAAATTAATTTTGTAGTCACATTTAGGGCCCAGTAATTGTTTCATAAGATTGATTTGTGTAATTTAACACTACTAATAAAATTTTATTTTAACTGTGATTTTTACATTTTGATCAATGTGTAGCAAAGTTTCTGTTTTATGCATAAAATATGACCAATGAAAATGATGCATTTTTTTCATCCTAAGAATAAAAGCATTTTCGGGTTATTCAAAGTCTCTATGATTGGTGAGTAGTCTAACCAATTTAAAAGATCCAAAGTTTTCAATCAGATAAGTATAAACCACCAAACTGTCAATACAAATAAGTTCTTCTTTAAAAGAATATTCTGTTATAGTCATGGCAGACGAAGTTAAAAATCCACAGAATTTCACAGCAACTATGGGTTGGTCTTAAAACCATGACAACAGTGTGCCAGGGGAAGTGAAGAGTCCCCACAGATAGAATACTATAAATCCTTATCTTGTTGACAAATAATTGTTCTATGTAGATTGAAGCAGAAATTGTAATAGAGAATAAGGTTAAGTAATAACTTGGTGGTGCCTGAAAGGATGGAAATATAACCTCAAGTTATGTTAGGTAATTATATTGCTAAAAAACACACCCCTGCAGAAATTTGTATATGTAGATGATAGTATAATGAACTGAGCCAAGACTGCCACATGCACATTAGGAATTTTATTATATGAGTGATTAATCACCTGTTTCTGCATAATTTTTTCTTTGTTATCTCCTTGTATAAAAAACTGTGCTTGTTTCCTAAAGGATATCAGCTGTGTTAGGTGCTTGGCGCCCTGTTCTGCAGAACCATAAGAAAATCAAGTATCTCAACTCAGTATGTTGATTCGGTCTTGCACACAGGGTAAAAGAACTCATATTTGGGACAACATGTGTAGTATTTGAAATTACTCTGCTGATCTGCAAGGTGTGTGACAATGATTCATATTCACCCACACAGTAAAAGGTAAATTCATTATCCTTCCCACCAAACTCCCCCATTTCCTACCATTCCTGTGTACCCTGCTCAGTGACAAAAGCACTCTTCCCCCATTTCCAAAACATGTCCCTTTCCATCCTTCTTTCACTAGTCTGATTACAAATTCTGAGTGGTCATCAGCATTTATCCTTTCAGAAGTTTAAGTTCCTCTCCCAGCTTTCCCACCTTTCCTGACTCTGTATTACTTTTATCCTATTCTTCCAAGGATGGGGAGATCTACATGGTACAACTGCAGCAGCAACATGTTCTCTCCATATCTAGTCTGCCAGGGAAGCAAACAGGAAAAAGAAAGACTGGACAGCTTCTCCCGATATAAAACCAACATGTAAAGCTACCTTGTACTTGGAAACAACTTGTTGTCCTCTCCTAAGTACACTAAAAGGTATAAATAGGTATATCTGCTTTCAGCCCCGTTCTTTTTGGTAGCATTTATCCACAAAGTTTGGCAGATAGGGAAGGAAGCCAGATTATGGGATAAGACCTCTTGAGCTGGAAGGGACCTCTGACTGTGGCGCCAGCCAGGACATCTGCTTAGGCAAGAGGGAATATGTCCATTGATTCTGAGTGAGTTCTGACTTCTTTTTTAACTGCTCAGGTCTTTCTAGAAAGCCAGGTAATTTCATGTGATGAAAAGTTAGTCAGCTAGGTAGCATAAGCATTAAATCAGAGATCAAATTTGTCACATTCAGTTCCATTTAGATGAGTAAGTAAGCATCAAATGTAGATCACAATATATTATAAATGATAAAAGCAAAGTAAACACTTTAAATCTCGATTCATTTGGCTGATGAATACAGGACTCATTAATGGCAATGAGTCACTTTTTAATAAAATCTATCAACAGAACATGAAAAAGCCCCTGTGGTTGCCATGGCATTTAATATAAAATGTATGGTAAGATAAATGGTTGATTTTTAATTAATAGCTCCCACTCTATAAAGGCAGATATTTAGGCTCTAAAGCCATGTAGCACACACAGTAAATTGTAGGGATCCAGGGTTTGCCACTGGAATTTTAATTAGTCTGTCTGCAACACCATCTGTAAAACGATTCCTTCTCAGACCATGCAGAGATTCTGTTGTGGCAGCAAAGAAATTTCATAAATAGCAGCAAGAATGACAGCCACAATATGGAAATCTCTTTTTAACAAAAAAAAAAAAAAAAAAAAAAAAAAAAGAAATCAAACAAACAAAAGAAAACCACAAAAACCAACAAACCAGCAACAACAGACACTAATCCTTAAGGAAAATCTTAAAATATAAACATCTCAAAAGTGGGAAAAAAAAAAAAAACAAAAGCCAATGAGATAGATTTTTTCTTAGGCAGGAAAAGGTATCAGGTTCTTCCTAGAAATGCAGTGGAAATTTGTTCCTGACTCACAGGGAATTTATGAGTTTTGTGAGTTGTCTCTGTGACAAGCAGCAAAGAACACAGTAACTAGCAAGTTATGCTTATTTAATAGTTTTCCATTCTTTCAGTTGGTACTACTAAGAATCTTGCTTAAAACTCCTGAGTTAAGGGATGGGTAATGTTATCTGTTCACTAAATTATGCCGTGTATTTTATTTGCCTCTTCTTTGCATTAATAAATACTCCTTTCTATTACCTGAATTACATATCACTCATAAAAGAAACTATGATAGCCACACAATACTTTACAGAATGAATGATTCCATCCTGGCACAAAGTAGATATTCCCGAGTCTTGTTAAATGTGAGCAGACACGAGGATCTCATGAGAATGGAGAGGATCTCACATTGCTAATACAATGGTTATGCTTAGGAATAAATGTGTATCTGAACAGGTTTCATTAGAAGTGATGTAACAGGACTAAAACCGGGCCAAAGCCAACTTCCTCATGTAATTCTTGGGTGAGTAAAAAGGAAAATGTGAATATTTTTGCCCATAGGAGCAGTGATTCATTAGAATTATAAACAAATACGAAAACATCAGTTTTTAAGCCAAAAAATATAAGAATCTGTAGGAAATTTAGGCAAAAATAGAGAACTTGGAAGAGGATCTACTCACTGAGGTGTGCATTGTTTTCTCTGCTAGAAATTTATTTTAAACTCAACCTGTGTATCCAAGTTTAGAAATATTTCAGGGGATTCCTGCTGTGTCTCTAGAAAGTTTGCCCAGGCCTCAAGCTTCGGCCCTAGGACTAGGCTTGTTCTCAGCTCTGTTTGCCTGACCAATGATTTATTCTCTCTGTGTACTGGGATGGGACACCGAGATGATAGACTACAAGTAATAGGAATAAAACTAGGAACTGCAACATTGACTTGTTTGGGGATCATTACTTGTAAAAAGCCTTAGTATAAGTACTAGAATACAAAAGAGGCAGGAAGAAGAAATTCCACTATCTCTTTATCATATTTAAATACAAGTAAAATAATGTGACAGTTAATGTGAAGATTATTTTGAGAATTTATAAAACTAGAAATTACATCATTTGATTAATTATATTGATTTAAAATTAGACTTTAAAAAGACAGTACACATATTGATTTTCAAGATCTGTGCTCAACCAAAAATTCTGGGATGCATAAAGAAAGCTGAAATAGCTCCCCTTCCACTCCCCAGAAATCTGATTTTTCATTTGGATTTCTTTTTCAACTAGGTTCCCCAGGGAGCTCTCAGACATGAGGGAAAAATAAGTTACATGGGAAGAAATGATACATCCTCTGGCATCTGATTTCATGTCTGTTTGAAACATTCATCTAAGTTCAGAAATACCTTCATATGCACATATTGTATTCAATCATATGGTAAAAGAGTAACAAATCTGTTGCAGACTCTTTGATCAGCTTCTGTTACAGACAAGCAGAAAGTGTCACTCCGTTACATGTTTGTCAAGAGTTATAATATTGCTAAAAATGGTCAATTTGCAAAAGCAGAGATTCAATAAAAATATAACTTAGGTTACATTAAGACATGTCTAGATTTTATGTTTTCCCCTAAAGTCAATCACAAATATTCTAGTGCTGCTTATAGGCAGAAGTTAACCATACTGTTTTGTGACCATCCGAACTTATAGTTCATTCTTTCAGAAGGCAGACTAAACGTGTGGTATAATAAAATCTTAGGCCCATAACATAAATATCTGATGCCAGAAATAAATTTTGACTTAATAATACTGCAAGATAGTTTAAATACATAAGCAAATACACACTTGTAGTTAGAAGCTTACATCAATACTATTTATTTCCTTTATTGCTTGACAAAAAATTATTAAAATTAAATATCTCTGTATTTTACCCTGTTCTGGATAGTCCTGTATTTACTGTGATTGGAATACAAACTGAAGACATCAATAGTGAGGGCCTGTTGTTAAATTAGTTAAATTAATATTAGCATTAGACTTTGTCTGACCAAAAGAATTGCTAATGACTGGTGATTGAGGGAGAAAGAGACTGGACAATAAAAGATTTATTTAGTCTGTCTTTCTCTAAAAAAAATGTTGTTGCAAAGTAGTTAAATAAAATTTAATGCATCTTTTAAACTGTGTGAGATAAGGACTTCCTGTGCAAACAATTTTAATTTTCCATTACTTTATTACACTTTCTTTCTTTTATCAGCAGCAAAAAAAAAAAAAAAAAAAAAAAAACAAACAAAAAAAAAAAAAAAAAAAACCCAAATAAATTAGCAAATATATCTACATGTCTAAGCTAAGTTACTATGCCACTCTGCCACTCTGTTGCAGTATATAGTAGCCTCACATCTGCTTTCTGCACTCTCAATTCTTTGTAAAGAAGACATATGTTTCAGAGCCTTCTTTGAGGCATCCAGCTTATTTTTGAGTGATGAGATATCAGTTATCACACTTAACACAAACAAAAGAGGCCTGATCTCTGATAGTTAAAGTAGTTGTGAATACTAAGAAATTAATAGTTTATGACATATGAAGACAATAATTACAATGTATAACCTAAAAATGATGTAATAATCTCCTTTCATCACAATGTAAAGTTTATGACCAAAACTGTGATTTTTGCCTGCCCCAGCATGTGAGCTTCTCCTTTTAATTCTATGGCTTATTTTTTGCAACTCAATAAAGCATGGGGACATGCATTAGTACTCTGATTTCAGGGGAAGCTTTGGGATAGAGGGGTGGGTCCAGGCTGAGTCTTCCCACTTTCGAGAAAAATTTCACTCCATCCACGTGCCAAAACAGTTTTCTCTTCTAGACTTTTCATTTTTCAGTTTCTTTTTATTACAGAATCACAGAATAAGCTCAGCTGGAAGGGACCCACAAGGATCACTGAGTCCAACTTCTGACCCTGCGCAGGACCTTTCCCAAGAATCACATCATATTCCTGAGAGTACCCATTTTTCAGCATATTCCTCTCTGAGGAACTCTGTTCTTTTGCTCTATTAGGGAATTTATTTGATGTTTTTTATTTTGTTACTTTTATTTTTCTTCTTGTTCCTCTTTCCTTATAAGCTTTCTCAAGAGCTCTTGATATTGACCACTATACATTGTTCTATGTTAAACCAGAAAGTTATGTTCAGACAGTAAAACTGGCTATCAGTCAAGTCCTCTGTTTATTTTTATATAATTACACTCTTGAAGAAGTTGCCAGAATATTGATGAGCTCTGAACAGCCCTCTGACTGCAGTAGCACAAGTGTGGCACAAAACTGACTCTAGTCCTACTCACTTAAAACTCTGTATACCTCTGAATAAGAATCCAGAAGAGCTCACCTTCCCACATTTTTATGTTAGGATATGAATGGGGTATACTCATTCATCAAGAATATCAAGTCAACTGGCAGCTATGGTAAGCTTTCTCCTTCTTTCTTCTGGCAATTTACAATGTGGTGTTATGGGTAAATGAAGCTTTTTAATGGAGTATCATTCTTTGAAACCTAAGCAGAACAAGAAAATCTAGCATGATAAAATCTCATTTACTGCTAGGTTTAATCAAGCAATTATGTGTTTCATTCATTCTCAAGAAACTTCTTTATGTATTGCTGGAGGGTTTTTTTTCCCCAGAACAAATGCATCTAAACACAAGAAACTCCTAGCCTTTTGGCTGAGGCTGTAGTTTTATTTAGCTTTAGTTTGTACAGAAAGAAAGATTTACTAGTGTAGAAACATAAATCTAAAGAATGGAGGACATGACCTATGGGAAACGTACAGGAAGCAGAGATATAGAAGTGTTTCTAAATGATCTATCAACAGAATGATTAGACAGGTAAAAAGAGAGACACAGAGAGAGCAGTTGCAGAAGCAAAGACAGAAAATTATTTCAAGCGAAATAAAAGGCAGTTTAGAGGTCAAAGATGATGAAGAAATATTGTGAAAGTCTGAAGTTTTGCTAAAATGTCACTAAAGATATTAACAAAAATAGTACCCTTCAATGTAAGGGATAAATTGAGCATAAATAAATGGGGAAAAACAGTCTGCATTTAATGAGCTTGAAGTAAAAGGGATTAACAAGATAGGACAACAAATGAGAATAAATTTAAGATAAAGGTGGGATATCTTTCATAGAGCAAAGGCTGCCCTTTTTACATTGTTAAATAAAAGATACAGAAAGTAGTGAGAAATTATGTGGAAGGAAAATGCAAAGGTAAGAGTTGTGTGGAAGAGTTTCAGAGTTAAAGAGAGGTCACAATAACAAGCAAAGTTGAGGGGAGAACTGCTAGAAAATATGCAGATCAGCAGGGAGAAAGGAGAACTGAATGTCAGGAAGAAAACAAGGAGGCAAAAAAAGATGAGAAGAAAGTTGTGCTGCATTTCAATAATATCATTGTGTAAGAAACTGGAGGGGCCTACATAGGGAAGAGGAAAAGAGAGAGGGGTGGAGGGAGAGACAGAGAGAGAGTGAGAGAGAGAGAGGCAGGGAGGGAAGAAGACAGAGGAAGGTTTGAAGTCGGAGTCAGTGGTGGGGAAAAAACAGATGGGACTAAGGAGCTTTAAAGTAACTGGAAAATAGTTATTTAGGTAAAAAGATGGTAGAACTGAACAGAAAAAGCAGATTTGAAGTGAAAAGAGACAGCCTTCATAAGTACTTAAGAAAATATTCCACTGTGTTGAGAAAAGTGTGAAATATGCAAATTCAATGACATGAGAAAATTGTAGCTAAATGAAGCGGTGGAACACCAAGGACACACTGATCAGGAACCAGGACAGAAGAGAAAATAAGAAAGATACTAAACTCAAATGTAATCTCAAAGCTCAACAGAGACTGAAGACAGAGAGAGAAGAGTATTCCATGAGAGTAAAAAAGCATTTTTTAAATAAAGAAAAACATTTTTTAGCCACAGTATAAGCCAGTGGTATGGTAATGAGACTGGGTGGTTTTTTTTGAATTTTAGAAGAGAATTTCTTATTCACATCTGATTTTTTTTTCCTTTTTAATAAATGGACCTTCTACAGAAATCTATTCAACTTCTATGTGAAATACATGTGGATCAGGGGGTTTTATGTGTTTTATTTTTCAAAATTTCCAAAGAAATTATATAGAACCCTAAAAAAAGTATGGAAATCTGTATGAGATTATTCAAAAGGTGATTTTTTTTCCAGTTAACTCATCAAACTCACAAAAAACTCAATATATGACTAAGATGACTGTCTAGATGCTTTCTCGTAGCTCCTCGCTAATGTAAGCTTTTGTGTCATCATTCTTTGTATGCAGATATGTGTAGCTGAATGCCCCAAGTTATTTTTGCCATGTTTATCTTTCCTTTCATCTATTTAAACTTCCTGATCAATTTATTAGCTATTCCCAGAAAGAGTCCTGCCATAGCTCTCTGGTTTTCTTTATTCAAACCAACTCTGTAAAGGACTTATAATTTTCTCTTACTCTCTTTTTAAAATAGGAAGTTAAAAGTCTCACATTATTTTTTGGCTCCAAGAGATATTTTGAATATCCACAGGCAAAACTTACCACCAGCTCTCCTGCCATTTTTCCCCTGAGGAAACGCAAAACTGTAACATCAGTAAATATTGCCTTTTTGCCTAACCTTTCTCCCTGACCTCATATTGACTTAAGAGAATCTTTACCTTTGTGAAGGACCAAGAGTTGGTCAAGTCCACAGAAGCAGCATATGTTTTCACAATGGTTACGAACAGAAAAATTCCCATTATACTTAATTTTCAAAAAACTTTATGGTTTCTAATGACAGATTCCCTATGCTGTAAATCTGAGCACTAAAAAAGCCACAATACATATAAAATTTAAATTTTTGAAATGAGAGAAAATTAGAGGAAATCTGAATATTCAAACCAAAATAACTGTGCTATAAATTACTCACAAAAAACTTTTCGTTTCCACAGTGATCTTGGTCCCAATCAAGAATTTAAGGCAAAAAAAAAAAAAACAACTCTGGAGAGTTTTTTAAATGCATACCTCATCAAGTTATCATAATTAAATCACCATTTTCATCAAGCAGTAAAATATGACCAAAGTACCATGAAAAATTATTAATCACAGCACATATAGAATTTCAATTGCAAACAGTTTAAGATGCATCTATTAAAGTTTTCCTAAGAAAAATGAATGAAAAATGAAATAAAATCATGTTAATGTTTTGTTATTGAAGGAGGAGCTAGGGTTATTTTAGAAAGTTTATTATTAAAAATATTAAATCCTCAATCCTTAAAATTACAGATATGGATAAGGGATTCATTTTGATATATGTTTCTAGGATTCTTGCATCACCACTTAATTAACTGAAAAGGTTAAGCATGTTCTTTATATGCCTATATACACTATAGCTAAAGTTAACAGCAAAGACAGCCAGAAATCCTTACCCACAGATTTAAACCCTCTCTACTTTAAATTTCCACATTCTTAAAAATATTTGGTTACTTTTTTAGAGAAATCAGAGACATATTAATACACATATAGAATACTCCATGGGAAATAATTTTATTCAATTACATGAATATTTAACCTGTTATCGAAAATGAAACTATGTAACTTAGAGAATAAAACTGAGATGACTTTAAGACTCATATTCTGCAACAAGGATGTAGTATGCTAAGCAAAACTTAATCCCTGGTCAATTATGTTTTGACAATAAAAGAAATAGAAATAGAAATAAAAGAAACAGTACATAAAATTTCAAATTCATTACTCTAATCTTTGTAATTTTTTTGAAACAAACATCCCATATGATTTTCCAGAATACTGTTCTGTGTTGGTATTCTTCACTTTCCTTCACATCAGGTTGCATGGTTTTTATATTGATGTCATAAATAGTGAGCAACCTTCTTATTTAGAAATTATGCTCTGTTGACTCAGCAATCAAGACCTGACAATTAGATCTACTTTCTAATGATAATCAGCACTGTTACAAGTTCACATATCCATACTAATTTCTTGTTTCAAGGTATACAAATATTTTTATCTTAACTCCACATGATCCCCTTTTTTGGCATCCTTGGTTGTGCTTTCTTCCTACTGATCTCTGTTTGATTTAGTTACAGTCGCTCTGGCAAACACAGGAGAGACAGTGTCTCCTCCATTCTCTCTTCTGCTGTTCTGTCCATTTCTTTTGCTGTTCTTCAGAGACCTCAAGCTACAGTAACACCAATTGGGCCAGTCAGAGAGAGCTCCACACCCTGATATATCTCCTTATTTGGCCTTCTGTCTTTCTTTGCCTTCTTTACAGAGGAAAGGCTTTCCTTCATATGAAGTGTCCTGAATCACTTCTATATTTTCTGAATTTTTTTTATTTGATGAGCGAAATAATTGAGGAGTCTCCTTGCTGTCTGCCTATCCATTAAGTAGATTTTTTTCTTATAAAAATAGGGGGTATAAATGTTTCTGATTTCTGAGAGAGTGTTCCTTCTGGCTTGGTCACATCTGGTGTTTTGCTGTTCTGATTTATGCTCAGATCTCTGAACTAAGTTTTCAGTGGTGCATTTATCATATTCATCTGAAAGAAATAGGTGGGACAAAACACCCCGCTCCCAGGTGCTATGGCTACATCTACACTGTAATTTTGCTGAGAGGCCACAGATGCTGCCTGAAGGTTAGGAGAGCCCAACTCCATCTACCTTCACTGCATTTGTGAATAGCCCAGGCTCCAGCTGGCTTTGCAGTAAACAGTGCCAAGGCTATCCTTTCTACTCAAAACCAGCCAAACCTCAGGGAGTTAAGTTGCAAAAGAAGACAGCAATCCCAAAGTACTTTTCTCCTCCAACACTATAAAACATTAACTAATTCAATAATAAAGTATAAAAATAGGTGTGCTTTACAGCTATAAGTCTACTTGGAGATATCCTGCCTAAGAAAGAGTACAAGCTGGCTTACCTCAAACTCAGACATAACTGGACTTCTGAAAAAAACAGAGCTGTTATGGAAATTGTTTACTTGAAGAGGACTAGCTTTGTTTTGATTGTTTTTTTCTCTTTACTTTAAATAATGCTGCCAACAAAGATAATACAAGAACCTTAATAAACAAAAAGACTGTTATTGCACTTGGCAAAAAGATCATCTTTAAAATTGTAAGTTCTGATTAAAAAATATCACTTTTTTCTCAATTTACTGGGCAGGTAAAATACAGTTTGGAGAGCTTTTCCTCCAATGCCCTTGTTCAGAAACAGGGTCAGCCAAAGCAGTTTTCTTGGGTCTATGTGCCATCAAGTTGTAACGTTTCTAAGAACAAAGAATCCACAATATCTTTCTGGGAAACTTGTGCCAGAGTTCAGTTACTTTCAGAGTAAAAATGTTTTGCCATGTATTCAGATGGAACTTCCTGAATTTCAGTTTGTGCTCATTGCTTCTCATCCTGTACTTGGACGTCCCTGAAAAAGTCTGGCTCTGTCCTCTTTGCATCCTCCCTTCGGGCATTTACAGACATTGCTAAGTTATTCCTCCTCAGATGAAAGAATTGGTATTTCCTTTTGTCTCGTTTCATGAGGTTCCTATCTGCGCAATTCTTCAGCCTATCAAGGAGAAAGACAGCACAACCACCTAATTTATCAGCTGGTCCTCTCAATTTTGTACCATCTGTGAACTTGATCACTATGTACTCAGTTCTCTTTCCCATGTTATTAATAAATATATTAAAGAGAATTTCACCCAGTATTGACCACTGGGGTACCCTACTGGTTATAGTCTCCAACTAGAGTCCAGTCTTTTAATCAGTTCTAATTCCACCTCATTGTCCACTCAGCCAGCTCATACTTCATCAGTTTCTCTATGAGAATCTATCTCACAGGAGAAAAGGTTGAAAAAGTTACTGAAATCAAAGTAGACAATATTCACTGCTCACCCCTCAAATACCAAGACACTCATTCATCATGCAAGGGTATCAGCTTGGTCAAGCATTACTTCTCCTCCTTGAATTCATGCTGATGTCTTGTACCTTGAAGTCACTGCCTGGCTTATATGCAGATTCTTGAGGAAACCCTGCTTCAGCTGTGCTTCTTTGTATTTACTTTCCCTTTTTTTCACCTTGCTCCAGGCTCTTTGGGCATCAAAGGTGTCCTTCACTACCCCCACCAGAGCTTCTGGTAACTTAACTTCCTCTGAAACTCCAACTTAAACCCCTCTTTACCAGGTCAGCCATCCTGCTGGCAAATATACTTTTGCCATGGTTAGTCAGGTGGATCCCATCTCTCCTAAGCAGATTTTGATCTTCAAATAGATTATGGTGATAGAAAACAAAATCCTGCTCCCAGCACTAGCTCTGCAATCAATTGTTAACACACTGAATCACTGCCCTCCTCCTTATACCCTTTGCCCTTACCAGCAGAATTCTGGAGAACACTATCAGTCTTGTATTGTCCCAACCATCACCCTCAGACCTCTGTAGTCACTTTCCATACCCACCAGGGTGCCACTAGCATTCCCACTGGTGCACACACAGAAAAACAGGGTATTTTTAGTTGGGGGTTTGGGCAGGGCTTAGCAGTCTCTCCACAACATCCCATAACACAGCCAGTGGCAAGCAGCAAACTTGTCGAGACAACAGGCTGTCCTGGTTTAGGACAAATTAGGGGAAAACATCTCCAAAGGAGCCCCTTATAGGAAACCAAACCCTCCGCAACTTCCCCCCACCACCGGGTTCGGGAGGAATTCCTTCAGAGGGGAAGTGGAAAAAACTTGTTTATTAAGGAACAACAAAAAACACTCCCCAGCACAAGAGAAATAGCCCAAGATGACCACAGATGTTTTCACCAGTCCAAGGGGGTTGAGCTGTATCTCTCTTCGCCGCAGAGGGTACGAAGCTTCTTTCGCAGACCCCGGGGGAGCTCCTGCCCGGAGTAGGTCCGATGTCTTCGGGGGGGGGGGGGGGGGGGGGGGAAGGGAACAATGGAAACCGGGGAAAAAGGAAAAAAATGGCAAAAAAGCAAGCGAGCGAAAAGCAGAGAAAAAAGAGAGGAAAACAGAGCCAGCAAAGCAGGCAGCCAGCAGCAAGCAAAAGCAGCAAGCAAGCCAAGCAGCAAGCCAGCAGCCAGCCGGGGGGGGGGAAGGAAGACAAAACAAACTGAGGACAGGGAACAGAAACCACGATTGGGATAATGAGCATGAAAATGTCCTGTCCCCACAACATTCCACCCCTTATCCCATATCGTGAACATGTTACTGAACTTCCTTCCCGCCTGCTCAAACCTTCCACACTTACACATTCCCTTCCATTCTTACTTGCTCTGACTTTCGACATTTACACATTTCCTTCTGTCCCATGTCTGTGTGGTTTAATGTACAAACAATGGCAGTAACATCCAGCAAATTGAGATGTTTGCATATGAGTCTCACCCCACAATCAGGTCTCCCTGAGGTACACATCGTGTTCTTCCATCTTTCTGCATTATCCACCCTGTACAACCTGGTCCCTGAGCAAAGACAATCCCACGAATGGGTTTGTCTGTACTCGAGGCAGAATTGATCCACACTGTCCTCCCTAACAAACCTCTGATATGTGCCACTGGGACTTTATCTCCGTCTACTATATTCAGGGACTCAGACTGGGCAGGACCTGCTCGATTGGTGGAACCTCGGGTGTTAACTAACCAGGTGGCCTTTGCCAAATGCTGCTCCCAGTTTTTGAAAGATCCCCCACCCAATGCTTTCAAGGTGGTTTTTAACAGTCCATTGCACCTCTCTACCTTGCCTGCAGCTGGTGCATGGTAGGGGATATGGTACACCCACTCAATGCCATGTTCCCTAGCCCAGGAGTTGATAAGGCTGTTCTTAAAATGAGTCCCATTGTCTGACTCAATCCTCTCAGGGGTACCATGCCTCCAAAGGACCTGCTTTTCAAGGCCCAAGATGGTGTTACGGGCGGTAGCATGAGACACAGGGTAGGTTTCCAACCATCCTGTGGTGGCTTCCACCATTGTGAGCACGTAGCGCTTGCCTTGGCATGTCTGCGGCAGTGTGATGTAGTCAATCTGCCAGGCCTCCCCATACTTGTACTTGGACCACCGTCCCCCATACCATAGGGGCTTCACTCGCTTGGCCTGTTTGATGGCAGCACACGTCTCACAGTCATGGATAACCTGAGAAATGCTGTCCATGGTTAAATCCACCCCTCGGTCTCGTGCCCACTTATAGGTGGCATCTCTACCCTGATGGCCTGAGGCATCATGGGCCCATCGAGCTAGGAACAACTCCCCCTTGTGTTGCCAATCTAAATCTATCTTTGACACCCCTATCTTCACAGCCTGATCTACCTGCTGATTGTTTTGCTGTTCTTCATTAGCTCTACTCTTGGGGACATGAGCATCTACATGGCGAACCTTCACAGGCAGTTTCTCTACCCGGGTAGCAATGTCTTTCCATTCTTCAGCAGCCCAGATTGGTTTTCCTCGACGCTGCCAGTTAGCCCCTTTCCATCTCTTTTCCTTTATTAAGGAACAACAAAAAACACTCCCCAGCACAAGAGAAATAGCCCAAGATGACCACAGATGTTTTCACCAGTCCAAGGGGGTTGAGCTGTATCTCTCTTCGCCGCAGAGGGTACGAAGCTTCTTTCGCAGACCCCGGGGGAGCTCCTGCCCGGAGTAGGTCCGATGTCTTCAGGGGGGGGGGGGGGGGGAAGGGAACAACGGAAACCGGGGAAAAAGGAAAAAAATGGCAAAAAAGCAAGCGAGCGAAAAGCAGAGAAAAAAAGAGAGGAAAACAGAGCCAGCAAAGCAGGCAGCCAGCAGCAAGCAAAAGCAGCAAGCAAGCCAAGAAGCAAGCCAGCAGCCAGCCGGGGGGGGGGAAGGAAGACAAAACAAACTGAGGACAGGGAACAGAAACCACGATTGGGATAATGAGCATGAAAATGTCCTGTCCCCACGACACAGGCCAGGCTAGCATATCTATATTATTTATCAGTGCATTACTTGAAAGAATTTCCACTCAGGCCAAGATTTCCCCCTTTAAAATTCCCAAGAGTAGTTCAGGCAGAGTAGGAACTTCCCAGCAAGCAGTAAAGATGAAGCTTTGATGCTTTTTTCCATCTGTGGGGCCAGGGAAGTTTAGCCATATCAATCCATGCTGTGTCATGCTGTTCTTCCTGAGGTCAGCCTAAGGAGCCTTAGTCCATTCACTCTTCTAGAATAAAACAGAGACTGAAGACTTGGAATGATGGATCCCTCAGAGGAAAAGGTGTTTTTAGTTTAATGAAAGTAGAGAAGGAGAAAATGTTAGCATCAAAAAAGAGAACATGAGATGGAAAGAGAAATCATCCAGTATGCATTTGATTTATGAATCTTAATACAACGATAGAAAGAGAGAAATTTTATATAATCCACAAAGGGTTACTTGGAATTGAATGGGTCATATACTGAAAGAATTTGAACAGATGATGACTCTTTGTTAGTGGGCTGGTTTTTAAAAAATTAAAAACATTTTCCAATTCGGACACAGCACAAAAAGGCAAACACAGCAGGTAAAGGGGTTGATAGAAATGAAGATAAAATTCAAGTGTGCACTCAACATAGAACTGAGCAAAATAAGAGATTAAATTTGAATTTATGGACACTAATAAAAATGGATGTAAGCTCATTAACAGAAGATTATTAAAGTTGATCCAGTTATCTGCAGACAAATAAATATGTGATACAATGAACCTAAGTAGAATTTTTTTTAGAAGATAACAATAGAAGTATATTAATATCATGGGATATAAATTGTCTTTAGCATAGACCAAAAGTGTAATGATGCTTAAGCAATTAAGACAGAAAAGGAGAATGAGAACTGTGATATATACAGGTAGGGGGATGATTTTGCTAATATATCTCTTGTGCATTTTTAGAAGTGATGCCATTGAACAATCGCCATGTGGGCTGTATTCAGAGAGGAAAAACATGGACTCCTTAGGTAATCACAGGCTCACAGGCCAGATTGTGAACATTTTAAGATGGAGTGGAAGTAATGAAAGTGCGTATCTCAGCTAGGACACAACTTGTGCTATCTTATTTTACATATACTAGTGCTTGTATGGGTAGTGGAGGGAATGTTATTCCAACCAAATATTTAGCTGCAACTGGCCATTTCTCCATAAAACTTTTTCTCCTGTGTCCAAAATGCCAGTGGCTGTGCTTTAATCCTGCAGGGTTTTTTTCTTTTCCTTTTTTAAATTTCTGTTCAGACCCATGCACTTGTATTCCTACTAGCATTACTTTTTTTAACTTGTCATTTCCAATTGAAGTTATCTCTTCTGATTTTTAAGGATAAGCAATCTTAGATATTGGTCAGAACTATCAGTACATTCGTTTTTTTCTCCAAGTGCCCAGAGATTGGCAAGATTCACAAAAATTTCAAAAGAAGGCTGGGACATACAGCTAATCCACTAGAATATCCCTCCCCTTGGAAAGGGTTAATGAAGAATTTAAGAAGGAATTTTACATTAGCCCATTAGCAACAATTCAGCATCAAGTATTTAAGCCACTTTCTTTCCAAGGGGAAAAGAAGAATTCATGGTAATCTTTTCACATGTGACCTGAGCACATGTACCTTATTCCTTTTTCCAATCTATTTTAACTACATTTATATGCTCTTTTTCCATCTCTCTTAATTTGATGTGTTACTTTCAAAACTGATGCATATCTTTGCCAATAGTAAAAAGTAGTTAGATGTCTTCATTTGTCTGTGATTCAAGACCTTAGGTCTTTGAACATATCTGTGGCTTTTTATGTCTTTTCAGAGGAATTTGCAATATCCCTCACACAATACAATGCATTTGGTTCATAGTTTGCATAACACTGCTCAAAATCAAAAAGATGAAAATTTAAAACATGTAATAAACACAAAAAATATCCTTGCTGCTACCATTACTTATTTGTACTCATTATGGCAAGAGATGGCAGACCTGCAGCAGGATTTCACTGGAATTTTATATTGCTTAAATACTAAAAGAAAGAGGGTTCTTTCAGGTTTTTTTAAGAAATCACACTTAAACACAATTTTTTTTCTAAGAAATTAGAATGGTTTATTTCAGCAAGTGAAGACTGGAATATGGCTACTGTGTTGGAATATGACGGGGGAGCAACAAACAAAGGAAGCAAATAAATTCTAACTTTGAAGATAAAAGGAAATTAGTCTGATATAACCATGAATGCTGAAACTTGATGGATTTTTTTTTCCGAACTATAAGATTAAATCGAAAGATTCTGGAACATCTTTTCTTTAGATACAGAAATGTAAATAGCAGTTTTATGGTGGAGTTTAGTAAGCTTGTAAAGTGTTTGGGCTGATAAATTTCCTAGATACTGTTCCTGGGAGACATTAATTAATGAAATTAATTCATCTGGAGGAAAAGATTTGAGGCACATGAATGGAAGCCAGGTCATATAATTTGGTTTCGGAAGAAAAAGATAGTCTCTGGCCTGTTACATTAGTAATCTAGTTTGCAACTCTTCACTCCTTTCTCTTGACTTTCTTGTGCCTGGATGCATCTTATTCTGGAGTTCCATATTTTCCTTTATTTCATAAGCACCATTTCTCCTCATAAACATCCTTATACCACCTATGCCTTTTTTTTTTTTTTTCCGAGTTCCCCACTCCTACCATTTCATTTTCCTGGTCTGGGGATTCTGTGTAACCTGACTTGGCCATGACAGAAGGTCTGTGTATGCCCATTCTTCTCTCTTCCTTTGACTTTTGTTTACAGATGATCAGAGAAATGCTTTAAATCAAAAATATTTTTAATTGACACCTCTAGAGAATAATTAGAAACAAACTTGCATATCTCCTTCCCTCTAGGGTCAGGACAAACATCCTTGGTTCTGAATTAGACATTTGTCTTGAGAGCTATCATGCAAACTTTAGTTCCTAGACTTTATTTTCAATTAAGGAAAGAGGATTAAGCAGATTTCAATGCCTTTGTGCATGAGTTACAAGAAAGCACAAAATGTAGCATTCCAAAATTATGATCACTTGTTCATCAATATTTAAGGTGATATTTCTGTCTTATTTCAGGAATGAGAGAGGAAAAGATATTATCTTGTGGAATGATTTTAAAGAAAAAAATAAAGAGAACACTTAACCAAATGTGAAGTAGGGACAGATAAGAAACAAAATTTGGCTGCACTTCCACTTTTATGATGGGAAGATAGCTTCACTGACTCAACTTTTTGCCAAGAAAAAGTACTTCCACAGTATTCTTCTAGTGGAAGACAGAAATTTGACATAAAGGTACAAAATGGTTGACATCAACTTATAAAATACTTTCAGCATATTATCTGATACTGGAGATTTATATCCTTCAGTAAAAGTATGATGTCAGTCTGCATTCCAGTGGGAACTTGGCTAACTCATAGATTATTTTAATATATATATCCATAAATCAAAGATTCAGGTTGAATCAAAAAGAGTGAAAATCTCAAAGAATAGAATAGAGGGGGCATTTAAAAATCCCAGATACTCCCTTTTTGAAATATAGCTGTTATTTATGGGCAGACTTAAAATGAAATTTTAAACAGGCTATCAAATGCATACTTTAATTTTGACCCAGTAGATTTATTCACATGGTAAACTGGTATTTAGAAGAGAATTGATTTTGCCAAGATCTATTCAGACATTCAAAAAATGGTGAAGAAAAATTTAGGCATTGGAGGGAAAACCAAATAAATTAGAAACCAGATTAAACACAAATGTGAATAGAAATCATAGAAATAGAAACAAAAATGAAATATTTGAAAAAAAAAAAAACAGAAATATTGAAAACAATTTGAGTAAACCCAAAATATGCCCCATTTTCCAAGTGAATAATATATTCTTTAAGGAAAATCAAAATGTTGTTCACAGTAAAACAAACAAACACACAAACAAACACCAGAAACACTGTCTAAAATAGCTGGCAAACAAGCCCGTCTAAGTGGCTGAACTTCTCCTTCTTCTTTCAAAAAATTTGATGCAGAAAGAAAATATTTAATCTACTTGTTTATCCCAGACCTTTAATTTTCATCACGATTAAACTCAATTTAGTTTATTAAAGCAAAATTTTTCCTATCACTTGGAACTCATATGCAGCACAGTGAGATCAAGCTAGTATTCATGGTAAGAACACTTTAGTGAGAAACAAACAAAAAAATCAAAAGCCCTCTACAAACATGCATGTAGTTAACTCCTATCCAGCCTCCCTGAACTTCCTTCTCAGCCCCAGGTCCATTGTCTGCTCAGGCTAGAGCCAAGGAAGACCCATCCTCTCCATGGTGTCAGAGACTGAAATAGTTAATTCCTCAAACACTGATATAAAAGAGTTTTGCCCATTGTAACAAAAACTGTATAAAGAAGCTGCAACCAAAGCCTCCCTGCAAATACCTGACTGTAACTTTGGACTGTAAGTTAAACCACCTTGATAAGATAAACCACAGGAGCACTCTTGAGCTGCTCCAGAAGAAAACTCTCAAAAGAGAAGTGTGGAAGTCAAGGTCTCGGCACTAGTCATTTGATTGTATCTGCCCTCTGATCATACAACATGCTTACACACAACATTCCTCAAATCAATGCTAGGATCAAAGATATTTAAATACTTATCTTCTCAATCTTCCCAATCATTCCAGCCTAGGGAAAAACAAACAAGGCTGAAGCAGAGGAATGCATTCACAAGTGGTTTGTTGTGAAAGCCAAATGCAGCAGAGATTCTTCCCTGACTGAGTTTGGGTTGGGAGAGACCCCAGCCCACAGAGACCAGGTTTACTTCCCCCAAAACGAGGAAGGGGAGGAGGTTTCAGGTGTAACCTCTGGTCAGAGGCAGTGAACACCCGATCTCCCTTACACAAACTGGCCAAGCTGTGGAACCCCCAACCCCACAGGTCACATCTATGGGACATTCACGTGAGAGGCAGCTGAGAGAGTGTCATAGTCCAGAAAAGACCCTCCAAAGTGCCTCCCCAGAGTCACTCCTGAAGCCTTGCACCACAGGACTGCATGTGATGCAACAAACCCAGAGTCTGTTGTATGAGACAATGGCAAACTCCCCTCAGAGAGGTGCCTGGTTTTCCTACCTAGCCTGAGCATATATTAACCCATTGAATTTGTGCTTTTTGGGGGTGGGCCAAGAAGACGAGCTGGGGAGAATCAACAAAGCATTGTTGGGATCCACAGACTGGTGATATTTACCTTATTCTGTCTCCCCCACCTATTTTCTATTTCTTTCTTTCTTTCTCTCTCTCATACTTACTATCAAATAAAACCCATAATACTGTCACTGGCATATGGTCTAGTTTGCACCTTAATTCAGGCAGAGGCATTTCTAAGAACTTTAGTAACCGGATATTGACACATGGTTTGGGAAAGGTCTGTTTTCCAGGGGCCTTTGACAACACCTGGGCACAGTGCAGAAGGCAGATGGCCTCACCTCTAGCATTTTATTCAACACTCGTAGCCTGAAAGTCTGCAAAACATTCAGACTTGAAATTAAGAGTATATATTATTCATAAGGCATATATAAGGTATATTAAGGCAGAGCTAGAGGTGTCTATTGATGTTAGTGAAGTGGCTCATATTCTTCCAATTAAGGAAGGAAAAACTAGAATGATTTGCTGCTGTATAAATGCTGAAGACAAAAAAAATCACCAGAGCTACGCAGACTATCCTGCTGTATGTGCACTGACCACTGCAAGAGGCTGAATGGTAATTAGGTTTGAGCCCACAGGATGCAGAAGATGAAAATCAAACCTTTTAGAAGTTAAAATTTTGATTTTCATAATTCCCAATTATTTTGTAATGAGACCGCACAGCAGTAAGAATCCAGAACCAAGTAAGGAAAACAGCAGCTAGATAATGGAGGTTTTTTTCAGTTGTGACACTTTGTTTCATATTTTCAGTAAAAGTGTGGTTAATAGGAAGACATTTCATAAGTACTTTTTCTGAATAATGATTTTTCATTTTCCATTCAGCTACATGTAAAATAAAGACTAAAGAAAGATAAAGCTGATTGAGAGAGAACAAGCCCTGTGATCCCTGAAAAGCTCACCTCATTATATCTCTAAGAGACTATCACCATTATATTAATAATCATCATCTCTAGGATGGAACAGGTTTTTTATCTAAGAGACTAAGCAAGCATTCAAACACAACTTCTCCATTTCTTCCACTTGCTATACTTTTTCATTCTCTGAGAAGTCCTGGAGCATATAAACTCAATTACTTTTGGATGGAACTAAATTTCCTGAGCGCACATAACATTTTCCAGTTGCTAATGGGCTTGCAGTCCACAGGAGCACTCTTGAGCTGCTCCAGAAGAAAACTCTCAAAAGAGAAGTGTGGAAGTTCTCAGCACCAGTCATTTGATTGTATCTGTCCTCTGATCATATAACATGCTTACATACAACATTCCTCAAATCAATGCTAGGATCAAAGATATTTAAATACTTATCTTCTCAGTCAATAGCTGTTAGTTGCCTCAGAACTTCTGAGTGTGCAGGAATATTCTGATGTAAAAGATTAAGGAACATCAATATCTAGTGTCAGTGCAAAACTTTAAACACCACCCAGCTGCATTCCTTGCAAACCGTACACTGCTCCATGTTATGTTTTTAACTTTGCTTTCGTTCAGTCTTAAATATTTTGACTTAAATAATTATGGGGGAAATAAGATATAATTCTTGTAAATAACAGCTCAGACTATTAATTTCAGTTTAATGAGATTATAATGTTGTTCAAAACTTGGGTATGCTATTTGATTTGGATCTATTTTTCACTTTAGTCCAATGGCTTTTAAATCAGGTCACTGACCAGTACATTTGCACATCCTCAATGAAAGCAAATTTACCCACATTATGCTTTGTGGAGCATTTCAATGTAGCAGCAAGCTCTAAGATTGTATTATAAAATCTTCCAGATAAGGGCATATAATTTTATCTGAATAGCGATACTAGTTAAACATACCATGTCGGTACAGCTCTTCTCACTCCTGTTCTTTACCATTTAGCAGCAAAAATCCCTGACTGTCAATTAAAATAGTTGTCTACTAAGATCCCAAGAGTTAAGCAGGTAAAGAAGTGGGACCAATTTAAAAAAAATCTTGAAAAAGATGCAACAATGTCTGACTTTGGGACTTTTGCAGCATTTGCTACATCTGATTATTTTTCAGTTGCTAGCATTAGTACTGAAGCAAGCTATATTGAACCTGAAATAAATTTCTTATTAAATTATTCTTATTTATTTTTAATTTTTTTTTTTGCTATGACATATGGCATTAGATTTAATTCTGCACTGTCAGATTTTTTAGGATAGAGATTTTTTATTTGTGAAGTTATTATTATTATTATTATTATTTGTTTATTCTACTTGTTATAAGGCTAGCCAGAAATTCTTATATTGTTTTATAAGCTTTTATATTGTTTTATAATATCCCAAAGGAGAAAAACTTTAAATAACCTTTACAATTAATTCATATAAACATAAATATCCTAAAGTGCTTGTCAAAAAATCTAGAGTTTTTATGTTAATATGAAGGAAGTCTTTGATACTATATTAGGAAAGACATAAAAGTCATGCAATGAGATGTGATTCTCTGCTACAATGACCAAAGTGGAATTGAACTTAAGGAAATCTAACCTTTATCAGAAAATTATTCAGATGAAGAGATATCTGATCTAGAAAGAAAGCTCCCAAGAACTATAAATTGATACTATAATTCAATAGTAACTATAAACATGTTGTTTCGGTTGAATAGCAGGAGCTAAAAAAAATCCAAGCACTTGAATTTAAATATTGAACAAGAATATAATTTCCAGTATCTTAAGTATCAGACTTTGAATAACAGCATGCCAGTTATCTGCTACAGAAGAATTTTTTGATAAATATGAATTATAAGATATAAAGTATTTTGTATCTCTTTTCATTTTATTTCAAATACAATAAGTACTGCTGACACGAGGGGATTTTTTTGCTCTAACATAATTAGATGTCATTTTACTACTATATGTTTTGACATTAATCTAAGACATGTAAGTTGTGTCCAATATTTTGGCTTTCAAACCCAAATAGTTCTCTGATTCAGTGATCCACAGATCCCTACTTCTCAGTAGTGGACAGGATGTGTGCTGTGTCTCATCTGTTGCATTGTTAGTCAGCCTCCCAGTGGGTGGAGTTGGTCTACTGCTGTAAACCTTCATCCTCACATGTGTAGGGATGCTGGTTTTGATGGTGTGGCTCAATGTGGGCAATTAATAAACCCAAATAAAAGAACATACAAAAAATTTGCTTTTCTTTTGAGAGAAGCAAGCTGTTATATACTTTTTTAAGTTTCCAGGCCTTAGGCAAGAGAAGGCAATCTATGAGGGACCACAAGGACTGCATGATGAAGAAATTATTTGAAAACCATCTTTTTGTTACCTCATAGCCCACATATTAAAGGACCTTCTTGTTAAGGAAAAAAAAAAAAGAAACATGCTCTGGTCATAGATATTTGTGATATAAGTAAATTCAAGCAATAATATAATCAGCACCTACTGTTGCTCCAATGTGTTCAAGCTCTTCTCTTCAAGATCAGGTTGGATGGGGTTTTTGAATAATCTGGTCTAGTGGAAGTTGTCCCTGCCCATTGCAGGAGGCTTGTAACTGGATGGTCTTAAGGTCCATTCTGACCTGACCCGACCCATTCCATGATTCTGTTATCCAGAAACACCTTGACTGATGCCTGAGTAAAAACACAGGAGAAATAATATTTATCAATAAAATATTAAACCAATAGCCACAATATAAACAACATTTCTTTTCCTTCTAAGCTTTCTCAAATTCTGAAAAAAGGACAAAATGCACACATATTATACACAATAATCTCACAGTTAAAATATCTCTTGGATGTTTTAATATGCAAAGTAATTTTTACTTAAAAATGGTCTTTATCTTTTCCTAATAGGAACCTTTTGAGGGAAAATGGATGCAATTATGAAAAATAATATTATATTTTCTCACATATATTAATCTATTTTCTATCACATTAATAGAGATTGTCAGGGCATAATGGAATGATCTGGTTACAAGAGAATATTAAAATTTGAAAATAGCTTCATTAAGGATTTTAAAAGAAGGGAAACCTAATCGACATTCAGCTTTTGTGTTCTAATTACATGATGATTGATCAGTAGTCACCATTGTCTCCTGTCACATGCACTAATAAAAATCTCTCCCAAGTGCATAGTAAAGTGCCACAACATTAACTGAATTACACAGCAAGCAATTTTTGGTTTAAACATTTTTAGTAGTCTTGGTTGTATTGTTCAGAGTTTGGTTTTGATTTTTCTTTCATTAGAGTGATAGGGGGACATTAATGAGTCTTTCAAAAAAAAAAAAAAAAAAAAAAAGAGAGATCTCTAGCTAGTTACTAGACTACTGCAGTAGCTTCAGAATAATCTCCAGCAGAGTCCTGCCAATGGGGCCATGGACTGCAATCTATACACTGGCTTGGAGGAAATTTCCACTTCTCTCAGAGAGCTCTGACAGGAAGTTTAGAACTGAAATGCCATTGAATTAGTAACGCTCCAATTTATCAAACTTGCAGATGATTCATTTTTTTCCTCTTCTCCACTTATTGAAAAAGTGATTCAGATGTTATTGATGAAATGGTCATATTCTAGTCCATCATATGAAGCATCCCAGGTCAGTCTGTAATTTATGCTTTTTGTGCAAAGAAGAAAAAAAAAAAAAAAAAACTCCAAACTATTTTCAGAGAGTGAAAAATGTCAACATTCAGCACCTTGTGATGAATTTTAATTCCTGTATTATGTAAACACACATGTTAATTTCCTGTCATTACAGTAATTTCAGTAAACATAATTAAAATAAATATGGATCTGCAGTTAATTTACAGTTGTACCTTGAGCTATTACTGCTATTTCTGATTCTAAATGTGCGTACCTAGCTGTAAATAGAATATAGAAATTGCACAGCTAGTTTTTACTGCACTGAAATACAAAACAGTTCTTACAGTTTGGGACTGGAACTGACTAGTCTCCTGTATTTAATAAAAAGAAGAAGTGAGGAGAAGGATTTCAGAAGCAAGACATTCTCACACAAAAGCAAATGGTTTACATTCTTGGTGTCTGCAGAGATTATCTTTACAAAAGATATTATCCTTAATAAAGGTTAAAATAAAGTTCAGAAATTGGTTGCTAACAGTTATAACTGTATAGCAAAATTAAGAAGCAGAACTTTTAACAAGTATATGTAATTTTGAGAAAAGTAGCAAATTAAACATTTATTTTGGAAAAAAAAATTATAGGTTTCCATTTTTTTTTTGTTTGAAACACAAATGTAAAATTCCCATACAGTTAATAAAATTTTACAAGACCCTGAAAACAACATGAAATAGTTTTTCTTGCAGATCAGATTAAATTATTTCTTTTTCTTATAATCAATTTTAGATGCATTTTTTTAAAATTTATTTTGTTGGAGGAATGAAAACAGTAGGTCTAAAAGAAGAAAACTTGATGCTTTAGATTCTGGGATTTGACCTGAGCTGAGAAAAGGCTGTGATGCAGTGAGAAGATGTAGACTCTTGCTGGCAAACTCTGCAGCTTTGCAGAAGTGTTTATCAGCCTTGAAGGGTGCACTTGGACTCATAAGAACAGTTTTGGCTGTGCTTCAGGACTTTAATTCCTGACTGCCATGGTTCTTGCCTGTTCTCAAGATCAGCACAATAGTGTTTATGCTGCAGAAGAGCCAAACTCATCAATGCCCAGATTTAAGCTGGTGTCCCAGCACATTTGCAAGCAGGAAAAGGACCATAGTCATTAAAACCCAAACATATTCTGTGTCTGTAGATCACACACCAGTGTTTGCTTGCCTCTACATAATAAGATGACTAGCCCTCTCATTTACCTGGAACATCAAGTTACAACCAAAAGCACCTGAGGTCTTGTCAAAAAGAAAGCACACAGCTGAGAAAAAATGTCAAAAGCTCCTTAAATTTCAAAGGATTCCCAATAATATCACTGAAGGAAGTTTCAGTCTCATTGTCAGGAGTGGAAAGGGCTCCAGGCAGATTGACATCCTAGCCAAGCATCCAGAAAGCCTGCTTGATCCTGCAGATTAAATGCCTGCTTTTAGTTTTCTGAACAAAAGAAATTTTCTAGCATTGCAACTCTTTGGTACCACAGCTAGAAAAAAAATGTGTGCAGCTAGACAGTACCATATAGATCCTAGAGTCCAATCTGACTCACAGCACATGATATCTGATACCTCCTGTGCACATTCCTTTTCCCTCCACACCACAGAGGAGTTGCCATGTGCTCTGCCTTTTGGTTATCCACACTGTACATTCAGAGTCCACAAATCCAAATCAGACTCTTTTTTCAGACCTTCATAAGAAATGCTGGTTGTATGGAGAAAGGAGAGACTAAGCTCTAAGGGATGTGGTTTTGGCTTAACAGCATTTAGAGTAACACAGGGCAGAATCATCTCTTACTTGGAGGAGAAAACATTACCAAGGGCATGCCTCAGTTCTGCATATTTGTCATTTTCCACTTTCCTGTAGTTTACAGAATCGGAATAGTTTGGGTTGGAAGGTACCTTAAAGATCATCTAGTTCCAACCACCTCACCATACGTAGGAACCTTCCATGAGATCAGACTACTCAGAGCTAGCCTTATCCAGCCTAGTCTTAACATGTCCAGGGATGGGAGTTCCCCACCTGTGTGGGAAACCTTTTCCAGTTCTTCACAACCTGCATAGTAAAGAATTTCTTCCGAGTTCTAAACCTACCTTCTAAACCCTCGTAATCTAAACCTACTATTCTTCAGTTTAAGGCTAACCCCCATTGTCCTGTCACACTACCCTTGTGAAAAATTCCTCTCCAGCTCTCTTGCAGGCCTCCTTTAGGTACTGGCAGGTGCTCTAAGGCCTGCGCAGAGCCTCTCCTTCTCCAGGCTGAATAGCCCTCTCTCCTCTTCATAGGAGAGGTGTTCCAGCCCTCTGATCAATTTAGTAGCTCTCCTCTGGATTTGTTCCTTTAAATTAATGTCTTTGTTGTGTAGTTATCAGGGGTTTTTTTATATGTTGGTATACATTGTTTGTAAGTTGTGAATTCTATTTTGGCATTCACTGCAACACCAATATTCTTCCTCATGTTAGAAAGCCTGCATTTAGTAAGCATCTTGTGTAAGAAGAGTTGTTTGGGAAGATTCTACTCATGAGTCCTTTAATCCTTCTTCACAGATGATGAACCCAGAGGATACTGACTGAGCTAAATCACTGCCTTCTCTCTGGGGGCTGGAGGGAAAAATAAGCAGTGTTAAACAACACTTTCAAGTTTCAATAATGTTGAAACATGAGTATTTTTTCTTTATTACCTTCCTTTCATAAAATATATTTTTTCTTTTTTTTTTTTACCATGTCAGAATTCTAGAATCATTTTAAGAGTGTCTTTGACATTATTGATACTTCTTTACCTTTCCTGGAAAAAAACATCACAATCACAATGTCCATGATAACATCTATTTTTTCATAATTAGACCCTGCTGATGGCTTCTAGTCATTCTACTAGCAATGAAAACACCTTCTGTTTGCAGTGTCTTAAAACAGATATAAGCCTCTATTGCTTAGGATCCATCGGGGCTAAGATTAGCTTAAAAGTTAGTAAAATATAATCTCTTTGATAATTTCACCTCTTAGAGAAACTGCATTATGTAGCAGCCTCATTACCTAAGGCTACATGGGTTTATATTAGAAAATTATTTGTTTATACTTACACTCAAATTTACCAAATTTCAAACTTTCATAAAGTCATTTTTCTGACTCTGCTTTCTGCCCAAGGCATTGTTGTATGCCACAGGTGAAAACACTTCAACAACTTTTAAGTACAGTGAGCAAAACAAATACTTTGTCACCATTATTTAAACATTTCAGAATAAATTTAATACCTCTGGTTTGCAATAAACCCTTGATATTTGACAAGAAAAGTCTTGGAACAATAAAGGAAAGCCCACATCTATGTGTAAACTAAGCAAAATTATTTTTAAATCCAGATATTCCCAAGTTTTCTTGGTAGCAGATGTGCACAAAGGAACTGAAATAAGGAGGAAGCTGTCAAAAAGTTCTCAGTGATTATGTTTATAAGATAAAACAGGAATTTATTACATTCATCTGATTTGAACAACCAAAAGACCAACAGAGAGGTAACGAAGGGCTTTGCTTCACTTCTAGAGGAAGTCAGTATAAAGACCAGCAGTCAGACTTACCCTGCTTAGGGGAGTCTGGTTTTGTGTTTGGAGCTTCCAAATTCTAGTATTGTCTCTTTGGCTTCTTTTTCACTGAATAAGAATTTATCTTGGAAGAAGAATATTAGAGCCCCTGGCTGTGAGTAGTCTTTGCAGACAGCAGGGAGAGACCCAGGCAATATTTAAGACCATGACTTTACTAGTACACAGGATGTGCCAAGCAAGACTCTTCAGAATGACCTGTCTAGGCAAAACACTTTTATAATTTCTATTAAAATATCCTCCAATATATAAGATATCTGAGTGCAAGTTGTTAGTGAGAGGGGTCCATGGCCCATGCTAATCCTGAACCATGCCAAAAATTTTTTTGAGAAAGTGTGAAATTAAAAAGCATGCCATGAGCTGCTCTGGCAACGTACGAGATGAAGTTCCAGCATGCACAAATATTCCTTGACATTATCATGTTTACTAGCAAAGTAGCAAAAAGGTGTAGTTAAACTGTACAACTTTTATGCCTTTCAGCAGGATTCATGTTTGTTTAGTTAGCTGTTATTTTCTAATGGTCTCAGAGAAGGATTAAGCATCTCAGGAGGTATCTGACTGTAACGACACACAATCAGTATCCAGTGAGATATATGGCAGAGATGAGTTTGCTTAAGTGTCACCAAATGTCACCAAAAAGAGCTAGGTTTGACAAAAATGTCAATAATGTTGGCCTAAACCTCAGACAGGTCCAAGTTTCTTGCTCTGTATCTCATTTCTGAATCTGTATTTGATTCTACATAGGGTTAATAAACAATCCAGGCATAATGCTGTGAGCATGGAAAGGGAGACACATGATCCATCTAACAGGAATTTTCTTCCTTACAAAGTCATGCTTATTCTTGTATGGCCTTATTATCTGGCAAATGTTGTTACCACATTTGCACAGCATTGCAGAAAGTGCAATTCAGTGGAAAGACAGCAATGTTTTTCTACCTAGAAAAGGCCATTTTCTCATAGTCCAAATACTGTCACGTAGAGCATGGGCAGGAACACAGAAGCTGAATAGGGAATTATATTGATTTGGAAGAACTTCAAAAGAAACTGGTAACCTCAGATGTATTGTGTGAGATACAAGATACTATTGGTGTGAGTTGAAATAAGCTCTGAAAATTCAACCTGAACCATGTTTGTGTTGGAAAGGACCTAAAAAATCACCTAGGTCCAGCCATCCTACCATAGGCAGGGTCACTTTCCACTAGAACAAGTTGCTTATAACCCCTCCAAGCTGACTGTGAACACTTCCAGGGATTAAGCATGCACAGCTTCTCTGTGCAACCTGTGCAAGTGCCTCATCTCTCCCACAGTAAAGAATTTCTTCCAAACAGCTAATCTAAACCTACCTTCTTTCAGTTTAAAGCAATTCCCCCTTGTCCTGTCACTACATGTATTTGTAAAAAGTCCCTCTCCAGCTCTCTTGTAAGTCCCTTTAGGTACTGACTAAGCACTAAAGGCTCTCTAAGGTTCCCTCGGAACCTTCTCTTACCCAGGTTAAGCAGCCCCAGCTCTCTCAGCCTGCCCTCATAGGAGAGATGTTCCAGCCCTCTGATCATATTTGTGGCCTCCTCTGGACCTGCTTTAACAGGTCCATGCTGTTCTTGTGTTGAGGGCCCCAGAGCTGGAAACACCACTTCAGGTCAGGTGTCATGAGAGCAGAGTAGAAGGGTAGCATCAAATTCCACTTGTTTTATCTTTTTCCTGATATATTCTGTCATCACACTTTGATACCATAACCTTTCAGTAGAGAAGGAAAGGAAACAAATGAAAATAATTGATTCTTTTTTCTGATGTTCAGTCACCAGCCTTATAGATAAATTCACATGCTTTAAAACTTCCCTCCCCAAACAGGTCATCTGTAGGCATGGAGAAAGATAGTAAACAAAATAATATGCTCCACTTACATATTCTATTTTCTTTGTAGCTTTATAATGTGCAAATTATTCAAGAGAAATAGTTTCTTGGATCAAACTGAGCTGAAAAAAACATTAGTGATTGCCTAAAGCAACATAAATAAAAGAACAAAGTTATGGTTTTTATTCAGTGTTTGACTTTCGTTCTTGTTTTCTTTTCCATTGCTGAACTACACTTCTCAACAAAAAAATAAAAAAAAAAAACCAAAACCCTGGGTGTTTGCAAGTCTTACATAATTTCACGTGGGGACTGTAAGCTTTAGCTCTCCAAAATCAATGCCAAATACGGTCAAAAAAACAAAGAGAAAGATCCAGCACCAAGTAGCACTGGAATATTTCCTATTTTTAATTTTGCTGTAAAGGAAATACATACTTCAGCATATAGACATGAAGTCTACACCCTTGTAAATAAGTCCTCAAGACAGCCCATACAAGACTGCAATAAGGAAGAAGTAAAATGAGGAAATTCAGATTAAAAGGTAGTACTAATGAGAAGAGAGCAAGCTTTTAAGACATGGGACTTCTCAGCTGAGGTCTTTACAAAACCTGTACACATACATCACCTGTAGCACTCATGAAACTGAGGGATTTACAAATAATTTACAGGTCAGACATCTGAAAATATGGTAATGATTATCTGTCACAACTTGCCAAGCAACAAATAGACCATCTTATCAACTTTGATTTCCATTTTCATCAGTGTAACCTTGAGCATGCCCTAGACCTGTATAAACAGACATTCTGTTAAGTATTATAATTCTTATTTAAATGAAGTGAAAAAGTAATAATTCCACATATTGCCAAGCAGTTAGTGATCTCATTGTCCCCTTGTGTTGTATGCATATTTGTTTATCAGCACGAAGCAGCTTCTTATCTGTTTTCAAAGCCCAAGGCAAACAAAGTAAACATTTAATTAGAAACACTTCTAGAAACATCAGTTCCTAAACTTATTGGCATTTTTGACTTACAGTGAACTCACAGCTCATTGACAGACACCCAAAAAACACAACTTTCTCTACAATTGTATCTACTGGTGTGGGAGAAGTCATTATTAATATCACTGACACCAGTTCTTATACAAGCTCCTTTATTCCAATATCATTTGAGGAAACATTAAGCAGACGTGGATTGATGGCTTAAACAGATAAACTTGACACTAGTTTTTAATCCCCTGAATATATATGCAAATGGATGATGATGACTTTAATGGAAATTTTGTCTATATAAACATTGCCTTCTAATGGGAGAGGAGGAACAAGAGCTACTCAGAATTTATATTTGGATCCAATGAGTCATAACCATTTTAAAGGAATGCGTCTTATTATGCTTTTATGCAGTGCTTTGATTAACCTTCCCTTGCTTCATGGAGTTTGAGGCTTTGGGGATCTTCATCCAGACTGATTTCCTGGATAACACAGACCATTTATTTTCACCCAACAACCCTTTTATTAGTAAAAAAAAAAAAAAAAAAAAAAAAAAAGAAATCCCAAATGTTTTATGTTAAAGCATTTCACTTCATAGAGGCTGAGACTGTTGCATAGCACTGCAATGAAGCAGGGAAGCTCAGTATCACTTCAGGGCCCCAGAGTAGCAGAGAACAAAATAGAGGATATACACTTCAATAATCCTGCAGGATACTCTCTGCTTCGGGTTGCCAAGGAGGAAAAAAAGAAGGAACTCTGCAGCCCTGTGAATATGAAGGGCAAAAATATTTCTTTCCATTCTAGTTCTGACAGTTGCTCAGCCTGTATTTTTCTTAACACAAATGATTGTTTTATTCCCCAGCCAAGTTACATGGTTGGCCTCAGTAAGACACTGCCTTACACTGTCTTGGTCACCTCTGAGGTAAGAGTGAGCAAAACAAAATAAAAATAAAGTTAAAAAAGACACAAACAGCAAATAAAAACCCCACCTAAACAACAAAAATACCACACAAAAGCAAACACAAAAATCCCCCAATCTCAACATAACAAAAAAAAATCCACAAAAAAAAGGAAAACTAAAACAGACAAAACACAAACAAACAAGCAAAAAACTTCCTTGATTGTGCCTAGAGGAAAACTTTCCTGCAAATCCTGGAGAAAATATTAGAAGTGGTGTTTTCTAATGCCATGTGTTCGAATGCTGAGTTACCCTTCCGTGGGCAATATGAATGCTCTCAAAAGGTGAAGTAAAGCTTTTTTCTTTTTTTTTTTTTTCCTTATTTTTATTCTCCAAACTAATTTATATTTCTCTGAACTATGGTGAGTCCAGCACCTCTCCAATGTTTAATTATCTGCACAGCAAGTAAAATTCATCTTACCTTAAGGCTAATTTTTATAACATTAAGCACCAGTCACTGAATCCTGTTCTGACTTTTTCTAGGAATGTTATAAAGTTTCCACCCATCAGATTCACTTATGTGTGAAATGATCTTTCAGGCTGCTTTTCAACAAGCTCGAAGGGTTGAGCACTATAAGTCTCACATTGTTTTGCAATTCATAGATCACTTTGAGTGCCTTCCTTCAAGCTGTCTCAATACACCCTCCTTGAATTACAGAGGCAGATGCAATGGATTATCATTTCAGCCTGTACAGCAGTGCAGCTAGAGGCAAGCTCATGACCTTATATCTACTCTTTACCTATACAAGGATCACATTACTTCTTCTTGCCCCCAGCATTACTCTGTGGAAGACATGAGGAGCTGGATATTCTGGGTATCTTAAAGCCTTATTTTCCAAGATTTACATTCTTCCCCTGCAGACTGTCTTCATTTCTTACCTAGACTAACTTATTTTTCAGCATTTAAGTGCCTTTTTTGGGGCATCTGAACACTTACCCTGGTATTTCTATTTCTGCATGAGAATATGCAGTCCTCATTGCTTATTTTTCCATCAAAAGTCATGTCACGGCTGAACTTGCCTGGTAAATTGCTTCATGATCATAAAGAAAATGTTACATAAATAAATACTAAAATGATAAACTTCTGTTATTTGCAAAAAATAAAAAGTAAATTAAGAGATTTGCAGTAGGCAAGCCTTTAATTCATCTGATAGAACTCCTGTTATTTCTAAGGTCAAAATTTTTGTTTATTTTGTCATTGGTTACCACATTATACCACACAAAATAAATAATCAATATAAATAAGTGTAATGCATCCAAAAGCAGTTCTTACTATGGGGTTATAATAACATTTTTAAGCACTAAATTTCTTTACTAAGATCTAAGTCTCAATGAAACAGGAAATCAAGAAAAGGCAGCAGGTCTGCATGAAATATTGAGATGTTGTCTGATTGAGCAGGGGTGAGAAACAGATAAGAAAGGTATGGATATGATAGGCTAAGTACACCACAGAGTCATGAAAGTGATTAAATGATTGAAGCATCTGACATACAAGGAGCATCTGACATATAGGGAGAGGCTTAGAGATCTGGGAATGTCACGAGCAGACTCAGGGTGGATCTTATCATTGTGCATAAATACCTGATGAGAAGGAGCAAAAAACTCTTCTCAATAATTTCCGCTGGCAGAAAGGGCAATGGGCACAAACTGTAACACCTGATATTACACCCTGTGTTTGTTTTGGCTTAGGGTAAATTTGGGAGAGAATTTCTAAAGGGGTTTCTTTAGAAGGTAGATTTAATTGGCCTCTCCCCCCTCCCCCCCCGCCCTCCCCAAGCCGGTTCGGGGAAAAATACTTCCTTGGAGAAAAGTGGAAAAAACTGTTTATTAAATAAGAAAACCTAAACAATATTAAACAATGAAACTTCTTGCTGCTTTAAAAGAGAGACAAACTTAGAAAAAGTCCCCCCTGCCCAGGTTGCAGTTCAGCTCACTTAGTCTTTGATCAGTCCCTCCGGTGCTGGAAATGGCGCAGCCCAGGCCCGGCCCGCTGGGCCACAGTGCGAGCTGCCGGTGCTCTTCTGGGTGTTCAGTCCAGAGCAGGTTTGAGCAGGTTTAAAGAAAAGGGAAAGCCACAGTCCAGGGAACTTCTTTGCCTCAGCTAGCTAAAACTAACTAAAAAGCAAAGGAGAGCTCTGTCTCGCCGTTTGTCTGTCTGCAGACGACACAGTCTAGGAGAAGGAATGTGGAGGAGTGAGTGCAGTTTCTGAAAACAAACTTCACGTTTCTTCTCTCTCTCTTTATTCTTGGAACAAGTCTTAAAGGTGTAAAAGTTATTATTTAGCATAAACAGAATAGACGATTGGGGATAAAAGCATCATACAGTCAACCTAGGACACACCCGGGCACAGCAAAACTCCTTTTCACTGCAAGGATGGTCAAAGCAAGCAGAACAGATTGGCCAAGGAAGGTGGAGAGTCTCGGTTCTTAAACCCAACTGGACATGGTCCTGGATAGCCTGCTTTGGCCCTGCTTGAGCTTGGAGTGGATTATCTCCAGCAGACCTTTCCAACCCCAACTGTTCTGTGCTTCCATAAATATGTCGTACCATTTTAGTAGTCTTTAGTCTATCAGTCTCTAATATTTCTTTGAAACTTTCCCTTTTCAGCCAATAAGAACAATTATATATAGCTTATCTACTCTATTTTCAGAGAAGATGACAGATTGACTGACTGAATACTGCCAGCAGCAGGGGTTACATCCAAGGCTCTAAGGTGTTGGAAAGAATATTTTCTTAAAAATCCACATACTTCTTGGTATTTTTTTTTTAAAAGCCACTGATAAAAGCTACATTGGAAAGACTAGAAGAACGACTCTGTCAAGAAACAACACATAAATAGAAGACAAATTGCTCAGCATATCTGAATTTCTCCATGTTTAAAACTTAATTTGTACCAGAGTTAATACACTTTTAAAGCACTGACTTCAAGCTTGGAATTTTGCAATGCCATTTGACGACATTCACTCTGAAGTTCAGCTCTGATCTCAATGCATTGAGACACACCTTCACGTGCAGCTGTAGTATAGTGATTTCATGACTGGTAAACATCAAAACATTCAACTTCTATGCATTTCTATTTTTAAAACTGGACTAGAAGTTCATTCATATGGTACTCAGCATGTCAGTGTCCTCAACTGAAATGCAAACAGGAGACTCTCCCACTAACTTTTGAGATAACTTTGTGTGTATGTATATGCGTATGTATATTGCATGCCCAGGCTGCAGCAGCAGCAGAGGGTGCAGGAGAGCTCTGTGAGGGGAGGCCAGGACTGCCTTGTGCCAGACAGAGCCCATTCCAACCAACCCACTACGGGACACAGCTAAGCCCCACAGATGGGGTGAGAGTGCTTCTGGCAAAGTGTATGCAAGAAAAGGCAAAAATGATACAGACGTAGTGAGGATTGAGGGGGGAAAGTCAAAGAAACAGCCCTGTGGGATGGGGACAGGAGGAAAAAGAGAGAAGGAGCAAGTATTCCCAAAGGGACTGCAGCCATGGAAGACCTCCAGGGCAACACAGATTTACCATAAACACCCAAACTTCTTCAGGTCTTTCTGTAATTAATGACAGCAAAAGTACTTCAAAGGGCTTTGTCACAAGGAAAAAACACACAAAAAAGGTTGAGAAGTATGAAGTGGCAAAAAAGCCCCAAAATATCCAGACTATAGACCATCCTGCAACCCCTATTCTGTCATGGGAGGAACAGAGGGTGCCTGTTGCAATAACAAGGAGAAGAGAGGAGGTGTCTTTTGACCCTGGGGAAGGAGGAGTTGTGTGGTTTCCCTCACTGCATTAATGTTCGTTTCTTGGTCTTGTTGCTAATTTCCAATATCCAAATTAAAAATTAGGTATTCATATCAATTGGCAACAAATGAAATTAATTTTCCCGAGGTTTTTTTTTTTTTTTTTTTCCCACAGGGTTTGCCAGTATAAATTATGTCCCTGTTATTATTGCAACCCATGGATTTTCTCCCTCTTCTTATACTCATTTGCTCCTCTGTCCTATTGAAGGGAGGGAGAAAAGGAGGGACGGAAGGAGGGAGGGAGGGGAGTGGCCTCACAGGGCCTTGGCTCTCAGTGGAGGTCAGTCTGCCGCAGACCAGAGGCTCCTGATATGAATCTAGATCCTTGAAACCTCAGCTCTCCCAAGTGTGCTACAAAGACACTTGGTCAGTGATTTGACTGTGTGTTCATTACAGTTTGTTGGGAAAAGTATCAGTAACACTGTTAGCAGATGCTCCTATTTTATGCAGAGCTATTTTTAGTTTCTGTCTCAGTATAGGAAATTTGTTCTAAAGAGCGTATAAAATCTCCAGCTGGCATTGCCTTTTGACAGTGTAGTGCATGTTAGCACACACAACCAACTGGAAAGATCTGGCATGGTAGATATCTAGCTAATCCTGATGAACAGAAGCAGTAGAGAAAGGTTCAATGAAGCTTCTCTAATGATGCCTTAGTTTATGTATATATCTTTTCTATAAACATTGGCCCCTTTTCTTCCCACAATACCATTCTAAGGATCAGCATTCTACTTTTAACCAATCAAATAATCATGGTCCATAAAGGGCAGGGAACCAGGAATAAGAGCTCTGCTGTTTGCCACTTAGTATTGTAATGCTTAGAATTTAAGGAGTGGGGCTGGACGGCTTGGAGGCAAAGCCTTGCTCTCAACCATGGTCTGCATCATCTCCCTGAACTGCACGCATGGGTTAAGCTCAGAAGCTCTTGGAGATTGCCTGTGGGTCTGGGCTTAAATCTGACCTTTTGTTTGAGTGCAAAAATGAGTGTGCATTGCAGCCTTGGTAATGCTCAAGAACTTTTTTTATTGAAGTACTGTGAATGGAAAAGTTAGCCTTCTTTGTTTTGCAGTTCATTTTCAGGGAAGTCGCTGTTATTATTATTTGTCACTTGTATTTCACTGGCTTTCAGAAGAAGTACTATACTCTAGTCATCAAGTTTACACAGTATTCCTAAGAGACAGAAATATTGCTGAAAAACAGTGAGGTCTCAAAGGTCCCAAGACTTACTGTCTCCCAAGATTCCTTCCACAGAAATAACTCTTTTAAAGCTTATTGACAGCTGCTGATTTGGAAATACAGTCAACAAAACAGCTAGTCAACTCAAAAAAGTGGCAGTAACAAATAATGAACACTCCATTAGGAATGAGAACATCTGGTCATCCTAAGATGTGGATGTTTAAAAACTACAGCACTTAAGGCCAAGTTCCCCTTGTCTTCTGAATATTTTATCAAAAAACATCCAAACTTACTCAGCTCTTTCTCTAATTAATGTCAACAAAAGTATTTCACAGGGCTTTGTCACAAGGCAAAAACACAAAAGGAGTTAAGGACATGAAGAGGGTAATATATAAATGAAATAATGCTTATAAACAAAAAGTGCTAGAGAATAAATAATTTATAACCAGACCTGTCCAACTATCTTAGTAAAGCTAAAAAGACAGGCATATGTTTATTCAAAAGACTCCTATAAAAACATACATTCTACCACAAAAATAATACTAAATCTCAGATGTTGCTTAAAGCAGACAAAAAAACCCATGAAAGGTCATCATATATTTAAAAACATTGTGGAAATGCTATGTAGTTCTGCATTGCAGCTATGAGGTATAGTGACTTGTTTTGCCTGTTTAATTTGATGCTGTGCAATAAGTGAATCTAAATAAATAATTTGTTTCAACAGTCTCTGCCTGCAAGTGCCAAACAGCATGCACATGTTTGTCCATCCTGTCATCATTTCTGTTTAGGCTGAGAAGATTGTGAGGACTTGCACATTTTTCAATATGCCTATCTATGTAAAACTATTATATACAAAATAAGTAAAGCCAATACTACTGTACTTGTCTAAATTTGATTAAGAGATTAAAAGCAGATGAGCTGTGGTAAAATTAAGCTCACAGATAATCCACTACACACATTGCATCTGTGTACTAGCATACTCTCCTTCTCATTTGAGTAAATTAGCCCTCATTTAGTGATGTGTTGTGCTGCCAAACCACTTCCAAGCAGTTTTATCTCTACTTAATCTCACAATTTAGACATCCCATAAAAAATACACATGAGTTCAGACTTTGAAACCACAGAACTAGAAAAGGAACTTTAAGAGTCTGCTCTTGTGGCAGAGAGAATTTGTTTCTATTATTCATTTAGCTGGAAATGAACAAACACAAGAGAACAAATAGGGAAAAAAAAAGGGGGAGAGGAGGAACTCTGCGTCTTTATAATAGAAAAAGAGGGCACATTTAGGAAAAGACACTCCAGAAATATGGAATCCATATGCCAGAGATTATTTCTAAGAGTTGAGTATAACTAGCAATATATATATGTGGTTTACTTATTTTGTACAGACCTACACACTATTTATGCTATCAAAATTAAGGAGCAGTTGTCCTGTAAACCTTTTGGCAGTCCTTCTGTTTTGTTGCTGTACTACAAATTGACCATGAAAAGGTTTGTTTGATGACAGATACCCACAGAGCAGCCAAGGTGGGCACTGGCACCAGGCAAGAGGGCTAGCTGGATCACAAACTAGAGTGCTGAGAAGACCACATTTGGAGCCTACAGAGCATAACAGTGAGACCAAAGAAAGGTAAACTTGTGTAACCCACTGGTACCACAGGAACCATAACAGTCCCCCACAGAGAGAATCACAGCAGATTTGTACATGCTGGAAATCTGTGGCTTGCAACTTTTAAAAAATCTGCCTAGTTGTGTAAAGGATAAGCTGCAGGGACAAGAATGTGCAGTATACATTTGTATATACAGATACACAAATATACAGGAACAAATATATTTCTGAAATTAAACCGTCAGGAAAATCAGTGATCTGTGGGAATACCTGGCAATTACATGATTTTGGTAGAACAGCATGAAATACTGAGGAGCATGAACAGCATTTACCTGTGATACTGGTTCACAGTCCTAGAAGAGAGGAAAACACTGGGCTGAGAGTTGAGCTTGCCATGACTCATTGAAATCAGAATAGAAAATGGCTCAAAAGTCATCCTCATACCTGTATTTTCTTCCTTCAAATATTCTTTAAAGGTTTTCTTTGCCACAATGGCTACAAGAACCTAGAGCACATGACAACTATTGATGTTCTCACAATCTTTTACACTTTCAGCTTTTCCTGTCTCTCTGCTGACTCCAAATTTTCAATTCTGCAAGGTCTTCTGTTCTGTGCCGTATTTGCACATAGTGTCCATTTCATGCATTTGATTCCTCTATATAACAATATGAATGTATTACAGGAGAAAACTGGTTTTTCTTTATAACATGGATTTTCTTCTTTTGAGAGATTCACAGAAGGTAAACATTGTTATGGGATTTTGTTAAAATAGGACTGTATTTTCCATACCTCTACAAAACTCCAAATTTACATTTGGTACTGTTACAAGTTCTGGTTTACAAACCTCTGCTTTTTCTGTGGTCTATTTATGTAGTAGGTTTATGTGGTAAATTTTACTATGTTTTTTTTACCAGAGTCCAAACCATTTTATAACAATTGAGATGAAACTAGGCTTCTTGTTGGCTAATTTTGTCTCTTTTAGTTAGGTCCAGGGGGTATTCTCCATCAAGCAATTGACACAGATGCAGAGTATCTACCAATCAGTTTAAAACTTAAAGCAATTATTACCCTAATTATACCAATAGAAATATTGCATAATCCAAAAATGAATAATCCAATAAAGAATAGAGGAATTAGGTTTTGTTGTTTTTTTTTTTTTTAAAGCGAGGGTTCTGTTTCATTGAACAAATATTACATCTGAATGGAGCCTTGAAAGAATGTTCATATGCTTTCTTTAATTTCATTTTGGACATGTTTAGTGAAGAGAAGAATTCGAATAATTTTAACTATCCTTTAGGAATAAAAAGTCTGAATCGAACTGATAGTAATATCCATTAAACTTCTAACACCTTTTCAATGTGTTATTAGCTACACAAACAAAAGGCTCAAAAGAAAAAACAAGATGTAAAAAAGCTGGTTTTATTTTTACCACATTTATGTACAATCACTACTTGTAAACCAAGGCTTTTGTATAGTGTTGGATATTCTTTTAATTTGTCCTTCAGACAGGAAAATATAATTAATTGTAGACATTTGTTTTTACACCTGTGATATAAATACATGTCATGATTGCTGTCACTTTAGTCTTTGGAACATTTCTACATGCCTAGCAACAAGAAGACACAAAGGTGGTGGTGTTTTGTTCTGTAAAATAATGTCACGCATTTGTCCCTGACATTGAATATGTTGTTTACAAACACAGAATATTTGAGGTTGGAAGAGGCTTTAGAAGGTCACTTAGTGTGCAAGCAGAGTCACCTCCTAGACCTTGTTACCCAGGACCTCTCCATCCTCAAGGGAGTCAACAGCTCCTCCCAGTTTAGTATGAAGAGCAAAGCTGCTGCATATACCTTGGAGTTCTGTGTCCAAGGGCCAGTACAGTGCTATGTATGGTACATAATGAAGCCTGAACTTAATTGGTGGGCACCAGGAACACAAGCTATTTTCAAAAGAAACCAGTGTAAGGAAAATCAAATTTTGGTCAAGTGTTAAAAATATACCCTTAAAAACAGAGTAAACTAACATAATTCCATTTTTTGCAATTCTCTTATGTGCCCTTGAGTAGCAGCTTATTGCTTTCTACTTTAAAGGTAAATACTGTGGTGATTTTCTTGAGCCAATAGCCTGTGAACAGCTTTTTAGTGGAGGAGAGAATGAAGTGGATGGAGGACCACTGGTCCTTTTCCCTTACAGAGAGCAAAGCCCTTCTGCTTTGCAAATAACATCTTGAATAACATCAGCCATGGTTAGGTTTATGTGAGTGGGATGACACACATCACTCTAAGGAAATGAAAGGGAACATCAGCAGGCAGCCTAAATGGCAGTGTATTTACTTCTACACTATTCATATATTCATAAATTCACACCAGCTGAGGATCTGGCTCCTGAAGCTCCTTTTCAGTCCAAGAAACCAAAGTGCCTCATCACAGAGCAGCAAACTGCTCACAGTTGGTGCCATTCAAGGCGCAGTTTGCAAAAGCAGAAGTACTTTGGAAATGCTGGAAAAATAGAAAGGACAGTGGTTTCTTATCCAGTTCACTGAAATACTCTGTTCCCAGATTCAGGGGAATGACCAGAACAATATAATATTGACTGCCAGTTTATAAGCCTCTGATACAGCAAAAACCTGAATAATTATGTTTGAAGTTTAATAATTCTTCTGTTAACATGTATATCATATCATTAATATCATAGAGAGCAGCTTGTGGAGATTTTCTCATTTTCATAATTTAAAAAAATCCCTTTCTCAAGTAGGCAAACCACCCAGTCAAGAAAACATACAAACCTGAAAGAGGCAGATCCCATTAAGATGGATGTTGTTTAACAGTGCAGAAAATATGCTTTGTTACGGAAAAAAAAAAATGTCTAGTAAAGTATTTGAAAAGTGAAGTAATGATATTGGATTTCTACTTCTTTATCAGGAATTGATTTAATTTACAAGGTAGGGCCACAAAATGCTTACAAAAGTAACACTGATAAATTATATACTGCTCAAATTGTGCAGTGTATTATTTTTTCAGGATGAGTTAATTACTTTTGCTTCATTTTCTGTACATTCTTATCATCATGCTAGAAAGGATATTTTGAGATAGGTTAGATTTTGGAGAGATGGCATTGAGCAGGAGGTCACTAATTAGTAATAGTGCCTAACAGCAGTATTGCTGGCTCAAGGAGCAGCTGTATTTAAGTAACAGCCTACCTTTATACCAACTCTGCATGGCACATACATGTGGAAGAGAAAAATATGCAGAAGAGAGAAGTCTAGCTAAGTCCACATTTCAGCAATACTTTCCCTTTGCAGCAGGCCAGTACAGAGGCAGTTAGCAAAGAGCTGCAGTATGTGCTGCTGTGACCTGTGCCAGCAAATATTTCTGAACAGCAGAAATGCAGAGAACCACTGAGGTGGTTGATACAGTGCTTGTAGCAGTCTGCAGTGGACCAGTGTTCACTGAGAAACTTGCATTTGTCTGCATCTCCTCACCTTGTAGCCCTTCCATACATAAGAATTTGCACTTGATCTACCCAGTTCCTTGGCAAATACTCTAATAATTTATGGGTTTTTTGGTTTTTTTGGTTTTTGGTTGTTTTTTGTTTTGTTTTGTTTTGTTTTGTTTCGTTTTGTTTAATTTTGTTTTTTGGTTGTGGGTGGTTTTTTTTGGGGTTTTTTTTTTTTTTTTTGGTTAAGTTAAAAAAAAAAAGAAAAAAAAAGGAAGAAAAAGAAGGTAAATGTATAAAGGATGCAGAGAGAGACCAAGGCAGAGAGCTCATAAAAAGCAACTGAAAGTGATAGAGGACAGTATGGTAAGATCAGCATTTATTTAATTAGAGAACTTAGTTATGCATCTTTCTTGTCAGAGATCTTCCCTCTATTCCTGCAAAACCTCTGCAAGCAGAAGAAATTTTCACCCATAGTGAACATGACAGAGCTTTAAATATCCACCTGTTCAAGCTACCCATATTTAATTTTTGTTTTTTTTACTTTTCTAGAGTGTATTTTCATGAGGGCGCTAACATTGCGCCAGTGTCAAACCATGACATAGGGTAAATTTCCACTCAGGTTAGCAAACTCCTTTTCTAAATCACCATCTCTGAAATGAGGGGCTGAGAGGATGACAAGAGGAGTAAAATTTTCCCCAAAATTGAGAGACTCATAACTAGTCTGTTAGAAACAGGACAAGTAACAACTTTACTGCATAACTTTCTCTGGAGCTGCTCCTACCAGTGTCAGGCTGAGCTTTAGGAATGAGCAGTCCAAGACATTGTGAAAAAGCCCATGTTCCTGGGCTGCTGAGCTTGACCATTACCCTTCTCCTGTATCATCCTATATGTCATCTTCAGCAAGAGCTTTTGTTCCACCCATTTCCCTTGGGTCTGCTTTCATACAGCTCCAGACAAGCTTGTATTGGGCAAGCAATTTCTTGGGCAGAGCACATGGAACCTGTTCCTATGTGAGAAAGGTTGAAGTACCAAAACCTTCCCTGGCTTAACTTGTGCCAGGGTCTGCTTGTGCATGGGAGTGGAAATTCAAACAGCAGATTTAAAGAAAGGGGAGAAATCAGGATCTGGGCAAGGGGGGAGGGAGGGGTGCAGTGAGTGGGCAGCATTATCAGACTAGCTGTAGGAAATTGAGACCAGCTTTGGAAAGCTTGGCCTTTTGGAAGGCCATTTTGTGTCCAAACTCCGCATCTTACCATGAGACTAAATTTTACATGTCACCATTTTTGTTATATTCTCAGCTCTTCTCTGGAATCACCAATCTGGATACACTTTCAAAAGCCATCTGTACACAATATAGATGATCAACATGGTTTCTGCATGGCCAAGATCTGTTCTTTATCAGCTGTAAACAGTGAAAATAAAAGTGATTGAATAGCATGCACTTATCTCTGCAGCCAAAATACCAGACCACTGCCTGTGCATAACCCATATATTCACACTTTAAGATACAAGCACAAATATGACAGATTAAAACTTTCCGTGTTCCTTGTTGCCATATGTTCAAAGGATAAAAAACCTAGACAGAATCAATCATCTCTTATATAACCCAAGTATTAATTGGAGTGAGACTAATTAGTTGCCTACCTTTGATGAGAAATGAGAAATTAGTTCTCCTCCTCCTCTCTTTTTTAAAGTGAAAGATTTACTACTCAATTTTAATGACATTTTAAACATTTCCTTCTCTTTTAATCTGTGATACAAATTTAATAGAGGTACCTCTGCAGCAGAAAAGCTTTCTGTAAACTGATTCTGATACATAAGGTGAAACAAGACCATTTTTCAATAAATTCTAAGAGTCAGCAGTAAGCTGAACATAACGCTCTGCTGCTGGGCTTAATTAATAAATTTGGACTATGGATTTAAAATGTCAACATCTGATGTAAATGCTAATAAATTATATTATCATTAGTATCTCTGACTATAATATCTCCATTCCAATCTCTCTTAAAAATAAACAAAGCAATATACATTGCAATTTGATGTGCTGACGCAGTAAAGCTTTGCTCATTATCACATTTATTATGAATAAATGTGTCATAAATTGTTTTGTTGGCTTAAAAGAGCTGTACTATATGTAAACTATATATTAATGGCCAAGAGCCTTTCTAGTAAAAATTTACTCAGATCTGCTCAATGGAAGAAAAAATACCTATACTTTTCAGTGTCATTTGAGGAATGATACTCTTTATTGTCACTGTTCATGACATTGGCAGTAGTAGTATAGCTACAATGTATTGAAATATAAAATACTCATTATTAAAGTATTCTTCTCTGCTAGAAGTTAATGTAAATGAGAAAGCTGGACCTCCTGAAAATTTTTCTGTCAAGAAAATAAATATGCAACAGTTTTCCTTCACATCATAGTGGATTTGAGACGTTTTAACACAGCTAGCAGTCTGTTGGTACATCTATTTTATCAGTTATTGGATGGTAAATTCAATAGAAAATACTTAATGAAAGCTTCATCAACTACCCCAGGTCTCCTGAGGCTTACATAGAACAATTCTAATCTTTCATAGCATGATTTAGTAAACTGCAGCAGTTCCATGCATTTCTAGCACACACAGATTTAGTGAACAACTTAGAATTGAAACATGGCATCATTATTTTGAATACAAACATGATAGATAGAATTCTATCAGCAAAAATTTACCAGAGTCCAAATGCATCCTCAGGAACTTATCTTGAATACTCATTTTCTGTTGAGGAATTATCTTTCCCATAAAATGCATTCAAAGTTCATCAACCCTGTGGGGCAAAGTTTTCCTTATATAACTTTATATTTACAGGAAGCAAAAATAGTAGCATTTCTCAGTCTTTGTCTTTTTTACTATTTTCAGTTTAAATCTTGTGTAAAAATTATGTTTGTATACACATAATTTTATTTAATTGGAAAATTTTATAATGTTACATATGGGATGAAAATACTGCATCTAAAAATACTTTCAAAATAGAACATTTTTATGGTGTACAATTGGACCCTTATGCATATAATTTTTTATTAAGAACTAAAAATATTGATTTATGAAGTGCAGTTTTGTTCATAATATCTATACTGTAATTTCTGGAATACTCTACCTAAGGTATATTACTTCTTAGGGAAATATGCTGAACTTTATCAGGGAGTGTGGTTTCAATGGAATTGTGTGGGTCTGTGCTAGCTCTGCGCCTGGGTCTAGACTGCTTCCACAATGTCTAAGTATCAGATAATTCATCATCAATGATCTAGCTGCTGCTTAGCTTCCCTGAAATATTTGTGAATGCTTTGCCTTCACAACATCTATATCCACCTAGTAGAGGTCTGAATTAGTATCCTCAGGTTTTTTTCAGAAAAGAAACTAACTTTTGAGTCTCTGTATGTAGTGACACAACAAAGTAGAAATGAGCTAAAGATAAAGCTGGACAGTGGGTGTGCTTTAATTCTTCTAATGTTGGTTCCCACAAATAAATATTTTTTTCTGTTCAATTTCCCTGTCTCCAAATAAAAGATGATAACATATCTTGTACAATTTGCAGAAAACTTTTGATTTACTACTACCTTACACACTCAGTAGCCAAGACAATGTTCAGCATATGGAAACTGCATGACAGAGAGGACCCATAAATCCTCCACCTATTGGACTGCAAGTCTGTAGTAAGAATTGGCTTGCTCTGATAGGATTTTGCAGCTGGAACATATCACCACACCATGATTGCAAGCAACAACTCTCCTGACAACCACCCTGACCATCTCTCTCGTCGGTTCCATCCTTCCCCTTCTTCTGTGTGACCCAATTTCCTTGCCTGCATTATTCATTCATTAAGTGTCTTTCCTAATGGGAAAAAAATGGCTTTCAGGGAAGAAAAGGGAAGCCAGGGCAGAGGTTTCCCCAGCTGCAAAGACTGCTCATGGCAGGGAAGCTGAAGACACTGGTGCATATTTCCTGGTCCAACCACCAGTCTCTCTTGCCTCTCTGCTTTCATGTATCTCTTCCTGACAGCTGTTCAGTAAAGACACATCCAAATTCAACTAAAATGCAAAATATTAAAATGTTGAAAGTGGAAATGGTGGGAAATTAAGTCTCATGTGTGCTTGGAAAACCAAATGGAGAAAACAGCTTATTGATTGCTGAGAAAAAGAAAGCTTTGCATGATTAGTGATTTACTTAGAAAGAAAATAAAAAGTCGTTTTGATATACACCTACAATAAAAGGCTAACACAAATTCATCACAAACAAAAGATATTTAAAATGTGCATTACATGAAGGTCCAAAAAGCCACAGATTATTACATTGTCAATGATGAGATAATCAAATTTATCAAAGTTTTGTTCATACTTGGATATAGAAGAGATACATGAATGTCAAGCAATTGCCATTTTGCTGAAATCAAAGAGGCAAGTAAAAGCCTCAAATAACATATACCATGAAATTTTCCACCTTCCTCTTCTCTTTTAAAAACTATTCATTCCAATGCAAGGGCATACAGACTTACATTTTCCCCTGCATAATACACTGTACAGTTGAAACTACAAGTTCCTCTTCTCCTGAGAAAAAAGGGACATAGGTCCAGTAAAGTGACTTGCTTAGTAACTGTTGAAATATTATCTTAAATGACTCGTTAAAGGACCCTTAAATGACTATTGAATGACAAAGTTCTAGACTGTGGTCCTTGCATCCACCCTGAATCCTGTCCTGCTCTGCTGGGAGTCCAGCTAAGGCACGGCTGGCTGAAAGGTGAGTCAGAGCTAGATTTATGGCTTAATTTAGATGCAATCATTTTAAGAAAGGACAAGTAAATTCTCATAAGTATTAACCAGTCTCAGAGCTCATCAGATGCTTTTTAAATTTCAGCTGGGAGACTGACTAAAGTGGACCAGAGGGCTGTGGTCAAGCGGAGAGATTCAGAGAAAATGTTACACCTGAGTGAGTCTGCTAATACAGGAGAAGCTTAAAGCACTACAGTTGAAAAGAAACCCAGTTTGAAAAAAACTCTGATTGGTAGCAGAAATCAAGCAACTTCAATTAGACTTGCCCTTAAGGAGATGTCTGGAGCTGCAATATGGGTACAAATTGCATTGCATTGAGAAAATACAGAAACTGTCTCTTTCGGAAACACAAAAATCTACTTTGAACAAACAATAGGCCCCCTAACATACCAAGTGGAACAAATTAAAACTGTCAACATCACAGAAACTGTTTAAAATTGGTAACTTAGCATGACCCTAAAGCAGAATAGAAATTAGATGTTCTGATAATGTTCAGAAAAATGAAGGCAGAGATCAGCAGCCTACCCTAGGAAACAGCAAAGTTGTAACATGCAGACCCCTTCAATGAAGTGTTGGCTCACCCACACAAAACACAGCTTTAGAAACTTTTATAGGTTGTACAATAATCTCCAACAGAATAAGGAAAAGAAGTCATTAGCACTGAGCAATCATCAGATGAGTGATTTATCACTAGTCTTCTAAAAAATCAGTCATGATTGTCATGAAAACATCATTAAAAATGCTATGGAATCATTATATAATCTCTACTGTAATGTAATGTGTAATCAATAAGTATGTGGAGGATCTAGTAACATACAACTCTGCTGCCTTCCTAGTGCTGCTGTCTGGTTAAATGTATGCAATTTGTAGCAAAGTAAACACCTGTCCCTGGCATGTGTTTTTCAAATTCAGTTGACAAATTGACAAATTTGATAAACAGATAAGAAAATTAAGACTTCCAAAGTATTTCCTTTATGCACAGTAACCAGTCCCACAAGAATTTAGGAATCAAACTGTTAAGCAGTGTTGTACCTAACCTTTAGGCCTCCCAATGCAGGACAGCTAGGCCCACAAGAAACACTATACCAAGCACAGAGCAGACTAAGGGGAAGAGGTCCTGAAGAAAGGGTTTACACTTAGCAGATGCCCCAGCACTACCAGGCAGCAGAGTCTTCCATTTGGGATTTGCAACCTGGACAGTTCTTAGACCCATTTCCCTCTACCCTCAAAACAAAGTTTTCTCTCCCTACAGTTGTTTTAGGTGGAATTGTCTAAGATAAGAATCAGCTCTCTGCAAATGCTTTCTGAGGACACAAGAGGAAAAGGCAGAGTTTGACAGATGCAAGCTTGGCCCAGGAGCTCCCTGTTCCCACCACAGCTACAGTGCTACCAGGTAACTGTAATGTTCTATTCCAGTTTTTTAGCAAATGTAAATGGTGAAGATTAGGGAGAAGCTGGATGAGAATCATGGGTTTGGTGTTAAGTGTTTCCACTCAGTCTAATCCCCCATCAGACACCATGGCCTTTTCCTAATCTTTGAATGAACAGCTTTAGAATGGCCTACAAAAGCTGCTTCATTCATTCAAAGTCAAGAAAAACAAAGCGTGAGGCTGCAGCACATTTAATGCTGGCCAGATAAATGTAATAATGTGGTATTATGCTGAACTGATATGCTTGGCTGGTTTCTCGCTGACTGGACCACAATATGCTGGAACTGCAATCTATGACCTTTCAGGGGTGAAAGTTGTTCCACGGTGCTGACATTTACCCAGGCTTTGTGAGTTTCTGTCTCCTAATATAGTGACTGCTTTATGAGAGGTCTTGGCATATTCTGTGGGGAAAAAAAAAAAAAAAAAAAAAAAAGAGGGCAGTGTGAAAAGGACTTCAGCACCTAGGTTACCAGGATAAGGAAAGGAGAATGTAAGAAATCTTACATTCATAAGACACATAAACTTACTATTATCCCCAGGGAGTGGCAGCTTACCAAAATGCCATTAATTTTACAGCTGTGACTTAAAGTGGGTTTTACTGCACAGATGAACAGTGTCTGTTCCTTGCTAGGTCTGTCCTAGTTTCACATGATTCATTTGCTACCTCCAAACTTCTGTTTGCCAGTGTTCCTGGCTGCAGATGCTTCTTCCTGTTATTTCACTTGAATAATATCTGTTTGTTTGTAGCAATTATCTGCAGATGATAAAACCAGAAGATCTTGAGATGTATTCAGAAAACTGCAAAATATACAAGGCTTTGGCCAAAAGTTCCTGCAACATAATAGATAAAACTTATCACTAAAAAGCAGACAGCAGAGCAGGCAGGCAGCTTTCACATGCACCAACATCATAACACTGTGAAAGCTGCAGAGAGGATGCTGTTGAACTTACAGATCATTTTGTCAATAACATTGCTTTTCAGTTACCATTTTTACCCAGGTGAATAGTCATTTGATATTGTTAAAAGCATTTTCTTGGATCCAAGATTTAGAATTAAAGCAAAATGAGTGTCCATGCTATTACAATAAAATATAATGTAAAACAGAAAAATATGCAAAGCAAGGGAAAGTATATTGCCTTGGCTTGTCAGGGTTCAAGATGATTTACAGTATTTTACTGAATTAAAAGGGCCAGCAGCAATGGAAAAATTATTCAGGGTGGGATAATTCCCTATTGGGGCAGAAAAAATGGAGCAGCTCCCAGGTTGTCCTCAACCCTACAGCCAGAATAAGGAAGGAAAAAAAAAAAAGGGATTTACGCGTGACACTGACATTACATCTGCCACAACAGCCACTCAGGATCACTCACAGCAGCAGTTATATTATTGTAACTTATGCCACCAGTCTGGTCTGATACACAGCTGGCCCAGGGTCATGGTACTGGCATCCAAGGTAATTTACAGCATCTGTGCACCTCCCCCAAGTCACACTGTGTGCCCCGCAGCTGCAATGAAGAGTTTGGATCATTAACTTTAGAGGCATTTAACTTATGCTTGCATTATGACTGCTGCCTGATGGCATCCTACTCCTCTCTCTTCTCAGGTTGCCATGACAAACTAAAAATCTTGATGCAACGACTAGTTAGTGAATCAGATAAGTTCCATGAGAATTTAGAGGATAGTAGCTCTGTCTCCAATATCTTAACAGATAATAATTTTCATGGCCACTTGACAGTGGCAACAGTTATGACTTCTGCATACTGCCTCATTAGCATTTCTAGGATTCAGCATTTTCCAAAGATGCAGCCATTATTTGATTCATGAACACTGCAGCACTGCACAGAGAATACACATGGCCAAATATTCACTAGTCAGGATTTAGGCACCTGTTTGCATTTTGTCATTATGGGTAACATTTAGCACATCTCTTTGCATCATGAGAGTGTTTCTACTCATATTCTGATAAGAAATCAACTCCTTCTTCTCCTTTTTTTGTCTTTACCCTTAACCTAAAACATTTGTTTCATGAAGTTATATATGATCATTTTAGATGTTGATGAGTTTGGGTTTCTACTTGTGCATATGAGTTAAACTGCTTGATTTATGCATCTTTCTAATGAGCACATGCAGAACTAGGTACTTCCTAGACATTAGCTTCCCCTTATAAGCAGTAAATACTAAAGATCAATGTGAATTGAATTCCGGATAATCTTCATTTTTATAAAAGTACATCAAGAACATTGTTTTTTTTATTCAAAAGCTATGAAAAATAATGGCTTGTATTGCTCTTGTCAAGAGCAGCAGTATTATGTGACAATTACGTTAATAAGCATATAAAATTTTTCTTTAGAGTAGCAAGCTGCCATTATGAAAAGAACAGCATATTTGCTTGTATAAAGAATTTATTTATGAGTTTATAGCTAAAGATAACAGTTCTGTCATGTGAATCTTACATTGCATTATTGTATATTGCAGTAAGTAGACTATTATGTGAGCATGACCAAGAAGGCCCAGATAAGGACATTGCTGTACATGGAAATCAAACTCCCATACGAATGATTGTTTTGAGGTTGGTTTTAAGCAGTTCCTTTCCTAAAAAATCTTGATCCTCACACCATTTTAATTGCACATGACATAAAAGTAATCTTACTGTGTTCATACATTATTAACTATCAGTCTTCAGGTTTATGATGAAATTACAACTCAGGGATGCTCACCTCACACCCAGTGGGACTTTCTGCAGCCCATCAGAAAGAAGAATTCAGTGCTAGCTGCTTTCAGCACCCCTTTCTCTTCAGCCAGTTCAGCAGCAATCAAGAGTAGGATTTAATTCTAATAAATTGATTTGCTTCTGTCAGGTCATGAGGGAACAATCACAAGTGAAAATGGTGGTAAGGAGCAGACTGCAGTTCTAACAAGGACAGTTAATGTAGCCAGTCTTTCTTGACTCCATGACAACTCCAAAGAAAGGGGGTCCATAGCAGATAGTTTGCCAAGTTGCTCAGATAGTTTGCCAAGTTGCTCCAGTGGCAGCAACCAACTCCAGGATGTTTTTCTTTGGGTGCATCTGGGGAGACCACACTTGTGAATGATGTGGTTGAAGTGGACAGAATAAGTCCAATTCTCTTGAAAAGTGTTAAATGCACTTGATTTCCCCCTGGCCCTGTAGGGCAAACTTTTCTATTTGATGCCTTTTCTAGTTCAGTTTCTTTAGCTTTTCTGTGCAACAACCACCAGACTAGAATTGAATTCTTACATTTTAAATTAAAACTGAGATACTAGCATCAGTATAGGATTTCCAAGTCTAAATTATGAGGTGATGGAGTGGAAATTCCAGCCATTGGCAATGTTACATCTCATCAATAGATATGAGGCTTTTTTTACATCTTCTGGCATCATTCAGCCATGATTTTTAGCAGAAATTTGAATTTATTGTAATAAAAAATAATTAACATTTGTATTTTTACTATGACTTTTGAACAGGTTTTATCCATCCTTTATCACAAACACCACTTGAAAGATAAATCATCCTGCTACTGAAATGCAAAATGATTTAATGATTCACAGTACTCACAGTAAACTCTGTCTTGTTCTCATCAGCCTTTTTCATTATCAAGGGAGTGCAATATCAAATTAGTTTAACTTCTTGACTCACAGGAGAATGCAAAGAGCTCACAAATTAAGATTCACCTGCAAGAATGTTTCAGCACCAGGATTAAATGTGAATGCCCAGTTGATTGATAAGCAGATTTTAGCACAGGCGAATAAAGTCCTTGGGGACCAAACCTTCCCAGTGCACAACAACGTGTCACTTAATATGACCCCATTTGTTTCAATAATATGACAAGCCTGAGACTCAAAATTTCAGCCTGATGATATACAAAAGGCCACATCCAGCTCAAGGTCTTTAATGATCCCCATTTCTGAATGCAAACACAAATGTACTTATCACATATCTTTTACAGTGACAAAAGCTTCATTTTGCCTCCCTAGTAAGGGAAGAGATGCCTCATTGCTGTTGAGTTGTACACCCTTCAAAATGACAGGGTCTCATTCTTTTATTCAAGACCTTGTCCCTAAATCCATGATCTAGAGAAAGAATTAAGGTTTCACTTAATGTGGCAAGACTACATGGGACTACTGCAATAGCCTTGTAGATTTTTACAGCAGGGAGAAAAATCAGTGACCAGCCTGGACAAAAGAACTGCCAGCTAGCCCTTCCCCTCCTAGACAAAAACAAAACAAACAAACAAATAAAGAAGCAGTTGACTAGCAAGTATTAAATAACTTGTAATTTAACTAATCTCTATCTATTCAGAAAGACCCTCTGTCTCTCAGCTGCTACTGAAGTTATGTCCCACATGTTAATTGAATCTCACTGTTGAAAATTAGCAAGTTGCTTCCAGTTTGAATTCTGTTGCGCTCAAGGAGGGTTGCTTCCTCATAATACCTGGTGTTGAATGTTTAACCATTAGTCATTTTTCAAGCAACAGAAGGATGGCTGGACTATAGCACTGTGCATATTTTCACACACTTTTTTTCACATGTTTTCATGCATAGTACATCATATAACACACAGAATCATCAGTCTGTAGAGGTATATGTGCTGTAGTCCCTCTGAAAAATATATCCCTCTAGGGAAGGATACCCCTGACAAAAATTGAGATTTTTATGGTGGATTAGTCACTGTGTAGAAGTACTCAAGTTCTCTTAATTTTTTCATTTTAATTTCTTTAAATTTTGACAGAAGCACAGGATCAGTTAGGTTGGAGGGGACCTTCAAGTTCATCAAGTCCAATCTTTGATCAATCACCACTCTTTAGACCATGGCACTGAGTGTCATATCCAGATATTTCTTGAAAGCTTCCAGGGATGGTGACTCCACCATTTCCCTGGACAGTCCATTCCAATGCTTTATAACCCTTGCCATGAAGAAATTCTTCCTGTTGTTAACCTAAGCCTCCCTTGGTTCTGCTTGAAGCCATATTCTCTGGAAGAGGAGGATAATCCCCACCTTGCTACAACCTCTTTTCAGGTAGTTGTAGAGAGCGACAGGTGGGACAAGTTACAATACATCTATTTTTTCCAAGCTGTGTTGTCAGAGTTTCTTACATTCCAACATGCTAATTTGACTCCAGGTCACAACCTCAAATTTTTAAAAACCTCAGTTGCCCAGGACATTTCTTTCATGACATTTCTTATGCCTGAAGTGTAATACCTTTTCTCTGCTATCCTATCCTCATAATTTTTCTTTTCTGTGAACAATTTGAACACTGATATATTAAAGTTCTTCACTATAAAGTGCACTTCTAGTAAATCATAGCTAAGGTTTTGCCATTCTGGGTTTAATAGGAATACTGCAGCAGTTGTTACCAAGCTTCTCCAATATGATTCATACTGCACAAGAGTTTATGCACTCAATCAAATACTTGTCAAAAAATGATGGAATAATCATATCCTATCTGAAATTAGCCATCAAAATAAAATAAAATTTATAAAAAGGAAAATAAAAGCTATGTGAAATAGCTTCTCTTTGTCTTTCAAATTAAGTGTAGGTTCATCACTGAGTCATTTATTATAATTCAGAAAAGAAAACACAGCAGAGCTTAAAATCAGAAAATGACAGTTAAAATATCCACCTTTTTTGGTTTTGTTTGTTTTTTGTTTGTTTGTTTGTTTCAAAGGTGGAGCTGCAACTCTTCACAAAATAACTTATTGCCCCAATGGCAAGGTACTGAAAACAAAAGAGAACTTTTTGCAAGCAAAGTATTTCTAGAGGTGAGAAAAACATATGCTAGATTCTTGAGGTTTGTTTTGTACCATGCCAGAAGAGCAAGAGAGACATAAACAGTGAGGTTATGGCCACAATGAGTCAGTGAATCTGAGTACAGAGAATCAGGGACACATCAGTGAAACTGGCAGGTCACAGAATCCCTTATTGTTTTTTTCTATTAAAGATTTTGGCTCTATAACACCAAAGCAGTTTGACGGATGAAATCACTGCAGAGAGAATACTGATAGCTGTGCAGCTCCTGCTCTGCCTTATATTATATCCATCCCACTACCAGTCAACCAGAAATGAACATTTAATCAGGTGATGTAGCCCAAACACAATCTTTATTTTGTGGCAGCTCTGTTGCTGGTATCTGAACAGCTGGTATGGAGAAGAAACTCTTCAAACTGAAAAATTCCCAGCTAGCTTGTCCTCAGATAGAAGAGAGTGTCCCACTTTTTACCATGAATACCACGTTCAGGTCACCCTACGTATTAAGTTTAGCAGGTCCACTGCTGCTCAGAGATACTGAGAAGGGGACAGCTAGGGCTGGCTAGAGCTTGATCTGTGTGACAGAACCATCAGACACTTTTACCACTAGGAAGCCTCTACTCATGTGCAAACTAAAATTAACAACTTGGCCACAGTTACACAAGTTTTGAAGAGGACAGAAAGAGACAACTTTCATCCTCAGATCCCCTTTCCTGCTCCTCCTCCATTAAATCTGCCATGAATTTAGATCACTTAAAAGAACTACTGTCAAAGGTATTAGCAAAAGCAGTTTTAATATGATGCTGTAAAGCTGTGGTGTAACAAAGTTCCATGACAAGGTTCACTTTTTCACTGTAGAGTACAATCATTTGAACTCTGATTCAAAACTTATCAAAATTCACATGACAAAAATCTAAGTTAGCAACTCAAATCAAAGTTACTATATTGCAAGTTTATGCACAATATTGGTTGATACCAAAGATCAGTCACTGGTAAAAGCTCTCTCTGTCACATCCTTGAGAGGTTTCCCAACTCCAGGGGAGATCACCATCATGTAGCCATGCTGCTAAGCAGGGAGAGCTCAAAGAAGGCTCATTTAGGCTGTCAATATTATGTGAGGGTCTCCACACTGTGGGTCAAGCTTGTTACTATGTGAACCAGATTCAGCTTATGCTGCAAATGATTGCTCCTGCAAGAAGGATAAGCAACCCTCCAAAGGTTAGCCCAATCTCTAGGGAATGTGTGCTGGTATTATTCCCAGTTTCATTCCTGAAAGGGAAAAGCACTATGAGTCTTGGCTGCATTTTTCTGGATAGATTACCCCTTAGAGGCTCAACTTGTTTAACTGTTCAGACTAAAGACAAAGGTCCCTTTGGCCACTCAGAATATCCCTGTCTCTTTAACATCAAAATGCAAGATATCTGAAAGAATAAAGACAGATATAAGCAAGCTGCCAATCCTGAAATGCCTGTGGAGCATCTTTAATTACAGTCTGAGGCCTCAGGAGGAGACTTGGGAGCACAGCTACTGTAAAGTCATTAGCCCATGGCATTTTCAATTAAAGCCTGTCAGGCCCAATGAGATGTGCTCTGATGGAAGGGGAATTGCTAGCTATGTTCTTTGGAATGAAATAGTCATACATTTTGGTATCAGATGGACATGAGGCCTGATCAGAGCCCATCAGAATGTATTGTGCAGAGCTTGGAAAGTGGTGTTTCTGAATCGTCACTACTATGAGGTAAGGATAAGTTTCTGAGAAGGGAAATCATGGCTAATTAAATGGGTTACAATACAAGTGATTTGATGTCCTGATTCCAGCTGGGATAAAGTTAATTTTCTTCTTAATAGCTTGTAAAGTTCTGTGTTTTGGATTTAGTATGAGAATAATCTTGGTAACACACTGATGTTTTAGTTGCTCATAATACTCTAAATAAAGGACTTTTCAGTGTCTCATGCTCTGCCAGCAAGCAGGTGTACAAGAAGCTGGGAGGGAGTGTAGTTAGGAAAGCCAACCTGAACTTGACAAAGGGATATTCCATACCAGAGAATGTCATGCTCAGCCTATAAACTGGAGGCAGTTGGCTGGGGGTTGCTGATTGTTGCCCAGGAACAGTCTGGACATTGGTCATCATGTGGTGAGTAACTGTATTGGGCACCACTTTTTTCTCTTGGATTTTACTCCCCTCTCTCTCTCTCACCCTTTTTCACTACAATTATTATTAGTAGTAATGGTATTTATTATTTTTAATTATTAAATTGTAATGATCTCAACCCCCAAAGTTTGCATTTTCTTTACCATTCTCCTCCCCACCAGGGTGAAGAGCTGGGGGAAATCAGTAAGCAGCTTCATGGTGCTTAGTTGCCAGTTGGTGCTAAACCATGACACTTAATGATGCAGAAGACAGAGAGGTCTGCAAGAGATATTCTTTGATTTGCAGCAGGACACTTCAGGCAGTCACAATAGGATGGGACACAGACTTACTTCGTATGAGTAAGCCTGAAAAAATAACATTCATAGGAATTTAACTGCCTTTCTAATAGGAGAGCTGTGCATGTAAAGCATTATTGTGTTTAAAGGGAACACAAAAGCAGATTTAAGAACTCATGACAAAGTGAAACAGGTTTGCATGTCATGCTTAGAGGAAAAGAGGCATCTGAAAAAAACTGGAATCCCATTGACGAGTCATAAATGCCAGACTGCAGCAGCAAGGTATATGCACCAAGATAAGCAAAAAGATCACACAAGAGCCCAACCTGTTCCTGAAAGGTCAGAACATAACCTTTAACAGCCCAAGCTGCCACAGGTATTTACTGTACGTGACCTGGAGGTCTATCCAAAAGCCAAGAAAATTAGGAAGTTTAAGGTTTAAGCCTGCAAAGTTCTGTTATCTTGCAGATGAGTTCAAGTACAAATGTGCCAATTACTCATAGCATATTTTCCCTTAAATTACCCAAAAATTAGTTGAAAGATAATCACTGGTGAATGATAATAAGACATCACAAACAGGAAAGGGTCAACATCCAGAAATGCTGGGTTCACCTACTACCAGTACAAGATTCACAAGCTGCTGAATCAAACATTCCATTTTCATTAGGATAGGCTTGCTCACTGAAAAGTGGTTATTAGAGCAGTAGGCCATGTAGCCCCTATTATTTACTTTATTAGTAAGTCACTAAGTCTTGATGCTATCACATACACTTTTCATATGGCTACTGGTGCTTGGCACCTCAGTTACAACCTCTGGGAAAATTAACCAGTGCTAAGGCATCAGCACTGAACTTAATTAGCTAGTACTTTTATTTGTTTGGACTGACCTTAGCAAAGTTTTGGTGCAGGTGAGCTCACACACTCCTAAACAGCTCTTGATCTGAAGTTAGGGTGGGTAAGTACTGTCTCTAGTGGGAACTTAAGATGACACTGAAGTTTGTGTTGGGCACTAGAAGAGATAAATGTGGTATGTACAGGGTGTTGGTCTAGGGAATAAAAAGTGAGCCTTGTGCTCTTTTATTTCTTGGGACAGATTCTGCCATTAAAGCAGGATTAAATGACAGGAAGACAGATCATACCAAGAAATTACAAAACCTAGAGAGTAATAGAGCTGAACAGAAAGACAACTGGAACTAGCCAAACAGAAGGCTAAAGCAGACAGATTCTAGCCCAGAAGCAGGAGTATTCAGAGCTTTTGCCAGTTACTGAGCTGCCTTGGGCAGAAGAACTTGGACTTATCAGAACCACAGAATGGTGCTTCTCCAGCCAGAGGGTGTGCTTTGCCAGCACAACAGTGAAACTGCACAAGGCACATCGTATGGGCTTAGCTAATGGACACAAACAGACCATGAAAGGCTTATGGCATCCATTGGTTGAGAAGTTGCCACAGAGAGATGGCACTGAGAGGAGCAAAGGCAGAAACAATTCCTACACTAACAGCAGCATCACAGACAATCAAAAAGTGCAATGAAGACCTACATATTTAAAAGACTTGAAGACATAACGCAATGTCTTCATAAAGGCCAAGTGATGAGAATCAGCTGAGTTGGGACCAAGTGACTGATGGAAAACAATAAATACTTCCACAGAGACTTTGAAATAAGATGGATATCACAAAGAAGGCAGCAAATTACTAGAGTTCAGTAGAGGAAGACAGCCTGTAAAAACACAGAACAATATTCTGGTATTAAGAAAGAAATCTCTGAATAAATTCTTCAACTAAAGACCTAAATTAGAGAAAGATGGTGCAGAATTTATCACACCTGACTTCAAACATCTGCTAATGTGATGTCTCCCATCCAAGCAGTTTATACAAAACTCCCTTTACAGACAGTGAAAAGAATATATGATTCATCTCACTTATTTGAGAGACCCGCTTTAGAATGACATGACTTGTGCCCTACTGGTACTTGTTTCTCTCCATTTCCAAGACAGGAGTTTCAGTGATTAGCTCAGATGGAGACATCTGCATGTGGCCTCATAACTCCCAGCCAGGGAGTTGTCTTGTGTTTTACCTCCCATTAAGCACCATGCAGGAGGTTGATTACCATTTTCATATGTGGAAGGAATTTTTTTCCCAGGCAGCTAAAGTGGCACATGACTATATGGGGTTCTTTTACACATACTACCTTGCAATCAGGAGGGCTGGCTTTGGGTTGATTTACAATTGTTGGATTGGCTTTTAGTGCACTTCTTTATTCAAAATGGTCCAGTGGAGGTCACCAAGCTAGCAGACTAAAATTTTGATCACCATTTGTACTGTGATTTAAAATGGTAAAGAGCTGCACTGGCTCTTTAACAGAAGCTGTAGTTCTTTCCATCTGCGTCTCTTCTCCATGCTGTGTGCAGCAATGTCATTGGATGGATAATGGCTTCCCACAGAGGCTCTCAGCAGGGTGGAGGGCAGATTCACTCTTGGGATGTGATGGTGCCTGGTGAAATCTGCATTGGGTAACCTTGCTGGATAATTTAGAATACCATGGGAGAGGCTTTAGCTGCAGTTATTAACCATATCACTTCTAACTGCAGTAGAGTATCTAAGTCTCTTTTTCCTATCAGATGTCAGCTGTACAATATGAATGTAACAGAGGAGAAACAATAACATAAAATGAAGTTACATTAACCTAAAAAATGGCACATGTTTATTACAAGTTAACAGTCCTTTACTGAACCCATGGGAAGTTGAAATGTTCACAAACAAAATGACGTGAAGATAAGTGCACTATTTTTAAAATACAACAGTCTGATAAACCTTGAGCTACCTGAGGACAAAGCTAGTACTGAGTTACAGACACATTCCAATGAGGAATTAAATATTAATCTAGAAGGCTAGTGGTAGTTTCTTACAGGTCTTGACATCACTGAATCTTGCAGAGGCAGTGCTGAAAGCCAGAACTGTGCTCCTTGCTCACACATCTCACGTTAATTTTAAATGGAATAATCCCTCCGTAAAGACTGAATAAAAATTGTAGGGCATGGGCCTTACAGTATTACAAACAGTGTTTTGGAAACCTGTGGAAGACGCTAAGTCTGAGAGGCTTGCATTCAGAGCTCAAACTCAAATCTTCCTTCATAAATATGGTTGATACTGTGGGGTTTTCATATCCTAAGGAGAAAACTTGATCTAAAATGAGTCTTGTAATATTTTACAAGGCATGCTTAACCTCTTAATGTGTGTCATGAAAAGATTAAGAGCCAGTGTTATTGCCTGCAAAATCACCTGCTATTTCCAGGAAAAAGTCATTTGCTGGACCTGTCCTTGTCACTGGCATAAGTATAATGCTTTTAATAATCTCCCATTGCCTAAGTGATGTGTTTGCATCAAAATGATGGATATGCTATAGCTGAAAGAACTTTTTAAGATCTACTTGTTTCTATCTTGTTCTTCTGCTGCCATCTAGAGGTTTTATTTTTAGATTTATTCTCATAAAAAAGAGAATAAAGTCCTTTATTATATTGCAAAGTTGCCTTTAAAAATTGTCTGCTCCTTAACATCACTTAAGGTGCTATTATCACTGAACCTCTGTCTCCATACAAGAGCAGATTAATGAAGTGTGTACAAGTTTTTGAGCTGTGGGACGCAAGTGAGCCTTATGGGCTGAAGTAAGATTTATACTAGAGGCAAACACTGTCATAAAAAAAATCTTCTCCTCATAAAAAGCACCTGTAAATTGGCCTTAGGAGGAATTTTCATAAAACCTGTTTTCCAGCAAATAAACAGTAACATATCAAAGCAGCCTCAAAGTAAGCAGGTGCTTGGAGAAAAGACAGCCTTGCCAGCCTTGCAGCAGAATGCCAACATGACAGGCACAGCTACAGCTTTGGCCCATCAGCACAACTGGCTGACATCTTATCTGCCTCCCATGACAAGGCAGTGATGCTCCATTTCACACCAGCATTGCCCAGAAAAGCACAACATGGAACTCAGACAACACAAAACTCACCAGTGCAACAGAAAATCATTCTAATAGAAACATTTATTCTTAAAGGTAACAGAAACAGCTAGTTCATTGTAATGGGCTCCTGGCTTTGTAAAAATAATAGATTCACATGCAGTATAAATGAGTCCATCTCCCTTGACCTCAGTGTGAATAGGTTAATTTGGCATCAGACCTTCTTGAGGAAATCTCACCTTCTTGTTTTGTCCCTTCAAATGTTTATTAATTAAAGTAATGCTAAAACCAGGTCTGTGGAGGGCATGTGCAAATGCTAATATGCCTCACCATGTATTCCATCTGAATAGATTACCAGAGCATCATTTTTGTCTCTCTGATATCCATCCGATTGTATTGCCCCTCCTGGCAACCAGGTGCACATAGACTCTGAAAAGATAGTCCCTCTTAAACAGAGTAGAACCAATGCATTTCCTGGAACTGATAACAAGATTTTTAAATGTGTACAAAGGAACCAAATGTACACTGAACACTGAAGTATATGAAAGAGTTTCTAGGAAGTCTTTAGCCTTTAGAATACAATGTTCCTGTGAATGATAATTTCTGTACTTTAGCAGAGGATTAGCTATCATAATAAATTATTTCTGTTTGCCTGGAAGGAAATAAGTGAAACTTCCTTAACTAAGAAGGCCAGCAAAAGGTACAGCAGAGAAGAGACTAACCTTGTCTCCTGTGCCCAAGGATACCTCTGAAAAGCTGCCATAACATGCAGTAATTTGATAGTGTCAGCTAAAATTAACCTGTGTACTGTAGAAGGAGATAAGAATAATATTAAATTCCTGCTGATACTCACTTTGTATGCTACAGAGACTGGCTCGGATGTTTTGTGAGACTGCCATAATAAGATTTTGAAAATCTTAAATACCTTTAATAAGAAATTAGAATAAAAAAGAAGAAAATAGAGTTTATTTTGTTGAAACTTGCTGAAGTTCTTATGATGACAGATTCCTATAAAAATATATTTTCTTATTTTGACAATTACTCATGGTAAATCCTTACTTTTCTTTGTGTCCTAAAATCTCCTAACTTAGCTACTTCATGCTAATACCATGTTCTTCAGTCATTTAACATCTTGGACACTTTCATTCAATGACCAGATGCAGAATGTGGGTACCTAACCACAGTTTTCACCCCGAAAAAAAGTATTTTTTATCACCATTCAGTATAATTCCTGGATGTTTATACTGTACTTAAATACAAACTCACTGTTCATTTGCTCTGGGTACAAAAATATTTCAAAAACATTTTTATTTAAAATCAAATCATCTTTTAATAAAGTGTGATCAAAGGCTATTTCCTTTCCAGAGCTGGCCTGTTGTTTTGTATCGTGACTACTTACAGATATCAATGAGATGCAAAGGAGGTTTGCAGTCTTTGGAGAATTTGAAACTACAGTGAATCCAACCTTATCATTACTTGTTCAAACCATCAAGTTCCTAACTAGTTTACACTGTCATACCCTCAATTCATCCTTGACTACTGAAAATTAGGAAAAAATTCAAGAAAGGGAGAGAACCTCTCAAATCCAGCATTTAATAAGCTCATGTGAGAGGCAGGATGCCTAGGTCTAGTCTCTTTCTCAGTCTGTTTACCCAGACAGGTAAAGTCAAAAAAAAACCACAAAAAAACAAAAAACCAAAAAAAAAAAACCAAAAAAAAAAAAAAAAAAAAAAAAACCACAAAAACAAAACCACCCCCCCCCCGAAAAAAAAAAATAAACCACAAAAAAAACATAAATAGAAGCAGCACTTCCAAATACAAACCAAACTCAGCATTAATGCACAACCCTTGGTATTCAGAAATACTGGTTCAAATATCCATGGATGGGAAAGAGGAGGGAGGGGATTGCTGCTTTTCTGTCTCCAGATGTGTGCTCCAACCTACTGCATCTGACAGATTGTAAGTTGGTTTCTCATTTCATCTGCTTTTCATCTTTCTCGAAAACAAAAAACATTGTGGTTCAAGTGAATTGGGTTCCAGACAGAACAATGAAAGGTCTATGTCACTGAAATGCAATTTGAAAAAAAGAAAAAAATAAAACCCTGAAATTAAATTTGTTCCAAAACCGTCCATTTTCCTGGGTTTTTTTCGGTTTGTCTGCTCTGGGCGGGCAGGGGAGGGGGAAGAGAAGTCAGAACAATTTTTCTATATTTCCCACACTTAAGCTCAGAAACTGAAAGTCAGCATGAAAGACTCAGTATCAGCTTTCAGCAGTGACCTCAAACACAAATTTCTAGTCTAAATACTTGAGCCAAACTCTTTCATCCAGTTTCTTCAGTAAAGATTTTGCAGTGCCATTTCTTCATGGCACTGCATTCTTCACCCCTCCTCCAAGTTCCCATCTCCCACAATGCTCCCTTTTCATCTCATTTATCCTAGAGACTGGAAGAAGTCACAAGAGAGGAGGGCTGCCTTCAATGTGTATCACAAGTGTTACTTACCATTAGAACTCTTTGCTGGAAGCTGCATAAGAAGGAGCAAAATTTCTTCTAGGTACTTAGGTGGTTTTTTATTGAACAGGGAACCTGATCCAAAAAGGCCATCACTGCAAACACTCAATTATATATTGTATGAGAGATATGTGAGCAACTGATGCCCATCCTATTTGAATGTTTCACAATAAGAATGTATTGAAAATTTTGTCTAGAACATCACCCATGGAAGAGTCCCCTTGTTCTTTTCACTGAGGAGAATCAAAGACATAATTATCTTAAGTGACTGAATTGTATACATATCGTCTGGTGCCAGTTTAAGCTTGACCTGTATTGTAAAAAGTGAAATTAATGTTGCAAGTGCCATCCAGTGTCTGTGATTAACCATAATTTGCATTCTTTATTGAAAGTCGATAGTCTGCATGCTATCAGCTATGAAATTGTGCAATAAGCAATAATTAATGAAGAAGAGTAAATAGAACTAGTTAGGCGTGATTTGGAGTAGTGAGTAGCGAAGGTGACTTTTAAAGTTTTATTAGCACAAAGCAGGAAAAACAAAATGCAACCATGTGACTTATGGTTCAGTGAATAAAGAGTGGAGATTTGTAAAAGTCTACTGAAGTCACACTATTGATAGAACAAGAGTATCACTACTAAAGCAAGATTATTCACTAAATGTACAGGACCAAGGGCTTGAAAGCCAAAAGGACCATCTTTGAATATCTATCTGACTGCAGTTCACTACCTTTACTGATGGGACATTTGTTCTCAGAGGCTTGTTGGATTGCTTGGAGTTTGGGGTTTTTTTTGCAGAGGATTGACAAGTGTGAAAATGAAAGTTTACTGTAAGTTTGTAGGTTTTTGAAACTTGCCATTTCATATGGGAACCCCTGGCAGGAATTTGTCTTTTCACTGTTTGCAAGTCCTACTCTATTATATGCATTCAAAATGAGATTGTTGCAGATGTGTACAGCACCACAGCACAGCTACCTCCCTAAGCAAACTTAAAAACTTAGTTTCCCTTTGGATATTACAAATTAATTTTGTGTGGCAATAGCTCAAACACAGCTTATATATTCTATTATGTTTGTCAAACATAGGGTGAAGCTTCACTTGTTACAGAATCTTCATTTGCCCTCAGGTTTGAGGACTTCTTCTGATGGTGGTATTGGCTTGGGTTTAGCAAGTTGACCAGGCTTAATTTCAGGCATTTTTTCACCATGTCTGTACACACTTACAGTGACATCCACTGTTTCGCCACCATACTTGTTCTTGACATGGATGCTGTATTTGCCTGAATCTTCTGAAGTCACCCCCTTGATGGTTAAACTGGCATATTTCCCTTGTTCCAGTGAAAATGCATAGTGCTCATCAATTTCAAAGGCCTTGTCATTCTTGAACCAAACCACTTCAGGGTCAGGATTTCCAAATACAGTACAGGTCAGATTCAGTGTCTGAGGGAGATAAACAGAAGTAATTTTGAGATCAATAGGATTTGTTTAACCTCTGTATTGTTTTTAGGCATTTTTTATTCTTAGCTAATTAAACATGGTATCATGTTCTTGAAGACTAAAAAGTAGAGTCTCTAATATTTCTTTTTCCCTTCAGACTTTCCGCCATCTCACCAGTAACTGTGATACAGGAACAGCCTCAGGGTTTCAGTGTCTGAAGATGGTAAGTTGGACTGTCATTGCAGTCCTGCCTGCAGGAGACTCCTGACAAACCATTAGTCTGACATGAGGTTCAGGCAATGATAGTTTTAAAAACATCCTTGAAGCTTCCCTGTACACAGTAGGGAGGAGAACTGAGCAAATCTTTTCTGACCAAGGCCTCCTGAGGTTATTGCTTGAGATGATTAAAAAAAAAAAAACCTTAAAATAGAATACATAACATGAATCACTGGACTTTGATTCCAGGTGTGGCTGACTGAAAAAGTGGAAATATTTTATGGAGAATAAATAATACATAAATACTGGTAAAGTGCTCTCAAAATCATAGAATGGTTTGGGTTAAAAAGGACCCTAAAGATTATCTTCTTGCCATCCCTCTGCCATGGGGAGGGACATCTTCCACAGGCAGGGACACCTTCCACTAGACTAGGTTGCTCACAGTCCTGTCCAACCTGACCATGTGTTACATGCATGTGAAGCACATTCAGAAAATAGCTGATATTATGTAATGGACCATCCTGGCAGCTTAGCATTTCTCAATGGCTGAACTGAGATTTAAGGAGCTTGTAAAATTTTCATGAGCATTCTTCCAAATTTTTTATAGATGTACTGCTGAACCCCATTTCGACCACCCTCTAAGAGTGCGTGTGTAAACTTCATGTATTTAGGTACAGTGATCACAGAAAAAATGAAAGAAACATCTCAAAAGTTGCATTGCTTAGTCCGTATTTTGTTTACCTTTGCTGAAAACTCACTCTGCACAAAATTTGGCCCTAGATAAAATCACCTTAAGAATTTATCATATGCAGCATTGTGTTAGGAAAGAAAATAAAAAAGAAAACAGGAAAAAAATAAAACAAAGAAAAACCCTACTGTCAGCAACCCTAAACTGACAATTTCTACCAGAATTCTTCATTATATTCCCTCCACATTCCCCTTCAGGTTTCACCAAATCCTGATCCAGAGGGAGCTGAGAAAGTCCATCTGCATTCACACATGCACATTTTTGAGGAAAGTTTTTCTTGATTGATGATGACTGAATAGGTGTGATATAACTCAGAGTAAAAATAAAACAGGAAGAAATTTTTGGTGATCAAAAGCAGCATGTGTTCAAAAATACAAGTGGTCTTGCACAATTACTGCATCCAAAGTCAGAATGCTGAAGGAAGATTTATATACTATGGGTGCAATCTAGTGGCAAGCTGAGTCTGTGGGTATTCCTGAAGTGATATTGTGTAGGAGGCAAAGTTAACTAATAGCATATAGGAACTAGACTTACTATAAAATATATAAAGGAATGATGATGCAAATGCAAAAATAAAATTTTGGGAAAATAACTTGTGTGTATTAGTGTGAGTTTTATTCTTTCTGTCCTTTTTGTAACATAGGCAACATTTAATTACTATTGCTTTCAAAAGTGATGTCATTTAAGAAAAATTAATAATTAAATTATAATAATTAATCAAGTCTTAATAAGTTAATATTAAAAACTTGGCAGATATATTCCACAGTCATTTTAGATAATTTGGGTCTGTTCTACTTATGAAATTATAGATGTGAACTAAAAATAAAATTATTCTCCTTCTGCTTTCAGTTTCTATGAAACCATTTGCATACCCTCACCCTTTGACATCAAAGCAAACCTCTCACTGCTCAGCAAGACAAAAGCTGTCCTTACCTTCCCATCCATTATAGTAACGACATCAGGCAAACCACCAATGACTTTACCACGATCTAGGAGTTAAAGAAAAATATGGTGACCATATGAAGTATGAAGTTCAGACCTCAAAATTACTAATTTCTTAATGATTTTGGAGTCATGACTCACAGCTTTTTTTTTTTTGCCTTTTTATTTAAATCTTAAAAAAACCCACAATTTTTGTGATATTTTGGGAGGTGTTTAATGTGTTGCATAATCCCTTTAGATTTTTTTGACTGAGATTGTGCCACAGCATTCTAAATTGATACAAATATCAACCTGCTGAGCTTGACAGTTTATGTTTTGGGCCCAGAGCAAAGTAAGGAGGGTGCTTTTAGCATCTCAGTGGTATCCAAAATCTAAGGAAAAATTTGTTCTGCCGTGGACTTTGTGGGCAGAAACATCATGTCATCACCAGGGAATTTATATCATTTCCAGTCCTCCTACAGTCCCTAACTGTAACGAGCTTCCCCACAGTCTAGGTCTCGGCACGCAGTGCAGAACAGGCAGCAGCTGGCAATTTTTTACTTAATAGATAGATCCCAATATTTGGTATTCTCAGCAGCTTTCAGACTCAACACCTCTTTGTATGACACACAATTCACACTTCACCAAATCTCTGCAGACACAAGAAGATACAGTGGAGGCTTGCAAAATATGTGAAGTGTTTAGTGTGTTTCCATTGCAAATAAAGACAACTAAATCCACAAATTACTATTGTTATTGCAACATTTTGTGCTAACAGAGGATTTCTGTAGCCACAGAATTCAGTAAGTTATGGCACTATATCATGATGAATGCTTTAAAAAGAACACTAGATCACATTGTAAAACACCTATGATAAAATGTAAAATAAACTTACTCTTCTCAGCAAAAGCAGCTGCCCTAAAGTTGTTGAGAAAGAAAGAGAAACATATAATGTTATTGATGAAATTAATAATAAAATATATTTTGACACTGCTGGCGCTGTTGTTATGGCATTAAAATACAAAAGATGCAGCACTTACTTGAGTCGCTGGAACTCTTCATATGCCTCATCAAAAGCTGTAACAAAACAATTGAGAGGGTTATTTTCCATGAACATAACTTGCACTGGGGCTCAATAAACATTTAAACACATACCCATGTTTAAAGCTCTTTTAAAACCTGTACAGAGTCACACAGTAGCACAATGAGAAACCATGCAGCTGGTGCTGAAAACAGATACAAGACTAAAAAGATAATAACAGTTATAAAACTTACTTATCACTGGTTCTGATCAAAGACTATCTGTTTTTACTGTAATTCCTCTATTTTCAATAAAATCTGCATAATCTATGAAAAGGCACAATACAAATCTGATTTTATAAGTATACCTTGCCCAGAGAGATCAAGCGTGCGTTTGTAGGATTCCTTGCCACCAAAGATTTCAAATGTGTAGTTCCCCTTATCCTTTTCAGTGGGTTCACTTATCTGCAACCAGGCAACATCTTCTCCACCTCCAATCTTCATCTTTTCACCAGAAGAAATCTTAGATTCCCTGGGAAAAAAAAAAAATATTCATAGAGATGAGTTTGAACATTCTTTTCCTGTATGTTGTCCAGAGGAAATCATCTATAAAAGTCACAAATTATAACATAGTATTCCTAAGCTATAGATAGATTGCAACTAATGGGCTCATTTTTCCAGAATACTCTTTGCTTCTGGGAGGGAATATGAAACACTTTGAAAATATTAACTTGAGTTTTCATTTCTAAGATTCATTTGTTCACCCTTTTCTCATTCTCCTTCCCTCCTCACACAGAGCTATGCTTACATCTTTATGCACATACATGATTCTGTGTGAAAATGCTTAGGGTTCTATGCCCTTCACGCACAGTAAAATATAATACATAGGGGTTGTAAATTATAGGCAAATCACTTTTTTTGATGAAGGAAAGATATCTTTTGCATTTCATTAACTTCAAAAATCAATTAACAAAAAGTTACTCTTGCATCAAGTTAAAGTACATTTTTGTTTAAAAAAAAAAAACAAGAAAGGAAAATGTCTTAACTGTAGATAAGTAATAAAAACTCTTTAAAATGACATTAGCTTGACTTATCATCACTCCTAGTTAAGAATAAAAGAAATGCTCTGCAGATTCAGATCAGGTGGTCTTCTGGTCCACAGTCTGTCCCGAACAGAGAAAATAGAAGAAGCTATTTAATGAGAGCATATAAACCAGACCATTTTCAGTGCCTCAAAGAGAGCTTTCTTCTTTCACTCATTAACTACAGAAATACTTCTTTCCGTTCTTCAACCCCAAGCATCTTTAGATGGATTTTTTTAGAAATTAAGTCAGTTTTAGCTTTTTCTTGATCACTCATTTTATTTGACTAGACAGAGCTGATTTGACTTCATAGCTAGAATTATTTTGATGGTGAAAAAGTATTTTTACCATTTTCCTTTCTTTAAGACAGCTTCATTGAGTTCAGCCTACCAAATTAGATTTCTGGATAGAAATGGCTGTATATTAGAAAATATTGCATATCATGTTTCCCACTGTGCCCTGAATAGATGATGAATACTAGGTCTAGAACTTGTATTTTATTTCATGCTATGCAAGACAATTAAATGCTAGCTAGAAATTTACATGGTGGGGAAAAAAAATAAAATCATGGGTTGTGTAGCATTTCAATTTTTCCAGGAAAAAAAAAATTGCTATAACTCCATTTAAAGGAGATGGGAAGCTGGGAGAGGTTGGTCAGTTAGTTGGTTGGTTTTGGTCTTTCTTTTAACAGCTCTGATTATTGTCCTTGTATTCATATAGGAATTGAAATTTTATTCATTCAGAATCTCTGTTCAATGATCTTCAAGGCAATCAAAGTGTAAGACATTATAAAATCTGAAATATTCAGGGGGTTCTATATGTAAATGTAAATATAAATATAAATATGCACACTGATATTCCCATATTATCCATGTAGCATTCTTTACTTTTATACTTCTATGAATTGGATGGTAGAATAGACTGTCACTTTTAAAACTCAAGCAGATACAATAGAAGACAAACAGTCTTGTGTTGAATAAGATAACACAATACAGTAGATTCCTTTTTTCTGTCTGTTACAGCCCTCCTGAGTGTGTTGTATGAGCCTTCTAATATTTCTTTTACCTTATGTACTTTCTATGTTAAAAGAGAATATATTGTTCTGGAAAGAGAAATTCATTAATGTGTTCCAATTTTTAAATGAATGCCACGGAATAGTAAATATTAAATTGTAAAGACAGCATTTTTTCTCAAGTAAAACTGAAACAATATTCTCATCTACCTGTGGCACCAGCTGACTTTCATTTCTTCATTGTAGTATTTCAAAAAACACTGCAGCCTTATTCCTTCTTCAGTGCAAAGAATCTTCAGGGGAGAGGCTGACTTACCTAGATTAAATAGAGCACATGTGGATCAAATAGGAGAGATAGTGGAATGAACAGGAAATGGAGCAGTGGATTATTTGTACTGTCTGGACAAAAGAAAATTCAAGACCTGGGTCATGATTCTCAAGTATCACAGAGACAATTGTCATAGCTCTCAGGGAACATTTGCTGATTTATATCAGGTGAAAGTTCAGTATAAGTTTGTGACATTATTGTCATATACAAGCATAATGACTGGCAAGATCCATTGTGAAATAATAATCTAATCATATAATTGCCATGAAAGAGTTGTATAATGATTCTATTTGCATAAAAATTTTATTCTTTTGCAAACCCTCTTCTTTAAATGGAAAGAACAGCTTCTCACTGGGAACAGATTCAGAACCTCCTTCTCTCTATATCAACATTCATTTACTAATGGCAAGTAGGAAGAAAATTATTGCTGGAACAATTTCACAGAAACTAAACCAAACAAGCCAGGTGGAATAATACTTTGTTCCCTTTTAATAGTGACAATTAGCAAGGTCAACTGCCTGTTCAGAAAATTAATAATGTCCATAATAACATAACATTGAGACTCTCAGAGATTTCCCACTTAAAATAAAAGTTTTATGTCTCAGCATCTTGTGACTTCAAAATAAAAAACGACATGAAAATTCAAGACAGCATTTACTTACCACTCATTCCACTCAATGCCAGAATTATATCATCATAAACTGCACAGAGAAAGGAAAGAAAAAAAAGAAAGAAAATGTACCATCAAAATTCAATCAGAATATAGCTTTTTTATGTTCACTTTAATTAAAGCAATATGGGAAATCTTCATATCCTTAAGCAAAGAAAACCATTAAAATTGCAACAGGTGTACAAGACAAATTGGAAACTGTCTGTGTACAGCATATGAATTCTGTGCTATGTCACTCAATATCTCAGCCTTTTGTGGAGTCAGCTGTCTGGTGCCAAATCTTTGTCTCTCTCCCTTAGGCTAGCAGAAAGAAATAAAGTCATTAAAACCGAATAGTTCACATTCAAAGGAGAGTGCAGGTGAAAAAGAAATTATCTCATTCTTGGTGAAAACAGTTTCACCTTCTAGCTGTAGGGTGGCATTTGACAGAAGTGAAGTCCTTTAACAGCAAGTGAAATAAAGCAGGTATTATATCAAGCTTTTGAAATATCACAGAGCTGATGGGTTTGTAGCAGGAGAGAACCCCAGAGACAAGGGCACAAGAGTGAGGGACCCTTTCATAGCAGAAGAATCATATTCAGTGACACCGTGTAAGATGAAAATAAAAAGAACCACCATAGTCTAAAGAATGCATAGTCAAGTCTGAAGGATGCTTATTCAACATTGATTAATTTTCATGAAAACGGAAGACAGAGAAATGCATGAAATTCAGAAAATACTACTTATAAATTTGTTCTGTATTGATCTATTTATGCACATTTTTGTCTCAACTAAAAATATTATGATACAGTTCCATAATTCTTTGCAATCTCCAGTATGTTTCTACTCATACCTTGACATAAAGACATTAATTGCTTATTATATCTATATCTTACATTACAGATGTCTGAGAAGGTAGGGTTGTGTTAACCATACTGTCCAAATGAGGCTGTTTAGGGGTTTTTTTTGTTTGTTTGTTTGTTTTTGTTTTGTTTTTTGGGGTTTTTTTGTTTGTTCTTTTTTTTCTGAGAGAATAATGGGCAGAATTTATGCAAAAGAAAAATGCCCGGGAGACTAGCAATTGATAATACAGCCTTCTGCAATAAACCACAGCTTAAGAATTCAGCCTGGTACTCTTCCTCTTGTTACAGATACTTCCTCTATCTGCTGAAAAGGAATGTTAAGATTTTTGTTAAACTGAATTAATTTTTTAACATGTCTTTCTCCATCTACTGGCAAAAAATATTCATTATTTGGGACAAATGTCTACATGCAGTTGAGATGAATCTAGATTCACTTTGGCCTGTTTGGTGTGATCTAAGCAAATATTTCCAGGGAAGCACTCTTCACCAAAGTTAAGTAAAATTCACTCATGTTGGCAACAGATCAGTGTTTGTTATGCATTCAGATTGCAGAATATTCTGAGTTGGAAAGGACCTACAAGAATCATGAAGCCCAAGTCTTAAGTGAATAGCCCATACAAGGATCAAACCCAGCACCTTGGCACTGTTAGCACTATGCTTTAACCAACTGAGCTCATCTCAGGGTCAAAGTAAACAAACATTTTTTACATGAAAAATATTAAATGTAAATAGAATTGCTGTATCTCATTGTGATGTTTGATATAATATAAAACCTTTTCTAAATGTCTATCATATGTCTATTTTAGTTTATATTCTCTTATTTGCATTTGACTTCATTCGAATGTCAGTGGATACCGAGCTTGAAGTAACCTGCCCCACAGAATATGCAGTCTTCCCTGCTCCTGCTAGACTTCTCTTTTTATCCTTTATGTTTCAAGGCTAACTCCACCATTTAGGAGAGCCATTGTTTGGTATAATAGTGCAGTTTTCATGGGTTTGCTGGTTGACATTTTCAAAGCCTCCTGGAGCCACAGAATTAGACACTGTGAATTCTCTAAACAGGCATTTCACTGTACATTTCAAGCACAACACTGTTTGCCATACCTGAAGTATAGTCAGTGGAAGCCCTGACCATATGAGGGAAACCTACAGAACCTTTTACTTACTCCAGTGGTCAGGATACACATACACAAATCCACAGACTAAGGGAATGATATCTGTGTATATATCAAAGGACAGGAAGGGAGGAGGTAATTAATGAGAACGTATTGCAAAGTGTGGGACCTGAGCATGACATAAATGGTATGGAATAAGGGACAGAAATTGTACTGGTTTTGGCTGGAATAGAGTTAATTTTCTTCATAGCAGCTTTACTTACTATGCTGTGTTTTGGTTTTGTGACTAAACCAGTGTTGGTAACACAGGGAGGTTTTATCTATTCCTGAGCAGTGCTTGTACAATGTGAAAATCTTTTTCTTCTCCTCAGACTGCCTCACCAAGAGGAGGCTGGGGACACACAAGAAGTTGGGAGGTGACACAGCCAAGACAATTGACCCCAACTGACCCAAAAGACATTTAACACCATGTGATATCATACCCAGTATATAAAGCTCAAGGAAGAAGGAGGAAGTGAGGAGCACTTTGAAGTGATGGTGTTTGTCACTATTTGAAGTGATGGTGTTTGTCTTCCCAAGTCAGTGTTACATGTGATGAAACCCAGCTTTACTAGAGATGGCTGAACACCTACCTGCCCATGCGAAACAGTGAATTAATTCTTTGTTTTGCTTTGCTTGTATACACAGCTTTTGCTCTACCTATTAAATCATCTTTAGCTCAACCCAGGATTTTTTCACTTTTCCCCTTCCAATTTTCTCCCCCATCTCACTGAACGAGAGTGAGCAAGTGGCTGTGTGGGGCTGAGATGCCAGCTGATGTTAACCCATAGAACAGTTTTATGATTTAGAATCAAAAGCACTCTTGGTCCCCACTGAGAGTCCCACATGAACATAGCACTTTGTTGCTTTAGGTTTTTTTGTAGATATTAAAGCTTAACAAACCTGAGAGAGAGTGTTCTCCTATAAAATGGAGTGTCTGTCTGGTTAGAAACATACTTCATCTCCTGCCTGTCAAAATGCTAGAGATTAATCACAACAATGTGCAGTGTCACCTCTCCTAAAGTGCTGATCTGCAGTTCAGCAGATAAGAGAAATTAAATTCAAAGAATGCTAAAAATATATGCAAATTTGCCATTTGCAAGGATATATCTTTAACACCTCTGGAGAACATGTGGAGATCATTATTCCACCACAGTAGATTGAATGTTACCTTTTCCTGATAATTCAAGAGAAGATACATCATGACCTCTATCATCTGATAGTGTTGCCTTATAAACTCCTTCATCTTTGCGAGACAGCTGCAAGGAAAACACAAGATGTTTACTGACAAACTTGATAGTACTACATAGTACTAGATTTGCTCAACATCTGCACAATTTTCTAAATAAAACAACATACATTGTACTGTCTTCTGGATAAATAACCTTACCAGAGAGGAGATGGACACTATGAATGGCTGGTTCATGCTTTTTTTATGGAGATACATTTAGTTCTTAAGCCTAAAATCTATTCTGATTTCAGTTCAATTTCCTCTAGAAACCATGAGTTTTTTTTTTCTTGTTCCAAAAAGACAGGATTGATCTCGGTCAGTAGAAATTACAAGCACTGTAGTAAGATGTAACAAGGCATAACTGCAACCTACACAAACTTTAGAAATCTAATTTTTCTTCAACAAAAATGATTATTTTTTGAATTATGTAAATCATAACAGCAAATCTATATCCTGTAACATCAGCTCCTTCATGCTGCTTGCATTCAAGCAGCAACTGTAGTCAAATTATATCTATTCTAAATAAATAATTGATTCATTACCCTTGGAGAGTTTATATTCTGAAATCTATCACAGTGATATTGCATTAAAGGCAGTAGGGATTTTTGGGTTTTGTGGGTTTGTTTTCATTTCTTTTAAAACCTGAAGGAAAATATACAAAAATTTATATATAGATTGGAGATGACTTAATGTTTAGACTTATACAAATCCAGAAGCACATAAACCATAGCAGAAATATAATAAAATTTAATTACTAGTAACAAGAGCAATCCAAGACAAGCAGAAACCACCCTCCCCAAAAAAAGTCTACTCCCGAAAAATGAAGCTGGTAAGTCAGTATCCTCTTTCAAGGGAAATGAAGGAAGGAAATTAGAAGAATATGAAGCCAATAAATAAACAATTTAGATGTAATGCACATTACTGAAAGCATAAAATCTCATTCTGGGAGATTTTGTCACTTCACAAAGGCAGCAACTTTGTAAGTTAAGGTTTCAGATAGAAGTTGGGTTATCCTGTTTGCATAAAGATAAATCTTAAGAAGCCATAAACTTCAAACTTATTCATTTTAGGCAATAAAACTGAAACACTGTTAAAAAATAGGTGATTGAAGTTGAAAAATTAAGGAGTAATAATAAAGAATGAGATACAGGTCACCCAAGGACTCTGAAGCAACTTAAGCATGAACGCTGAGCTGATTAAAAAATCAAATACTTTTTGCTAGCAATAGCTATTCACCAGCTAATTGAAGAGCAGAAAATATGTTTTTTCTTACAACTGTTCACAAAAATCAGGTAGCTGGCTTGCTGCTTTGTCTGGCAAATCTATAGTCTGTCAAGCAGAAGCTGTCATTTGTAACCGGCAGGCGATACAGTACCTTGGGAATACTGAGGTGACATTCTCCTTTCTGCAGATCAGGCAGCTCCTCAACATCAACCCCAGAACCATCCTTATACCACTTAAAATCAGTCTCCTTCTTTGTGTTTGCAACCTGTACAATGGAAAAGGCACATAAGCCTGGCTATGTCCTGAGGAAATGTATTGCACTGTGAGAAGTCACACAGGTACTTTCAACATATGAAACCATTTTTTTATAACACATGTTAAATAAAGCTAAGTGAAAAACCAATTTCAACCAAGTCCTGCTAAGCAAATCTTAGTCCTACAGTGTTTTTGTAGCACAGTATACAGGTTACAACTTCAGAGCCCTGTAAAATCCTTAAAGAAAATCCTGGCAATCTCTTCCCTTAAATCGTTTTGCACCCTTGCTCTGTGCTTTTAGAGTGTTAGAGATAGCTGTGGAAGAAGTATCTTTCAAATTAGAGCTTCTGAACTCTCCTTTATCTTTTTGTGTTTGCCCTGTGACTCCAGAGAGTTGTAACACAGAACTTAGGCCCTATCTTAGTCTTTGGCCAATTTGGAGATTTATCGCAGCTACCTAAGCAATGTCTCTCCCATGGATAAGCTGCAGCAAGCAACTGAAATCACTATTCTGAAAGCATCCGAGACTTCAAAATTGTGAGCCGCACCAAAAATCCTTTTTTATTTTACCTTCTATATTGAGTCCTATGGGACATACAAAGACCTGAGGAATCCTACAAATTGCAGTCTCTTCCAACAAAAAAGGCGCTCAATACCATAGTGCATATGCTGTTTGAAAGCAAGAATTTTGCTGTAGTAGCAGCAATTCATTGAAACAACACCTAAATAGACTACAACTGTACCTGAAGTACTGTTCTAATTTTGATATAAAAACTGTATATTGGTTACACTTGAAGTATTGCTGGATAAATTACCTCCACCTGTGAATTCAAAGAAGCTAAAAGTGCAGCTCTTTTTAGAAACCCCTTATTTTTTTATCCTCACTTTCATAAACACTATGGTTTATTTGACATCACTATCTCCATACCCTTCTAAAAGTCATAAAAGTGCAATGGTATTTTGATGTGTAGCCTGAATTCTCAGTCCTTGTGGCTTTGGTAGAAAGACAGAGCTGGCAAGATATTTCTCAGTCCCTAGGCAGTTGCTTTAAAAAGGCTCCTTAAGGAAAAGGCAAAAAATGGAGCAAATGGCTAGAGGGCAGCCAGGAACTTAATACAGATCTGCAATAATTTTCAAGTGGCTTGCTTGGAGGAAAAAACATGCACCAATTTCTAACCCTTTTACATTAGAGAAGTCATTCCATAGATGAACAGCTCTATGAAAGCTCACCGTAGAGGTGACAAATAAGAGGGTCTTCTATACTGATTCCTAGACATCTCTATCAAGCATGCTCAAATTAATCACATCTATTCTTGCTTAATAACCAGCATGGTTGCTATGGATCTCTGACAGTATTTGAGATCACCACCTGGTCCAAAGCAATGACTTGCTGAAGAAAAGTGAGCAACATTTTACATTTACCAGTAACTACAAAGTGGCTGTTCCTGTAGTCCTATGACATGAGTGGCAATTTTATTTGAACAAAGCCCGAAGGAACAAGACTTTAATGCTTTTCAACAATTTTTCATCAAAGACTGTTAGCACTCAATCTAACAATAAATAGACTGAGTTTCAGACACATGCAATTTGCAGTGCTGAAGTAATTTCATGTTGGCATTTACTATGAAATGTTACATTTTTCACTGTTTAGCCACATACCAAAAATCTTGCTTTTAACAGACACAGTACAAATAAGGGCCAAAGCTGTGCAAGAGCAAGTAGCTTCTGAGTGTTCTGAAATTTAGAATTACTGGAAGCAAAATGACAGTAGTTGCTAGCATATGAAGAAAAATAAAGATAAAACAAAAAGCAAAAAGCAAACATCATCAAATTTTCATTCAAATGGACAACCATGTTCCACTGACATTGAGGGGCTACAATACCAAGAACATGGTCATCAGTCCCAGCTAATTCATAATTAAATATTAAGTCAATCAAAACTCAGTCAGGTCCAATCATGTAGAAAATAAGGGATATGTGAGGTAATATTTTATATACTCTTTTATAACACAATCCATATTTCCACATAATTTCTGATATGGGCCTGGATCATACAGTCCGTCCTTTGCCCTACACAAGCTTCCACTTGATGTGATTTCCTAGCTTCCCTGTGCCATGCAATGGCCTTTAAAAAAGTCAAGGTAAAGTACCCTCTCTTACAGATACTTCCTTCACATTATCCCAGGCTCTTAAAAGAGGCAAAAACTCCCTTGACAATTTTTTTTTTTTGCAGAGGTGCAGTAAACAGAGCCTGGAAGAGACCTGGGTCAAGTATTATCATATGGCCTTAGATGGCAGGGATTATTCCTTGATTGCTTTTATTACCACAGAAATAGCACAAAGTGGCCACACTTCTAACTTGTTTGTCAGGTATGCGGAGTTTGAAGGACAAACCCAGGCTTTGTTTTTCAAACTCTTTCTATGTATAAATACAAGTTAAACAGACATAAACAACAGTTCCATGTGAACCTAACGGCCAGTCACATACTAACAGTAACAAACATTATAAGGTCAATAGCATAGTTAAAATGATGAGTGTGCAAGCAGCTCACATCCTAGATTTCATTTACATAGAATGTTCTGACCTTGTGAACAAAAAGCACACTGGTGAAAAGCAAATAATCAGATGCTCAGCCTTTCACAGCTTCAGTGCTATAAACAGGCTTTACAGTCAATGAAAGAAGGATAATTTCAGATTAATTTGTAGAGAATTAACAGTAGCATAACTGGTTCAGTGACATTTAATTCCCCATGTGAATGAAAGGATAAGCAGGGTTCCTGCCTGAGGCACATGCATGTGGAGATTATAAAGTATTCCAGCAAAGGTACACTGTGTTAACTAATGTTGAGCCCTAAACTGTGAGCACATGGAATGGCAGCTTCAGCACCAGGTCAGGTCTGCTAGGAATAATTTGAGGTTAAAGGTGTCCTCGTTAATGAGCAGAAAAAAAAATCCCACAAATGTGCATGTAAATTGCTCATAAAGAATGATTCAAGTTAGTCTAATTATAAGCCAAAAGTTTTTCAAAAGAAGAGGAGAAAATTAATACAAAATAGTCCATATTAGAGGAAAAGAGAATGAAGAGGAGTTTGCTGCCTGAATTCAATGTACTTAGTTTTTCAGACCTCTAATTAGTCACTCTAGAAGAGCAAAACAAATGAAAATTTATCTGTTCAGAAAGGCATTTAAAGATGTTAACAGCAGAAGTTACACTGAAATCAATATACATTATCATTACTTAAGATTCAAAAGTCATTAGCCAAAGTTGCAAAAATAATTTAAAAATCATGTTTTATAATCTTAATTCTCGAAGTCTTTGTAGCACATTTGATTACAGTTGATTAAATAAGAAGACATTTTGTTAGAGAAATCAGAAAATAGTAAAGAAAGATTTTGAACTCTGCCTTTTTTAAGCTATTTTTAAGGAAGAAGAAAAGGAATACATCTTAAGGGATGTATATTTCATGCAAATTATTCTTATGGCTCACAATTTTTATAAAGAATTGGACCACCTAATTATACATTTAGAAATTTCCTATAATATTTTTTTCTTTCATTAACACTACTGCTGAAAAATTGTAAGTCAGAAATTTTCATATTCAAATTTTCCAAATAATAAATAGTTTTCATATGAAACTTTGGTTTTTAAAGGTATCTAAGTATTTTTTCACATTTTTCTACTTCAATTCTTCATCAACATATTCTAAAAAATAAATTCAAGTATATTTCCTTACCTTACAAGAAAGTAAAACTTCACATTCCTCTGTAACATTCCAATACAAAAACTCTGAGAAGTGAGGACCTAAGAAACAAAATAATCATAAAGCAATGTTGTAGAATGAAGAGTATCAGAAAAATCCAGTGAAAGAAAGAAAAAGGATGACAATTTCAACATCCTTACACAAGAACAAGAGGGAACTCCTGAACTACCCATGCACTAGATGGAAAATCCTGCAAGTTTTTATCATAGTTACCCAGTGTCTACATTACAGCTTAGAAACTTGACTCTTATCTCTGAATCTGTATGAATTGGGTAATATTCCAAAATATAAAATGGTGAGAGAAATTATTTTATTGAATATCTTTGTGCCAAATTACCAACTAAGCAGAGGAAAGAAACAAAGTAGCTACAAAGAAGAGTACAAATAATGTATTTAATGTAAAAACAACAAACTCATGACAAACATTTTTTGCCCAAATAATGTAAAATCTAAAAATGTGTTAAATATTACAGGCAGAACAGAAAATATTCCTTTTCCCCATGAAGGTCCCACTCTTGCCAAGAAATACATCCTGATGAAAATTTGCTGACATGCATAGCCTTTTTAATTTTTTTTTTTTTACTTATCTCAATAAATGTACATGTCTTTGTGTTGGCAGGATCAGGGGCCTTAATTCTGATACCTAAACCTGGGAAGTTGCAAAGTCCAAGACTTTAACTTAAATCATTGAGTGTTGAAATATTTTGTCAGTTTATGCTGTAAGTGGTATAATTTCTTTCCTAAATCATTTTTAAACAGCCTTCAAAAAGAAAAAAATAGAATTACATTGCTTCTGTACAGAATCTTACTTGAGCTATTTAGGAAAAAAAGTTTTTAATAATTATTGTTAGTTTCATCCTGAAAGCCAACTGCTTACAAGTGAAAATTACAAACTAGAACTCAAGGTCAGTTTTTTAAGGATTTCACAGGGATAGAATTCTGAATTAGGTATCCAATAGTAATTTTCTCATTCAGCTGCAAGCAATGTTGATAATGAGCATATAACAAACTCTACAAATGTATAGCAACTATGCAACAAATATACATTTAGTTCCTGGAATTTTGCCTCCATAGAAACCATAGGGCCAAGCTTTTAATCTTCCTTATCTGGCACTACTTGTCTTGTCCATCTACTCTTCTGTCAATTATATTGAACAGACAACTTGAATGCTTAAAACTAAATGCACTTAAATGTTTTGTTGGAACGGTGCCTACAGCAGGCACACTTCGCATGAATATTGAGCAAAGGAAACCTTTTGTGAGAACTCCTTTTTTCTCTTTTAGTGAAGGTTCTGTCACAAATTGACAAAGTTGGAAAATAAGATCCACCAAGGTTTCAAGTGTCTCCTAAGACTGAACAATATCTTCTCATAAAGAAAGGAAGCTGTAAGTGTTTAGCATTCACCAGGGATGAATCATTAGCTGTAAACTGGGCCTGAAGTCACCAATCTGCTCTGTCTTACCTTGTTTTCTGAGATATTCCTTTCGTTGGAGTTCAGACTCAGCCAATACTCCCTTGAATGCTAAATTTTAGAAGAGGTGAATGAAAAATGAGTTAGTCACAAAATTACTCAAAATTGAGTAATTGAAGTTTACTTCTTCATCAGAGTCAAAGTTTCAATATTTTAACGTTTCAGTGAACATACCATCTCCAATGAGAACTAATGAGGACTGGTTTTTGGCCTTTCCATCCTGAATCTGTACTGTGTAGGTACCTTCATTGTCAATTGTGAATTTTTCCATCACCATTTCTATAATGCCACTTGAACGGTCACAATTTATTTTATGCCTCTGAAATAAACAAATAAGTACTTCAGTATACTCTAAATTACTTATTATTCCTATTGAATAAATTATGAGTTATATTCCTTCCCCAACAGTCAAGCTTTTTCATGTCCTTTTAATTGTAAACTAAGGGAAGAAAATGCTGTTTTATTTACTATTGTGCAATAAGATCCCAGTGATGACAGAAACCTCTGTGTGTAGCTGCATTTGGAATCCTCAAGTCATCATAATATATCTGGTTTGTATTTGAAAAAATTGTTTATGGCACTGTGCATATTTGAAGAGCCTAACAGCCAGCCTTTAGCTGCATTACAGCTTCCAGTTCAACAAGGGGGTTTGCTAGGCAGAAGGACTATTCCTTGCAGAGTCCAGAAACAACTGGAAATATTAAATGTGGATCTTCAAATAAATCCATCATACCAAATCCAAAAAGTCATCCCTACTAAATATCTGAGACATATATAGTAGTCAATGGTGGATCTTATTTTCTCATAAGAAAAGTATAATGATTTTCTCATTTAATGCTAGGTGTAATTTTCAAAGAGCACTTTAAGCAAACGACCATGAGAAAAGTAACTTGTGCAAATCCCACAGAGTTTCTGGGACCCAAAAGGGATTGACCAAGTCCAGCAAAAGAGAGATGTAATTATTTCAGGATATATAGTTACCCACGTAAGTGTTTGCTGAATACACAAAACACCAAATATTGACTTGAATTCAAAGTTAAATATGCTTTTCACTGTTTGTGTCCTTTATGTGTTTGCTTTTTATTAAATATTTCAGAAAGATAAATTATTGTCGAGAATCATCATGGAAACAGAAAATTACAAGCTAGTATTGGACAATCTTTGCAGAGTATGTGTTTTGAATTTTCAGGTACTGTTATAAATATAACCATGTTTTACTAAAATAATCTTTTATTCAGTGAGTTACAACTATGAGGACAATGTCCCCCACTAACACTGATGTTTTTTGAATCTCAACTAACAAATTCCTAAAGCTAAGTAAAAATAACCCATAGAAGTTTCTTGGTGAATACTTTCAGGTAAACGATGTGGCCAAGGATATTACACACTAACTTCCAGTCACAATTGCATAGAACAGTAAATGTCACCATCTAGGAGTTATATACAGTGAATTACTATAGACCCTGTTACTTTTAAATTTACTATACATATTTTTAAAAGTAGACATGATGTCTTATAAATAGAATGCCTTGATAAACCTGTTTGTTGATCTACAAAAGTAAAGAATGGTACTAAAGTAACAGATAGATAAAGTTTAAGGAAGGAGAAAAAGAAGAAACATTAAAAAAGCTAGTAAAAATGCCACTTATTAAGCTCTCTAGAGTCTTATTGAAATGGAAGAACCTCTAAGTTCCAAAAGTAGTAGGAATGACCCCACAGATATATCTGCTTTAGCTTTGAGGGACACATCTTGGCCAGCCTCAAAAAGACTCACTGTTGTATGGATAACAAGTCTGGAAGAACAGTGTCGCACAGTCAAGATATTTAGCATTCAGTACTGACATTTTCAAATTTATAAATATTTTAAATCTTAATGGGGTAATGGAAGAATGAAGAAAAAGAAAAGATGTGGAATTGACAAAGCAGCCAGCTAACAGATTGATCGGGATAATAATGTTTTAAGGGATATGCATGTTAATTTGAAGACACAATTTCCCATATAGAGTGCAAAGAAAGATGCAATGTCAAAGAATAAGACAAGATAAAATTAATTGAGAAATTAAGTAGAAAATCTACTTGTGTAAGACTTCATTTGTAAGAGTTAAGGTGATAGGTGAGGAAGGTTAAAAAGAGCATTAATAAACTTACCTAAACTATCAAAAAGTGAAAATTTCAATGTGCAAAAGTCATATTCTTGCTAACAGCCTCTTCCCGTGAGAGGTCAAGGACTACACTGGCATTTACTTCAAGAGTTCCCAGGGAGAACATTAAATTAAATTTTGCAAGAAGCAGAAAAGTTTTTTTAAAAAAATGCAAGAGGTATGTTTTAATCTGATTCTTTATAACACTTAAAAAAAAAAAATCTAGTTTTATTCAACAAAATATTAAAATATTAAAATTAAATCTGAGTAAGTGGGACTCAGTTCATTCCATTTTAAGCTTATTCCGAAATCTTACCAAAAACACTCCCTGTTAGGACCTAGCAGGAAAAATTAATCACTTCAGCCAATGTCATGAATCAGGCCACAATTCACCAGCATAATGGTCTATTGAACATGTTCAGTGACTGTAGCCCAGTCTCCAGACAGGTTTTAGAGTGCAATTAGGCTTCTAAGTATTGCCATTATGCAGCAAGATGAAGTTCAATGATTTTATGGGCATCATAAATATTAGGCTTTTATGTGACTTTCCACAAAAATATCATCTGTCTCCAAACATAAATGTCACCTGTGGGTTACTAATTAAAGAGGTGAAATAATGCAGCTGCATTTCAAGACTCTTTCTGATGTCAACACTTCCAAAACGTATGTGAACTAAAAATAGCTCATTCTGTTCCATGAACATTGCCAAGACAAAGTATTGTCATTTCAATACATCCTAGGCACGAATATTCAGGTTTTCAGTGCTATGGTTTGTTACTTCTTAAAGAAAGAAAAACAGAGAATTATTTTACTCAGAAATACTTCTACTTGTCAATATGTAATTAAAATAAATGCTCTTTGCTTTTCTATGGTATAAAAATGCTGATAAAGCTTTTCTGACCCAAACCAAGATTTGCATTCTCAAGAATAAACTGAATCCTTCAAACAGCTGCACTGGAGATGAACTCTTCACAGGAAAATATTTCCAGTGCTGTGCTTATGTCCTGTAGATGAGCCATACTCTTGCCCTGCAAAGGCATGATCTTGCTCTCTTATCAGCCCAATCTTTTTTATGCCCCTTTATATGAAAGGTCTTCCTAGAGCTATAAAAATGTGGGAAGCTGGTGGCCTATCTTTTTATCTCTATATAGCTGTTCAATGCACAGTTTTTAATCCAAAACTAAGGAAACAAAATAGAAAGTGCTACCATATAAAAATTTTAAGTCTATGAACACTGCTGCACTGTCAAGTGCCTCCCACATTATACATAAAACTATTAATATCAGCCTCAGAGAGTCTTTGGGAACAGCATGTTGTTGGTTTGGAGTCCAAAACTGAAGCATCCATTTTCTTGAGCTATTTTTCTAAAATATTTGTTCTTAACACTGGTCTGTGTGTAAATTCTCCTTCTGAATAGACAGAGTCCAACTCTTTTCCCAGTATGAATAGGTTCACACTGCAACAGGGATTCTATACTGAAAAAAAAAATATTTGAGTTACAGATTGGCCTTCTTTTCAGGTATTATAACACCTTAATAACGTGGTATTAAGAATCTATAGGATCCAGGGAACTACAGGACCATCAGCCTGACTTCAGTGCCAGGGAATATAAAGAAGTACATGCATCTTGAGAGACACCAACATGCACAGGACAACCAGGGGATAAGGCCCAGCCAGCACAGGCTTGTGAAAGGCAAGTTCTGCTTTAATGACCTGATAAACTTCAGTGACAAGGTGACTCACTTAGTACATGAAGGAAGGGCTGTGGATTTTGTCTACTGGGAAGCCTTTGACACTGTCTCCCACAGCATTCTCCTGGACAAACTGGTTGCTCATAGCTTGGATACATGCACTAGCTCCTGGCTAGATGGCCAGGGGCAAAATTGTAGTGAATGGAGTTAAATCCAGTTGGTAGATATCACAAATTATGTTCTCCAGGGCTCAGCAGTGGGGTCAGTCCTGTTTAATATTGTTTAATAATGATCTAGAGGAAAGGATAAAGTTGGGTGGGAGTGTTGATCTGCTGGAGGGTCTGAAGACCCTCCGCAGACTCTCTGCTGGAGAGGAAGACTTTGCAGAGACATCTCAACAAGTTCGATGGCTCAAGGCCAATTGCATGAGGTTCAACAAAGCCAAGTGCCAGGTCCCGCCCTTGGGTCAAAACAAGGCTTGGGGAGGAGTTGCTGGAAAGTGGCCCAGTGGGAAAGGACCTGGAGGTGCCAGTCGACAGCTGGTTGAGCATGAGCCATCAGCATGTGCCCAGGAGGTCAAGAAAGCCAATGGCATCCTGGCCTGTATCAGCAACAGTGTGGCCAGCAGCACCAGAGCAGTAATTGTACTCAGCACTGGTGACGCCGCCTCTCAAATCCTGTGTTCAGTTCTGGACTCATCACTACAAGATAGACATTGAGGTGCTGGAGTGTGTTCAGAGGACAACGGAGCTGGTGAAGGGTTGGGAGCACAAGTCCTGTGAGAAGCATTCGGGGGAGGTGGGGTTGTTTAGCCTGGAGAAACAGAGGTTCAGGGGGGACTATTAGTGCTCTCTGCAACTGCCTGAAGGAGGTTGTAGCCAGGTTGGGATCAGATTCTTCTCCCAAGTAACAAGCAAGAGGACAAGAAGAAATGGCCTCAAGTTACATCAAGGGAGTTTAAATTGGATATTAGGAAAAATTTCTTCACTAAAAGGGTAGTCAAGCATTGGACCAGGCTGCCCAGGGAAGTGGTTGAGTCACCATCATTGGAGGTATTTAAAAGACAAATAGATGTGGCACGTAGGGACATGGTTTAGTGGTGGACTGGCAGTGTCATGTTAACTGTTGGATTCCATGATCGTAAAGGTCTTTTCCAACTTAAACAACTCTATGATTCTATGATAACAATAGAAACCTGCAGGTTTCTTAAACAAAATCACTTACGTATTATATATCACAGTACTTATTATATACTTACATCACTGTTTTCGACTTCTTTATCATTAATGACAAATCTGAAAGTAGAATCTGAAGATAAGCTTTCAGCCTGAATCCAGAAACGAACTTCTCCTTTATCAAGAACCTCATAAGCTAATTCTGATTTCAGTGGTATTGCTACAAAAAGAAAAGAATCAAAAATCAATAGTTCATGAAACCTTGTGAGAAATAGGAATATCATAGCAAAATACTAGCAATTCCCTATTATTTATGGATTTTTGGGTATCAAATTAATTATACACAGGTAAAAGTCTTCTGACGCAGTCTTTGGCTGATTTTTAAATTAATTTCCCAAAGAGAGAAGAGAATTTACAGCTTACTGTTTGTACATTGTGTAAGGATTTCACTAGTAACAATTTATAATGTATTGTCAAAGTTAAACTTCAGAGATATTTAGGAACAATGATTTTATTTGATGTCAACTAATATTCTTCTAAACAAACTAAAAGATAAGGAAGCAAGGTGTTCCATGCTAAATGAAGCTGCCATGAAAAATGAAGTTACTATTGTCTCAGGAAGAATCATTTTGGAACTCCAGTCATTAGTATGTAATTATATTACTTCTAGAAGTGTCTAATAGATTCAGATCTTCAACTTACTTGGATTCTTTATTTCATAGCTTAATGCCATCAAACGTTCAAACTCTGAAAATAAGAAAAATGTTCATGTTTTAATTTATTCTGAAAAATAAAGATAGCAAATGGGTGTTGATGAAAATAAATATCAGCATCAGCAAAGTCATCTCCTTAAAGCTTGTATATGAATTCACAACTCTTAAAAAAATGACTGAAAAAAAAGATTTAGGAAACTTAAATTCTGATAAATGGATTCAGCAAATGTTCTTATTGCATGCATTTTAGTACACATTCTCTCATGCAAGGGAATCTAAACAAAGGCAATATAAAAGAAATATGGTAAACAATGGCTTCTAAGTAGTGTATAAAGTTCCTTTATCCCCAGACTTCCTTTCTCAGACTGTTCCTGAAAATTTTGTTTTACTGTGGCAGGAAACAAGATTGAGTGCAGGTTAGTCTGAAAACAGTACAGAAAGTTCTAGTTAATGCACCAAATCCTCATGAAGGCCATATGAGAGTCTCGAATTTAGTTTTTTAGATTTTCATACAAATCCTATTTATCATAGTCATTACCAACAAAGATTTGGAAAATGAACATTACTGCCAATTCCAAATTTACAGATAATGTAAAGACCAGAGAAAATTAGCATGGATTTATGACATGATAGAGGATTTAGCACAATTACAGGAGAATTTATAGCTTTTGAGAGAGTAAATGGGCAGTGAAATGATGGTTTTCAGTGTTAAGATGAAAACTCTGATACTTGTGCAGAGATCCAGTATAAATAAAATTGTAATTTTCAGTGATATATGATCAGGAAAGACGTAAGGGAAGAATGGAATGGGAAACACCTTCAGTGCTTTATAAAAAAAAAAATTCAAAGTTAGAGAAGATGATGACAAGATCTACAGAAAGATTTCAGAGCGATACTTCAAAACTTAGCTAAAGGGCAGTTCTCATGATAAGGGCTCAGAAATCTTCCATGTCCTGGAGAACTCTTTTTTTCACCCCTGAACATGGATTTCTTCTCAACACCTACTTGGAAAGGGTGGTTTGACATGTTTCTCACTGTGATTCCTTAAACAGCTTAGTAGGTTGAGAAGCAGAGGGATTTTAATACTTGAGGAACTGGGCAGAGCAATTACAGCCAAGAACTGGGAAAGCACCAAAGTAATTTTTATTTTACGCAAAACAGCAAACTCTCCTCTTTGTTTTTTATGTCAGCATTTCTCAATGATAGAACAAAGTGAGACTGAAGCAAATTAATTTTGAATCCAATGGAAAAAAAAAAAAATAGCTACAATGAAATAAAGCAAAACTAATATATGTAAGCCAAATGATAACTTGACCCAATATATTTAGGCCTTGTTACAGCATCATTGTTTTTCTCACTAATTTCCTGCATCTTGATTATGAGAAACTGCATCTAGAGTCTCAAGCACAACTGAAAGTGTAAGGGAAATTTGCAAACATCATTATAATCCCAGCATAATGAAAACAATTCTAATTTGCCATATTTTTTATCTTTATCTAGAAAATGTTGCCTGAAGTTATCCCAGCTTTCCTTATGATAATCAGAAAAATGAGCAATCACACAAAGCTTGTTGTAGGTTCTTTTTTGTTTTTCTTTAATGCATAGGAAATAATCTGAGGGTCGTAGGGTTCTATTCTGTTTTTCCTTGGGTAATTTTTAGTGCCCAATTTTTAGTTGAGGTGATACAGTGAAGAAAGATTTGAAATTGTAAGGCCCTTACCTTGATCATCCATAATGAAGCTGGAGGAAATCCCATCTGTGTCACTAACTGAGATAGAGTAAGTTCCCAAGTCTGATTTATCAGGATTTTTGAAGTACAGCTTAGAACTAAAATCACCAATTAAAAAGAATATAATTAGCTGCATATCACATTTTTAACATGACTTACTGATTTCCTTTGGTAGATTGGCATGACTTACTGATTTCCTTCTGTTTCAATCTTAAACTTATGAGAATCATCAATCTCCTCATAAGATTTACCCCATGCAAAATGAGATGCGTCTGTTGCTTCTTTGCACTCAAAAGCCAGGTAAATATTACCCTCATCATCCACACCTGAATAGATTTCTTTTGTTCCTGCAAAATAGGAATCAACTCAAATGTGAAGACTGCATTTTTCTGTCAAGGTGCAATTCATAAATTACTAAAGCCCATGTCTATTTTGTCCTAAAAGATGCTGATTTTATTAGCAGGTCTATGTCATGTGCTGACTCAACATCACATGCTTGTAAGTTTCTTACTCTACATGCAAGAATTTAATGATTATACTAATAAATGCTTATTGAGAAACAATGAATAAGATAGAACTGAATATGAGAAGACATGAACGTTTAAACAAACAAATTTTATTATCATTCCTGAAGCTTTAATAAATGTGTTTCACCACAAGTAGCACCTTTGTTAGAATAAAAACCAGAATAACTGATTATCAAATAACTCCAGTAATAAGTAAAGAAAAATATTATAATCACTGTATCTGTATCCACATGATGTTTTCTTTAAGGCTAACAGATTCTTAATTCTTTAAATACTTATATGTGATATAGCAAATTATGTTGATTAAACTCAATTGCAACTATTTTAGTATTTAAGAAACAGAGGAGATTAAACAGTTCATTTTACCTGGTCGTTCCTCAACAAGCACTGGTTCAGATATTTCAGATGACTTGCCTACCCCAGCATCATTCACTGCACGAACTTTGAAAACATAGGTATGACCCTCATGTAAGCCAGTGACCTTAAACAAGATAAAGGGCAAAGCCAATTTAAAAAACAATTTAAACTATTTTTGTTTACTCATATGAAGATATTAGCAGAAGCTGAAGGTCAAATACATGCATTTTTTATACTCAATCGGAACTTCTAGCAGTTTTATATTAATATTAATTAATAAAAATGTTACCTTAAAATAGCGCTTTGAAGTAGGTTTTTCATTAGCAGTGATCCAGTCTTCTGTATCTACTTCTTTATAGTCCACTAAATACCCAGTAATAGGGCTTTTGCCTTCATACACAGGAGCTTTCCACAGAAGAACTAGTGATGTATTTCTAACTTCACATATCATGAGATCATAGGCAGGACCTAAAATATTTCAAATATTGGAAATTCACTTCAATATAATGAAGTTTTGCAAGCTGTTCCTCTAGAGACTGAAATGTACCTCTATAATTTTGACTGTATCTACTTCCAAAAATCTCATCCTTTACAATACACCTCGTATATGTGGTATTTAGGTCATTTCCCCCTCATGGCTCTGTACAGCAATACCTGCCTTATACAGTGAGTGACATTAGTATTCTGAAGCATACTTGCTTAGGTAGATCTCAGTAGCTTTATTTTAAGGTTAAGCTAATCATGTGGAAAATCCATGCAGTTTAAGATTTTCCAACAAGAGAGGCTTCTTGTCTATTATTTAACCCACCAGCCTCACATCAAAGTTGCTTCACTGAGCCTGATTCAGGTTCATAATTTAACATGAGGTTTTTTATCTTTTCATTAGTATACATGAGCCATGATCTTTCAAAGTAATCCAAAATCCAGTGGCACCAAGGGACTTTGGATCAGGCTTCTTGCTCCCTGACAAAAGAATTTCCATTGTGAACTGGATAGCTGCAGCTGAGAGGAACTTCTCAGGATTAATGATATCTGTTAGGAGAAATATTTAAACCAAAAATATCCTGATATTCTACAAATAAGTGAGAGTTTATGTTTGCAACTACCAGGTTATGTTCTTCCTACTATACTTTCCTTCTCTTTCACTAACTGTTGAAGTGCCATTCAGCCTAACTTACAGCAATTATTTTTTTACTATACTCTTGATATTTATTTACACTAGTAAATAAATATAAATGTAAAGGCATAATTATATAAGTTTCCTACCATGGCCAAAGACCCATGACAGAGTACTCATATTCAGTCAAATCATATTGCTTGCTTCTTGTGCTTTAGATGTAGAAAGCTGAAGACTTAAGGATTAATTTGAGACTTAAGGATTTCCTCAGTTTTCAAGATATTCATTTTCCCTACAACACATCTTACCATTTAAAATAATCATTAAAAAAAAAGGAGTGGAAAGCCTTATAAATAAATCTAATTGCCATTCCAGCCTACATGTTGTTAACCAATGATGAATGAACATAAAATTTGTAAAGGATGATACTCAGCAAATACACTGAGGGAAACAAAAAAATTAGAAGTTTTTCTCCAAAGTGGATAAACAAATTTCAAAAAAGAAACATATTAAATACCTGTTGCAGACCTTATAAGGATAAAGATTAGATATGTCGTGGAAAGAATGCTATTTTCAAGGAACTTAAAGTCTTCCCTCAGGGCTCTTTAAAAATTCCAATCTGAATGTCCATATATCCACAGATAATTAAAAATACACTGTGAAATGGACCTGATAGAAATCTAGACATTACAAGGAAACGTGTAATGAAGGATGTCCTGTTCAGAGGAGTCTGAGACCCCAGACATTTCTTTTTATTTAAAGCAATGTAAGATAATCCATTAACAATCATTGCTATCACAGAGAAACTCACAGAGACACCTAAAACTAAAGTTTTGTGGGTGGATGAAATAATTATGGACTCTGGGCAAAGAATCCATCACTTATGCTGGAAATCCTGCAAAAGGTTTTGGCCTTTCTAAGGAAAGCTTCATTCTATTTCAAAAGGTGGAAGAATATTTTGTTGACACTTGGGAGCATATTGCAGACACATTACACTAGTCCTCAGTACCTTTAGTAAGTCTAGGAAGAGGGTCAGGCTCTTTCTCCCAGTCTTAAATCTCAACTATTTCTTTTCATTATTGCTAAACCATTGTTTAAAAATGTATTTTACAAAAGGCTTGTGAAGTATTTCACAGGTCCAGAGATCTGAGGTTTTTTGCAGGGTGGGCAATGTTCTTTGCATGTAGTGGGTTTTTTCAAGCAGGAGGAAAGCAATACTGTCTATTCAACTCATATCATAAAGAGAATAACATAATCAGCCAAACACTAAAAAGGTCAGATTGTTCATTATGGTAATTTCACTCTCTCCATTTCCTGAAAACACATTTTATTTCTTTATCTGTCATTTAAAATGAAGGATAATTTTCACTTCTTTACACATTATGTAATTTCGATGATGTTTTGAAAAAATTGTAATGAGTATAAATTGTAGAGAATTTCTTTAAGAATAATAATTGTTCAGATGATGATGCATTTACTCTAAATATTACGAGATTATAAGAAAATGTTATTAAAGTTAAGGTCAGAGGAGTAAACGTTTTGTTATTGACAGCTTTGTCGTGTCAAATCCATATGATAAGACTTTTGAACTCTGATGAATTTAGCTAGAAAACATAAAGACAAACAGCTTTTCAGCTAAAAATATGGGCATTTAAAGGAACTAACTTGGAACTTAATAGTGTAATTTTTGTTTTAGAGGGCAAAAAGAGGGGGATTTGTAAGCAGGCAAATGACTTGCAGAAGGTAGAGTTACAGTTGCTCTACTAGCATTGAAAAAATACTTATTTGGAGTAGTGTCTCCACTTTTGGCACTGCCACTACTACTGTGGGTTTGTTAGCACATTTGTTCTAACACCTGGCTAATAATAATCTCTCAGGTAGCACCTAGGTACAATCTAGGGGAAACACACATACATGGGCACACTGAGAGTAGAAGACTAGCTGTGCCACTTGTCTCTACATCAAGAAAAAGACCCTTCTTATATGTTATTTATGACCAAAAGCTAATGTAGTTTTGGACTCTGAAACTCCAGGAATACTCTTAGTAGACTGCATTTATGGTGCAGAGATATTGTACAGGTGGTGGGTGTGATGCGGAGCTTGTAGGGCTTGAAGAGGTGATAGAGATACAAACATAGACTAAAGGCTCAACATTCTTTGGAGCTGGTGAGAGCAGTGAAAGAAAGGGACACTCAACAAGCTAAGTAAAGGTCATCTATTTCCTAAGAAATAGATGTCATCATTGGAGGTGTGGCGGTAGCTTTTAACAGATCTCAGAAGCAAGGGCAAACTCAACAGGAGCTATGGAAGAAATTATGTAAAAGACATCCTGCAGATTTTGGCTGGAACTCCGTGGCTGTGTTCTAAGAACTTTGGGATTCATTAAGAACTAATATGCTTACCAGGTTCTGGCATAGTCCAGGCTTTACACTTGAAATGCTCGCTGGGATCTGAAGGTTGACCTATTCCAACCAGATTTGCAGCAGCAACTTTGAATTCATAGAAGGCATCTTCAATCAAATCCTCTACCTTTTTCATTTGAGAAAACAATATATCAAAAGCCATGATTTATATTCATTTAATAAATACTTGGATATAAACATTCATTAATTGATTATCAGGCCTTACTTCCATGCTGAAGGGTCTAATTTGAATACTTTACTCTTAAACCAAACACACTGCAGAGCTTTATATTATATGTCCATGTTTCAGTCACATAATCCTAGGAATAACAGCACTCATATACTGGCATGAAAAGTTGTAAGAGTTTAGAGCAAAGGTTCAAGGAGCCAAATCAATGAATGACCACTATCAGATACTTACGTGTGAGTGTTCTAAAATGAAATACTTTCTTGTGTTGTTTGTGAATGGCTGTTCATAAGCCATTCACTTAAGCAACAATTAAAATTGTGTTTTGCTTAAAAAGGTCACAAAGGATTGACCTAGGAAGAAAAGTAAATTATAGGAAAATAAAAGAAAAAACAATCCAATTAGTTCCACAATATGCTGATATAATTCCAGGCAAGAGCCTCTCAGCAGTATTTTGTGGCTTGTATGAATCTTTCTCTTAATATTGCTTACCATTACAAAGTGAGAAAGTAAGCACTGGTAATGGGATGAGCAGAATCCATAATAATCCTCTGCAAACATCCCTGGTAAATGAACTCAGATTTATCTAATGAGCCCATCCCCACACCAGCATCTCAGATTTTGAGATCAAAGTAAAGGACTAGAAGGCATGAATGTCTTGAAACCCAGAACACCTCATGGCAGCAGCCCTCTTCCATCCTTCTTCTTCCAGAACACCTAAATACAAAAAAACAAGTCTTCTACACCTGATTCCTCTGAATAATTTTCCCACAGTTATATTTAATCATATGTCTCAAGAGAGACAGCTAAGAGTGGTACTCCTAGTGGAAATACCAAACAGTTTTAGATTTTCATGAATAAATAGTTGCCTTTGAGAATGTGAGATAAAAAAGGATTTTGGTGTGATTTTTTAATAATAAAAAAACATGTGATGGTAACAAACATATCAGGTAGTATCAAATTCAAGACCAAAGCAAACAAGTTAACACAGAAAAGCCAGGCACTAAAATAATTTAGACATAATTTTCTGAAGACAAGGAGCTACATAGTGTGATCCACAAGACAGAAAAACAGATCAGCCTGTGAAAATTATTTTGAAATCCCAGGTTATTAAGAGAAAGAATATTTGTGGGGTTCCCATAGAATTATTTGATCAGAGAAGGTTAAACCTTCAGTGATTTCCCAGTGCTGTACTGAACATCTCGGGCATTCTCTGTTTGCAGTATGTCATAAAATATTCTGTGCTACTAAAAGCTGTCTTGGTTTTGTTTACCATCAGTATTTCAGATTCTAGCCATTCAAACTAATGTATGAGGATGCACCTTTAGGCACAAATACAGTTACTGGCAGGACTGACACTTAAATACCTAGTTAAATTCTCAATGGTAAGCCCTAATTTACATTACTTATTTGTTCAAATGCATTAAAAAAATATATTGAAAACATTGCTTAATATTGCCCTTTCATGCTTATCCTACCTGCCCTTTTTTATTTCTCATCACCCGTGGTCCATCTGCTATGTCAGAGATGCCAGTCATAGAATGCAGGCACGCACGCATGCAGGCAGAGTATTGCTGCCTGCCTTCTGTGCATGAAACATTCTTCCTCAGCTCATCTGCATCATTATCTTCTACTTCAGTGTCAAATACCTGCAAGACTTAGTTCTCTCCTAAGGTTTACAGGAAATTTGCTGACTTAAGAAATAAAATTTTAAGTATTTGTGAGTAAAATCTGATTGTTTAACTTAATTTAAAAAGCATCACATTGATTACTTGCTATATGCTACCTCCCTAACTTTTCTTCATGGAAGTTCACACCCAAATTTTCCTATTTTAAGAAACATTTAATAAATTGCAAGTGCAACCAGAAGTAATTTATTTCAAAACTGTACTCTGTAAAGGCAGTGACGAGACATAATGCTGAGTTCATTAATAAACATGCTTTTCCAGCTGAAGGCAGATTTTGAGAGTAAGAACAGAGACACTTATATTTTTTTCCAACCCATCTCCATTTCATTTGCAAGTCCTCAGTTCTACAGAGAGCAGCTTCCATCCTTTCTCTGTATGTTGTTTTAGATGTGGTGATGTATACAGTGGTGATGTATACAGTGATCATTAACGAAAATAACTTGGGGAACTTTTTATAGCTCATTCCTCTTATTCCTTGTGAAAAATGTGCTTCACACTTTTCCCTCCAAAATTTACTTATCTCAATGGTCTTATTCGTATTAGAATTTCACAGTAGAGGATGGCACTGATCTTTTAGCCCAGGTGTAACATTGCTGCACTCCGAATGGAAGTGCCTAGTTTTGTTGAAGAATTTAAAGAATTTCTCTGCTAAAAAATCTGAAGGAATTTTCAAATTCAAATCAACTGCAAAAACATAATGAGCAAAAATACTAACCGTATAAATCGTCCGGGTAATAAGGGAAGAATTGACTTCATGCCAGTTTTGATGGTTAGCTTCCCGTTTATCCATATAATAACCAAGGATTGGTGAACCTCCACTGTACGTTGGTGCTTTCCAACCAAGGATCATTGAATGCCCATCACAGTTCAGAAGAGTGATACCATGAGGATAGGAAGGACAAGCTACAAAGAAATATGAAACCTGAGAGTTAGGACAGAGTCTAAAACACTGCAGTGGAGAAGTTGCTTAGCATGTTTGATATTGCTTCTGTTTTCTGCAGCATACTGCTCTCAGCTGCACAATGAGAGCAAAGTGGTTGTAAAGTTGCTAAGCAACATTCATTTTATCACCAGATATAAACATGCCTAGCGTTTTGCCCTCTCAGAAGGTAGCAAGGAAGAGTAGATGATTGCAAGGAAATTGTAATGTCAGCATCTCCAAACCAAAAATTATGCTAAAATATTTAAATGGGTCAGAAGACCTCTTCCTAGGAAGAAAAAAAAAATAAGCTGCTCAAATACTTATGGAATACAGTAAAAATCATCCAATAAAACAAGAAAAAATATTATAAACTTGAATGAAATTAAGTCATGTGACTGACTCATCTGTGCTCACCACAGTTTTCCTGTACTGTCCTGATATTATATGCTTTATTCAGACTGTGACTGCTTTTTGACCCAGAAAGAGGAGAAGATATTTAGACTTTCAGACTATGTTGAGGCAGAAAAGTAATGTCCTCCATGAGGTTCCTTGCATGGGTTTACTCCCTTCTGTAGCAAAAGCAGAATTGTCACCAAGGCACCTTCCTAAGGATGAAGAAAACCCTTTTTCTGAGCTTTTTAATCTCCTCCTACTGGCAAGCACCCCTTCTAGCAAGCAGTTTTGCATTTGTCATCCATACTTGAAAGTCTGTCCAAAGATATGCCTTTCTTGGCACTGGAGTGCTTCAATCAGTACAGCTAAACACCTGTCCCTAAAGCTGATCTGATACTTACAGTTGAATTACCAGGATAACTTTAGAGAATGTAACTTACCTCATTCAGAAAAGAATACATTAGCAAAGACCTTAGTACAGTCCCTGACTTTGTAGCTGTATTAGTGATCACCATGAAAACCAATAGTAATCAGCAGAACTGCCCTTTAATACTTTTTTTTTTCAAATATGGTGCTATACTCAGAGGTCACAAAATGTGGCCTTTGTGTTTACTGCCACTTCTTGATAAATAAGAATGACAGTAGCAAATTCTTGTAAATAATCTTAAAGTAATACTACAGAAAGATTCTGGTCACACTAATGCTAGGTCATCTATAAATAGTCCTGCTAAATTCCTGTAGAGGCTACAAAAATGGATAAAAGCTGTCCACATCCCATAAGTGTGTGTAAGATCCACATGCTCTGTGTTTGATGATGTACCCCATGCAACCCTCATCTCCAAAACACACAGTGACAAATAAGGTGCAAGTGCATTTACAACATTGTGGTGATAGATGTGCAAGTGTCCATGCACCACCTACCCATATGAGACACACTTCCTCCTAAAAAAAGTCAAATAGAGTAACTTTGTCAGTAACATATTTACAAATTTACTTTCTATTGACTACACTGAATTATAAATCTTTTAGAGGATTATTTCTCACAAATATGTCTACTGGTGTTCTCCAAGAGGTGGAGGGCACTCTGCTGGGGAAAACATGTCCTATTTAAAATTTCTTACTATGGAACTGACACTGTCCCTTAATTCAAATTGAACCACTGTTCTCCCTGACCTGCAACCGCAGAGACAGAATCCGGCCGAAGGGCAACATGGAAGCCGTGACCAACCTGACCAACCTGAAAGGCATCAAGTGGGTGAATCATTGATTGATGACTCGGATGCAGACAACGCGAGTGATCACTCTGATGAATCCTCCATGAATGGACACTGAACATTGTTCATTTTTCTTTTCTTTTTTCTTTTTTTTAAACTGAGAATGGTGAGATGTCACCCTGATTTTTAAGAGTTTTCTAAAGCCTTCTGAGTTTACATTCTTGTAGAGAACTTTCTCATACAACTTTCTGTAAACAACTTATTGTTTTGCATTCTTTCATAGAAGTGGAGAAATTTGATGTACAGGTAGTTTGTCCAGTGTCGTTGGAGAGGTGGCACGTTCACCCTCCAATCCACTGGCACCTTTTGAGAACTATAAATGATTGGAGTCAGAGGAAATAAATTAGTCTCTTCATCGTGACCATAGCTGTGGTGCGTAGTTTTTCCTTGTGTCATCTGGTGACAAACCACAATAGCCCAGATCTGTGTATTCTTTGTTGTAAATACTTATTCAACCCTTCACTCAACTTGTACCATTCCCACTGAATGCTGCATGACTGATCTTACACAGAAATTTTGTTTGTGGGACAACAGAGGGGATTTTCTGATTGGATCAGTTACGCAGCAATAAAGCTTACTGAAACTCTTATAAATGGAGCAGATGTCATGCTAAAATGTTTTGCACCACTCCAAGCCACTCAAAAACTAATTGTCTAACTTATTCAGTATTTAAATTTCTTTGATACAGCCTAGGAGGAAAAGGCAACCTGTCATTAAAGTGCATCTTACCCAATATTTCTAACAGTCATTATAAATAATGTCTTTTATGAAATGTCTTTTCTCTAGAATAGTCACATGCCAGAGAATAGACATCATTAAACAGATGTGCATGATGGCTTCAAGGTATACTATTATAGTAAATGAGACCAAAAGAGGTGATTGCTGAAGATATGTCACTCATTTGGGAAAGAAGAAGCTGAGTTGCACAGAATCACACTTACTAAGGGCTGCCTGCACTGTTACAGCCTCCGACTCCTGCGAGTTTTCACTCAATCCCACAGCATTTGCAGCTTTCACACGGAAGACATATTGCTCTCCAGTTTCCAAACCATGAACAACAAACCTGGGTTTAAAAAGATAATATCACATATAAGTGTATATTTTACAGGACTCATTCTATGCAGTAACATGAAATTGTGTATCAATTAAAAAACTCAACTTCATGAGTGCTTCACAAAGGAAAATATTTCCAAGAGGGAAACTGCAATAAAAGGCATGATGTAATACAATATAACTGTAGCAAAAATGGCAGTACTCATTAGATTGTTAGTACTGATCTAGCAGGTGAAGTCAGATAAAATATAATATATTCCCTCTGAACTTTGTATTGCTAAATTCTAATCTATTCTGGGAAGGAACTGTATTTTTCACTGTAGTTTTATATTCATTGTCAAAAATAGCTTTCAGTTGTGATCTGAGTTTCTTACTGTACTAAATAAAATACTCAGAGCTATCCTATTGTAATATATGTTCACGTATGAAGAAATGAAATGCTTTTTCTTATTTTTGTGCTTTCTCAACCCCCTTTGACCAAGAATTAGTCTCTTTTTTTTTTTTTAATCAAATTTCTTGACTACTTGAAAATCAGACTCATCAGAATACAAAGTCACTCAGTAAATGACTGACATAATACACTAAACAAGATAATGTGTTTGTTATAGAAAATACAAACTAAATATCTAATCTTTGCATTTAGTGATTGATTCCAATAAAAATAAATATGATTTTTCAGAGAGAAAATTGCTTGAAGAATCTTATAATGAAGTTTGATATCTTCAGCAGGGAGTAAGAAATCATCAGAAATTGAAACAGTGCTAATGTCATGACAAGGGAATAGAAACAGGGTCTACTGTTCTTTATCCAGAGATGTAACAGATCAGGGAGCTCTGATGTTTCTGGAATGGGACACTTGGCTTTCCTGCACAATAGTATCAGCTGCCAAAGCACTTTTGCCACTATATTTATAGCAGGAATGGCCTGACCTTTTGCTCTGTTATTCATGGACTATCATAAACCTTTAGAATTCCCTCTCCTTTCTCATACTCTTCCTCATCAGGTCTGTTTACCCCACAACATGTACTTAAAACAGGCATATGTTGCACTTACTCATGTCCAAGACACTCAGAATCATGTCTTTAGAATCTGCTTTTAAAACTCAAAGTCATGGAATAGAAAAATATATGAAAAAAAAAAAGTGAGGAGAATTGCCCTGCAATTTGGAAATCTTGGCTCTAAGAGTCTGCAGACTGTTTTTCTTCACATTCATTCAACATTCTCCTTCAATTATAATCCTATGGCTTAGCACATAAATTGTCCTAAAAATATCCTGCAGTTTTTAAACTTCCCAAAAATACAGGAATATTATCAATACCTGTTATATTTAATAGGTTTATGGTTACTGGGTTCCCAGCGATTTGATCCCACCACAGAATACTCAATGTAGTAGCCATATAAATCCTCTTCATGTTTTGGCTTATCCCATTGAACTACAACTGATGTTTTTGTATTCCTTGTGGCCACCACCTGACCAGGTGCAGAAGGTAAAACTAAGAAAAAGAGATAAAACACATACGTATTAAAAAATACATAAAAATAAAAGTAATTTGAACTAGATTAAACATTGCATAATTTGATCATATTTGATCACTACAGCTATAACTACTCCTTCCATGTTGATATTGTTATATGATATGTATTTTAATATATTTCTTTACGTCTGGATATCTATATATATGTGTGTATGCAAATTTATTTTTCTATTTTTTTTTCTCAGAATGCTCTGTGATACTCCTTACCTATATGATTTTATACAGGTTTTATGATAGTCAATTATAGAAGCACATATTTTCAAATAGGAGTGTGGATAAAAGCATAGAGATATGAAAATCTTCACACTCTAATTTCTCTCTCAAATAAGAGGTTGAAGGATAGCTTATCCTCAAATAAGAGGTTGAAGGTAGCATTACTGTGTCAGTAAAAATGCACATAAACTACAGAGATGTGATATCATGAGGTTTAAGAAGTACTATCTTACAGTTAACTAATGACAGCCCCAATTCCAAAAATATGAGCTTTTCAGGTCAACTTTAAGCATATATTTGAATGCCAAAACTTTATCTAAAAGTAGCTAAAAGAATGTCATAGAAGCATAGGAACACGGTTGGAAGGGATCTCTGGGGATCATCTAGTCCTTCCACCCTGTCACTGAGAGTGGGACCATCACCAACACTAAACTAGTGTGTCAGTCACGGATCTGTACGAGTCTTGGAACCTTCTGACAATGGAGATTTCACAGCTTGCCTGCACAACCTTTTCCAGCACTGCACTCTTGCACCTTTCTCATTAAAAGACTGTCCAGAATTAACTTACTAAGCTACAATTTTTGGCTCTTGCCTCTATTTGTCATTTGACAATACTGAGAAGTTTGACACCATCATCTTTGTAAGTCTTCAAACTAAATAAGCACCTCTCTTCATAGGTCACAATCTCTAATCCCCTGGTCATCTTGTTGCCATACAGAGGACCTCTCCACTTTACAACCACCCCTCTTGACTAAGGAAGCCAGAACTGGGAAACAGCACTCCAGGACCAATCTCAACACCACCAAGAAAAAAGAGGATAAAGCTTTCTACAGTCTGTTGACTACAGTTCTTCCAGTGTACCATAGTATGCAGTTTATTTTACATGCAAAGAAAGTTCGTTGTCAGTTTACACCGATCTGAGCAGATGAATGTGGATAAATAGAACCAGAAATATTGAGATCCAAATGTGAAAAAAAAAAATCTTAGTAAGAATCAGCACACAGTCTGTACACTATAAAATATCTATCTGAGATTTCACAGTTCAAGAAACAAAAGCAATGTCTCAGCTTAACACAACAGGTTAAGAGAGGCACTCAGTACTCGCCCTTTGAAGGTATTTTAGTTTCCTCAGATTGATATTGCAAAGAACTGCAAGCAGCATGAAACAAAAGAAAGGCAGCATGTTTTCCAGATAGTCTTTCAATATTAAAATAAAAATTAATACTTACATACTGCTATAATTTATGCTATAGATTTGTAAGATCAAATTCATTCAGTCTGATAAATGAACCTACATTTAGGCTTTTATACATGTCTACAAGCACATATTCTTGAGCTGCCACTGTAGTCAAAGAGCTAGGGCTTAACTCAGTTACACAAATGTGGAAACACAGAGCACCGGGAATGTTTCTCTGTCTACTCTGGGGTGTCCTGACCCCCAGGGGAGCACTGACTTTAACCTTCATTCATGGAGAAAACTTCCAAAGCCTGAAGGTAAACTAGAAACTACAAATTGTAGAGATTGTAGATAGTAGTGCAGTATGTCACATGAGTGAGAAATTTAGGTTTTAAGATTTTTAGTATGCTATAGATGGGTTCAACATGGAGGATATAAAGTGTTGTCTTGAGTTCCTTTCTTCTTTCTTCTTCTTCCTCTTTCTTCTTGGGTTTAAGTAGTATCTTGTAATTAGGTAGAAAAATCCTCATTGCGGGTCTCTAGAGATCAGTTATGTTAGAAAGGAAAATAATTTAGGTATCACTTCTTAATTAAGTAGCTTAGTTTTTGATTAAACTAAAAAAGCCTTGTAACAAGAGATTGCTAGCCATTTTTTTGCTGTTTTTCCTGCACGCAGAGTCTAGTGCAGACAGTGTACTGAAGTTTTAATAAGATAACAATAAACAAAAACCAAAGACCAAAAAAAGTCCAATGTGTCTCTCATTCCTAACACAGAACTGCTCCAAGAGGGTCTCCCCTGCCAGGGGAGCCCCAGAAAGTTGCCCAACTTGGGGCCCACAAATTCACAACAAATAAATTAATTTAGGGCCATTTCAGACCCTCTGTCACTTCTTCATGGAGCTGTCAGATATGACTCAGGAGATAATACCTACAGTCCTCTGAAATGGCAAACTAAAAGCATTTCAAGAGGATGTCACTGTGGCCAGTTAAACTGAGCCTTCCATCAGTGCTTGGTAGGGTGCTGAAAATTATTAATCTCACCCCAAAACAGACACTCTACAGCTGGGTGACATGGGGCAACTTATGACATCAGCCAATTTATATTCCAGGCTCCAATTGCCACAGTCAGAGCAGAAGCACCTAGTGCACCTGTAGATACCATACCTGTGTATGGAAACACCTAAATTTAGATTTTAACCTCAAACTGAATACTTCTTTATCAGTCAATTAAATTGCATAACTTTCAGTGTCATTTAGGATGGCCTAGGATACCCCAGCCATTCTTTAGTTTCTGCTCATAAGGTACCAATAATCACTGTGTAAGGATTGCCATGCCCATGAAGGTTTCCCAGGCACCCTTAAGAATATCAAATGACACTAAGTGCAGGCAACTAAAACGAGTAGTGTTCCTGCTATATTTTAGTTCAGGTGGCAAACTCTGTCTCTGAAAATACTCCTGAAGTTTCTCTTTAAAACAGATTCTTCTACATTGTGCTTGATTTAAAGCTGTGAGTTATGCAGAAGGTGTTGCGTTAACCCCTAAGGGATAGCTTATTTTCTGTACTAAGTGCAATAAATACAGTGTTTTTCTTCCCTACCTTGGGGAATGTTGAATGGTTTTAATAATTTATGTGCATTAATGAGACAACAAATCAAGAATATATGAAAGCGAAAGATGCTTTTCTTTGTCACATAGTTACAGACCAAGCTGAAAGTATGGAATGTATTTTTAATTACGGTATATCAGATACTGTAAATATTTTTTATATTACCAGAAAGCATACTAGTAGGATATGTGCACTTAAGGTGACAGTTATCAATACATCAAGCTGTTATGTGTGGCTTGTGTAAAACTGCAAAAACAAAACAAATATTTCAAAAACAAGATGAATAACCACTCCCTAAATTTTCATTTGTGTTTTTGAATGTGATCCCAAGATAAACATTTAATTTTCATTTGGAAAATCACCACTGAATATGTAGTTGTATTTTTCCCTGAAGTCTACTCATCTGTATGACAGAGGAATAGTGCACTAGCAGTAATTTGCAGCTCAGAATACTAAGAAAGAAATGAATGGTTACCTTATCTAGCTGAAACTGTAGGGAATTAGGTAGTATATAATTACCTGAGGCAGAAAATATAATTATTGAATTTAGTGATTAACCTATTTTTTGATGTCTCATTAATAGAACACTGAAGAATGAAAAACTATAAATAGTTATACTGATTATTGTTTTCAGTAGCAAGGCTTGTGATCACTAGGAAAATTCAAGAAAGTCTCTAAAATTTAGCATCATTGTCTTTTTTAAATCCTTCACAGAATTGAACACAAATAAAGTCTACTACTACTATTGTAGTTATACTAATCTAATGAGAGTTCTCTAGTTCCAGTTTGTAAAATAGCTATTGTTTTTAATATTAATGTCTTAAAATTAATACCTTACCAGTAGTGTCTTGTGGTTGAATAGGTTCTGTGATTTCAGATGGATCGCTGATGCCATTTTTGTTTGCTGACAACACTCGGAAAACATATGGTTTTCCTTCTGCAAGGTCAAACACTGCATAGCGAGGAGATTTTACTGCAACCTGTGCATTGACTCTTTGCCAGCTTCCACTGCCAACCATGGACTACAAAAAACAAAAAAAGCCATGAATAATTTCTGTGAACTGTCAAAAAGTGAACATATTGCTGTATTGCATCCTGTCATGAATTTATTTAGGAGCTATGAGAGAAGGATCACTCTCAAATGCCTGACTTAAACATATGCAAATTCTCATTGCTGGTGCATTCCATTACTCTACAAAAAGGTCTGAGTCGCTTACTGTCTCCTTGCCTGTCTCGACTTCAATGCATGCACACTTGTACATACAGCCAGCCTTCTTTTAGGGCTGTGACTGTCATCTGTGATTGGCCCCAAGGAATTACTTTCATGTCCTGCAAAACTCACATGAGCACCCAAAGTTTTGGAGTCAAGAAAACAAGCCCTAATCCAAATTCTACAGAAAGGTAGGGAGGGAAATGTTGCTTTACTCACAACTTTATTTATTCTGTTGAGTAAGGTCATGTCCCCTAAAAGTATTTATCAAATAAAGTAATTACTTTTGTGTATTCTCAATGCAGCAGCTGAGCTTATAATCACCAAAACTGCACATGGAAGAGAGCCAGAAAATCAGTACTCCGAGAGAAATCTGCTGTCCATTAGATTTCCCACATAAACTGTTTATTCTAACCAAAAATTAGTCACGGAATCTTTCAGAAATTTCAAAATTTTCAAAAACCCAAGTGCCTAATAAACAGATTGAAGAAAATTTCCTTGGTTCATAGATAGGTGCATAGAGTTTATATGTTTATAAAATTTTGGAACAGAAATTCAGGGAACAATCTGATAGACTGTGAATTTCTTAGAGGAGGAACAGTGTTTCATGGGTGCTTGGAAAATACCCTGTATATAATGATACCTACAATAGGCAAATAATAATAATGTAAACAGGTGGAGTCATATATCAATCACATCTCATAGGTACTGAACCCACCTAGTGTTCTCAACAGAAAAAAAGAAAAATAACATCAATTTTCTTCATATTAAAAAGCTGTAAAATATGAAATAAATATTATTTTGCCATATATTTTGCTTTACACCATGAAAAACATTAATTTCTTCTTTTCACAAAGAATCAGCATCGCATTTTATTCTGCAGTTTGATTTGATTTATCTGTTAAAAAAATATTTCAAGAGAACATAGAAAACTCATTTCCGTATTGTGTCTCTTGAAGGCTTTACAAATACATATTTATTCTTCAGGATTGAATCTTCTTTATTTGAAATAAAATAATTAGAAACTGTTGTAAATTAACAGATGACAGTGGAAAAGCAAAAAGCAAACATTCACCTATGAACTGACTAAGCTGTTCCTATACATCAGTTATTTATGCAAAAAGATTTTAAATTCAGGTATTAATTAGTACAATGAACCTCTTTCGTCTAATAATAGCATTTTAGTCCTCATTCTTACTTTCCTTCAGTAAGTCTGGTGTTTAATTGAGATTTTTTTTTTTTCATCGTTGTCACTGCTGTGTACTGTTTCTGGAGCTATAAAAATTTATTTGTATAAAACAAGCAGATAATATATATTTTCCAATTCATTCTTAGAATTAAATTCAGCTAAACAAGTGTAAGTGTCCACTCAATGGAAATCTACCTCTGAGCTTTTTATCTGGGCTATTTCTGCATATTCTGGAACTAATAAGGTGTTTCCATGACAAGAGGTGGTTCAAAATCCTTACATCGATATTCTTGAAATTTATAGATAAGCAAAGACATATGTAAGTGGGAATAAATGCAAGAAAGGCATTATATTTTATTGCATAGAAAGAAAAACTAGATATTTATTTCTATGAAAATTTTTATTACTTCTTTTGAATCCATAAGGCAGAGTGGGAGAATGGTCATGCTTGCTGGAAAATTTAACCAGTGAGTGGTGTTCACTTTACATCGATTTATTCAACATCCAGCAAGTAATGGATGATGAAGAGCGTAGAAATGGCCAATGGAATTCTTTTGAAGTGGAGGGGGTTTTTGTGTGTCTGAGAGGGAAAAGACAAGCTGGGGGTCTGCAAAAAAGAGGAGTGGCATGAACAGGACGGCTGGGGAATGAACTGTGGAGGAATGTGCAGAATTTTAGATGTGTGAAGAAAAAAACTTGCATAGTAAGGGCCTGAGAAAAGGCTGTTACAATATTCATGGTGCAAATTGAATGTGTGGCAGTTTTATTAAGAGGTTTAGTGTTTGTGGATTGGTAAGAGGGTGCATGTGCTAGAGGCATAATTCATAAAAACTAAGTATAGCTTGACCTGTAAGTGTTTTAGAGGTCAGGTATGAGGCCCATTTTACCTACTAGAAAAACTTTGTAACAAGTTGCTCTAATCCAATATAATTTGGAAGCATGGCTCAGGGACAGATTTATCTAAATTTTATTCACTTATGTGGATGAAGAACAAACCTCTCCTACTGTGAACACTGAAGTCTCCTTTCAATGCAAAGAGAAGAGGAAGGCAGCCATGGAGAGCACCAGTCTCAGTGAACCTGAGACAGGCATCTGCCTCTTTGCTGACCTTACAGGGGATAAATTGGAAATGTCAGTGTACAGTAGATGCTGCAAAAAGTGAGGATCAAATTATGAGTTACTGTTTATTCCTTGTTCTACCACAGAACTAACAGAAACTTCCCTTTTTTGTACAGAGACTGAAAACTTAGAATCATGCCTGTAGGACTGTGAAAACTATAGATGTTTCTTATCTTTTTTTTTTTTTTTTTTTTCACTGCTAAATGTTCCCATTTAGACAGCAGTAAGCAAATAGCATAAGGGGAATCCTTTTCTCTGGGCCTTGAATTTCAATGCTCATTAAAACTTATAGTAAGACATTTGATTATCCATGCTTCTCTAATATCCCACTTCCAAATCCTGCAAGACCACAGAAAGTGTTAGTTTTATTGCTCATTCTGCATTTCTGAAAAGGGCTTGAGTGTAACTGAACACAGCAACGAAGCACCTTTCAATAGAACACCACTATACAGTGCAGTACCTTCTCAATGAAATATGTCAGTGGCTCCCTGCCACGGGGAACAGGTGGATCCCAGCTGAGTACAACATATGTTTTGCTGATTTCTGAAGCATGTACATTGGTGGGAGGGCCTGGAATCTGAACATCCCCTGTAAGATTAATAAATGTAGCAAGTGTTAAACAGCAGATTAACTCCTGGGTCAGCATTCATGCTACAGCTCATCTTTCTGATTCAACTTTCCCACCCTGCACTGCAATGCTCAGCTATTAGGGGCAGTGATATCATCTGTACAGTTCACCTGATCACTTCAATTAAATTTTGATAAATAAAACTTCAGTATTAATAGCTAGTTACTTACTCTTTCAGTAAAGGTTAAATGTTCTCCCTGAAACTCTCTGCATTTGTCAGACTTTTTCCTTTGATCATGTTTGAATTACTCCAATCTGCTAGTAAAAAGCCTCCTCACTATATGCAAACATTTTTTGATCAAAGACAGAAGTTTAAAGAGTTATTATGAGAAATTAGAATTTAAAAAAATAGCTGGAAGGGAAGTACAATCAGAAAAGAAGCTTTAAAACAAAGGGGAAAGCAGGTAAAGGAGCAGAACCTGTTAGCAATATATCCTGTAACATGATGGTATTATCAGCTGTATAGTCAGAAGCACTTCTAAAATCTAGGAATCAGAGACATAAAAATATGTCACCAGTCCTCTCATGGCTCCACCACGTAGTGTGTCCTGATCAAATCCCTCTCCCCACTCTTTACTGAGTTACCAGCAGTGTTAGAGACAACCTGCCTACCCTGGGCCAGGTAGGAAGAATTCAGCTCAGCCTTTCATGGTCCTGCTCACTGACTGCAACATGAGAAAAATCTGGTTCTGCTATCCAAGGAATTACAGTGGGGCAAAACAGCATTAGATGGGAGAGTGACCTGTGGTGGACCTATGATGGACCTCTGCACAGGCACAGCTACACAGCCCTGAAGAAGCTTCGACTTGGTAGTAGGTCAGAAATTGCAACTCAGCAGACACCTAAAAATTTTATCTTTATGGTTTGTGATAGAAAAAGAAAAAATCTTTGTTCTGTGAAGGTAAATTTTTCCACTTCTCAGGCTAAGAAAAGAGCATATATCCTCTAAATGTGTGTCTTTAAAAAAGAGAAAAATATTTCAGTAATAATCTCTAAATCATGGCAATGATATTTTAAATGATTATCTGTAGAATGTTTTAAATATTTATCTGTAGAATAAACCAGACCCAAAATATACACTGATATTATTTTGTCATATATATTTGCCAAATCAAAACCAAACCTTTTTTAAAGCAAACTGACATATCCAATGAAAAATTATTTCTCACAATGCTTTCTATATTTGATTTCCTACAAATGTAATTTTTTCTTTCAGAAAGGCACATGAATCAGCTGAGTTTAAGATGAAATTGAAGACCTATAGTCAAGAAAATTACAATAATCCTTCACAGCATTAAGAAAAAAGGCTTCCAAGTGATTTCAGGTAACAAAATTTCAACATCTTTTCTTTCATTCTTGGAAAAAAAAAAAGCGTCCATACTTTGGGATGACATAACATGGTGATAAAGAATCATTGCCAGAATGGCTTATCAGCCTGAACTAAAAAGGAAAACCATTTGTGATCTGTGAGGTTGTTCTTTCAGAAACAGTCTTCAATCTTGCAAATGAAAGTAGAGATCTACATAAAGAGTGATATTCGAATATTCATCCTCTATTAAATATGCACATTCATGTGACAGAAATCCAAATATCATTATTTATGACTGTTCCAGAGTCACCATTTACTGGACCTGATCATTCTAAGGCAATCCTGAGAGCAGAAAAATGATCTATGAAGCCAAACAAGACAATTACAATCTGATATTGGGGTGTGCCTCTGATCCTGTAATACCCATATCAATTTATTTAGATTACTATTACAAAAATAGAGAAACTTTCTCTGACTTGTCCATGCACTGGGAAAGCCATTTAATGTCTGATTCTCCTTCAAACTACATTTTTTCTCAGGTGATTTCTCTTTTACTATGTTATTTTTGGAGTTACAACTTTATAACTTTTGTGGAAGAGAGCAGACAGACTTTTGTTTTTTTAATTTTGAGCCATTATAGTTAACAATTTTAACAGTTCAAGTGTAAAGAAGGTCATTATTCAAGTATAAAAACCCAATCATTCCATAGAGAAACAACTAAAACCTAAAAAAAAAATCAAACTTTATCTCAAAATTTGTCAGGGATCTCTCCAGTTCTCCTGAGGAAAAACATTAGTCTATAACCTTAGTCTATAACCTTAACCTTAAGAATAACCTCAATTCAGGTCAATTCAACCTCAATATGTCTACCTAAATTCAGGTAGACTTATTAAAGAATTGAGATGGATTGTGTAAGTTTTTATGAGAATGGCAATAACTTGCTCAGATAGTCAAAATCAGTCTAAAAAAACTATTCTTAGCTCCCAGAAAGCTAGAAAGAGGGGAAATACGGGCAATCAAATGCCCAATCAAATGGGCAATTAAATGTTCAGCCATTTCAGTCAGCTTAGCACTAGTAAAAGCAAAAGGGTAAGAAAATGCTGTCAACATATAAAAGTTTTGCTGTTGAGAGTGTGATGATCCCCATCTTTTACACCTCACTGTTCACTTGTGTTCGCTCAACCTCGCAAGTCATGTGTCTTTATTTCTTAATGGATTTCTTTTCAAGTTATGTTTCTAATTATGATGCAAAATTCCTGGAGTTTAAGCAGATGGACTGAAATTGCAGAAATGCTACATACCTTCAAGGTCATCCTTACTGATCACAATCTTTCGCCCTTCATCCACATGAACAGCTGTTAATCAAAATATTCAATTAGTTTGTCAAACTAGTTCAATATATTTACAAATCTTGCAAATTATTTCTTGCCACGTGTTCAAAAGCCTGTATACCTCTGTATATCTTTCCCCAGATAGAGTCAACTTGAAATCATATACTGGTTTATTCACTTTCATAGGAAAACAGGGCATGATAAGACAGTGTTATTCAAAGATGTGTTAAAAAGCAAGAGTCATAGTTTCAGTAGATGGATTTGATTTTGAGGCATTAGTAATAAATTGTACCACAAACTGTACTTTTGTTATAGGAATTAATCATAAAGCATACACACATACATAAAACACATTTAGAGGAAATTGCATATTCAGCTCAGATTTCACAGGCAACACTGGGGCAGTGCTTTAAGGTATTCATGATTACTTGAATTCCCCTCTGACCAAAAGGAAGACATGAAACAGAAGGTGTGCAAGTACATACATGATATACAGAATCTGCACAGGGGTTTAGGACAAGGCTAAATCAATAAAACTACTCCCCAGAGCAAGCTGGCTTACTCTGTTCATGGAGAAGCTCTCATAACACTACTTTGCAGTCTGTAGTGAGATATTCAATCAAAGGAAGAAATAAACTCTTCTCCTTAGGTTAACTGGGCAAACAGAATCTTAAAAAAAAAAAAAAAATTAAAGAAGCTTTGAATAGCCTACTTTGTGTTCTCTCCAGGTCAACGGGGTCAAGTGCTGCAACTGGTTCCGAGGCTCGCGAAGGCCGGCTAATGCCAGCACTGTTCACTGCTCTGACACGGAATACGTAAGACCGTCCCTCTTGAAGACCAGTCACAGGATACTTGCAGACTTTTACAGGAGCATCATTGCACTGGACCCAGTTTTCCAGACCTACTTCACATCTTGGAATAGCAGAAGACAGCATTTGTCAGTATCATCTCACAATAAATATGCCGCATGCTACCCACACCAGGTCAGAACCACAGAAGTCACCTTTGCTAGGCTGAGGAGCTAAACCATACATCTCATTAATGAAAGTCACACACTTTATACACTCTTCTCTGGTCAGAGATCCAATTCCCACTCTGTTCATATTTTTTTCATAATGCAAAGTCATTTCTCTTCCATGGTTTTTGGCCTTTTCAAATCTATCTGCTTCCCTTCTGTTTGGTTCTCTTCCTTGCCATGTAAAGAATAAATTATTCACTTTCATTTTTAATATTCATCTCCACAGAACATGATGAATTTGCAAGATTCACCTAATCATTTTCATTTCTTCTTTGTCATATTTTCATGTAAAATTCTTTGTGCCTTTCCCTCCCAAAATGACTGGGCCACAGAGTGTAGGAGTCATCAAGAAGAAGAGTGATGTCCTCATACTGACTGCTTTGTGTGTACATGTATAGTTTGTGTCCTACTACTATAAAATTCTGTGTAGAAGATTCTCTTTTGCCCTGACTGTACCAGAAAAAAAGTCATGTCATGATCAAGGGCTCCTTGGCACTGCAGTGACACAAGCAACATGTCAAATGGCATATCTGACTAGATTATACACAATATAGGTGAAATACTCCTATAATCTATGTACTGCATAAATTGGATATAGATGGTAGAGTCCCCAGGTCTCAAGTTAATTTCCTCATACTGACTACCATTCATAAACCTCTATTTTTTCAGTTTTTCCCAGACAGTTATCATTGAATTAGACCAAATGACAGCATAGCAAACAGCAATGAGCTGCAAATGTTGCTTTTAAGTGCAGAGCACTATACATTATGAAATCATTTCAGTAAGGCTTTGCTGACTGACAGTTTCAGACACTGAGGATAAGATGATCTGCTCTGGCTACAAGGAGCAAGCATTTACTTCAGTGGGAGAGCAAAACATACAAAACAGTCCTTGGATCCTCTGCTTGCCAGCTGCCTGCACTGATCTGAAACCCCAGCAAAGTGCAAAGCTCATTGAAGGACAGAGGCCTGCCAGTCTGATTTAAACTGCCAACTCCCAGGAGTCCAGGCCTTGAGCTCCTGTTGTACTACATTCAAGAAAGAAATAAAAAGATAATGTAATAACTCCTAGGTTTCAGCTTTTGCAGTAGAGAGATTAAAGAGACTAAATCTAATTCAAGATGCCCATGGAGTCTAACTTTTATAAATTAAATACTGTCAGGGCTCATTCTCTGATGTGCCCACATCCATACTATTGAACATTTAAAGTGCATGATAAAATGTGTCTGCCTGCAAATATTACTTGGAATGGCCTCCAGCCCCTGCTAATTCCCAGACTGTGCCCAGAATTGCCTGTGAAAGTACTAAATCATCTGGGCCAAAAGTTTTCCAGGGAACAATCTCATAATTTAACACAATGTGTAACTGAGTTCCAGTGCCAAGTGTCTGTAAACATATATCCAAAGAACACACACATTGAAAGGATATAATGGTATTTTTTTCTCTTCAGTATATACATATTTCTGGCAATTAACAAAATTAAATAAATGATAATGTTTACATACTTGTCAACAAAATATCCAATAACAGGGCTCTCACTGGTTGTATTCGGTGGTTTCCAGGTTACAATAACATAGTCTCTGTTAGCATCATGGCATTTAACATCCATTGGTGCCCCTGGTGCTCCTGCGATCAATGCATCAGCATCTGGACCACAAATTAAAATAAATTGGTTTTGACCCCGACTCCTCTGATATACATCAAAAAGTCAAAGGGAATACTTTCAGTTCATTGTGCTACTTGTTTATATGAATGGAAGCCCAAACATTTTATGACGTACTAATTCACTGCAATAATGATTCAGGACCATAATGTCTATATTTTTATACAGACAAAGTGTTCAAGGATATTTTTGAGAACAGAAAGGCTTTTTAGGAACCAAACACGTCTTTTTTTTTTTGTGAGAATTAAAAGCTTAACCCACCCATGGGTTTTTGATGCTCTGTCACACTGAAAGCTGTGACTCAGTGTGTTACCAATCAGACCAAGGTACTCAATAAAAAACATGCAGATCAGGAAAAAAAATCTCTTAAAGAATGAAAAATTTGGATACTCATGGAACATTTGTAACGCTATGTTTTATTTATAATCCTAAATACCATCTTTAAGATACCCTTTGTGGCTTCATTTTGAGAGATATTGACAAGTCTGGACCCACAACTTCTAATGAAATCTCTTAACAAGTTCTCTCCCTTCAAAGGAAGATTTCCATAACAAAAAAAAAAAAAAAAAAAAACCACCCTATAGAGAGTCTAAATTTATAGAATCTAATCCAAATCAGTTGTGAAGTAGTTTGTGTTCAGTATCAAGAGAATGACCAACAGACAACACTAGAGACTCCAGAGGACATAGCACAAGGCCAGGGTCCTGGCCATGCAAAGGCATCAAATATAGCATAAAATGGACAAGAGAGATGCCTACAATTTACTCATCACTACAACAAAAACTTCTAAGAAAGCTTTTGTATATTAGTGGAGTTTTTCACCTGAATAATGTCTTTCTTGGAATGTAAGAGATAACTTTAGCAAATTGTTTCTAAGGAGATCAGGATGCCAGAGTGGCTTATTCAAGATATACTTCAAAGCTGATGAAGCCCTTACACCAGTTCTGTGAGGAAGTTGAATTTCAAACCTCTGAAAAAGACATTCACTCCCTCTACCCCACATAAACTGCCTGGATGACACTCCCACAAGGCACATATGTTCCAATATGTTTCCAAGAAGAACAAGGTTTAAAATTAATGCAGCTACAGTGGCCTCAGTGGGGCTGTTCCAGTTTGCCCACATCAAGGATGTTGTCCAATGTATTTAAGAGAGTGAAAGAACTGCTTAACCAGAAATATTTTTATCTTTCAATTAAAAAAATATAAAACTGAGTACTAAGTTCTCCTCACAGGTACATGTAGAAGTTCATTTTTACTTCACTGAGAGCTGTGCAAGGAAATCTGATGAAAAGTTCAGACCTTTATTCTATGTTAATGCATTTATCTCCTTTATCTATGTCTCTTGTGAAAACTGTATTTCTTCAGTCAGTTAGTTTCTTACTTTGTTTCTTTTCTCTGTTTAATGACATGACTATGACTGGTATAGTGGTATAGTGGGAATATTTCTTTTGCTTTTTCCTGCATGTATCCCTAAGAGCAGGCACAAGGTACAAGAATGCCCAACAAGGCTCATTCCAAGTCCAATCTCAAAAGCCAAAACCATTACAGTGAGAACTGATTGTATGCAAAGATGCTTATTTCCTACCAGGAAAGGAGATGAAAAAGAAAGAAAGAAGTTGTTTCTTCATAAGTATGGTTTTTCGGGTTCTCCAGGAAACAAAATGTCCTCAGAAGCATGCTCCTCTTGAAGCTCCCTATTCATGTAAGATGACTGGTTTTTAGTACAGACTACTATATACAAATCAAATTACTATGAAATTCCACAGGGCTAAATTTCTTTCATACTTCAATTGCTACATGGGATTTTTTTCATAAAACTAAACTGTATAATGTTTTTTTTAATTTCTCCTCAAGAACCAGATTAAAAGTTTACCTCTTACAAATAGGTATGCACTGCATTCACTGATTCCACCTCTTGAAACCATGCACAGAGTGTATAAACCTTCATCATCTTTGTTCAGATGAGTAAAGGAAAGAGCTGCCTGGCCTTCTCCAAAATACAGCTTTGTCCACTTGGAGTCCTTTAGCAGCACATCTGGAAGAGAAGACCCATCAGACACGTTACTGTGCTACTAGAACAATCTGCATCCTAGTGCAGTTCTCTGCTAACCAGGGACACAGACTAATATTTATGCCAGTTTTATTTGGAATGATAGTGCTTTGGATGCTATAAAAACTCTACAGAGAGTAAGTTGCATCTCTCTAAAATTATTCGATCAGTGAATTTTAAAGAATATGAGGTCTGGTAATACACTATGCAGTATTAGCCACAAAATTCCTATCACTATTCTTTTTAATTCACTGAGAGACAAAAATGTTACTCACATTTAGAAATATTGAGGTGAAAACCTGCCATACCCTATAATGAATGCAGGGTGGGACCTTATTTCATTTTTAATAAGTTTTGCTTCCTGTTCAGGTCAAATGTCAGTTTATTCAATTTTTTCTTCCAAATTTAAAAAAATAGATTTCAGTTTAATCTGAAAACTGATATAAATATACACCAAACTTAAATCTTCAAGGCATACCTGTTGAACATTGAATTGAATTAAATTAAATTTAAACCTCTCAAAGGTGAGAGGTGGTGACCCAAGATTAATGCACATTAATCTGATTGCCCAGTGAAACCAGAGCAAAAGAGTGAACAGGATGTTTTATGCTAGGCAAAGGGCTTTCTCATATCATCCTTTTAAATAACTGATTGGATTATTTTTGATTTTTAACTCCCTAAGGCCAATCATAGATAAATTTATTGTAATCAATGCAGCAGAACTGTATTTAAAAGATCTGAATATCTATGAATGTTCATTATTCTACTGCTTAAATAGATTTTGTAGCCGACACTCAAACATTTGCAAAGGAATCAGTGTTCTCACCTACCAGCTGAGTTTCATAAGTAGGTAGAAAACATGACACACGTTCCGATAATAAAGCATGTGGCAGACATGCACTACTAAATCTTACAGCAGTAAATTGCATAATCAGCTAAGCATGTAGTAGTTTTATGAGACGTACACAAACTAATTCAATCACATTCCTTCCCATGAGATCCCTAGTCATGTGATCCTTACCTAGAAAACCTGACTGTCCCCCTTCTGTCATGCCTGCCACAATGGTACTCAGACTTTGTGTAGAGAGACATGATGTACTTTAAATTAAATCAGAAAATATCTTCACTTAGAAACTTTGACCAATGCATGAGCCCTGTAGAAAATCCTAAGCATAAAAAAATTGATTAACCAGCATCTCTGAAAAACTGGTCACTTATTTAGACTCAAAGTTTAAGTGAATTGGTAGCCGCCATAGTTTGAATATATAGAAATTGTAGGCAAGCCTGTAATGCTACTAAGGCCAGAATCACCCATTTCCATTCTTTATGTGTACCTGATAGCAGAAATTGAGGGGGCACTTGTGTTTGGTAAGAGCAGAAAAACTTCTCTTCCCCACACAAGGCCAAAGATCCACCAGAAATTAAGAGAGGTCTGCTTTTTTTTTAATGCAATCTGGATTAACAACTTTGTAGGCAAGATAATTAGAATAAAGTTTAGACATATTTAAAACATATTTAAAAGTTCTAATAGAACAAGTATTCCTAAGCCTGCTGCCATAATAATATCACAATTACAAGATCTCACTGTTTACAGTTGATTCACATGTTGTGTTCTGTTATTTTCCCCAGAATTTACTTGCAGAAGACTAATCCTCAGAAGCAGTGTGTCTCAAACCTCACATGCTGTTTATAAGATAATTTTCCTAATACATGACTCTGATTAAAATTCATACAAAGAGTGGAGAACTACTACATACTGAAATTTATTTTCATCATGTATTTTTTGTTCTGCTGAAATTTTATCTAGATTCTTCACTCCATGATTCTTCCTTCTGAAGTCAATTATTTTATTCTAGATTACAGTATAAATGGCTGTGGAATGCTGGCACATAGCACTTTATAGTGTTTATATTACATTACAGATCAATAACAGAAAATTCTTATTATTAGCTGAAGTCATGTCCAGATTAGATATACATTCCTGAAGCATTATTTTGATTTTGTTCTTTCAGCATCTTGAATGGTTCTTTCAGTATCCTAAATTGTTCTAAGTGGGCCATGAATAACAGCCATCATATTCATGTTTGTGAAATCCCAAATCAATTCAGAGGATTTCACTGAGCTGACTTATATGCCCCTAGGAGTCTACTAGATACCCTCAGTAAGGCTCACTAGTGTGAAGCCTATTTATGCTAGATGAACACATACTTCTCCTGAGTATAATTATTAGAAGTAGATCGTACATATGATTTATGTATGTAACTCAGGGCTTTAGTTGCTCTTATTTGATTAACACAAACTGAAAAAATTTAGAAAGGGTACTGTTGGAATGCATGAAATAGAAGCCTCTCTCAGTCCCTCAGAGAGAGAAAGGAATGCAAGGATTGAATTGGAACCTTTAGAGAAACTGAAATATATTAAGCCACACAGATGTGAAGTAGGAGTGTAAGTTTTAGTTTTAAGTAAGTAGAAATATATCTAAAGTGCCTCTTAAGAGACTGTGTTAGCTAGTAAGAAGCACTAAAGCCTAGTTTAATGTTCAGTAGTGTCACCTTTCACAAAATTAACTTAGCTCCAGACATAATAAAAACATAGCAGCACATTGCTTGCATTTCTAGATAGAACAGATAGAACTATTGGCGTGAGCAGATAGAGCTATATGCATAGATTTTGTGTAAGAACTGACACTACTTTCGCACATTAGAATTAAGCTCAGGTAGGTGCAGGAAGAATGCTTTGGAATCATGTTTTTATCTGATTGGATGATTTATTAATAAAATCCCCCTGTATTGGGGTGCAAAGGAGGTGGTAGTAACTTCTGCTAGCTACTTCTGCTGCTTCTGCTGCTTTTGCTTGGAACATCAGGATTCTATGCCAGAAAGCTTTTAGCACGGACTAATACTCTTAACTCTACACCTTCGAGGCTGATTTATTCATGCAACAAACAGCTTTACAACAACCAGCAACTTCTTCTGTCTCTTCAAAGACACAAGACCCACTCATAGTTCGACAGAGTACAGTCTTAATGCAAGAGTAGAATTAAATATTACCTCATGATGTTGGACAAATTATTAACTTCTCATTGTTTATATTTATGCATTGCCTCCAGCTCTCAAGGGACTCAACACATGGAACTGTAGCACATAACATGGGTTCATAGTGCATGAATTCCTGCTGTGTTTGGGAAAACGTTCTGCCAGTTAATGTACCTGTATACCACTTGGAAATATTGTGATCCACATACTTGTAATGAAGGAAAAATCCAAGCTTGTTTGTAACATCCTATTTCACGTAACATAAGTAGAATAATGGGATGAACACCTATCTGGCTCCCTAGCAAAAACTTGGCTTAAAACAGACCAAGTTTTCATCTCAGGTTTTCACAAATAAAGTCTTATTAAGTTAAATAAGGGGAGAAACAAAAAGCAAAGAATTGTTATATATCAAGAAGGAATTATCTCATCATTATGAAAGAACAAAGAGAAAGGGTCATGAGCTTTATTTCATAGGGCAACAAAATGTCATGTCCAATGAAAAGTGGAACAATACTGTACATTCCTTGAAAATTAGAAATTCTTCTTAGCTACAGTTTCAAATTTAGAATTTGTGAGGTTTGGCACCTTGAGAAACTGTGTCCAATAAGTGACAAGGTAAAGGTACCCTTGAAAATGATGGTTCATCTGATAGTGAAGTGAGAGATTATTTTTAGTTTTTAAAAATCCTGAAGCACATAGCAAAATTCCTGTATGCTTCAGTGGGAACACAATCTGAATTAAAGGATCAGCCTTAGATTTTAGGTTATTCACCAAACAGAAAAAGCCATTTTTATTATCTCATATTTTTTACTTCAATGACATCTAATAGTTCATCACAAGGAAGTATCCACAATGATAGAGAAATAGGAAGGAAAAATTAAGTAGTAGTTTGTTCCCTGAAGAATAAGATGTGAATGTATGTAAAACTATGATCTACATGAAACAAATGGCATAACAAGCAGTAATGAAACAATTCTTTTTCTGATTTTTGTAATCATGAATTTTCTTGACTGCCTTATTAATCTTATTGTCGTTTCTTAATTTATTCATCACATTTTGTCCCCCATGGAAATTTCTCCCAATTTTTTGGGGACGAGTCCAAACATCAGTCTTGGAAGTTCACCATTCTCAAATGTGGTCCCCTTGGGGAAAGGTCTAACCATTCAAAAATAACTAAGGCTTTCCTTAAATCCTCAGGTAGAATAATTACTTTAGAAACCTACACAGATTGTGGTTGGTGAAAAGTGGTGGAATAAATATCTACAACAGGCTGCTATCCTAAGCTCTAAGTAGCTAGTTTTATGTTTCAAAACCCTTCTTTGCTGCAGTGAAAAAACACTACTCATGTAGGGTTTGTGTACCATTCACCCCAGTATATGATCAATTTAGTGATGTTATTTTGAGTGCTTCATTGTAAGACTGCTTCACCTGGCAAAACATAGGTTTTCACAGACAAAAGAGGCAAGGTAAGAAACCTACTACCATGTCACATAAACAGCAGAGCAAACATATGTGTATCAGGCTTGGCTTCTATAAATATTGCCTAACTATACATTGATGTGATTTTAATATAAAATTCACAATAAATGCTGGAGCAAGATTAAAGTAGAGAGCCATACCTCAGTACTTCAAACTTTAATTTACTGCCCTGTGAATACCCTTCAGCTCAGTGGTCACAGTATTCAACTATGAGTCATTGTGAAATCTAAGAACTGGCTTTGGATCTCTTCCAAGTAAATGTTCTATCTATTGTACTATCACAATATGATGTTACCTCCTGCTGCTATTACTGTGTGCTCAAGAAAATGTTGACCAAGTCACTTAATTGAGAGTGCAGGACTATAAATTCTAACTAGAGATATTTCTTTTTCTCTATTCCAAATTTAATTCTGAGAATATGATGCTCTAAACCTGACCTGTATCCTCAATGTCTCCTCCAGCATTTTCCAGGTAGATTCTACTCAATGTAATAACTTACCATCTCTATACCACTCAGCACGAGGTCGTAGTCTTTTCAACTCTGGAGTGATCAACATAGAACACTTCAAGGTCAGTGTTTCACCTTCAGTTGCAAAAGTGACTCCAAACTTCTCCAGAAACTGGACATCAATGTGGGTGAAGCAAACGTCATATGACAGAGGCACTATGCATAAGAAAATGAAAGCGTTCTTGAGTACAAGTAAATTGTACTTGGCACAGATTAGTGTCTGATCTGAGTAGGAGATGGAGTTTTCTGTTATATTGTATGCTGATCTAGAAATTCAACTGGGAAAGCAAGAGCATCTGGACAGCTCCTACTGTAACTCAGTGCTTAGAAATCAAAATCAGAAGAAGCTAGTTGTATCCAGTTTTCCTGTCTGTAAAACATTGCCCTGACAAGAGGACGTAAATTATCTAAGCAAATAGAAAAAAAAGGCTTACAGTGGAAGGGCATTACTGCAGCTGGATGAGGCTCTTCATCCTCTCTGAACCCTATGAATAAACATACAAGAAACATTCAATGACATGAGCATTACATTTATTTATTATTTTAAATATGAAGTAGGACTTACTTCGCACAATCACAGCACAATTAGTTGATGCCTGACCGTGGACATTTGTTGCAACTGCTGAATAGGTTGCAGAATCATCAAAGTCAGCTCTGAAAAGAGGAAGGAGAAAAACAGATGTCTCTTTAGGCAAATAAAAATTCTCTTAGTGATTGATATGACAAGCCAAACTATGTCAACCATAAGGAAAATGTATAAAGCTCTTTACTGGTAGGGAAAGTCTAGAAAGCTCTTTACTGTCCATACAGTGCAAGACATCCATGAAAGACAATCAGAAAGCTGCTACTGTTTTTAACTGCAATTTTATCACAGCTTAGTGTGCAGGCTTCATTAACTTGAGCAAACTGGAAATGACCTTTAGAGAATGATCAAAAGAAGATAGCTGGACAATGCCAGTCTGGCTATACCCCTTCCGTATGTAACCTTCTTTAATCCATTTTGCCTTTCTGCCATATTTTAGAAGAGAGACATAGAATAAAATTACATGTCATTCTTGCTAAAATTGTGCCTTCTATGTGTATTCCCAGCTGACAGACACTGGTATTTTTGCCTCTCTTATATCTCAATCCAGGAAAATTACAAAAAATCAGGAACGTGGATCAAAATTGTTTAGGTGCAGACATAGTTTGGTTTGTTATATTTTTTAGTGAGAAAAATATTCATTATGCAAGGACAGTATAAACAAATATAAAGCAAAAAACAGTTACTCGGTGCAAAACACTGATAGTGTCTCACTTAATACATCCTTCCTTGAAGTTCCATGAGCACATATGAGATATAGCTACAAACGTTGATGCACCAGTTCTTTTCTTATTTAAAAATGAGTCCATCAGGAACAGTTTATTTAGTATTAAATTTAATGGAGGCCACCCAAAAATTTTCAGTTATGACATACAATATTGTGAATGCATCCATTTAGTTTCCTCTCAGAAGAGCAAATTTGTGTCTTCTTGGCAACTGCCAAGTGATGAAACTCTGATTCCACCTGTCCTCTAAGAGGTCATATATCCCAGATGTGGGAGAAGGAATATGTAAGGGTGTTTTATGGAAATTGCATAACAGGATGCCAATTTTGGAGTATGTAGCAGCTGTCACAGACGCATCAGACACCTATTTTTCACTTCTTGCATGTATTCTGGACAGTGCCATATCATAAAAATGATACTATCTGTACTGGCATGGCTAAAAAAGGACAAGTTGATGAGAGCCCCGTTAAATTGCAATTTATCTCTCTAAATTTACAGGTCTAACAGCTCCTCCTGGAGGCAACCCTACCACCACATATTTCACAAAATCAAGAAATCAATTACAAAGTCTATCATAAAATTAATTATCAAAGATGTAAGGGTAAGTCCTAAGACTAGACTACAGTCTTAACCAAAAAGCCTGCAGCTGGGTAGGAAACCCTAGTACAGTCTGAACAGGCACAGTGAGACTGAAAAACAATGTAAAAGAATTGAAATTGCAGAATTGTTAAGGTTGGAAAAGACCTCTGAGATCATCAAGTCCAACTGTCAACCCAGCACTACCACTATGCTAAACCATTACTATGCTAAACCATTAAACCATGACTTCATGATCCAGAGCTCCAGGATTTTTGAAAACTTCCAGGAATGGTGATTCAACCACTTCCTTGGGCAGCCTGGTCCAATGCTTGACAACCCTTCCAGTGAAGAAATCTTTCCTAATATCTAAACTAAACCTCCCCTGGTGCAGTTAAAGCTATTTTCTCCTGTCTTGTCACTTGTTACCTGGGAGAAGAGCCTGGCCCCACCTGGCTACAACCTCCTTTGAGGCAGTTGTAGGAGCAATAAGGTCCCCTCTGAGCCTCTTTTTCTGCAGGCTAAACACCCCCACTTCCCTCAACTGCTCCTCACAGGATTTGTGTCCACATCCTTCACCAGCTCCATTGCCCTTCTCTGGACATTCTGCAGCCCCTCAATGTCTTTCTTACAGCAAGGGGCCCAGAACAGGACACTGGACTCCAGGTGTGGCTTCAGCAGTGTCGACTACAGAGGGACAATCCCTGCCCTGCTCCTACTGGCCACACTATTGCTGATACAGGCCAGGATGCCATTGGCCACCTGGGCACATGCTGGCTCACGTTCAGCTGCTGTCAACCAGCAACCCCAGCTCCTTTTCCACTGGGCAGCTTTCCAGACAGCCTGTGCCCAACTTGTAGCCCTGCCTGAGGTTGTTTTCATCCAAGGGCGGGATTCATTTTGCCTTGTTGAACCTCACACAGTTGGCCTCAGCCCATTGATCCAGACTGTCCAGATCCCTTTGCAGACCATTCCTACCCTCCAACAGATAAGCAGTCCCACCCAACTTGGTGATATCTGCAGACTGACTGAGGCTGCACCCATTCCCCTCATCCATGTCACTGACAACAATATCAAACAGTTCTTACTCCAGCACCGAGCACTGGAGATCACCACTTGTGACTGGCCACTAGCTCGATGTAATCTCATTCATCACCATTCTCTGGGCTGTATGTTATTTAACAGTTTGTTTTCATGAAGTATTTTAAGGAAATTACAATACCTGTTCCCAGAGCTATATAAAGCTTAACTGATTCTGGACTTGTTTGAGAGATGTCAGACTTGACAACACTTCTTTGCAATGAATTTTTAAAAGCAGGACATTTTTCTTTTACTATCCCAGTTTCACACTGTTTAACACTTGTGTAATAAAATGCCAAAAGGCGATATAAGGCTGCAGTACAGGACAATTTCCTAAGGCATGTTATGCCTCTATACAGAAATGTGCATAGTTCATGCATTCATCACAGTCTGGTACAGTACCATACCATAACAAGTTAACAACAAATGAAGAAGCTCAAAAATTTCTTACAACGGGCATTGCAGAATTAACTCTTCTAAAGTTTTAAGGCATTTTTGTCACTCTGCTATATCCTAATTTAAGAATCTATATATAGAATATATAGTAAATAGTGTAAATATACTATGTTAGGTGATGCCCAGCGTGGGAGATGGAATGCTGGACCGAGATATCAGCCGTCCAGGGAGTCTGAACTTTTAACCCTTTCTGGGAAATGAGGGCTTTGTAAAATATTACTCCTCCTTGATTTGTAGTGGAAGAGAGACAGTCCGGGACCTGACATGTTAGAAGAAGAAATACTTAGGTGGGAGGAGACGATGAAGTAGCTTTTGGCTGGACTTTTCTTGTTAGCCATGGACTGAACCAAAATCTCCTGCAATAGAGACTGCATTTTAGGGGGATGCAGTGGTGACCCAAGGAGACCTGCTTCAGCTTCTAACCGCACAGGAATGGCAAGAACAGAAGAAAGCTGAGGAGGGAATGGTGATGCCCTCTGTCTTCAGGAAAGAAGATGAGTTCTGTTCTTGGACCCTTGGCCCCAGGGGAAAATGGGGGGGACTGTAGTCCCAAGATGAGAAGCTGAACTGTTGTATCTTTGGGTCCGTGGCAAAGCATCCTTAAAGGAGCCCTATGAGCAGTCTGTCCATGCACGGTGGTGAGAGCACTGTGACATGGAATGGAGAGTGTCGCACTGGCAGATTTTCTCCGGGCGGTTGCCATGTGTGACAGGGAAACACAGGGAGTGGCAACTGTGTTTCCTGGGGGGTCTGTGGTGCAAGAGAGACTTCTCTCTCCCTTGATAGTTTGAGTATTGATTATCTGAAGGGTGGTAATTTGATCAGGAATCCCGGGTGATGTTTCATGGTGGGTGTTTTAGGAATTGGGAGGAGGAGGGGTGTTTTAAAAGGTCTTCATCCTGGATTTAGTTTATGTGTTTTCTGTAGTAGTAGTAGTTTAATAAAGTTTTTTTTTCCTTTGTTATTAACCTTGGGCCTGCTCTGCTCTGTTCCTGATAACATCTCACAGCATTTATTTAGGGAAGGTGCATTTTCATGGGGGCGCTGGCATTGCGCCAGTGTCAAACCATGACAACATTTAATAAATTAAACAGCATTCATCCCCAGAAACTGGATCTTGATTGCCCTAATGTCGATGCTTTAGAACACCCCTTGCCAAGCTTTGGTGTGCTCCAGCTCACCAAAAGGATTCCCACACACAGCTCAGGAAATAGTAAAGGACCTTTTCCTGAAAGGTCCAGAAAGCAGTCTGGATGTCTGGCAGCCCTCTCCTGAAGGGTGAGAAAATTAGTCTATCTCACACCAGGAGGTCACTGTGGTAGAACATGTCTATAATTTGCTGTGTCAGGCAGAGCCCAGGAGGGCATTTCCTAGGCACTGGTGGCAGGTATATGCCACAGTGTGCCCTGCAGTCCTTGTCCCCAGATACCTGCCCTATAAAGCCTTCCTGTCCTTCAAGCCACAGCCCAACCCACATTCTGCCAAAGACCTAAAGAGGTGCACAGTGTCTTCCTACCACCTGCATGCCCAGGTTTCTCCTGGATGAGCTAGACCTTCCCAAAGAATGGTTCACACTTACCCCTGGCAGGACATTGCTGGGAGAGCCATCCTGTGTATGCTGATCAGGCCTGATCCCTCCCTGGCCTGGACATGATTTAGACAGCACACAGCACCCAGCTCATAAATGAGTGATGAACATTACACCAGCACTGCTGCACTAGGCCATTTCCTCACATAAACAAAGCATTACTTCAGGCTGCTTCACTTCTCTCAAATTCAACTTAACTGCTCTCTAACATTTTGCTGTTCCTATAGAGTGTTGACAACAAAGATAAAAAAATCAGCATTGCTTGACTGAGGTTAACTCCGATTAAATCTCACTTTAAACCAGTCATCATCTGCTCACAGTGTTTACTTCATTTTCCTGTAGAACACCAGATAAAATTGTTAAATAGGAACCAATATCTGTAAGAATTACACAGGATTTAGGGTCTAAAGAGAGATTTACTGTTAAAAAACAGGTGACCTAAAAGTAATACAGAAAATAAAGAAACATGTATTGTGGACTAATTTGGGGTCCCAAACTGTGCAAAACCACTCAAAGTGTTGGAAATTTAAAGGTGTAAGAACTGCAAAGTTGTCTCCTGAAAGTGAAGAAGTGTAATGGCAGGTACCTGATTAGCTTTTCAAATGAATATATCTGTGCTCATCTCTATCCCCTCCCCATAGTTTTGCTCTCCTAAGAAACAGCAAAATACATCTTTTGATGAGCTCTTTCTGTTTGTAATGGTGTCCAATGGTAATGGTGTCCAATGGTAGAGAAAACAGAATATTATCTTAAATGTCTCTAGAACAAACAGGAGATTCACAAAAGGATCATATCTTTAGCCAAAAGAAGCTCAAAATCTGAAAGCAAATATTTCACAGAAGTTAGTGACAGTTATAATTAATTTTCTCAGGAAGAGCATAAGAAGTAACTAACCAAATAGCTGACCACATTCTTACAGCATCCTTTGTTTTTTATGAAGAGAAATGAGACTCTTACAGTTATTATGAACACACAATTCCACAGGCCAGGCACTTCTTATTTAAGAGGTCATAACAACTCTACCCATTTTCTGTAGCTTACTGCTTTGAAAGCAATCTGTATGTCTTTGCTATGATCACTCCTTTGACTCTCCAGAAGAGAAATAAACCATCTTAGACAGCCTAGTACTCTCTGAGACCCCTTTAAATCTTATATTAGAAATGTAGGGTTTTAGTGGCTAGGAGCTAGACAGCACTTTTGTTTCATATTCACTATGAAGAAAGTTGGATAGGATGGCAAGTTACTTAAGGTTCTGACTTTTCTTTTGTGCCAGATAATGCTCAGATGGAGGATTATCCTGGAAATTATCTATTTCCTTGTATGCTAAAAAAATCTTAGATTTCCTAAATTGCACTGTAAAGTGCACTGAGTCAAGACCAACTAGAAACTACATTTGAACTACCCAGGAGGCAAGGTGTGGTCTAACAGTTATTCTTGTTTTATGATGGAGAATGTGTTTTTCAGCCTTTACAAAGGTCAGATAAAATATGCATAGAGCATAGATAGCATAAAATGTGAGTGCAGAACTGTGTCTGTCCCAAGGTACTAATACTTTTCTGCAAATATTAAACTGCTCCAAATCCACATGAGGTTCTGAAGTGCTAACACTTGTGTGGGGAATATTCCCCAGCCTGATACATCTATTTAAAATGCATATATTCATCCAACTGACTAGTGTACATTAAAACACAGGAGTTAAGAGTGAAATAGCATCTCTGCCTGAATTAGAACACAATTCAGTGCATGTAAAGAACACGAGGCAGTACATAGTAAATTACACAGTTAAAAATTACTCCTTTGAATTCAAATGACAATATTTTCAGTGTTATGTGACATCAAATTGTGGAAATAGAATTGCCTTCTCCTGCCCTCATTCTCCAGTCAGAATGAATCTGACTGATTCTTTTTGTTTGGTTGGATTTCATTTTTAGGGAAAAGGGACCTCTGTTATCAGGTGGCCATTTCCTCAAGCCCCCAGCTACAGCAGCTTATAGAAGACAGTGACACGTCAGAAGATCACAGATTTAGGGGCTGTTGTTTGCCTTTCAGCAAGGAAAGGAGAGCAGTACACCATCTTGCTGCCTGTACAGCCACTGATGCTGCATACTTGCAAAACCCAGGGAGCTGCAGTCTATCACCCACCCACCTCGCACAGCTCAAAGGCTCTGCGGGCTACGCCGGAGGATTGCCTTTGTCTCAACACCTCTGCTCTGCTCTGCTTCCACCTCCAGCGGAGAAAGGGCACGCCTCGCTCTCTAGCTCTCCAGATTAAATCATCTCAAGCCTTTTGTGCCTAATCAAACTAAAATAGCACTCTACTGACCGCACAGGGTCATTTGTTAAATGAGAATAGCTAGAAGAGAAGGTTCATTCAATTTTTAAGCTTTCCTTTTTGAAGCGGTGCAGGCGGTGCTGCGGGCTGGCGCGCCAGAGCAGAGCTGGCTCTGCCTGCTGCCAGCAGGAGTTACACTGCACTCTGCTGGCTCTGCCGCACGCTTCTGCTGATGCAGCTGCAAACCTTCTCCTCTGCCATGACATGCACTGCTTCGGCTCGGACTTTGTTAAACAGGAAAGGGAGAGGACCCTAAGAAAAGAAAAAATGCTGTCAAACCTTGAGCCCTATAGATGAATCTGTGTGGCCACACCACACTGACAGTCCCCTGGAATGTCAAATGTCCTTCCCTGCTCCTACCAGCCAGCTCAGCTCACCCTCCCGCTCACTGAGGGGTGGGAGTCAGGAATACCCCCAGGGAGGAGCATCCTGCTGTCTCCTCTACACACCAGCCAATGTAGCTGGGAATATAACACAGTCAATCACAGCAGAATAAAACCAAGTGATCCATTTAATAAGTGTTCAGAGTAAACAAAGAAACAAAAACTCTGTTGCTAAACAAGTATTAGCAACCAGGAAGTTAAAAATGTTACAACTGTTAATTACTGAGGTAATCACTAAGATAGAAAATATTTTTCAGCTACTTCATAAAGCAACGGCCTCATCTTGACTACCACTGATACAGAAATCTTTTCTTGTACTATGTGCCTATGCATAGTTAAATTATGTGAGATAAAAAACACATTTTAAACCAACCCACACATTCTCAGACATGTATGACTTATTTGAACTACCAAGAGCTTTCCCTCCAAGGATTCCTCACAGTCTCCTCCTAATAACCTATGAGATGTGAGTTGAATGATGGGATAAACCACCAGTGCATATCACTTCTGCAATCATTATGAGATCTGCAAAGAACTGAATTAAACTCCAAACTCTTTTTCATTACTGCTCAAGGGAGACCTTGAGATCAAACTCCCATTTGAAGAAGTTTAAAAGGAGCAAAAAAGAGGCACTGTATGATCACGATAGCACTGAATGCACACAGAAAATGTGGTAATTGAGAACATTGCATCATAAAAAATATGAGACAGAGAAATTAAAATTATCTGGTTACTGTATAGGCTTATGGGTTCTGGAGAACAGCAAACAGTGGAGGATGAAATTGTGTCCAGTTACTACTTTAAGACAACAAGGTGACAGTAACGTTTCGGTGCCTCAAGAATGTTTCCACTGGGATCAGGGAATACTCACAGGAATAAATATCACACTTGCATCAGAAGGAAAAAGTTCACTCCCTGGGCTTCGCTGAAGTGCTAGAAAAGTAGCCAAGAAATTCCAAGGCCGTTCTGAGCGGCTGTGGATAAGATTACATTCAGCTCAGCACTTTAGCATGAACAGCTGAGAAGAACACAGAAGTGGATAGGAAGAAACTCCTGATGGCTCCACCTCCCAGAAAAACAAATTATTCATAAAATACAAAATGCAAGTGCACAAAGATATTAGTGGAAGATACAGAATTAATAGATACGTTTGTATAAAAGAATTAATAATAACGTATGTTAACCATTATCTATACATCTATTTCTTTTAATACAAGATACAATTAATTATGTGCTAACAAAATGGTCTTCCACTTCCTGCATGTCCATTTTCTGTGTTTTTAGGATAGAAAATATAGCTGATGATCAAGTTTTGAAATAAAATGGATTACCACTAAAGAAAAAAAAAATAGAAATTTTAATGTAATAAACTCAATAAATCTTAACCATCCCCCAGTATTATTTTAAGTGTAGATGGGAAATTTGTGGGAGACCAGCAAGGAATCTTTAGGTGGCAAAAAGACCACACTGCCAGACAGAATGAAAGAGAAATGGAGCAGGAATCTCTGAAGATGGCAGCTTGGCTGAATGTGAGGGAGTCTGCATGAGTATATACAGGTCTGGGACTAGGAGACAGGGGGTGGGGAAACCTGAGTAGGTGCCAATAAATGACTCTGTGGTATGTCTGAACTTGCCTGAAATACAGCTGGGTCTGAACACTCCCAAAGCTGGTTGTGCCTACATGACTGATAACCAGCAGAGAAAAGAGAGAAAAATCACCAAGGGGATGGAAGCCATTACTGCCCTTCAGCCTGATTGTTACAGGCACTCAGAAAGCAGCATCAGCACTGATTCTCATTTCTTCTAAAAGCTATTTACTCCCAAAATGTCACAAGGGGACCTACATACTACATAACTGGCATCTGGACTCACCAAGCAGTTCCTCAGGAGGGATAACCAAAGGAAATAAACAGTCACAGTCACTCACCATCGGGAAGTGACCAAAGTTTCATCTCCTGACTGGCACTCACACATATCCAGACAAAGGAGAGGGTTTTCCATTTCTCTGCTAAAAGGGAGAGGAGTGCAAAAGGACAAGCTGTTTTTGTATTTTAACCTCCTGTTATTGTCTTCAAAAGTAATCTTGGCAGGAAGAAACACTGGTATGAACAGATTCCATGGGTACAGAGAGCAGTTAGCAAGCATGCCCTGGGGGTAGAAGACTGAGTGCCTTTGAAGCATCTTAGGAAGCAACAACCTGGTGATTCTTGCTGCCAGGTTCTGTACAGGGATGTGTTTCTGCCATCCTGAGCTATGATAGGGTTGACAGTTGGGCTGAACTTGGCTGCAGGATGACAAAGGAAGCAGTCCGTCCCAAAGGCAAGAAGGAATGATGCACTTATTTTCTGTACTAATGCCACAAGGCTGTGCTCAGGGCTGCTTCCACTGCTGACAGATGGAGACAGAGCAGAAGATTAAATGTTTGGCCAGCCAAGTGTTAGCCACAAATATTCCAGCTGTTTCAGCACAGTTGATGCTCATATTCTGGAGAAATTAAAAGAAGGGGTTTCTGTCTCTGCTCTAGATATTAATTTTCTATTTAAATATTGCAGTAATTTCTTCATTTTTATTTGGGTTTTTATATATTTTAAAAAAAGCATACACTAAGTCACGTGTAACATTTCAATTGTTTTGGAAAGCATGGGATTAGTTTATGGGAAGCTGTAATACCCAAGCATGTTCTATATCACAAAGTTAAAATTTTGAAAAAATAAAATTAATTAAATTAGAACCTTTTAAAAAAGTAATTTACACTTCCTTACTTTCTGGAAGAAAAAAAAAAAAAAAAAAACGAGATGGAAAAGTAAGCAGGACCCAGCATACAGTAAAACAAATACAGCTGTGTATCCCTGCCTTGCCCAGCTATAATTTTGTTTACCTAAAAGAGCTTCATCATGACAAGAACATATAATTTTCCACTTCAAATGCTGAGAAGATATAATTCTAATAAAAAAGGAACTACCATTTTTTCAGCTACTTGCCTCTTCTTTTTATATCTCGTAGATTGCTGAGGTTAATGAATACAAATATCTAATTTATAATTTCATTTTCACAATCTAATATTCAGGTACTCTCCAGGCTGGTGAACCTTCTCCAGCCTAAAAGTGAGTACCATCAGAAAAGTGTGCTGAATTTAATAATTCTCTTTCAGCCTTTGTGTGAATTTTAAATTTTATTTGATATAAAATACTTTGTATAGAGTATAAAAAACCTGTTTTATTCCCCAGAAAGATTTACCTGTTTATATGTAACACATGTACTCCATATTTGCTTTCAATTCTGTACTTTGTTGGATCACTTGCAGGAGAAATCAATTCCTCATTTTTGTACCTGACAATCAAGAAAAAAATAAAACCCATAAATATCAGCAACTATTAATTCGCCTGGTAGATCTTTGGATCAAGATATCATTGACTATCATCTGAACTCTCTCTACTTGCACAGAGTATTTTATAGTAAGTATGGATAGACACAAATTGGCCCATGAAGGTAAAGCAGGACCATTATAGCAGCAAGGAAGTGGAAAGAGAAGATGCACACTCAATCTAGAAGATGAGGAAAAGAAGTAAGAGAAGATGGCATGGGGCTTGAACTTTCAAATCCACTAACCCTGACACAAGATGGGAAGCAAACTTTATCTTGTGCCACACTAAAACACTTCAGCACAATAAGGGGAGCAGCAGCAGAATTATGCCTCATGTTAGGTCTTTACAGTCCAGCCTGAGGCTTTCATATATACAGGACAGCACCTGTCCAGAGAGGAGAGCAGCTGAAAGGACCTTCATGTCCTCCTCAATGACCACAGATACAGCCCATGACAACAGTGGTGCTGTGCACATTTATCCAGGCTTAGAAAGTAGCCTGTGAGTTCTGTGTATTTTGCCACTTGCTACTTTGTGTTCAGGAAACTCAGTGGCCAGAAAGACTGGAATGCCTTCCACTGTCTGCCTTCTGAAATGCTTGAGTTTGTTTCTCACATTGCATGGGGCCACTCAGCAAGTTTTCCTCCCACTCCTTCCACTGCAGTATCAACTGCTACGATCCAGCACGTCTAGGAGGATTATAAAGGGGATTTAACAAAGCCATTATATACATGACACTTATCAGTTATGGCATAACTTTCAAATGAAAAAAGCTTAACAACATTTTTAGAGGGCTAGGAAAGGCAAGTCTCTTACCATTGTACAACAGGCATTGGAAATCCTTGTACAGTAAAGCAAAGGCTCACTGACATCTTTTCCCAGACTGTGTGAGACCTCAGGCGCACTAGAATTTCAGGGGCTCGACTTATCCTTTCTTCAATGATATGTCTTTCCAGAGCCATATTTTCTTCTACCTATTAAACATGGGAAAAGAAAAGAAGCATCTGGCACCAGACTCAAATAGGGTAGGAGATCTAACCTTAAATTCACAAAAAAGATACTTAATCACTACTCATATTTGAAGAGCAGGCTAAATTTCAGTACATCTTGTAATTATTTTTGCATAGGAGCAAAAAGATTCAGCAGGTACCATTCTTTGCACAGCAAGTCTATCCAGATGTTCTCGAGCACGGTGCCTGGCTGTGTGAATCTCTTTTTCCAAAGCAGATAGCTCACTGGCAAAACGGATTCTTTTCTCATCACTTACATGAGACTTTTGCTCATGACTCCTGTGGGACAAGAAAAAAAAATCAGGTAACCACCACGAGGCTTTAAGTTTGTCACTCAAGTACATCAGGGAACCAAGGGCTCTGAAAGCATATCAGTAGGATGTAAAATTTAGGTTAGGAATCATTCTTAGCATATATCTGGATACCCTGAGTATGTGAAATCACATTAATTTTCTTCATATTCTTTCCCCCTGTATTTGTTGGGTCATATCTCTAAGTCTTGAATTCTGCCATGGTCACATTGACATGGTTCGCCACAGTCCCCTGGTAATCGCAATCAAGAACATGCCTAGCCTCCTTCTGGCCCCTGATTTTCCTTCCCATGGACACAAGAAGGCAGAGCAGTGAAGGGAAGTTCTCTGCCTGTTCACAGCCTTTTAAAAGTTGTGCCTAGCTTACACAGTACCCTTAGTTTTAGAAGCTTTAGAACCTGGGAGCCCTTGTAGCTCCATGGGCTGTTTCACCTGACCTCACCTGAAAGATATGGACCAAGGAGTTCACAAGGATTTGATGAACAGTTGCATGCAAAAAAAGCTGTCCCTTGACAAGGATGAGGAGGAAGTATTATAGAAACTACCAGGAAAAATAGAAAGTTTTGAAAAAGTTGTGAATTATTCCCTGAAAACCTAACTCCACAGATTTTTCAGAATTCCTAAAAACACCCCAATTTGTAAATGTTTTTAGGAGGAACTAGCTCAGTTTTCTTCATTCATGCTGATTCAGTATACAGCCTATGCTACTTTTTTACTTCTCAGGACAAAAAAGGGTACTGAATATCAGATATTTCTAACATATCTGTCAATATAGTCAACATATGGCAAGACTCTGAAAGCATAACCCAAATAAGAAAAGTTCCATGAAATTCAGTGAATCAAGATATTATTTGTCTGATACTTTAAAAAAATTATTTGTACCTATCATCCAATGTACTTTAAATACCAGCCACGTCTTGCCACTTTTTATATTGCTGAATTTTAAAACAGTTTTAAAAACCTAAATTAAACTATATAAAATAATTTAGTTTTGCTAGAGATTTCTGTTCTGAGGTTATATATTTCAAACCAATCCAAGTACCAGAACCATATGGATGTGTGTGATTTGCACAACATATTTTCTACACAAGCTAGGATTCCTTCTTGTAATATAAATCCTCCATGTCTTTGGTGCAGTAACTGTAGAGCAAAGCAGAGCAGAAACAGTGAAATTCACTGAGGGGAATATTGTCATCAGCATGGTTACTCTGGGACATCTTATCAAGGCAGTAACTGAGACATAACAGTAAACCCTTTTGATATTCAGGAAAGAATTTAAAGCATTTAAATTGATCCAAATTAGAAATTTAGGAATAGTGGAGTTCAAAATGAGTTTTGGGTAACCAGATGGATTCTAATTTATTTTTGGTTTAAAGCTGTTTTCAAGGGTCAGAGTGGGAACCAGGGGAACAACTCTGGGTTGAAATATGAGACTGAAAGTGACACTCAGTCATTTAGTGTTCCAGCCAAAATAGATTAGTGAAGAACAGTGACAGAGAAGCCTCCAATCTTGTCAACTCAGAAAAGATCCCTGGCAAAAGAGCTGGGACCAGAGCCACTACACAGGTCAGAGTGGACCAACAGAGCTTTACCTTTTCCTGGATTCCTGCATTGCTTCATGTGCCAAGGTGCGTGCCCTCCTGGCACAGAGTCTACATGTGGTTTTGCCCAAGCCAGACGATTCATAATAAGCAGCCTGCCTGGAAGCAGCCCTTCAAATATAAAAGAGATTGTTATAACCCAGCAATTCAGGTAAAACATGAACTCACAAGCATCGAAGAAATTACATTGAGCTGAATGAGCAGAACACCATGACTGAGCACTGCTCAGTGAGAAACCTTTGTATCTTCACTGACTGCACTAAGTGCTGATTGTCACTTGTCCTTCAAGGGCTTTATGTCCATCATCTGTCAATGAGGTCATTAGGCATTTTTATTTCATTCTATTAAATGTATATTTACTTCAGTCTTCAATCTTTCAGGTGTGATGATAGCATTTCAGTGAACCCCAAGGGTACCAGACTGTCTAATACACAAATCATAATACATACAATACATAGCATTGTCTGTTTTGAAATGTTCCTGCTTTTCTATATTCCACAGGTCTTTTTGCAACTGTCCTCTTTCATAAGGGAAACTGGACCAGCTAGACAGCTAGGCAGGCATGTTAATTACCAAGTAGGGAGAACAGTGATTCTGAAGCAACCACAATACAAAGTTTAAGGCTTTGAGATACAAAGGATGTGTATTTTCTGGTTAAAACCCTGAGATTTCGAATGAGAAGCATTAAGCTTTCATTTAAGTTTAAAAAAGGAAATTGAATCACAAAAACTATAATTAGTTATAGCCAACTTCAGGAGAAGGAATATCATCATGTCATACAGAAGAATGGATAAAAAGTTGCTTCTATGACTTACAATAAATTTCACGGCGATTTTTCTTAAATCAGAGTTTCAATTTTAGCCTACAAGGAAGAATTTTCAATTTAGAGGTACCAAACAGGACAGATCCTAAGCTAAAAGGCCTATGTAGGCATCTTGGAATGTTGCTAGGAAGTTTAGCCATGATGGTGGGAGACTACAGACAAGGAGCATGCCAATGGAAGGAAGTGGAAAACTATCATTCTGTATAAATCACATTTTTTGGGGGTGGAGGGAAAGGTAAGTATCTTGATTCTAAGAACTGACTACCCAAAACAGAGACCTGCTTATGCTCAAATACACGGCACTTACTTTCTTGCTGCATATTCCTCAAGTACATATCTTGTCTGAATGTTGCGATAGGACTGATCAAAGTGCTTGTGCCTCTTCTGGTAAAATGGCACTGCTATTGAAGACATATTTCCTCTGTGACAACCAGTAATTCCTGCAGAGAGTGAAGGTAGCCATATATTTAGCCATGCACACATTTAGCCATATATTTCAGACTCTTTGGTTTGATATTTTCTGATATGTAGACATGTATGTGAATATGTCCAAGGTATAAAATCCACCAATTTGTGACAAATAGAGCCATCAGTCACACAAGTGGGTACCTCAGGCTGTATCTTATCAGTTGTGCAGTGTGAGCTACAGAATCATAGATGATGGTGTAAAAGATATTTCACTGGATCATTTTTCTCCTTCTTTGCAGATATCATTTAACGCCTCCAGAGAAATTCCCAGGGATGGAAATTTGACAGGTTTTTGGCCACTGTTAGACATTTCAGCTCCCTGCTCTTCAAACCTTTCACTTTTTCCACTTTGGCAATTTATGCTCACTATGTTTTGTTCAATTCGCCATGACAACAAATAGACAGTATTCGCTCACTTTTGTAGTAGCCTGTTGAAGATTTTCTTTACTTTTCTTTCCTGCTCTCTTGTTTAAACCCATCAAAGCTGGCCCATGCAATCTTCCCTCGTGGGTTATTTTTTCTGCACTATAAATCATTCTGGTTTCCTTCTTGTGGACTTTCTCCAAAGCATGGCACAGTTTTTGATCAATATTTGGATATTTGATTCAATATTCCTAGAAGCAGTGTGGGGAACAAGAGCACATTTCCCACTGAGTTAGAGTTAAGCAGATTACCAACCACATAATTAAAAGAACATGGAGGTGCCTACATCCCTTTGTGCTCATTAGAAATGTGATGACAACTTCTTGCAAAAGTGGGAAATATCACAAGCCATCTTGTGAGTAGGTGCCAGCTTGTGTAACTGCAGTCTCAGTGGGGTATGGGGTTCTCTACTCCTGGGCCGTTAGTCCCAAACACTGTGGAGGGATCCCAACTGAACAGCCAAAACCTCCCCCACAAGGCACCTACACTTCAGTGAAAACAGAAGCAAGCTTCCAGTATAACTCTATAAAGCAGATGAAGATTTATTCAGGTAAATTACTGCAGTAACATCCAATACCCTACTAAAAGCTGAGGGGAGTGTCCCTGTTGTTATGCTCCCTGTAGGGTGCAGGCTGCCAGCCCCATGCCAGCACCCAGGGCACAGGCTGAGGCATGGCCTGGGATCCCCCTCAGGGCACCATGGCGAGTGAAGCAGCACCAGCTCACCCAGGGAACACATTAAGTGTGTGTCAGGGTCCTGAGGACAGCAATGGATCTGACTATCCCAGCCCAGCCTCCTCCAGAGTTCCTCCTACCCTGCCCACAGCCCAGGATCCTATGTCAGTCCCCAGGGCCATCAGTTTCTGCCCCAGAAATGACAGCAGAACCAATCTCCAGCTCCCCACAGCCTGGCCCTGCCTGGATGTAGACCATGCAAGAAGAACCTGCCTCAGACCAACACCAGAAGTCCTAATTTATAACAAAAAGTCACATAAATAAGCAGCTTCATGATATATATCAGACGAAAGCTCAAAGGGATTTGAAAAGAAATCTTATAAGCTCATTTAGATAAAACATTTAACAAGTTAAAATGACAGTTAATATATACCATAGTTCCAGCATATAGTATTTGTCACAAAAAGGTAAAAGGTATTCATTGGTTAAGTAGAGTAAAAAACTGTAACTGTGTCTGATTATTACTTGCAGATAGTCAAAGGCAGAGTCAGATGCTCCCAAATTATGCTGTTCTTATATCAGCTACTTTTACTTTTCCAAGAAAAAGTAAGGAACAAACAGTAGGTATATTTAATAGAACTCACATCTTATTTTAAAATGTTCAGAGATCTAAAGAGACTTTTGCAATTTATCACCTCATAGCTGCAGCTTCTGCATAACTTAGAGTTACCTTTTCAGCTCTTTTTCAAGATATGAGAATGACAAGTCACAGGTTCAGTAATGAGAGCTTTAGGCAAAGCACAAGACACTGCAAAACAAAAATTAATCAGGTTTACAACATTACTATGGGGCATTAAAGAAATATATCACCACATTTATAGAGAAATAAGAAACTTAGCATGACCCAAGTTATTTCAGCACCTCACAAAGATGACCTCATTCAAATGCTGAGCTGACATGGACCCCTCACCTATTAACCCATCATATGACACAATGTCTTGGTTACACGAGCAGAGTTGCACAGACCCACAAGCAGCCTTGGCTTCTCCTAGTTTTGATATCTGTACATCATGTGACTCTACATCTGCAGACATTGAACACTGGTTTTCTTCCTGCTGTCTAACTGTGTGACTATTGTGTATATGACACTGGATTCCACATTAGTTTATATGTTAACTGGACAATTAATGGTATGATTTTCCCTTTTTTCTATTTTTAATTAGCCTTTTTGCCTAAATGAATGTTCAAAAGACAAACACAGATTAGCTCACTCCACTATAAAGCACTACTCATGTTCACATGTGACCAAGTTAAATAGTTCTGTGAATTTATCAACATGCAATGTAAATGTTGCTACATATATAATTCACACTGAGATCCACTTTATAAGGATTGCAGAGTAATGCCCATTTATCTGGATAGATCAGTCTAAGTTATTTTCATTTATGAGAGAGGAGAAAACACGACTGTCATTTACAGTCCAACCTTTTTCACTAAATGTAAAACTTACATTTTAATTAGTGTATTTTTTTCTATTTTTCAGCACCCAGGAGTCCTCAGATTTTGGTTCATATATTTTTCACGTTTATCCAAACACCTTCAGTATATAAACAAGGGTAGCCATCCACTCATGTCCTTCATACAAGCAATAAAAAGAGTTTTTTAGCAGCCAGACTCACTTTGCCTTCTGTTAACACAGAGGGGAGCTGCCTGGCAACAATTCCAAATGTAATAATAATCATCAGTTAATTACAACATTTGCAGAGTATGTATTTAATACTTAATAGTGCTGCAAAGACAAGTATCAGAAAAGCAAAATCCAAGACACACTGTCAAAACAGCATATAGGGTATTGAGCTCCTGATAAAAGAAGTTTCTACTGTATTCCTAGGAACAGTATGTTGACTGTTTTACCTGTTTTCCACTGATACACATTTATATGAGATTTTTGAAATTTATTCTAATATTTAGACAAGCTACCACTAAGACAGAGAACATGATATGCTGATGACAGCTTAATCCCAGTGAATTTATTGGTTTAGATGAACCAAAATTTTATTAATGGCAGTGTCTGGAGACCTAGATATATTGGCAAATGAATTGGTAGAACTGACTCTCACTAAAAGTGAGATGAATGAAGTGGTCTGGCAGAGAAATTGGGGGAAAAAAATCCAGTGGAAAATTGAGAGCCCAATAACAACAACAACAAAAAAGTAAAAGTCTAGAGAAAGACAAATTAATTATCTGAATGATTATAACAAATTAAAAAGCAAATCTCAAGTCTTATTTACCAAGTTCTACTGCAAGAATTTTGGAGGCATTGCTGAAATATATGGCCTGCATGTCATAAACAATCCTTGAGTTACATCCATGCACATCCTATTAACAACCATGGATTTCAAGAAAAAGACCTAGAATTACAGGAAAAAGATGATCCTAAAACATTTGGTGTCTCATCTGACCTTTACACTGTTAGTGCAATGTAGCATCATTGTACTCCTTTCTTTATATTATTATTATTCCCATTTGTTTCTATGACTGTAAATGCTGGGGACATCAAAGGACCTAAAGTGCACTAATCTATGTGCTGTATAAACCACTCAGAAGATTATTAAACACAAAGAAAAATATTACCTCAGCCAAAATATCCTTAAGGATTAATGACATCAACCACAGGTGAATTAGACTATTCAAGTCAGTTTACATAAACATACATTTCTTCATGCTTTGTAGCATGTATATAACAAGCCTTTTACTTGACTGTGAGTGAAAGGCTGAGCTCCCAGGTCAGGATATGTATGCATAGTTTTGTGACACAGTAATACTGATCTGAATAGAAAGCCATAATCTAGGACCACGTGACAAGGGGCCACATTCTTGAGCAGAGAAGCCAAGGGTCTGATATAAACAATGTTTGTCTGATAAGTGAGTTAATTTAAGATTTAAAGGACAAGCAGTAAATTGTAGCATGATCATTTACACTGCCTCAGAGAGCAGGCATACAACCAACTAAATTGATGGATAGCTTGACAAATGCCATGGTAAGAAGAACATGGCTGCACTCACCATAGATAGACAACTTGCATTCCCGGGTTCAGAAGGCTCGTGTCACAAGCAATGCACTGTACAGCATGTATTTTCTCAGCCTGACCTGCCAGTGCTATACCATGCAACATGCACTTCTGTGCTCAACTCTGTTCCTGGCCATCTGCTGAAGTGCCAAAAATTATTCACAAGTTCTCGCCTGTCCTCACGTAGTCAGAAATTTCTTTGACGCTTTGCACTGATTTGAGGGCTTGTCCTTTTTTTCCCATGACTTCGACATTTTTTTCTGTATCTGTCTCTTGTTCTGCTAGATGTTCTCCCCATTGTTCAAAGTTAAATGTTTTCAGGAAGCTGCCAACTTATACTTTTATGGTGCATAAAAGCCCTTGATATTTAACTGATAAAATATATTTAAATCCATATCACCTACATACTATAATGAAAGATAGAAAAAAAAAAAAAAAACACCTTCTATTAATTGTTCCTAATGACCAGTATAAAAAATTACCATATTGTCTCAAAAAATATGTGATCCTTTCCAGATGGTTATATCCATGCTCTAGAGATTGTAGACTTAATAACATATTATCATTTTCTCCCATAAACTGAATTTGGTGGAAATCTTGTAAAACCATCATGAGCCATTATGCAGCTCTAGACACTTTAAACAGAATAGTTGGTAGAGGATCTGGTTAATTCATCTCCATTTTGATAAGAAACTAACTTGATATAAAACTGATTTGACAAAATTTGTATGTCTCTCCAGTCTTTTTTCTCTGTACACATGTGTATATTTAGATCTTCCACAGAAAATTATGTTTTGTGAATGAAAAAACCTACTCAAATATACTGTAATTTTAAGATGTTTCTTCTTCCTTTGAAGATCTTGTTCAGTCTGCATAAGAATTCAGATTTAGCTTTTTCAACAATAGAACAAAAATAAACATAATTTTTAAAAAATCATACGGAATTCTCACTTGCTTACTCTGCTTAATTCCAGACATCACTCAATGAGCTTGAACACTTTTTGTGTTCAAGGTGTTTGTGTTCAAGCTGTTTGTGTTCAAGGTGTTTTTCTTTTTGATTTCTTTAGCTACATCATATTTGGTCTTATGTTTTACTGATCTCACTGCCTTTTCATGGAAATAGTATTTTCCTCAATTCACCAACTGGTTTTAAACAGATTCAAATAATGCCCTGAAATGCATGCATTACTTTTGTTATTAAACATAATAATAAAAAAAAAAAAGAGTTCTCTCCTCCATTTCTACTTATCTGAATACCCAACAAAGCAACATTTTCAAGCAGCTGACAGTATCAGCTATCACAGATGTCTATCATTTTTACTAATTTCATGTTTTGAATGAGTAGACTTTCAACATTTCCCATCATCAAATGATACTGTTTTCAATGACATACAGGTAGATTCAGCAGTTTAGTGCAATTATTTAGCTATAGCACGTCTATAATTAGGCAGATTGAACACCTTGACTTTGTAATAGTCCCTGAGTGGCTTGCTTCACATTCTAGCCAGGACAGTTAGTGTGGAGGTAATTTGAAATATGTAATGGGTGGTCATTATCCACAACCCTTGATAGGGACCTTTTCTCTGTGGAGGTGAGCAGCAGGCAGAGTCATGGGTACCCTTCCCTCCAGCAAGGTAATTGTTGTGAAGGGAAGCACCAGATCCTGTATTTTAGTGAGTCTATAAAATAATGTAATTTTGCATTTTCTGTGACTTTCATGAAGGAAAGGAGTAGAAGCTTCCAAACTGAATTTCTTTCCATATCTCTAATAGAAACTGCACAGTATATATCCCAGATAGGGTATTAATGTGGATGTTACCTTGTGAATTCATGATCATGCAAGACTGGCAATTAAATGAGGCTAAATTTGTCCACATTGACTTGGATCCTTGCCACCCTAACATTCCAAATGTAAAGAGTTCAAACACGTTCTGATAAAGTTTGAAGACTTCCCTTCACTTGGCAAGTGTATTATATACCTTCAACTGGACAGCTAAGAACATTGGACATGATGAGATGATAAAAATCATATCCCAACATTCATTATGGTACTTTTATTGCCTCATAGGCATTATCAACACACAGGCATAATTTCAAGAGCATGAACTTAATTTCCTAAGACTCTATCAGTGGTATTTAGCTGGAATTTTCATGTGGCCCAGAACACATCATTTAGTTTAGAGCAATACAGAACCAGAAACACATCTTCTGGAAACATGTACATGAAAGCATGGCAGACACGAAATAAAAGTAGATTTTTTTTTTTTTTTTTTTTTTTTGCCTACCTACATCCCATTCTTCAGCAGGCCAAATAGTTTTGCCAGCTATTACGGGATTTTATGCTTAATTATTTACACCCAGACTTCAGAAAAAATCATACAGTATAAGCACACAAGAAAGGGCATTGCCAATATTTGTGCAATTGGAAAAGCATATATATGAATAGAGCTACGGATTTCTGCAATGTACTTCTTTATATGCGGAAAGAAACAGAGGGAATGTAATACACAATAAAATCAAGGTGACTATGGACAGAACAAAACAATCTTACTTCATTTTTTTTATTTTGCTTTTCATGAATCAATTTGTGTCCTACTTATCGCTTGTTTTCCCTGAGGAAAGTAATTTTTTTTTTACAGGAAAGCACCCAACCTCCTTCTACAAGTACTCTCATTTGTTCTGTGCAAGAAATACATGGATAGAAAATTGACTTACCTAGGGATATAGAAAAACTGTAAAGCAGAGAGGAAGACCAGCCTTTCCCAGCTTAGCAAACACTGCCCAAGGAAAACAAATAATTCTCCTCTCTAAAGGCTACTGCCCCTTCACTCCTATTTAAGGGCAGATGCAGGGCTATATTTAGAACTAACCAAGTGATTCTCCCAAAACTGGGGTCAGCCTAATATGCAATAAGGGAGTGATATAAAGGCAAAAGAAAAGCATCAGCCTATGTGGAGTTTAATACTGAATTTTAATAAAAGACAAACCTCATTCCTTAAAAAAGCAGTTGCTTATGTTAAAAGTGGAGTTTCTTTCCTCAGCAACACCAAGCACATGGGAAGCAATTGAATGCCTGAAAACAGTTTAAATTTTTTATTTAGAAAGGTTTGAAGTTTTAAAATAATCAGTAACTTAGAAGACCAGCGAGGAGACATAAGATTGAGAATATTATTAATAGAGACATGAGATCCCCTTGGTGCTTCGGGCTGTAAAATGAGCGTCTCTATTGCTTCTTTAAGAGCTCTCTGGATGTGAGAATGTCTGCAACATATGAAGGCATACCAACTGTATAAAACCCCTATTATTTCCATCTCTATTACACCACCAGTCAATCTGAGAGAGATTTTTCTATGTCTTGTAGGTAAAGTGGGAAGAATTTAATATGCATAGAGACATAAGAATGCAGAGGAAAAAATACAGCCAAAGCAGCCAGCTCTGTGAGACCTTGGTGGTCCTTGATGGCTCCCGATTATTACCAACTAAAATGGATGCTTTCTGCCTGTAAGGCTCTAAGGTTTCTGTCCAGAAGCTACAAGGCATCACTGTGGTGCTCTGACATGTCCAGATGGCAGGGGGTAGTAGCACTGGCTCTGCAGAGCTGGTAGACTTGGGATCAGTCACTCTGCCCCATTCTGGTGGTAGACAGCTGCACAGGGATTGCATCCATATGGGGGAAGGGAAGGAAGACTGGGACGTCTCACAAGGATTTGTGAAAGGCATGAATAATTAATCACCTTCCTCTTATTCTGTCTGGAAATAGGACAACATGCCTGGGAAAACCTGGCTATATGGCAGACCTAATCACACCTCATGACTTAGCCCACAATGACTCAAATAATCAGTGAGTCAGCAACATACAAACAGTATTCATTGATCTTAAAATTGTTTGAAAATAAAAAGTTCTATTTTCAATTTACTTATACAGAAATCCAGTCATTGTCAAAGTGACTAAATGACAATCTCTTCCACTGCCTGGTATGTGACACTGGATGCACAAACAATATTATTTTTAAGTCATATATTCTTCTTATATATACATGTAGGGAACCAGAGCAAGAGGTGGAAAAGCCTTTAAATCACTGATTCTTATCCCATCTGCAGTGTTCATCCAAGTTTCCTAAATAGCTCTGGTGAGGATCTTTCTTACTTTTTTATCATCTAGGGCTACTATTTGCTTGAAACAGACTTCTCCCTTTCTCCCATTGATCTTGAATTATAACTCAGTCTGACAGAATTAGATCTACAGAGACAGACAGAGTGGAATGACTGCATATGCCCTGAATGTAGATGTTGCTTCAGAAGCAGCTGTCAAAGTAATTAGCATGTAATAATCCAGAGCAAACCCACTTTACTTACCCAGCTCCATCTCTTCTCTCCTATTGAATTTTCCTGTGGGAGGTAAAAGGTCATTTTTCAGGGAAACGTTAAAGTTCTCACTACGCTCTGCTTTTCATTTCTCATTCTATATTTATTATCTCTACAGAAATGGAGGCATTTACAGCCTACTCTGTCTGCCTTTACACTTGAGCACTCTTCTATTTTAAGTTTTCTTCAGGGTGTGGCTGGATGACAAAAATATGGAAGCGCATCCTAAGGACTGTGGGGGAAATGCCAAAGGCAAGAACAAGCTATGCAGGAGGGCCAGTCCCAGGCTGTGTCCAGGAAAGACAATAAATAAATTCTTCTCTTCATACACAATACAAAATAAGATAGAAGGGGAAACTGCAATATTGTGTTATTCACTGCTAGTGAAATTTAGGCAGCAGAGCACAAAAAATTATCCAGCATTTAAACTATGAAATAATTTTCTATGATATTATTATAATAATAATATGAAATTATATATTCCTACTTCCCCCCTAAAACAGAAGGTGCCTTCTGATCCTTCTACTTCCCAAACAGATCTTCCCTAAGAACTTTTCTAAAGCAGAGATTTAACAGGGTATCAAAAGGATTACTCAAGCATTGTAAACTTAGCATGTGCTAAAATCCTTCTGTGAATTTGGAATTTTAGAATTACTTCTTTATCTTCTGCCAGTCCCTTGATGTGGGTTGCTTAACTGATACAGGCCTAAGTCTCAACTACTCCAGCAAAGGGAAGAACTGAAATGGAGCTCAGGAAAAAGAGGTGTTAGCATTTTAGCCATTGGATTAAGCACCAAAACAGTAATGAAATTAAATGGAACAGTGTTAAAAGAGGTATGTTTTTAGCCTAAAAGGGTGTCTTAATAGTGGCCTTGTGCTTTTATCTTTCTCCAGTTCCAAGAAAGCCTAATGCATCTTCGTATGGCAGCTTCTGAAGCCCAGGTTTGTTAATATGTTAACTACTGATTTCTTCAAATGCTTGTTGCATATTCATAGCTTCATATAAATTAAAAGATAGGTAACTAGCAATGAGGTTCCTCATCTCTGCAGCAGTCCTATTATTCACTCAGCCCTGTGGTGAGGTTTCTAAAGCCATGCTAGAACAATGGATACTGTGCACTGGTGATCTTAGAGCAGTCTCTCTTCACAGTTACCCAAGTCCCAGCATCTCCCTTGGTATTACAAATGAAAGACAAAACAGTGCATGCAAAGTCAACCACATAAAAAATAAATCATGTTCTTTCCTCTGTTGGTGCCTTTGGTCAGAAATTCAGGATTATGACTTATGGGCTCCACACACAAACCCAATAGAATGTGTCTCATTCAGAGGAGAATACCACCACCTGAAAGACTGAACTCAAAACAGTTTTGGAGGAACTGTACCTGCTCATGAAGATGAGGTAGCAAGAGAGCAGTAACAGATGCACTTGACTGCTGACAGCAATGTAAATATGCAGTGGAGCACAAATTCCCAAGGGAAATACACCTTACTGCTTCTTTTAAGTGGGGAGAGAACAAATCCATACTGACTTCTAAGAAACCTAAGCACTTATCTCTCTACCTCCTCTTTTCTTTTCTGCTTATTTTCTTGTTTCTCTTGGTGCATTTCCCTTATTCTACTAGAACTTCCTGATTTTCTTTTTCAATGCCCAACTTGCAAGTATTTTAAGGCTGGCTTCATACAGCTGAAAATTGTCAAAACCTTTAACTACCCTTCTCAGAAATTAGACTATGCTGTGTGGAGATGAGACCAAAGAGTCCACTAATTTGGAGGAGGAGGAAAATATACTTCCAACTAAGGGAAGGGTGTACAACTCCCAGGAGAGAGGACAATGGCAGCTGAAGGAAAACAAAATAACAACAAAACCCCTGCATTAGATGCAAGATGTTTTAAAGAGCCAGACAAGGATTTTCAATCAGCAATTCTTCTGAGCTAGACTGAACTGAATCCAGAATATAAAACAATTTTTGCATAAGTCTTTGAACAAACACTAAAATACCTGAGCATACAAAATGTTGGTGATTTTTCCCTGCAACATAAGGCAAAATTAATCTCTTAGTAAGTATCTTCATTTCTATCTAAGACAAACACAGCACAGAGCTACAATTCACTGAGTTACAGCAAATCAATTATTTTTTAAGATACCTAAACAATAATGTGTCCCCCTGCTGTCCAAGAAGCCACTTTAAAGCCCATCAGAGTCAGTGCTAAGGTTTTATTGACTCAGGAAAGCTCAGATTCATATCCTTCTTGATTTAATATCTGCTCAGTGGCATCTCTTCATTTACCTTTACAATGACACCTGTACAAAGACAAGGACTATAAAGATGTCTGTCTTAGCCTGGTATATTTATTCCAGTTTCACACAACACACTTGGCAGGTACCTGCTGCTGCAACAGTTACCTTTATCAACTAACCCCAGTATCATCAGCAGCACATTAAATCAAGAGAGAACCACGGGCTGTAAGAAGACAGAGAAGGGACTAACACTGCAGTGGTCTGGTCCAGAGGTTTCACCATACTTGGAAATGAAGGCAAGGCAGCTGCCCTCCAAAATCCACCATTAAGCAGCACCATTCAAAGCCTGTTTTAATGTCCTCAAGCTTCAGTAGCTGGCAGCTGTGGGGTTACTTCTCGTAACAGCATTTACATACAGGATTCATATCAGACAAGCACAGACAACTGAGGCACAGAATCAGAGAATGTTTGAGGTTGGAAGGGACCTCTGAAGGTCATCTCATCCAGCCCATTTCTCCAACAAGGCTACTTGGAGCTGGTTGTCCAAGACCACATCCAGATTTTGAATATTTCCATAGATGAAGACTTGTGGTGGTTTTGGCTGTGGTAGAATTATTTTTCTTCCCAGTGGCTGATATAGAGCTGTGATTTGGATTTTTTCTGAACATAGGGTTGATAATAAATGTTTTTGTTATTGCTGAGCAGGGCTTACACAGAGCCAAGGCCTTTTCTGCTTTTCATGCTGTCATGCTGATGAGGGAGCTGGGGGTGCATGAGAGGTTGGGAGGAGACACGGCCAGGACAGGTGACCCAAATTGACCAAAGGGATATTCCAGACTGTATGGCATCATGCTCAGTATATACAATGGAGGGAAGAAGGGAGAAGGAGGGGACATTTGGAGTAATGATTCTTGTCTTACCAAGTAACTGCTGTGTGTGATGAGGCCCTGCTGTCCTGGAGATGGCTGAACAGCTGCCTGCCCTTGGGAAGCAGTAAATTCCTTGGTTTGCTGTGCTTGTGTGTGCAGCTTTTGCTTTTCCCGGTAAAGTGTCTTTATCTCAACCCAGAAGTATGTTTACCCTTCCAATTCTCTCCCTGACCCTGCTGGTGGGAGTGAGCAAGCAGCTGTGTGGGGTTTGGCTGCTGGCTGGGGTTAGACCATGACAAGAATACAAAACCTCTCTGGGCAACCAGGGCCAGCTCTTGGGTGCTCTCACAGTAGGGAAAAAACAGAAACCAAAAAACAGTTTTCTAATGTTCATAACCTCTGTGTTTGAGTTTGTGTCTCTGACTGGAACTGCCTCTGATTCTGTCTCCTTCTCCTCTTGGGCTGGCAGAAGTTAAAGGTCACTGGTGAAGGCACAGGCATGACACCCTCCAGGTTCACAAGCACCCACACATTTGCTGTCTGGTTGCCTACTCTCTGTCTGTCAGTGCTTGCTGCAAACAGATGCACACTCTCATGATGGCTGATGTTGCAGGCACCCCACAACCATGGGTGCCCCCAGATAGCTATATGTAGAGTATAAGGGCACCTAAACCCCCCAGGCTGACACCAATAGCTGGCAGACAGTCCCCCCAGTAATTGGCAGCCAGTCCATGCAGTACTCACACACATGGATGAAGAGTGAGAGAGTTAAGAAAAGTTTGAATGAAGACAGGACAGACTGTGGTGATCAGGCACAGTGCTCATTCAGATAGGCGCATTTTATATGCAATCAGCCCCTTTCACAGCCTTTTCTGGGTGATACTATCTTTGTTCCTCTGACTTCTTCCCCTAAACATTTCTTCATCATTTTATGCAGGTCTACCAATTCTCACACCTCTGGTCCAGCACTCAGGATCTTCGCTTACCCCATCTCAACATCTCCAGGTAAAATCTTCTCACGCTCCATATATCCTCACACAAATAATGTGGAAATTATCTGCTCCTGCTTCACACGGGAAAAGGAGAAGAAAAGGAATACATACAGATCACATGACTGTGCCTGCGTTGTGAGTCCAACTTGAGAGCTGACATAAAAACCTCGAATGGTATCAAGTTCAGTCATATCCTTCTGTTCAAGGTCAATGAACTTTTTATGGCATATCCAACAGTTCATGTCACTAAAAGCACATAGTTGTCATGTGATATCCCATGCCACACAATATACTGCCTGACATATATTATCATTACTGTACTTTAGAATAATGAACTTTTACTGTATTCCTGGAAGCAGGTAACTCTCACTATAAAAATTATATGTTTTTAATTAATAACTAAATTACTTACACCCACAACAGCTCCAAGGAATGGAGATCTGACAAGATTTCACTGTAAATGGGCAAGAACTATTGCAAAGGCAGATCAGGAACAATTTTCTTAAGCAGCTATATCAGCTGGCTCCCTTAATTCCTCTTCCTCACTATTGCTGGATATCTTTGATTCTGTAGTTGCTAAAAGCAAAAAAAATGAGTTTACCATAGGTAGATATAACAAGTGTGCTAAGACTGATAGTCTCAGGCAGACTCCAAATTTACACTGTTTTGATAGATTTTCATATTTTTAGTAAGAACCAAGAAAGAAACCACTGTTTAGCAGGAGCGTTAATGAACCACACTGATTCTTCTCCAACTGCTCAGTAGTTGCTTCTCCAGGTCTTCAAGAGCAATGCCATAGTCCATAAAAAACAAAGCAGGACTTCATTATGTCTTCATACTGAAGAGATCTACTTGATTATTCCATCCCTGCAACTACTGTTTCTGTCCATGGTGCATATAATGGTGCTTCAGGTCAAGCTACCTTTGGAGGTCACCAGTTCTCTCCATTGCTGCTACTGCTCCTCCTGTACAGTGTGAGTATTCCTAATGGGGAGGTTTTGCTAAACTCTTTGTCCATGCCATTTCACTGATTATTTAATCTTCGCACTCTTTGCCAATCAGTTGTCACTAAATCAGTCATCCACTAGTGTCCTTGACTCATTTGACACAAGGACTCATTTCATTTCAAAGGGTGCTTTTACCCAAATAAAAACTGTAGGATTCGCCACACAAACACTGTTCACATTAAAACAAAACTTAGAAAAGTTATTCTTAATTTGTTCTCTTTTTTTCATCATTCATCCAGACTAGGTCTTGTTTCACATAATGACCTGCTGAGTATTCCTCTGCAACTGTATTTTAATCACAAGGTAATATTTACATCACTGATTGAAGAGCTTGCAGATATAAGTACATATATTTTGAATTCTACCTCACTGCTATCTGAATAAAACAATTTTTCTATTATTCTTAACTTTAATCTGAGATAGCTATGTGCTCCAGATACACAGATAGCTTGAGATGGCAGTAAAATTTTTGCACTACCTGTCTCTTTTACTCTGATTTTCTACTGCAATTAGGCAGCATTAGATACCACCAGCATCTGGTATCTACTGTAACATATCCTAAAAAAATGGTAGGCAGATTCAGAGAGCTGCAAGACCAAAGCAGGCTTTCATCCAGCTTAATAAATATCTTGAGGCTTACGTCATATCAGAACGGCACAGAATGTAAAGCTCTGAATGCTTAGGACAGCTGTCCTCCTTCCCTGCCTCGGTGGCCTTTCTGATTACACTTGTACCCAATCCCATCCACTGGCAGTGTTTCCCAAGTGACACAAATACTGCAGCAGCACAGGAGACGATAAAATCTTGAGCTGAGTGTAGTCGTCAAGATGTCTGGGTATTTATGACAGGACAACAACAGCAACATCACAACATCACAGAAACCATTGAGGTTGCCTAGAACCCCAATGAGTTCCGTACGTGATAGATCATTCTTCTTTACCTGACAAAGGAACTCAAATAAGCTGCCTGAAATTTCCAGTGCATAGGAACTCTTGACTGGAAACATATAGTTTGAGGCCAGAGTGTCATAGTCATCACTGTCTTATTTATACCTCAGAGTCTATTCAGTTGTGTTGGCTACTTTCGTGCAGTGACACCACGGATTGATAAAACATATGGTTAAAACATCAGCTGGCTGAAGTACTTGTACTATAAAAGGAAATAGGTGTTAATTTGGATGTATCCAGGAATTAATCCTTACTTATTGCTCACGCTTTTCTCCAACTCTTAATTATGTTTACCATATGTAGAAAAATGTGCCTTTTTTTTTCTAAAATTTTAATTTGCTTAGCATTACCTTGCACACAGTAGTCTTTTGCTGGCTTCTCAGATTCAAAAAACACAGTATTTTCTTCCTCTGAAGGTGCTCACATACTAACCCTCAAATTTCACGTTCCCACTGCTATTTCATTGCAATTGCTAGACAGAATACTGGTTTTGGACTGTATTCTGTCATTGCAGCCTACTAGCACAAAGAAGTCAGGACTTCTGTGAACATGGTAGCAAAAAACCAAATAACTAAAACAAGTTTGGGGTTTAGATGTTTATATAATTGAAATTTTCCAGATGTACGAAAAAGGAGAATGATTCTTTGAAGATATTGCAAACAGGCAATGAAGTAACAAGGAAATTGGAACTATGTGTGACATAATAGTGGACAGTCACCTGGAGATGAGAGACAGACACAGTTCATGGTATACACTAGCAGTGGAAGAAATAGTTTGCAGTGATACCTTGCCAGTACTGTCCCTTTGTGTCTTTCTCCAACTTTTTATTGTATTTAGTGTAAAAGAATTGTGCTGTTTTTTCTAGAGTTGAAATTTATCTATCATTACCTTCCATGCAGTAATTCATATCAGAGAAGCAGTATGAACTTGCCAGCAGTGAGTCTTTCTGGCCAAGAAGGCCAATAATATCCTGGGGTGTATTAGGAAGAGCATTGCCAGCAGGTCACAGGAGGTGATCTTTCCCCTGTGCCCCTGTGAGGCCATGTCTGGAGTGCTGTGTCCAGTTCTCAGGACAAGAGAACCATGCAGGCCCTGGAGCAGGTCCAGCAGAGGGCTATGAAAATGATTAAGTGTCTGGAACATCTTGTACAAGGAAAGGGTGAGGGAGCTGGGCCTGTTCAGCCCTGAGAAGAGATGACTGAGATAGCTACAGGTATCTGAAGGGAGGGTGTCAGAGGATGTTTCCAGGCTCTGGTCAGTGGTGCCCAGCAATAGGACAAGAGGCAGAAACTGATGCACAGGAAGTTCCACATGAACATAGGATGAACTCCTTAATTGTGCAGGTGACTGAGCACTGGAACAGACTGCCCAGAGAGGTTGTGGAGTCTTCTTCACTGGAGATATTCAAGAACCATTTGGGCACAATCCTGTGCCATGTGCTCTAGGATGGCCCTGCTTGAGCAGGGAGGTTGGACCACAGGATCTACTGTGGTCCCTTCCACATGACCCATTCTCTGATTCTGTGATTCTGTTACAAAAAAAATAATATTCCAGAAAGAGGAAGTGTGTAGGAAAAGGAACCTTACCAAAAGGACACCTTAGGATTATGATCTTTTCAGAAGTTTTCTGGGAAATTATAATTAAGCAATCTGCATTGGATTCCTAAAATGTAATATAAAAGTTTTCACTTGAGCTTTAGCTTTGTGTCTATAAAAGGACAAATATCCCTTGTAGATGTTTTATTTCCTGCTTAATCCTAGGTAGAATTAGTATAAAGACGTAAAGAGTATAAAGCTGATTGTGATAGCTGCTGGTGAAGACACTGCTGGACAGCTTGGAAGATCGTGTCTTTGCAGGAATCATGAAAGAAGCCAGTAAATAGAGGCCTGTGTAAGAGAATGTAAGAGCTCTATTCTGGACTTGGTGAGTTCAGATGGACAACAAAATATGATGGCTGGTTTTCTGTGCACTTTTGATCAATAACACACTTTAAACTCACATATGATACATATGGAACAGAAATACTGCCTTCATTTTCAGCTGGAAAAAAAAATATAGCACTGAAAAGAGAACAGACAACTATATGTAATCTGTCTAATAGCAGAAAGGAATGTATGTGCAGTGTTACTCCCTTTCAAATGGAAGTATGACAGGAATTTCCTCATGTGTCACATACCCTGGCAAACAATTGTGCCTCATGACAACCACAGAGAAATAGTCCACTAAAACTCAATCCTCAGGTAATATAGAGAAGTTGTCTCAACAGTTTGACTTCTGATTTGCTGTGTGCTTTATTCATTATTATTGTTTGCTATTCCACCTCCTCCCACCTCCCCATACCTCCCTTAATAATTCCCAATAAGAAAGAAAAGGGAGATTCCCACATGTCCCATCATTAGTGCCAGCTCAGAAGATGAGACAATGACTAGGAAGACAATGCCACTATCTCTCACCACTCAGACACATGACAAGCAGGGTAACACATAACTTACCAACATAACTAATAATGACATCCATTAGTCTTCTGATGGGTCTCTCTACAGCCAAACTTCCTGCTGATAGAACTCACAGGCACTTGGAAACTGATGGGTTAATCCTGGTCATGAAAACAACCCTCCACATCCAGCCCTTCTGAATTCACAGCTGCAGAGGTGCTATATTCCTCCCCTAGAGCACCTAACCTAAGTTAAGGTCAGAGGATGTATACTGCTCTGGGCAGCAGCACAACACATACATTTGCTTTGCTGGTTTAATCTTTCCTAGGAACCTGCTATTTGCTGTTGACAGGGCAAGGACACCAAATGTACCTCTAGGCCCGGTATAATAAAGTCACTCTTATGTTAAGACAAAACTTATGAAATACGCACAAGGGATGTTAAGGAGGAAATGGTCAAAAAGTTGATCTGTATTCCAGAAGCTAATGAACATTTGCTTGGTGAATGTAATCTGTTGAAAGAAAAGAATAGAGAACAGCAGCCAAGTAAGAAGGAAAGATAAATCATTGTGTATGACAGAGATCTGAAGAGGAACCAAGTATGATGATATCTTTCTAGACAGATACACTATAGCTAAAGATCAACACCAAAGATCAATAACTTCCTCCAGGAAATAATTGAAATAGCAGCTATCCAAATACAGCTGCCTGTAAAAGATGTTTAAAATGAATAATATCCAGAATCACATCCGGTTTCTTTAAAACATTCAAGGAAGTTTCATGACTTGATAATTCTGGCCACCATTTACAAGACTACCAACTAGTATTTAATTTACCATATCTGGAATTATGTGCATTATTAAAATTTGCATATATAAGTGTTTACACTGACATACCATGGTGATGATTAAGGGATTAGAGCAACTGATATGCAAGGAGAGGATGAGAAATCTTGGCTGCTTATCGTGGAGAACAGAAATGTCAGGGGATTTTATGTATGTGTATAAATACCTAAAGGGAGGGTGAAAAGAAAACAGAGCCAGGGTGTTTCTAGTGATGCTCAGGAATGTGATAAACTGTAGATTGGCTTTGGGGGACTGAGATGTGGCCAAGAGCAGGGCAGGAGGAGGCCCTTATTAACTCCAAAGTTGCATTTGGGAAGGAAAGTTGGTGAAAGTCTCCTCCACACCTCTGACTTTTCTTCAAACACATTTCATTGTGTTGGCCATCAGTGAAACTGCTTTGATCAGGAAATGCCTACTGCCTTCCTTTTACCACAGAATGTAGCATTTGGTGATTAAGAAATTCAAAATAACAAGCAAGGTTTCCATTATACAGTATTTGTCTTTAGACAACTGGTCCATTCAGATGCTTAAATTTATTTTAAAGCTTCATTTAACTTCTGCAATATATTATGACTCACGAACTCCAGTTTCAAATAGGCAAGTTTCAGTGATTTCAATATTGCAAATTATTTAAACTTTACACTGCAATATAATGATAAATATCAAACTTCATATTAAATATCATATATATAGTATATGAAATATTAGCTTACATTCAACAGATGTGGATACTGAATTGCTAGCAAAGGCTTCTCAGGTCCAAGGAGGATTTTCAGGCCACAATGAAGGTGCATTTACACTGTTTATGAGTTCTTAGGAAATGCTTCTGTCTTCCCTTTTACATTGGGAAAGCGCAGGACAGCAGATCAGCCCTGGCTGGAGGGCCCAGCCCATACCATGTAGTTTGAGGAACAGATGAGAGGACAGCCACGAGCCAGGAGAGTGTCTGGATGTGAGACTGCTCCCACCAGCCTTGTAGCTGTTATTGCTAGTGGCTCACCAAGCCTGAGACCGAGGTCAGAATGAAGGAAGCATTAGACCATTTTCCAAAGGTCTCCTCAGAGACAGCCTGACCTCTGAGCTGGAGACAGCCACAGCCCTGGGCCATGCAGCTCGAGGTTTAGCACTCTGCCCTGCATCTGCCCATCCCCTCATCCCTGTGCTGGTTAGGGGAGCCTGGGGCTCTGCTCCTCTGCTGCAACTCCTCCTCTTTGGTATTGACTTCCACATGGAATAAAAAGGGACTGAATTTTCCCTCTCCAAATGGCTATTTTTCATGCTGTGGCCAATCTCTCTAAAATTTGAATATTAAATATCAAATGGAAATAGCTTACCTAGGAGACCATATAGAATAAACCTAGGATGTGGCACTTAATAAAGGTGACAGAAGAACCTTCATTTATCATTAGTATCAGTTCAAGGACTTTTGCTGAACCTCAGAAATCAGAGTGAAAAAGCCATTTGCTATCTAGTCTAGAGTGATATATACATATATTTTATATATATATATATATATATATATATATATATATATATATATTTGTGATTCAAAGTTTCTCTCAAAAAATAAGATCTATTTTGTAAAAATCCAATCAGCATTCACCTCTGTCAGACCTTCGTGCCTTTCCTGGGGAGGGCAGACCAAACTCAGCTAGGTCAATTTTTGCTCAGTGTAATGGGACTTACAGGACCATTCCAGCAGTTGTAACTTCAGCACTGTGCTTCAGATCATTTATTCTGAAAGTAATTTTTTTTCCAGGATCATTTATTTTGGAAACTATTTTAGTCCCTACAAGCTGAGAAACACAGTGAAGGAAAAAAAAAATTTGGAGCTTCTCCAGGATTTGCACAGAGATAAATTTGCACAAAGGTCTTTCCCACTCTCCACATGACCCCTGAGACAGCATAAAACTAACCTAGGCTAACAAAATATGGAAATGTAAATGTGTTGTTAAAAGGATGCCATTTATAAAAGTTAAAGAACAAAAGAAAGAGGCTGAAAACCATTTAAAATTATACAAAAAATAGTATGTCAGTAATAATAAAAGGAGAAAATATTGGTCAATCACTATTTTATACTAAAACACACTCATATATTGTCTTTGAAAACTCTTCATCCTTTATAAATAGCAAACCAAAGAGTCAGATTTTCAAGGCATGGAAAGCTACTTCACTTGTGTTTTCCACACACACACTAAATTTAAAAAGAAAAAAAAATAGGCCAAGGAAAAATAACTAAGACAAGGAGATGTTCAAGGTCAAGAGTCAAAGTATGAAAAGGCTTCTTTGTCAAACATGGTCTTTTTATTTTAGCCAGATTCTCATTTATCTTCTGATATTTCTGCCCTGGGAATTTAATTCATAGTTTTTAAATAACCCCACTAAGCAGCTTAATAAAAATAATCAGCCTGTCCTTTATAAAATAACTTTTCTTGCAAAATAACTTTGTTACACAAATGCAGGAGTACCCAATCTCCATCCCTTATGATGCTTTCTGAAGATACAGATAGCACAGAAACACTTCAGAAAGTGTTTTTATTTGGGTTCATCTTAAATTGAAAGACTACTAGCTATACTACAGAGAATGTCTGCCAAACAGCTAATTCTGTAAAATACATTTGCCAGAGAAAACAGCATTGTCCTTACCAGATAGGTTAGCTATTTCCTTCTTTCTTTTTCTTTTTATTTTTAAAAAGCAAAATATCAGACAGCTGTGGCCACATATTTTATCTAGCTACTCATCTTACTCCCTTGGGCTACTCTGAATAACTTAACTGCAATTGAAATCCAAATTTGGCTTGCTAAATTCATTTGACAGATGAACTAGAAAAATGCCATTTGTAAAAGTAACATGGAGATAGACATAAAACCTTTTTTCATTTATTAAGACATTTTCTTTTCCTAATAAATATATATAACAAACAGGTCCTGTCTGAACATGTAACATCTGGCATATGAGCACTTCTGTCAAGACAAAATACAGATTTTAAATGTTTGGCTCTGACAGACCTTTTAGTGTGGCTGGAATTTTTTCTAACTTCAAGTTTACCTGAGAAGCCTCTTAACTTATGGATAACTTCACAGAGTAATACTCACATCCTCGTGTCACTTACCAATGACTTCAGCATACTCAGTGAAATAATACAGCCATTCCATTAATAAAATAAATGCAGGGGTACAGAGAAGAAATTTATTTCTCTTTTCTCCTTTCCTTTCCTTTCCTTTCCTTTCCTTTCCTTTCCTTTCCTTTCCTTTCCTTTCCTTTCCTTTCCTTTCCTTTCCTTTCCTTTCCTTTCCTTTCCTTTCCTTTCCTTTCCTTTCCTTTCCTTTCCTTTCCTTTCCTTTCCTTTCCTTTTCCTTTCCTTTCCTTTCCTTTCCCTTTCCTTTCCCTTCCCTTTCCTTTTCCCCCCATGATTAGGGTATGCCTCCATTATGTCATGAAAATCCTTTGACACAAAACGCAAAGTAGCATTGTCTTTGTAGAGAGAAAGTAAAAAAATGATAGTAGGGCCAGAATGAGCAAATAATTTTTTCATTTGTGATCATTAAGCTTTGTAAGGAATTTTTGTATCAGCTCCTTTTCCTGCTTTTCATTTCTCAACAGCACAAATAAAGTTGCCCTTGCTGCTGCTCAGTAGAAGCCACTACCCACTACCCACTAGATGGGGCCCCAAGGCAAGAAATTCTCAGCTCACAACACCAGGTTCATTCTGAGACACTGCATTTCCAGGGGAGAATTATTATAATAAGGGCAAAAGTCAGATATATCAGAACCCCAAGTGTGTTTCAGAGTTCAAGCTGAATTTGTAATTTGGTTCAGAAGGATACTTAAATTCTACTAGAATTTCCTATACCAGAAGGATAGCACAGACCCTCTACCATACAAATTCTACCTAATCCTTAAACCCACCATTCTTAAAAAGGGAGGGGGGGGGGAAAGGTCCTTGTATTTCACCAATAAAATTCAGAAGATTTTTCACATAACTGGATCTGACTACATAGGATTATGGCTACACCTACTCACAGGGGAGGACAAGCACAAAATCACCTGTAACAAGTAGCACCATGTGTTTCCTCCCTGTTGGTCCGGACAACTGCAATGCCACCATCCCTTAGGAAAATATGTTTCCAACAAGCTACAGTTCCCAGAGACGTTTTAGCTCTATCTTGGTCTGCTGGGAGCTCAGCCTCTCACAAAAATGCATCAGCTTCCCTGCTCAGATTCTGCTTCACAGATCTACAGAAAATGTTGATCTTCGCATACTTAGTGAAAAAAGGGGTCACGAAAAAGCCTCTGCACTTCAGACCCAGAGACATAACCACTGATCCAAGACATTATTGTGATTTTATTCACTTTAATGCACAACTGTTTTGCATTTAATCCATTCAAAGTTGATTCTCATCTGACAATTTACCACCTTGTATGCAACTGTCCTATAACGTGAGTGCAGACTGCTATTATATAGCTTATCCCACCTATAGTTGTAGCTGAACCCTTTACCATGGACTGTCTTTACTGTCAGTGGAGAAAGCCTCTCCACAAATGCAATTCATCCCATTCCAAAGTAAAATTTGTCCTCCTAGGGTAAGTAGTTCAGACATAGGTGCCAAAGTGGCAGAGGTATTAGAGGTGTGCAAAACCAGCCCCTGCATCTACTTCTCAGAGGAGACATTGTTCTTAGCCTTGTGTTTAACAGCACATGCAGTAAGAACATGAGCTTTTCTCTCCGATTCATCAGATTTGCAAAGTAATTTTATTTTTGTATATCATCACTGCACAGCAGCAAGTGCAGTGATGGGTACCAGCCCCCTGCTCAGTGAAGACAACCTAGACTTGTTCATGCCAAAATGGATAACATCCAAGCCGAGGCTGGCTGAGTTGTTATCCTGTTTATGTCTGCCTGGATCAAACCCTGGAGTGGCAGCCTTCTCTAAAGGCAGCTCCTGAAGGTAGAACACACTGGCTACTCATCAAGCTTCACTGTCAGACAGATCACCACCTCTAACATTAAAAAGAAAAGAAGGGTAATCGTACTGGGTGACTCCCTTCTCAGGGGAACAGAGGGCCCCGTATGTCAACTGGACCCATCCCATAGGGAAGCCTGTTGTCTTCCTGGGGACCGGGTACAGGATATTACTGAGAGACTTCCTGGGCTGATTCGGCCCTCTGATTATTACCCACTGCTGATACTCCAGGCTGGCAGTGATGAGATTGAAAAGAGGAGCATCAGGGCACTTAAAAGGGACTTTAGGGCACTGGCTCAAGTGGTTGATGGGGCAAGAGCACAGGTAGCATTCTGCTCAGTCCCCTTGGGTGGCAGAGACAAACAACGGGAGGAATCAGAGAGCCTACATTATCAACAAGTGGTTCAAGGATTGGTGTCATCAGCAGAATTTTGTTTCTTTGATCATGGGGCAACATTTTCAGCAGCTGGCCTGTTGGAACCAGATGGGCTCCATCTCTCTGTTAAGGGCAGAAGGATTTTAGCTCCTGAACTCACAGAACTCATTGAGAGAGCTTTAAACTAGGTTTGAAGGGGGAAGGGGATGCAGCTGGGCTGTCTGGAAGCAGGCCCAAGGGTGATAAGCCTGAGTTAGGGGTGAAATCAGCAGCCCAGCTGAGGTGCATGTACACTAATGCACGCAGCATGGGTAACAAACAGGCAGAGCTAAAGGCCATGGTGCATCAGCAGAACTATGATGTAATTGCCATCATGGAAACGTGGTGGGATGACTCACATAGCTGGCGTGCTGCACTGGATGACTACAAGCTCTTCAGAAGAGACAGAAAAGGGAGAAGAGGTGGAGGGGTGGCCCTTTATATTAAGGAGGCTTTGGACGTCATAGGTATTGAAACTAATGACAAGGAAATTGAATGCCTATGGGTAAGAATTAGGGGGAAGGACAACAAGGCTGACATCCTACTGGGAGTTTGTTATCATCCACCCAACCAGGAAGAAGAGGTGGACAACTTATTCTACATGCAGCTGAAAAATGTTTCAGGATCATCAGCCCTTGTCCTTGTATGCGATTTTAACCTACCAGACAGCTGCTGGGAACTTAATACAGTGGAAAAGAGGAAGTCCAGGAAGTTATTAGAGTGTGTGGAGGACAATTTTTTGTTGCAGCTGGTAAGTGAGCCCACCAGGGGAGGGACTATGTTAGACCTGTTATTTGCAAACAGAGATGGGCTGGTGGGAAATGAGGTGGTTCGAGGCCACTTGGGGCATAATGATCAAGCAATTATAGAGTTCTCGATATTTGGTGAAATCAGGAAGAACATCAGTAAGACTTTTACATTGGACTTCTGGAAGTCAGACTTTGGCCTATTTAGGAGACTTATTCAGAGACTTCCTTGGGAAGCAGCCCTTAGAAACAAAGGACTCCAGGAAAGGTAGGCGTGCTTCAAAACAGAGATCTTGAGGGCGCAAGAACAGACTGTCCCTGTGTGCCAAAAGATGAGTCAATGAGGCAAACGTCCAGCCTGGATGGGCAATGAGGTATTGAAAGAACTAAGGAATAAAAAGAGGATGTATCATCTTTGGGAGGAGGGTCAGGTCTCTCAGGGAGTATTTAAGGGGGTTGCTAGGGCATGTAGGAAAAAAACTAGAGAGGCCAAAGCTCAGTTCTAAATTAATTTGGCAACCTTTGTAAAGGATAATAAAAAATGTTTTTACAAATATATTAATGGTAAAAGGAAGGGTAAGACTAACCTTTGTTCTCTACTGGATGCAAGAGGGAACTTAGTGACTGCAGATGAGGAGAAGGCGGAAGTGCTTAATGCCTTCTTTGACTCAGTCTTTGGTGGGAAGATGGCTTGTCCTCAGGACAACTGTCCTCCTACGCTGGTAGATGGTGTTAGGGAGCAGAATGGTCCCCCTGTTTTTCAGGAGAAGGCAGTCAGAGAACTGCTGAGCTGCTTGGATGTTCATAAATCCATGGGACCAGATGGGATCCATCCCCAGGGTGGTGAGAGAGCTGGCAGATGAGCTTGTGAAGCCACTCTCCATCATTTACCAACAGTCTTAACTCACTGGCGAGGTTCCAGATGACTGCAAGTTGGCCAATGTGATGCTCATTCATAAAAAAGGGTGGGAAGGAAGATCCTAGTAATTATAGACCAGTCAGCCTGACCTCACTACCCAGCAAGGTAATGGAAGAGTTTATATTGAGTGTCACCACACAGCATTTACAGGATGGCCAGGGTATCAGACCCAGCCAGCATGGGTTTACGAAGGGTAGGTCATGTCTGACCAACCTGGTCTCCTTTTATGACCAGGTGACCTGCCTGGTGGATGCAGGAAAGACTGTGGATGTTGTCTATTTGAACTTCAGCAAGACCACAGCACACTCCTGGAAAAGCTGGCAGCCCACGGCTTGGACAGGAGCAGTCTTTCCTGGATTCAGAACTGGCTGGATGGCCTGGCCCAGAGAGTGGTGGTGAACTGTGCTGCATCCAGCTGGTGGCCTGACACCAGTGGTGTCCCACAGGGGTCTGTGCTGGGGCCTGTTCTGTTCAATATTTTCACTGATGACATGGATAGAGGGTATTGAGTCCTTCATTAGTAAATTTGCAGACAACACTAAGCTGGGAGCCTGTGTCGATCTGTTGGAAGGTAGGAGGGTTCTACAGAGAAACCTGGAATGGTTGGATGGATGGGCAGAGTCCAATAAGATGACGTTTAACAAGTCCAATGCCCTGTCCTGCATTTTGGCCACAATAAGCCCCTGCAATGCTATAGGTTGGGGATTGTGAGGCTGGACAGTGCCCAAGTGGAAAGGCACCTGGAGGTACTGCTCGACAGCCGACTGAACGTGAGCCAGCAGCGTGCCCTGGTGGCCAAGAAGGCCAGTGGCATCCTGGCCTGTATCAGGAATAGTGTGGCCAGCAGGAGCAGGAAGGTCATTCTTCCCCTGTACTCAGCACTGGTGAGGCTGCACCTTGAGTGCTGTGTCCAGTTCTGTGTCCCTCAGTTTGGGAAGGACACTGACATGCTTGAGCGCATCCAGAGGAGGGCAACAAGGCTGGTGAGGAGCTTGGAACACAAACCCTATGAGGAACGCCTGAGGGAGCTGGGGTTGTTTAGCCTGGAGAAAAGGAAACTCAGAGTTGACCTTATCACTCTCTACAACTTCCTGAAAGGTGGTGGTAGTCAGGTGGGGGTTGGTCTCTTTCTCCAGGCAGCAACTGACAGAACGAGAGGACACAGCCTTAAGCTGCGCCAAGGGAAATATAGGTTGGATGTTAAGAAAAAGTTTTTTACCAAAAGGGTGATAAAGTAGTGGAATGGTCTGCTTGGGGAGGTAGTGGAGTCAGAATCCCCGGATGTGGTTCTAAAGACTGGATGTGGTACTTGGTGCCATGGTTTAGTTGAAGTCTTCAAGCATAGGTTGGACTTGATGATCTTGAAGGTCTCTTCCAACCTAGTCATTCTATGATTCTGTGGTTCTGTGAAGCTAACAGGAGGTTCCCAGGCATGGTAATTCAGTCATCAATATTGTAACAGTATTTAAATTCCTCTCTTTTGGACTATAAGACTGGGTGCTTTCCCAGACAATTCCTCAGTACAGGCAGGATTCAGCCTGAGCAAAGTATCATTGCCCATGGTGGTTTGGAGGCAGTCCTCCTGTACTACTAGGTAAGATAGCTTCATAGTGCAGTATAAAGTAGTTCTAGGGATGCCAGTAGTTCTAGGGATCAACCATGACAGACATAACCCTGTTCATTTTAAGAGTATATATATATATATATATATGTATGTATGTATCTACATCTATCTATCTGATAATACCAGAATCTGGTAGACTTAAAAATGGAGCAGTTGCTGAGAATGAAAACTGCTAAGCAATATTAGAGTGAGGGCAGGGGAGAGACAAGTACCACAGGAGCAGTATGGAGGTGAAGCAGCTTGGGCATACTATGGCAGGGTCACCAACCCTCTTGAAAGTCTGTAATTGTAGCAGGGGAGAACAGCATACCATAAGAAATCTGACAAATTTCAGTTGAAGAAATGGAATCATTAAAGTGTAAATTCAGGGTTTAACTGGAGTAAAGAAACTAAAACAGACAAGACTTGTCTATGTTCACAAATAGGCTGGCTCAGGAGAAGGAACATGAGGTCCAGATAAAATTGAATATTTGCAGTGACCAAAATAGGAAAGTGCTTCTGAACAGGCAGGCTTAGAAGAGCCACTCATTCCTGATGGCAACTAAGCCTTCTTCAGGAGCTGCACAGAGCAGGTCCACACTGAAGAATGCTATCTCTCTGCTGTACAGAGCTTTCAAAACAGACTCTCCTCCTATCCACTAATATAAGGGAGGGGGAAGGAGATCTATTACTTCATCCTCATGCATGTGGCAGCTTTTCTTTGCTGCCTCCTACACTTCATCTGCCACTGCTTTAAGTCTGCCCACTCTCCCCCTTTCGCATGGTTCTTGTACGGCTCTGTGTCAGATATTCCTTCGTCACCTGCATGCCTCGTTTTACCAAGGTCATTTTCTCACATGCCATCATCAATTGTTCTTCTCATATCCTTTTCATGAAATATTCAATCAATCAATCAATCATTTTCCATGTTTGTTATCCTCTTCAAGGGCTTTTCATTGTCCAAGTTACTTTCCTCCTGTGCTTTATTACACTTCAGTCTGCTGAGCTTTCTCCAAAGTTCAGCATGAGATTACAAATGTGTGGGTGAGCCCATAAGCTCTCAGACTGTGTTCTCAAGATAATTAGAAGCATATATTGTTAGAAACATGGCATCTTTGTTCAATTAATATTGAAATTACATACTAGTACTGTATGGCCTAAAGACACTTCTAGAACTTACAAAATACAGAGTAATGCATTTCAGGCATTGAGATTTTTAGTAATATACTAATATAAAAATAAGGAGGTGTTGAAACTTTAGGTAGATTAATAGGAATATTACTACCTTAACAAATTTTTCATAGTATCCAGCCTGAATATTTCTAGCAGAAGAGTAAGCAAAAATTAATCTGATTTCTTTCTGTATTTCCTAAACAAACAAAGAGATCAACCATGACAGTGCTCTTTTACATAATAAAAGACTTTCCATGTTCCCCACTCAGAGTTTCCTCTCCTAAATCAAACACAGCCAGTGCTCAGAAACTTTTTTCATTTCCCAAATCTCATCTTGCTTCCCTCTGAACTCCCTCTGCTGAATCCACATTTCCAGTCAAGGACAATGCCTGAAAGTAGGTGCAATATTTCAGCCCGTCTCACCTATGCAATTAATCCTCATTTTACAAATAATGCTCCTGTTCAGACTTTTAGCTAAATGGCAGATTTCTCCTTGGTATATAACAGACTCACATGGTAACCAATATCCTTTGCTTTCCCTCACTATCCTGAGGGACTTGGGATTCTGTCACCTGGACAGCCGCACCCTATCTCCATTCCACATTTAATTTCACATCCACAAGAGAAGCATTTAATGTCATTCATTACTTTTGCTTAAGGTGTGAAGGGAATGTCTTTCTTTTTCACTCCACTTAGGAATAGCCCACAGCTTTCTTGCTGTACTGCAGACCCCTTGCTTTTTGCAATGTCTGCAAAACTTCATCCCCAGAAAAAGATGCATACTGAGACACTTTGTGAGATAAAGCACTTCTGGAGAGCAAACTCCTCCTTGTTCTCATGAAGCTCATTTTTATTGCCAGCAGCGGCATATGGGAGAAAAGACACACTCAGCCTCCCTGTGGGTGACACAGACTGTAAGATCTGTGGAGGAAGCAGGAGGAAACTGATACATTTGTTACTACAAGGCAGGGAGCAACATGACACAGACCAAATGGCTAAACCAGGCATAGTGTCCAGGACCTTGTCCAGAAAGAAGAGATGAAATAGACTATATGGCATTAAAAAATAAATTTTAAAAAACCCAAACCCAGAACAAAACAAAAGCTCCTTAAAGCTTATTTCAAGCATCACATTGCCTAAACAGTCTGGGAATGGGATGGAAAGAAAACCAGCCTTTCATTAAGTCCAGGAGATTAATAACTTTGAATTTTAGTTTTCATTCCTGAGACCACCAGAACAAAAACTTTCAGAGGAATAAGATGTTCAGATCAACAGCCTGAGCTCACTATGGGCATCTGAAAAGCCAAACAGGGTATATGAGTTACTTGCTGCCCACCTGAAACGTCATGTACCACATAAAGCAGTCTCAGGTGAGTCTCCCTGAAAACCCCATAGCTCAGTCATAGCCTGAGTTATGAAAAGCAAGATCTGCATCTACCAAAATATTCACACCATTTGTTACTATTCTGGATATACTACACTTCCTAGTTAAGAGATTTCACATCTTCTTGTTGCTGCACCTTCCAGTTCTACATTTTACTATTTGCATTCTTTGTGCGACCTCCCTTTGACAGCATAGCAGTCAGCTTCTACAACACTGTCCTGCAATTCCCTACACATTTTCAAAGCTTCTTTTCTTCTGAAAGAGGAAAAAAACATAAAGCTAAGGCATTTCATTCTGTTCTAACCTGTTGGAGCAAAGTTATCAAGAAAATACAAGTTTTTAATATATCTACAAGTCATTAAATGAGATTTTCTCCCTGTGATATTTCTCTTTCTGTGCTTGTCTGCAAATATGGCACCAGTGTGGCACAGACATATGCTTAGTTTCCACATGGAATAATCTCACTGAATCCCACAGGTGAAATTCGATTTAATTACAGGAAAAAAAGACCTGTCTCAATTGTCTCACCTGGGTACTGCATTTCAGCAGTAAGACTATGCTGGCACAAACTGTTAAGCTAAACACAAGCATCTGCTGACACAGCAGCTATTCTACTTAAGGCTCAAGGATATTTTATATGTATTTAGGAAGAAAGATAATGCATGTGTATGGTAGTATACAATACTCTTTAAGCATTGGTAAAGCAACCCAAATGCAGAAAAAAACCTCTCAGTGTTACACAGAATAATGACTTTGATGGATTGGGTAAGGTTTTAAAGACATAAAGTATTTTATGTAAGATGCAGTGACTCCTCTGAACAGCGGAGGACATTTAGTTACTGCAACTTGTCACTTGAATGGTATCCAGAGAGAACAGTGGGACCAGTGAGGAAACTCAGCCTGGGGATAGGCAGAGAGAAAGGCTCTTTTGTGTGGCAGCAGAGGCAGAATCCCAAATGCTCATTTTCACACACAGACAAAGGAGGAAGGGCAACATTTATCTCTTCTGTTTTTTCTAATTTTTTTCAGGGTCTGCAGCACAAAATCCCTCCTAGGCAAGCTGTCAACAAGGAGGAAGCATCCTGTGTGCAGGGGCCCAGCCTGGCAGATTAGCAGTATTGCTCACCGCAAACCTGACGCAGCAAGAGAAGCTGCTGTGAGAGGACACAGCAGAGGAGAGCTCTGAGAGCTGTGGAAGAAAATAACAGATACAGCTGCCACTCTAATCATTGCACCAAGTTTCCAATGATGTCCTCATTTTGCCATGCCAGTGACCCAATGTGGGATGCTAGAGGAACTCACAGCAGTCAGTGGAGAAGATGGTAGGAATTACAGCTGAAGGAAAACTAGCATAGCAAAGCTCAATATAAGCTTAATCCTGCATACCACACTGTGTTGCTGCTGCATTTTGACTTCACTTGTTAAGCAAGACATGCACTGCAGCAACTGGGCTTCTCTGCTGAGAGGAATGCAAACTCTAGATCAGAGGGATGACAAGAGACACCATTGCCTGCAGTGACTGTGGCCCGCAGCTGAGCAAGAATCAATCATGTTGGTTTTTATTCCAGATCTTGGAGCTCTTGAGCCTTTTGCATTAAAACTTTGCTGCATAAACAACTGAGAGAGGGACCAGACTCTGAATCTGTCTGCAGCAAACAGCACGGTCCAGCACAATTTTATACCCTGTCTCTCATGCCCTAAATCTCTCAACATCATCTTACTGTCATAAAAAGAGGATGAGATGCTCTTCAGTTTGAAGGGTCTAGGACAATGTGATTTTAAACTTCTTCAAGTACAAAAAGCACTAGGAGATATGTTAGTGACAATACTATTAAGAAACTGTATGGCAGAACAAGTGCCACAGATTTTAAAGAAAGAGAGGTAGTATCACATTGAAAACAGTCTTTTTAGGCAGCATATACAAGGTATGAATGTGCACAGTAAATCCCAGCGAACCAGAGTACTTCCGTTCCAAATACAGACAAGATTTGTGACAAAGCCAGTATTGTGCTCACTGCACCACCCCCCCCCCCCCCCCCCGCCCTGTAAATATATTAATCACTGTGATGATCTTAAGGGTATTTTCCAATCTTAATGATTCCATGAAACTAAATCATCATCATCAGATTTTTTCCAGGCACACAAAACTTACTCATCTCCACTGCATCACAGAATGAGTCCACATGCCCTGGGAACATAAATGCCTCCTTGGGCACAATTGAAAATGTACAAAACAGTCATACAGCTCCACATTTACATTCTCTCCAAGCTCACCAACTAGGCCTAGCACATTAACGATCTCTCATTCAGACAGACCTCTCAGAACCTCCTTTTGGGGTCAGGAACTGCACAAAATGCAGGGAGATTAATCCTGTGTATCAGAGGCAATTGTCAGTGCTTTATTGTATATGAGGGAAGAACAGCTTCATCCCTTTTCTCTGCCCAGGGAAATGTGAACTCTTACCATCACATCCTGTTGATGCAACCAGCAGTCTAGAAGTGTTTCTAAATGCCTTTCTCAGTCTTTTCTGAGCTGCATATGGCATGGAATAATGAAACATCTGATGGCCTGTGTGAGGGAAATAACTCCATAGTCAATTTTGGAGAGTAGACACTGGAGTTAGGTATTAGTGACTCCTTCAGGATTTTTAAAAAATAATCTCAAGTATTGGCATATCCAAGCATTTTGGTGACTTAAACTCTAAGATTTTGCTCATACCATCTTTCGTAGTTAGCTCTGCCATAAAGACTCCCTAACTGAACTGCCCCTTACACTGGCAGAAAAATTGTCTCATTAGTGATCACAATCAATCACACAAACAGAGAAACTTTCTGTCAGTCTAACTCACTCCATATATAACAGGCCATTCCCACAATCAGCTGACTTATATGTGAAGGCCCTAATGCTTCACAGATGTCCGTGTTACCTCTGCATAAACCATGAGTCTGGACAAGTTACCCAGCCATAGGGGTAAGAAGCATCAGAGTGCTCCTAGGAAGAGCACCACCATCCAGTATGGGCTTAAATAAGGGTTGTGAATTTGCCATGAAGAAATGTAGGAGAGATGAAGGTGATGGGGAGGGATTGAGGCTGTCAGGGGTTCACGGTACCGCAGGGAGCTGCAGCCTTCAGCAGAACTGGGTACTCTAGGCATGACTATAAAAACTGATCTGCTTCAAATATAGCTCAGAGAGTGAAAACAGTGTGGAGCCATTAGGTCTGGCACCAGAAATAGGATGTAAATAGGATGTAGAGCTGTAACAAGGACCATGAGTGTCTGTTTTCCTGTGCAGGTGAACAAGCCCAAATGCTGCTGCTTCTACAACCTCCTCCCTCTCCCTGCCCACTCCCCTCAGCCTCCTCTGCCCACTGCTGCTGTGGTGGGGACAGCTGGGAGCAGCCCTCTAGGCAGTTAAATGAATCCATGAGGAAGCAGAACCGGGAAGAGCAGACCCCAGCTCCCAGCCCCTCTCTGTGCTCATCACAGGCTGCTGGAGAGATGGAGCCAGGGCTATCTGACAACCCACTTCAGCTCTGGATTTAAACACATTGGATAGACTGGAGGTAGAGACAGGACAGGTTTCATGCCCTCCACCCACTCGATTTCCAACTGACTGAATGTTACTCCAACAGTGTTTTTAGATTTGTATTAACCCTGCAATGGATAATGCTCAATGCTGTTTTGCCCAGACATCCAAAATTACAAGCTCTTTCAAATTTTCAAAAGGTGAAAACCAAAGCATTTTCATTTTTTAAGCATTTACAGCTTTTCCTCCATATTCTGATCTGAAATTAGTGTGTTTTCTTGTTTCAAGGAGGTGCAATAGATAACAGCAAGCCAAACATATGACCCAGGGGAGGTATTTGAACAGGAGCTGAGCACAGCTCTCAAACAGACTATAAACCTTTCATCCCTCATTCTCAAGCCTCTACTTTGTTTATGCCAAGTAGAATTTACTAGAGTAGCAGTTAGTAATGCTAGTGAAGGAAACTGCAGGCTGGGTGTGAGAACAGGCCTTATGTCAGAGCACAGTTCTTATCTTCCCTCAATGCTTATGCTCAAGTCATGTCTCATCTGTTGTGAGAGATCATTATCCTCCTGCCTGTCCTAGCACCTCTGCACTGCTACTATCACTTCATTATTTGTCATCCAACCCACCAGCTTGCATGTTTGTGCAAATTTCATCTGTCTTTTTGCTTTACTATCACCTGCTTCATTTAGGTTTATATGCCACCTACTAGCAATAAGGCAATAGTTCTGTTTCCTCCCATGTGAGAAACTGAAATCTTATGGTTAATGGCTTAAACTTTTTTTATAAGGACTTTGCCCATTATGGAAAAATTGTATAAAGAAGCTGTGACCACCAAAGTCTGCTCCCTATCTGAATATGCCTCCTGACTGGAACTGGACTGTGAGTCAAACCACCTAACTTGAGAGAAGGGTGGTACTGCTGTCGAATTATCTTCTATCTAAGGAGAATGTATCCACAAGGAAAGCCAAACCCAGCAGCTGTCCTGAAAATCAGCTCTGGCTGGGCTCAGGGTGAGGGAGGCCATAGCCCACAGATTCATTTGCTGAGGCCAGGTTTGCACACACTTTCCCTAGGCCAAGGTGGGAGAAGAATTTTTGGTTGTGTGGTGTAACCCCATGTCAGATGGAATACTCACCCTCCCTTACACAAACTGGCTCAGTTGTAAAACCCCTCCACCCCAGGAAGGCCACATCCACATGTGAGAGGCAGCTGAGGAGGGATCATAAACCATCAAAGACCCCCAAAGCACCCCCAGACTCATTCCTGAGGCCTTGTACCAGAGGACTGCACATGATGCAAAGTGATGCAACCAATCCAGAGTCTATGGCAAGAGACAGTGTAAAACATCTCTGCCAGAGGAAGTACCCGGATGTTCCCAACTAACCTGAATACATATTAACCCTTTGAACTCTGTGTTTTGTGGGAACCTCACCACCAAGAAGACCAGAAGAGGATCAATGGGATGCTGCTGGGATCCACAGAGTGGTGAGTTTTCCACCTAACCTATCTCTCCGTCACTCTTTCGCTCCCCCCACGCCTTTCCTATTTTTTTCTCTCTCCCTCCCTCTTTCTCCCTCCCTCATGCTTAGTGTTAAATAAAATCCGTACTATTGACTTTCAGCATACAGTCTCTTCTGCACCTTAATTTGGGCAGAGGCATCTCTGTAACAATAACCAGATCTCAACATCCCATAGTAAGTAACTTACCTCTGGAAATACTTGATTTTTTAACAGAGAAACATTCATAAAAAGACTCAAAATATTGTTTATCTTGAGATATTTTTGACTGATTTTTTCTCCTCTTTTTCCCAGTTCTGTTCCACTGATGCTTGCAATGGTCAGATAGATAACCTAATTTAAAATACTGCCACTAGTATCCAAATTCTGTCTTACATATATCTTTAAATTAGGTTAAAAAACAGTGTTCAGAATCCCAGTGGTCTCTTGAAGCTTTTTGGGCTAGATATCAAACCCTGCTATCATCATCATATTTCAACTAGTGATTGTAACCATGGGATATTTTATTTTAAATTATTGTGGAGTATATGCAGTCACTGTCACCTAGGAGATGTTGAATGAGTAGGAGTTTAGCCACAGATGATTTTGAAAAGTCATATTTTCCAGGGTGAATCAGATGATCCTTTCTTTAGCTGAAAGGTGTCCCTGTGACTAGTGAAAAATAAAAATTTGATATAATCTCTTCTGAAAATACAGCTGATAACAACTGTGATCACATCTGGCATTTTAAGGAGTAGTAAAAGGAGTTGTGTATGAGCAGAAAAGAGAAGAACAGTGAAAGATGGAGAAGTAGCATAAAGGCTAAGGAAATTACTGAAATCCCACTTACTTAACAACAGATGAAGTAAAATTTATGTTTCCGATATATATTTATGTAAAGTATTACCATGAGTGCTGAGCTCATAAACCCACCAGTGAAAGAAAAGCAAGAAAGAAAAGTGCAAAAACCAGAAAGAAAGTCATCTACCTAGATACAAACTCTTGGAAGTGATGGGAGGCATCCTTTAAAACAGGGGAAATTATAAGTTTTAAACAGGTCATATGAAAAGTATCTTACTTTTCTAAACAGAATAAAAAGGTGGAGGAAAAAACAGAGCCTGTAAACTTAGCTGTGTGCATCAACACAAATATTGGCCTGCAGACAAAGCTTTGCCTACTGCCCCTTAATCAAAGGAGCTGTCCTAGAGTTTTCTTAGATCAAACAGAGAAACAAACAAACAAACTATATGGGGAGAGAGAAAACAATAAGGTCTCTGTTTCTTTCTTGAAATTTACTAGGGCAACCACCGTTTTTACTGCAGTCACAGGCCTTTTCTATTTACAAATTCAAAGGCCAGTGCTAAACTTTAAAAGATGCTTGTGCCAGGCTCTGTTTCCAATTACCTGTACTGTGTGGTTTCCCAAATGGGGTTTCTGCTGAAACTGTAATCAGTCTAAAGTTAAGTCATATCCACAAATGGCAGCTTGGATTAACAGGCTATGCTCCACATCCCCAGCAGCCCCATCCTGTCTACAGGAAAACATTGTCTTTGCTATCATAAGAGCTCAGCTAAACTTAGATACATTTGTCTTCAATTCAGATGTAGGCCAGCTACTGAGGAGAAAATTGGCAAACAGATATGAGGGGAAACTATTAACAAGTATGCTTTCTGTAGCACCTCTTTTTGAGCTTGCCCTCTTTTCAAACTGCTTGCAGTGGTGAATGCAAGAGGCTACACAGGATGCTTGAGCACCTAGAAGACACAATTTGCTCTGTTTACTGAACCCCAGTATCTGTAAAGTATTTCCAGCACAGAGACTTGCAAGTCTCCAGTTTTGAAAGGAAGCTATATGCAGAAGGACTGCTGGAAGCAGCTCTTTCCATAAGCAGGTTGTGCCCTTGAAATGAAGCAAAGCTCTCCTGCTAGCTAGTTTGGATGAAGACAGAGTTACCACACTGCCAAAAGGAACTGCTGAGTGTTTCTCCATACTTTGTTTTGAAATTTTTAACCAGACACGTTGTGGCAATCACCAGCAACTGGCAGAGGCAAGAATTGATTGTTCAGTGAACTACACCACCAGAAATATTTAAAATGTCTTTAATGGGGATGGCTAGTATATTTTAGATATCCTCACAACCTTAGATCCTGACAACAGCACATGGAATGACACTGGCAAAAGTGTCCCAGAAACAGTTTTTCACAAAGCACAGATCAGCATTGCTCTCTTGACTTCGTGACTGGTGGCCAGTCACCAGTGGTTCAGGGGTCTGTGTTGAGACCAGTTCTGTTCAATATTTTTATTGATGACATGGATAGAGGGTATTGAGTCCTTCATCAGTAAATTTGCAGACAACACTAAGCTGGGAGTGTGTGTTGATGTGTTGGAAGGTAGGAGGGCTCTGCAGAGAGACCTGGAATGGTTGGATGGATGGGTAGAGTCTAATAAGATGAAGTTTAATAAGTCCAAGTGCCCTGTCCTGCATTTTGACCACAATAACCCTCTGCAGTGTTATAGGCTGGGGATGGTGTGGCTGAACAGTGCCCAGGCAGAAAGGCACCTGGGGGTACTGCTCAACAGCCGGCTGAACGTGAGCCAGCAGCGTGCCCTGGTGACCAAGAAGGCCAGTGGCACCCTGGCCTGTATCAGGAATAGTGTGGCCAGAAGGAGCAGGAAGGTCATTCTTCCCCTGTACTCAGCACTGGTGAGGCTGCACCTTGAGTGCTGTGTCCAGTTCTGTGTCCCTCAGTTTGGGAAGGACATTGAGATGCTTGAGCGCATCCAGAGGGCAACGAGGCTGGTGAGGAGCTTGGAACAGAAGCTCCTGCAACTGACAGAACAAGAGGACACAGTCTCAAGCTGCGTCAAGGGAAATATAGGTTAGATATCAGGAAAAAGTTCTTTACTGAAAGGGTGATAAAGTACTGGAATTGTCTGCCGGAGAGATGGTGGAGCCACCATCCCTGGATATGTTTTAAAAAAGACTGGACGTGGCACTTGGTGCCGTGATTTAGTTGAGGTGTCAGGACAGGTTGGACTCGATGATCTTGAAGGTCTCTTCCAACCTTGTGATTCTGTGATTCTGTGTATCCAGATTTGCAGCCCTTGACAAGACCTATGAAATCTAATGAAAACACAACACTTTCCAGGGCATGTGTTTGGTTGGTTCTTTTCTCCCTTGTATTAGGGATTTATTACATTTCTTCCTTTTTTTTTTTTTTTTTTTCTGACAGAATTCTAAATTCTCTGAAGTTTACAAAAAGAAGCACTTCAACACTGTAATGAGATTTTACCCTTTAGGATTTCGGAAGAGAAAAAAAGGAAAGTCTTATCTGTTTTAATTCACGTAAAGGACTCTAATGGCCTTCCAGTACTTTTGACATAACTTTTGAGAGTTAAGATAAAAACATAATCTCACCCTAAATCTTAAAAAATTAAAGTGAAAAAATTGATAATTGATTTGTAACCTTAATTATGGGCAGATGGCAAGGCACTGAACATTATTTCAGATAAAAGTCTTTCAAAAAAGACTGTGAGAAAGAACATGACACTTCTCTCAAGACTACATGTCCTTCCTGATATAAAATACAGGGGCAAGAGATGAAGGTGGAGGAATAGGCACAGCAGAGGTATTACCATTTCCAATCTGTTTGTGTTTTTACTCACCTGGTTCCTCCACTGCAGGCATCTGTGCATCTACAGAAAGGCAAGCATCCCACTGCTTTTTCAGAGCCCAGGAATGATGCTACAAAAGCCCACAAATAGGGACAAAAGTAGGAACAGTTCCACTCCTTTTTTATACTGGTCAGGTTCACAGGAAGAAAATATTCTGTTCACATGGAGTAAAATGTTGCAACAGTAAAACGCACTCCACAGTATTAGCCAATATTCCCAAAGTCCTTTACTGATGAAAAAAAACACAAATATATTTCCAATACCTAATGGGTTGAACTACCTTTCTCTCCCTCCCTACCCCCACTTTTCTCTTTGGAGAGAACTGAAGCTTTAACAGCTTTTCCCCAGTAATACATGGAATTTTATAGCAGAGCCAGAAATAAAACTAGGTCTTCTTGATGTCTCTACTTCCTAATGCAAGAGCAGCAGGAACTAATCATTCATTGCCCATAGAATTATCTTTTTTAAACTATGTGCAAGCATATATGAGTCAACATTAACAGGGAACTGTTTTCCTAGGTAATCTGCACCCGTGATTTCTTCTCGCTAAGAATGTTTCACTCAAGTCCCTTTTTGCTCCCATGTTCTCTCCCCACCTGCTGCCATCCGCCACAGCACAGCAGTGCAGAGTCCCTGTGCAGCACTGAGGAAGATGAACTGCTGCAGTCACTCAACTGGCTCCTCTGCCTTTTTAGTGCTCCCAGAGAGCTGCAAGAGTTCAAAGAAAGTGAACCTATTGCCTGAATCCCTTCACATTTAACCTGTGCATGAGGAAGCCTTGGGTCTGATGAGGAGACCTACACTCCAGCTGTTTACACAAATACAGTAGCAGCATCAAGGATAGCAGCTGCAAATCCTTGGTTTTTTACTGCCCCTTCAAAAATAACTTTTACAAGTTCTTTATTACCACATATAAGCTGAGTTTTTTTCTTGGCTCTTGGGAATGAAGGGCAACCTTGTAATTTGAGTAAGAGGAAGCCTGGAAGTGTGCTCTCCCCAGAGACCTACAAAGGAGTAACAACTGAGCCGCTGTGCCTCTCTTGTTTTTAGGAGAGGAAATATACAGCTTTGCTCCCTTGTGCAGGCACTGAGTCAGGCAGTCTGGTCAGGAAAGCAGTGCGAGCTGGAACAAATTCTGTTCCCCATGGCCTCCCAGTTGTTGCTTACAAGAGAGTATGAGGTGAGCAGAGACTTCCTCTTCTACCCTTCTACATGTTATAGGCATATGTAGTGATAGGTACTCTGACACACACCTGTACACAACAACCTGCTCATAAAGTCTGATGTAGCAATGACAGCAGGTATGACGAGTTAAATGACAGGCTGGGCTCTTTCCCATTAGTGTGTCAGCTAGCTGAGTAAGAGCCAGCATGGGCTTTTTATGGACCAGGCTTGTCAAACATTCCATATGCACCACCATCATACCTTTATACTCCAACTCTGTCAAAGGCAAACCAGACTTGGACACAGACAGAATCTACATTTAAATAACACTGGATTAATTGAAAAAGCACTTAAGAAGGAGATATTAAGGAGGCTAATTAATTAGGGTGTTTCAATTTTTCTTTCAGTAAGTGTTTTGAAATACACCATTTGCTTTAGAATGGGGTGATAGAGTACTGCACCTCCAAGGTGTATTACTGAATCACACAATCAGACTCACCATTTGCTTTCAGTAGATACACAGGAGCAGAGAACTTTAGTAAGAATGTAAAGCAAAGAGGTTCATCTTCTTTTAATTAGCCCATGGAAGTTCTCACGCCATGCTGCTCCAAACCCAGAAACTCTCTCATGCACCTGCATGATTTTGCATTTTTCTAATAGTTTAAAATGTATTTTTAAGAAGACTCTCTGCCTGTCTAGGACTTCATTATGATCTAAAAAGAGACTGGCAATGATGGAAAAACTTTATTTGTGTTAGTTGCATTCCCTAAAGTTATTTTTAATCTCAGGTTTTATAGCTCTAGTTCTAAAAAAGATTCTGCATTTTTCTTTAGCTAGAAAAACATAGGAGAGACAAATGATCCATTGAGGATGATTGTGGCACAGACGATAGATCTGCTTACCTGTACAGAATAGAAAAAAAATTCCTACAAATTTTCTACTGTCAAACTCTGCAGTGATTTTTCACATGTGCAATGAACTGCAAATCAGCCGGTCAGGGAACAGAATTGGATGAGACATGGAGATGGGGATTGTGATGACACAGTATTCCATCATTTCATCTGTAATGTACTAACAAGTTGTCAGTAAATTAGTCCCTGATCACTGAGATAATGGTATCTAAATGGTGTGGGAATTAAATTTATTCTGCCAGTTTGTGCTCTTACTTTACTCTTTACTCAAAGACCTCCTAGCTGGTTGATACTTTAATCCTGCAGTTCCTTTTTCCTGTAGCTGCAGTTCTGAGGTGACTTAAAGCTCAGCTCAGCTTAACAAAAGGTGCTGAACTCTTGCCTTAAGTTTGCATAGTGACTAATTTAATTGCTCACAACTTTCTCTTTAGGAAGTGAACAGCTCATGGTTCCATTTTGCCAAAAAGCAGATGCATTAAGTCTTCCACACTTCATCTAAAAATTTAGGGCTGTATTAAGGGAAAAAATTATCAGGCTATGGAAGGAAAGTTTGCCTCCTGAGGAAAGGAGTTTCAATGATTTACAATAGGTTATATTTCCAAATTTCCAAATTCAGACTCCCTGTGTTACCTATTGAAATGTTTGAGTAGAGAGACAAATACGTACAACCTCTAAAGGGAAAAAAAAAAAAGATAATGAGAAAGGTAAAAAAAGAGAAGACTGCGTAACAAAAGAAAAAAAAATAAAAAACAGGCAAAAAAAAATTAAAAAAAAAAAAAAGGAGGATAAAAAGTCATCCCCTTCAAGACTCTCCATGTATAAGCTGCTCAGCAGGGAATTTGAGAACTGGCACTGCCAGCACAGGGAGCACAGCAATGAAGGGCATGGCCCAGGACAGCCAGGCGTGTATCATTTTCTCTCTCCTTCCCAAGGACTCCACATCAGGACAGCTGTCCTTCAGAGGATGCTCAATCAGCTCCTTCTGGTCACTGTTCACTGCCAGTGACCTGCCAGGCAGGTGTCACTGCTGTCAGGTACAGTCATGCTCCTCTCCCTCTGCCTTAGCTTGCTCACCAGCAGCTGCTCCAGTTGGGATTTAGGAGACACAAATCCTCTTCACATTCACTTTAAGAAGAAGCCTGCAGGTACTGCCACATTTATTGCTTCCTGACCTTCTTTTAGCCACATGCTGTTATTTAGCCTAGGAATTCCTTCCTCTCTTGACAGCTGCCTAGACAATGCAATCCTGAAACAGGAATGGGGTTTGTTTCTAGGCATAGTCCCAGCACTAACAGCTACTCAAGTTTCCTTTGTCCCCACCCATGATAGGTACATCTGTCCATAGGCTGTAAACTCATGCTTGATGACATGTTGTTCACTTGATAATTACTCAGTATGACATGGGAGTTCACAGCTATGTGTGATTTCCCTGTTTGCATAATCTAGCAACTGAAGATTTGTATTTCCAGCAAGACTTCTCTGCCTTCAGGGGAATAAAGACCAACACCATCTGCTTGCAGATGTTTTTATACAAAAACTTACTGTGAATTTTGAATATACAGACACAAGCGATGCATTATACCTGGAAATAGGTAACAACAGGGAATTTTGTGTGCCCAGATTGAGAGGTCTTTGAAACCCAAATCTTTTGTGCTACAATTGTTTGGTTTACCATTTCAGAACTGGAAAATTAACCATGGCACAAGTTATTGGACCAAATCACATAATTTACCAGACTACACCTGAAGCTTGAGCCTCGGGCCTAAGCATCCCAAGAGATGCAAGTGCAAAATGTTCAGTGAATCAAGCAGGAGTATAGGCTTGAGATAAACTTCATTGCCATGAAACTTCCCAGTGTGTAGTTCACAACACAGAGAAAAATTAAGAGTTAAAAATTTACATTCTTGTGAAGGAAAAAAGAAACAACCCAAAACCCAAAGCACATTCAAGTGACTGACTGCTTGAGTCTTATTCAATCAGAGCTTTTCTTTTTGTTTTCCAAAGGAGGTCCCCAGTGATTTTATAACAGACTCAAAACTCTGGGGCTGAATGGAAAAAAACCCCTGGTAATCTAAGCTGTATGGTTGAGCTATTCCAGATTTACCCTCGTTTAATCAGCAGCAGAATTTATCCCTTCTTAAGAAAATATAAGAAAGCCTGCATATTGCAACAGGTAAGGAAATAAGAGAAATTACAGCAAGTCCAATCCCATGTAGTCTATGAATACTGAAGTTTTCAAACAGGTCATATGGCCTCATGTCAAGCAAAATATGTGATGAGAAAATAAGAAAAAGACAAAGTAGGGAATTTAAATTGTATTTGATTCTGCTTTTACTTATGCTGCTGTAAATCTACACCAGCCAAAAATCTGACATGTGGGACATAATACAGGAGAGTATCCTGGAAAAACCTACATGTAACTTCAATAAAAGAATAATGCACTTTAACATACTGACAACAAAAAAGAAAAAAAAGGAAATAAAAGTTAAGTGGAGTATATGCTAATCTGCATTTAAGAAAATGCTTATACTGCAGAATATTTTAAGTTCCAAACACCCAGGGCACTGTAAAGTGAAAATTTTCTTTTTTTTTTTTGGCTTAGTCTTAGAAACATTTCCTAAATATTTACCTGTCTGATAATTTGTATATTTTTGTCTTTGCTTTATAAGAAAAAGTAAAATACCATTTACTGATTGGATAGATAACAAAGAAAAAACAACAATTACCCAGAAATCCCTAATGGGGAGCATAAGCTTTTTTTAAAGTATTTATTTCATTACAACATAAATTGGGAGTACATAAAAAGCTTTGCCTATATATGCTTCAAAAATGAAACTATTAATACATCAGTTACACATATAATTCACCTGAACTGTGAACAGTGTCTAAAGAATTTGCATTAATCTGTTGAAAGTGGCAGCATCGACATTGTTATTTCATGATTTCACAGATTTGTCAAGGGTTTATCCACTAAGACTCGAAAACAAAGCAAGAGACTCCTGCAAAAGGTAGCTTATTAAACACCGTGGTGGTTTGAGAAGCACTGCAGGTGTAAAATGGTAATAAGTAGCAATATAACTGGTAAAAACCTAACCTGTTCAAGAAATAGTTGAAAAAAACCTGGCCCTATAGTCATCACTGTCTCAAGTACCAACTGTGGTTTCCCTTCCCTGCTAGTTGTTTCAATTGGACATACAGTAGGTACTTTTGAATCTGAATTCATCTCTTCCGTCCTATCCCTCACTCCCATTTCTTTCCTTTCAGTAATTCATGAAAGTTAGTCTCCAAAAAAGCCTGCTGTTGCAGTTTAACCCCAGCCAGCAGCTCAGCCCCACACAGCCCACACTCCACACCCCACACTCACTCCTCCCAGTGATTTGGGGGAAGAGAATCAGAAGGGGGAAAGTGAGAAAATTCATGGGTTGAAATAAAGACAGTTTAATAACCAAAGCAAAAGCAGCACCTGCAAGCAAAGCAGAACAAGGAATTCATACACTGCTTCCCATGGGCAGGTAGGTGATCAGCCATCCCCAGGGAAGCAGTGCTCCAACACACATAGAGGTGACTTAGGAAGACAAACTCCATCACTCCAAATGTCCTCCCTTCCTTCTTCTTCCCCCAACTTTATATGCTGAGCATGACAACAAATGGTCTGCAATATCCCTGTCGTCAGCTGGGGTCAGCTGTCCCAGATGTGTCCCCTCCAAAGCCCTTGTGCACCACCAGCCTCCTCGCTGGTGGGGTGGGGTGAAGAGCAGAAAAGGCCTGGGCTCTGTGTGAGCACTGCTCAGCAACAATGAAAGCATCTCTATTATCATCACTGTTTTCAGCACAAATCCAGAACACAGCCCCATACCAGCTACTGTGAAGAAAATTAACTTGACCTCAGCCAAAACCAGCACTCCTGCTGATTCCTATTACCAGTGGGTTCATTCCAGCAGCTCTCAACATTCAGTAGGCCAAACCAAATGAAAAGTGTGTCATCACATACGCTGAGCACACAATTTCACTGAGCTTGTGTATCAGCCTCTGCTTGTAGTAGCAGCAATACAAAGTCAGAATAGTTCCAGCAACGTAGTAAATGCATGGAACAAACTACATTATCTCAGAGTAGGAGCTGAGGCAGGAAAGAAGTAAAAGCATACTTTGCTACAATACTACTCAGACTCATACTATTGGAAATAGCCAAACAGAGCTGTTCTGCTAAACCAGTGCCAATCCAGTTTGCAAAATAACAGCAGAAAAAAAGACAAATTAATAAAATGTTTTTTACTATGACTGTTCAACAGTACTACTGTTTCCCCTTCTTGTATTTTCTTAAGTTTCTCAGGAGCAATGCTACTGGAAAAAACAAAAAAGCCCAAAGATAGGATTCTGTCTAGGTCTGGATTAATTCCAGCAGAGAACACTACATATCAGTCCAGACACTAAGCATCAGCACCACTGTTAAGCTTTGTGATAATGAAGGTTAACAGATTTATGGAGCAGTCAATGGAATACATGATGTAAATCAGGAAAAGCAATAGCCACTCATGAATAGTGGTAACTGGGATACAGCACTCTGAGAGCAACTCAAACAGCACAGGAGAGGTATGGCTTTCATGTGAGTAATTTATTCTTTTATCATTTTAAATTTTACCAGGTATTTATTTACAAAGAAACTTTCTGTGGATAGAATTTACATCAGCAACTGCACATTTTTAGCCATTACTAGAGTATGACTAACATCCTCCCCATGTTGTTTAACAGTGCCAGTTTTGATCAAACAGGATTATTCTTTTGCGAATTACTTTTTTGACTTAGTTTCAAGTGTAAACAGAATCTGTACACATGCTTTTGCTGCAATTAAGATTTCTATTTTACAGAACCAGTTAGTAGATAGAAACAGTAAAGTTTCATTTGTTAATAGCATTTCTTTATTGAAATCGGGATTTAGTTTGAGGTTCTATGAAGGCTTTAGGCATTTCATTGTTAGGTACTGCAATGCCTCTTTACGGAAGTGGCACCCCTGAGAAGAACCCAAATTACCTGTTTGGCTGCCCAGTACAGTGCATGGACGAGCTCACTTCAGACTGGTAACCCAAAACACAGAGCCTGTTTGCAAAAGCTTTCCAAAGAAAACATGTCTGATTGTAGCAATTTGTACTAAATCTATGGTGAATAGAGGTGGGGCCTGCAAGCTACTCAGAACTCAATGTACAGGAGCCTATGTGTGTAAGCTTATGGAGGATTTGCATGAAGCTCGCCCCTGAGGAAGAGCCGCAGGAGGTGGTCCCAATGTACCTCTCTTGAACAGCCATCGAGATTTGAGAACACACGCACACACACACACACACACACACACGAACTGCAAGGCCCCAGTTCAGTCCTTACTCAGCTTATGGGAATTCAAATTCTCTTATGGGAATAATCCTAAATTCTCTAGCAGACGACCGTGAAAATAGGAGTAGTCTAGGAAGGAAAAATTACTCCTTGAAAAATTAGGGCAACTATCTCCTGCATGTCCCATTAAAATGGCAGGGCTGTAAGATTCAGGGGGAAGAAAGAGAGCAGGGCAGACAGACTGTGTCTCTCTAGCTAGTCTCAGATCACTCAGTGAGGATGACTACATTCATGACTACCTTGACTAGCCCCAATAGTTCCTTTAGCCCAGACAACCAAAGAGAGGGAGATGTGGACTGAATGCTTGCAGGCTAAGAAAGCACACATAGGTCTCCATGTTCCTATGTAAATATGGTACACTTCAGGCTACTCTAGAGAAAATGGCTGTTTTAAAAGCAAAACACATGCAAACACAACTTGAGGGTGGCCTGGCCTTTTGGTTTGTACCTAAATTAAACCCTATTACATCAGTGGTTTCTGGATATCCCACTTGGTAGGTAGATGTGGAACTGCTCTGAGCAGTTCCAAATGGGTGGAGGGGAACTGCTCAGCAGCTCCCCAATTCAAAGACACAGTTGTTGATAGATTTAAGTAAAACTGTAGGGTTCTGGAATGAAAATTTCAGTCTTTAAATGCCTGAAGACTACCTAAATTATGGTTTTAGTACCCAAGTTTGGGGGCAGGAAGGGGGTTTCTTTGTGAAGATAGAACTGGGGGAGAAAACAATTCTCAGCAAACATGCCTCAGGCCTACCAGGGAGGAAACAGAGGCCACAGAGTAGGAAATCTGGCTAGAAACATGCCTCTGTTGTTAATCATCAGGCTGTGACTACGCAGTGTGCAAAGGAAACAGGTTTGATAGACAGCTACTAATGAAGCCCAGACTCTCCCCACTGACACTGTATAAACAATGAAAGCAGGTAAGCACTTGGTTCAACTTTTTTAAAATATAGGAGCTAGCAAAAACACAAACCACTGCAGGTTTTTCAAGCACTTATTACTGTAGAAATGTATTTCTTCATAGTGTACAGCAATAAATATTGGAAGAAAGGATATGGTTCATTCTATTCCTAAAGTTTGTGGATTATTGTCACATCTTAAACCATGGAAGCTTCTCAAAACTCATTTAGAAGCATTTTCATGGCATTAGCAGAATGAAAATGCTTAATTAACAGGAATGCAAAACCTGGCTTGATACCTCACTACACTGTAGTATAAGAACCATACTATGTAAGTCTTTGAACTATGAAATTGCCTTGTATTGCAAGATAAAACAGACGTTTCCTTGTGTTCCTGGTGATGCTACTATTTCAAAATCTGGCCTAGCACTTACATCTCTAGTTTAAGTATGCACCTAAGCCTTGACTTACACAGCTTGAAATACTTTCTACAGTTAACATAAAAATTATGCTGAAAGCAAACATGTAATTTTTCTTTCCTACTCAAGCTACAATACTGTAATTTAATCTAGAGTCAATATTTCCAAGGATTCTCATCTGAGAATTAAATCAAATATTCTGTGAAGGATGTTAAATTCCACTGTACCAACCTATAATGAGGCTAAGATAAATGTTACACTCCACAGGCCTACAGCTCCTGCCTGGCTGATGCTTTAATTAGCTCACTAGGGAACAGGCTCACTTGGCTAAGAACTTCTAGGACTGGGCCACTGTTTTCTACAGAATGACTAACCAGATCAGCTGCATTAAAATCCTGTGCAACAACAATGAGAAGAGAAAAATAACCCCAAACAATAAAGAGAAGAAAAGAAGCATCTATGAAGTTCACTATTCTCTTTTGTAAAGATAGTGTCTCGTAGGACAGAGCCTGCTGCCTTCCTTTGGAACTAGCAATTATGTGTAAGAATGCTAAAGTCTTGTTTAACAAAAACATCTTAATAATACATAAAAAGACTTGCTTTTTTTGATGCAAGATCCCTATGTCTTTCTAAAATATGAATCTATACTAGAACTTTGAGCATAAACAATTCTCTTCCATAGTCCATGTGAGTTCCATGCTGAAAATACAGCAATGTACCAGCAAAAACACAGGTTCTTTTTTCAGAAAAGGTTTCTCAGTGATTTAACATAAAGCTAAAACATTTGCCTTGCCTACTGATTTTTTTTTAAAAATAAAATGTATAAAATAAACACATGTGCCCTTTTCAATATAGTCTGTCTGTGCAGACATTGCATGCTTTCCAGTTCTGAGTAACATGACAAAAAGTGTGCTCCAACTTTCCACAGGCAGGAAGTTTTGTATGGTTTTGCCTCATTTGGATGCTGCCCCACAAACAGCACTCTTGGGCAGTTTAGAATCACAATGACAGCGTACGCCATCAGCACGTACTGCAATTAACAAGGACTTATTGATTACAGCAATCATTAGTTCAAAATAAATAAAGCAGTCTCTCAATCAAAAGACAGAGAAGTAACATCATGCTAGTGCACAATATAATCAATATGTGTAGCACATTCCTATTTTCCATGTCCCCTTTTCATGGTCTTGCAAATAAGTGGGAAAGGCCTTTTGCCACAGGTTGGTTTAGGTTAACCTTCCTTGACCTGCAGTTAATTAAAGAGCATATAAAGTACAAACTTTTTCCCCAGCTCTAGTGCCATACATGGACATGTCAATTGGTTGCAATCTGAACAGCTTCAGTTCATTTTTAATTCAAAATCTCTGATCAAGAAAAGTAATAAAAGAGTGTGTTTTCATAGAAAAAAACATTGCCTTTTTCAATTAAAGAATATATCTACATTTCATATCTACCATAAAATGCCACATTTTAGAAAGGTAACTTGACTTTTTTTTTCTTTTCCTTTGCATTCCAAGTAAAACATGTGGCTCACATTTGTGTTACTTAAAACATTAAGTTTGGTATCTGTTAAATCATCTGTGGTTGAAATTCCTGGGACTAATACAGTGCCACAGCTTCCTTAAACCATCTATTGCACCAGAAATGAAAGGCTGTGATGGAGATGTTCTTCCTATACTTTTTAAACACAGGAAATAGTTGTTTTAACATGAAAACAAATGCAGCTAAACTATGTTGCCAGCAATGTTTATCCCTCAGTATCATCCCAGAGGGGAAAAAAACAACAAATGAGAGAAGTCTCCAGCCCAGATTGCAACTACGTCTAAACACACAACCAACACTAACATCCCATTATGAGACTGTTGTCAAGAATATTTTGGAAATCCAGGTTTAAAAATGTTTTTCTCAGATTGGGGATTGGCACAAACATAATCCAGAGATTATCCTTTATAGCAGCTTTTACTTTTGCGTGCTTGGCTTTTCACACAAAGCCCAGCAAACATGAGAAGAGTTACAACTGAGATAAAACCAGCTCAACATCTTGAGAGCAGAGAGGCAGAAAGGGGAAGTCCCTTTTCTCTGCACACAGAACAGAAATGGTCCCCTCTGTAGATGGGAGTTTGTGGATCTGTGACCCAACTCCCCTCTCAGGAAGCCAGAGCCAGGTTGGCCACCTTACAGTGGGAGGGAGCCCTCCTGGTCCCCGGTTTTGTCCAGCCTCTCAGGCAGGGTAAGTACGAAGGGTAGGAGGACACCCTTGGCATCCAAGGGAGCTTTAAGAAGCTCCCCATCAAAGGTGCCCTTGAGCCCACCATCTGCTTCCACCTCACCGTCCTGGGCTAGGCTGAAGCGAAGGGTGCCGGTCCGGTTGACGCAGTAGATGGTGTTGCCCAAGGGGGCACAGCGGAAGGGCTGGATGGGGCCACCGCTGGGCCGCAGGCTGGCACACTGGCTCCAGCACTTGGCCACTGTGTTGTACCGGAAAACTTCAACGCCGCCGCTCGTCCCGCCACCTGGGCCCTGCTCCCCACCACGGCCACTGCTCACATCAAAGCGGTAGATGAAGCTCTTGAAGGCCACCATGTCAGCAGAGCGCCGACGGCTGCTGTTGTAAGGGCACTCCTGCCACTCGTCACGCTTGGGGTCATATTTGAGCAGGCGGTAGAAGAGGGAGCCTCCTGACACATAGATCTCCCCGTTGCAAGTGGTGGCCTCGTGAGCCACAGCAAAGGCACCCTTGGGCAGAGGTGCCACAGGGCTCCAGCGGTCGGCCCGCGGGTCATACCTTTCCACAGTGAAGAGGCACTCACCCCCCACAGCATAGAGGTAACCATCCAGGGCCAGCAGCTTGAGCTGCGAGCGGGGCTGAGCCAGCGGCCGCACCTGGCTCCAGGTGTCAGTCAGGGGGTTGTAGCAGAAGACCTTGTCGGAAAGGCGGGCCCTGGGTTCACTGCCCAGCGGCCCCGTCACAATGCCCCCTGCAAGGAAGAGGTAGTTGTGGAGGACACACATGGCACAGCCCTTGGCATTGGCCTCCTCGGGCAGGCGCGTCAGCACCCTCCACTCACCGGTGCTCTCCTGGTAGTAGTGAATGAGGGAGCCGCTCTCCTCCAGTGACACCACGGAGGAGGGACTCTGTGGCCGACTGCTCTCGCGGCTCTGTGGCCGGCTGCCACCACCCGGCCGCTCGAAGGCATCGCTGACCTCGGCCACCAGCAAGCAGGGCCGGCCGGAATCCATGCGCTGTTGCAGGATGAGGTCCCGCTCAGCGCCACTGAGGCGGCCGTAAACGCTGGGCTCCCGCAGCACCTCCAGGTAATGGTCGCTCATGAAGCGATAGGCAGCCTCCCGAAGCTCCGCCAGCCGCTGCTTCTTGGCCAGGCAGAGGAGTTGGTAGCAGTTGCCGAGGCAGAGCTGGGCGCGCATGGCCTCGGCGGCACAGTGCAGGGCACAGGGCATCTGCAGGACGCGGGCACCGCTCACCACCTCAGCCAGGTTGTCGTGCCGCACCTCGCCCATGCGGGCCGTGTACACGTAGTCGATGAGCAGCCGCAGCGCGCCGTAGCTCACCCCCTTCACCCGCAGGACGTCCCGTGAGGCGCGGGCACGAAAATAGTCACTCTTGGCCGCCAGCACCGACTTGTGCGCCCGAATACGGCGGCCCGACACCTCGATCACTAGGTCGGGCTCCTCCGACGGCCGGTCCCGTGGCCCCACCACCTCCTCATCCTCCTCCTCCGGCTGGCAGGCGGCGTTGTTGATCTCCCACTGGTTCTGCACCACTCGGCCGCCGGCCGCGGGCGGCTGCGGCTCGGCAGCGGCGGCGCTGAAGCAGAGGGAGGAGCTGAAGCCGCAGGGGGCGGCCGGCGTGGGCGGCGGCGGCGGGGGGGGAGCGCCGTTCGCGGCCCCGCTCTCCTCCTCCTCCGGGGCCGCGCCGCTGCCCTCCATGGAGCCGCGCTACCTGCGCCGGCGCCGCGCCTGGTCCGTGCAGAGCGCTGCCGGCCGCCGCGGCGCGGCCATCACCTGCGGGACAGACCCAACAGCGCTCAGCATCCGCGCCTTCCTCCGCTCCCCCGCGGCTTCTTTCCCCCCCCCCCGCCTCCCAGGATTAGTATTCGGGGCCGCCGCTCTCGCAGGCGGGGCCGTCTCTGGTTTCCGGGGCTAAACCGCCGCTTCTCCTTTCCTTGGGGGATCCACCCTGCGGCTCGGCCGCCTCCCGCGGCTAACTGCGCTAGCTCAGTCCCTGAAAACCTGAGCTCTTTTGGTGGGACGGGGGATTGCCCCGTCTGAACAGCCTGAAAAGCAATTCTGGTTTTCCCGTTGCTCTGCAGAAATTTTAAGCAATCTGCAGGCACTGCAATCCTTTTCAAGACAACTGGTCCCTACACTGCACTGGGTGATGAGCGGCAGATACTTAGGAGTAACGGCAGACACTTAGGAGTACTATCATGATGTATTCACCTTGTGCAACTGTTTCAGTGGAAGGCTGAGGCTGCAGTCTATTCTGGAAGGCAATTCCCCACTAGCCAAATTTGATTTTGGATGACCTTCAGGAAGTTCTCTTCATATCAACGTTCCTCATATGCATTCCCCCTGTTTAAAACAAAAATATTATTTTTAAAATCGATAGGTTATCTGTTTAGTTAGAAGTCTGGGAGCATTAAAGTTATGTCTCCTTTAATAATATATCTAGAATATCTTAAAGACACTGTAAGTATGCTAATAATCCTGAGTGTTTACGAAACACATGAAAGTATTTTTTCTGTACTTGGGACAAAAGCAATCTCACCATTTGTGTAGCAGCATATGTAGCCGTAAAGCATTAGCAAGGTGTTAATCAGACTTCATAAAGATTGCTTCATGTCTTTATTCAAAGATTCTGTTAAATAAAAGTAGAGGCAAGGAAAAAAAATCACAATAGATAATTAGAACATGAAGTGTCTTGTGGGAAAAGGCAGGATACAGGGAGGGCATAGCTGTAAGTAGGTTAGTCCCTGTCAGCACAATCACCACCCAGCTGTACCTTCATTTCACAAGTATAGATAGTTTTTAGAATTTAATGAAGTGCCATTTCTTTGCCTCATGTTTGCTTATGAATTTCTCAGACTTGGAACCAAGCATCAAAACTTGGTTTAAGTTTTGATGAGTGACGCATAAAAATTGTCTGAATGTACTTAACACAATTTAATAAGTATCTGCAGCCCTGATTCTATTTTTAAGGAGGTTATTAATTTCCATTAAAATCCCCTTTGTCAGTTTTTTCACAGTCCTCAAGGAACACTCATTTCTATGTAAAATATGCATTGTGGCTTCCTTTTCACAGACATGATTCATTTACCCTGTTAAATTAGCATTAGGGAGATCTAACTTTTTAATTTTTTTTTTTTTTTTTTTACTGAAAGCATAATTGGTAAATGACATTGTCTGGAAATCCCTGACACAGACAGGAAATCTAGAAGCCCATACTTGCAATGCAAACTTTACTTAAATGGTAATATCAGTCGTCCCACATGGTGATTTATTTTGTGCACCTGCTCAGTAAGGGGCTTTCTACTACATTTGATCACATTCAGTTAGACTGAATCAATGCTAAGGCTTGATTTTTGGGTATTGGAGACCTTCAGATCACAACAACAGCATTTTAAAACTTATTAGAATTAGTAGATTTCACCAAGTTTGTATTCCTCATCTGAATGTTTAAAAATCTGGGACTTAGGAACTTTCTATGACTGTATGAACTTTGGCTAGCTTTAGTGGCAGACTTCCTGCTGTCCAAACCCAAACACTGTAGGTCAAGCTTTACTGAGTTTTCTCAGTAATGTCCTAACTAGACAAAAAGATTTGCAGTGATCTGTGTACACTCACAGTGTCTATAGAAAGTGTACTGGGCAGCATCCCTGTTGATGTGATTATGTTTTTCATCAAGTCTTAACAGTACACAGAGCAACTACTGCAACTAAGAATACTCTGGCCATTCCTGACACACCTCACTTCTACCACTTCTCCTAACTTCTACTTATGTATCCCCCCTACAAGAAGGATTGAGTACCTTTACATAGTTTCAAGCTCTTGGTCATGGCTTGATTTTGCAAGTGAAACTATAAAGGAAGAATGAAAGAGAATGCTACCAAAAATTAGAAGTATGGGTGATTAAATGTGAAAAGTCAAAACCAGTAACTCTAATACCAGCAATATCTCTCTTCGGTGAAATGTATTTCTTCCATTATATCCCAAAGGAAAATCACCATTTAGAATATTCAGAGTACTTCAAACAATAACCGGAAAAACTTATCTTTTCAACTTTCTTAGCTAATGGGAAAAGAAAAAAAAAGGGTGATATTCTCCTCAAGCACAGTAATCATACCTTTTCCCATATTCAAATATCTGCTTGGTTTAGAAGTTTGGTTTGACATATTTGAAATGTTATTGAGAAAGAAGCTTATAACAAACGTCTGTGTTAACTCACTACAATTCCCCTGAGGAATTGCAAGGATAAGGAGGGACTGATGGCATTGCTTGCTAATGGGAAACAGCAGAATTCTGAAGAAAATTATCCTCTGGTATATCCAAAGCTAATTACCAAGGATATGCTGAATTTCATGCTGAGCATGAGAAGGACTTGAAGTACCACATACAATTAAGGCAACAAGGAATTATATGGGGAAGCTGAAGATTTAGAAAAGCTGAAAGAGAGTTTGGAGGATTTTGCCAATGACAGCAATGACCATGACAGCAATCCCAGCACCTCTGTCTAGTTGAAAACAAAATACAAGAATTACACAAAGATGAAGCTGAAAAAACAATTCAGAGAAGTAGTGGAACCTTGCCACAATTGAGCAACACGACTGATCTGAGTGAAAAGGTCATGGATTTAGTATGAAACAGAAAGATGCTGAAAGAGCCTGATGGAAATACAATACTGAACTCCTCCTCTGTTCTTTTCTTACCTACAGTGATCAAAGAGTTGTACTGCTGTTCTTGCAACACAGAATATTCAAGAAGTACAGAATTGCAGAAGATACTTGATAGCTGTGATTATTCAGAAGAATTTGACCACCCAACGATCTCATTTGGCTTAAAATAAACTTGGTTTTAACATTTTTTCAAAACTCACAGACAGGATAGGTACTGGAAAAGGAAGCAATCTATTGAGAGTACATGGTACCTATGGACTGAGGTCACCTTTTATACTGGGGACTTTTAAGTCAGAAGCTGAATTACTTGGTCTGAAAATGTTTTCATTATCATGGGTTTGGTCTAGGGATGATGTAATGCTAATGGACAGAGGAGCTGCCAACAAACATGAACTGTATTTACAGACTTGGCAATGACACACACAATACCCTGAATGTGTGGCCCCAACCTCAAATGCTGTGAGACACTGCTCAAGTAACAGCACAGATAAGAAAGCACAGTTTTTCTGACAGAGAAACTGTAATAAAGAGCTGCAGGTAAAGTTTCCTGGCATTGCATTCATTTGGCAGTCCTTCTGATAAAATCCAATTAAATGCTTGTATTGAATTGTTCTCTCTTCGTTTTTCTTGTGCAGTGCCAATAGCCTTTGATCTAAACCACCTCCTCCAGCAAGACCCACTTTCTCCGGGGAATATGTGCATGTGGGAGGAACCGGGTTACTTCTCTCCAGTTCACAAATGGAAACAGCTCTGACTCAGTCACGTGGTAAATAAAAGCAGTGCTTTCCCTACCATAAGCAACTCTAATTTACATAAACAGGCTATCCTCTCCAGCAAACTTACCAGTTCAGAAATGACAGAACACCATTCTGCTTCACCTAGTCCATAAAAAAATGCTTTTATAAAAACTTGGACTGCCAAATTTTTACTTCAATAGAGAAGTCCCTTGGGATAGGGGTGTAATCTGATTGAGATGATTAAGGCTCTGTATACTGTCTAAAGAGGCAGGATCATCAAAAGAGAAATAACATCCCTTATATTTATTTTAAAAACTAAACAATGACTTGAAAGTAGAACTGGCCAGGGTGAAGTCTAGGCAGTGTCAAGTGTAGAGTGGTTTGCATACTTATAAAACTAGTCTGCAACACTCCTGGTCACTGAGTAGATCTGTGAAATCTGGAGGAAAAAATGTTCTCTTTGTACATAGGGAAAATATTTGGAGCATAAAGATGACATTTCTCTGAAAGGTCCTGCACTGTTGGATCTCATTACAAATTTAAACTCTCAATCTTAACCACTTTATTAACCTCCTATTTTTAAGAAAAGAGTACAATTGTCTTTCAATGTGCCACCTCAAGAAAAACAGCATAAAGAATAACTTTTTTCTCTCCCTCTTTTAAAGTTAGGTATGTTACAATCCTAGTGTCTCTTGTCTGAGCCTCTGGATATATGGCTTTTATAGTATTGCCTTCACACTCGTGTGGATGCAAATTTTGACCTCTCAAGGTGCTCTAATTTTTTGACAATATGTAATAGAGGTATGAATTGGTCTTTATCTCATAACTACAACATTTTCATACAACCACAAAGAAAAATAAACATTTAAGAATTGCAGCTTATGACTACAGACCACACAAAAACCATGTGGAGAGCAATTTCTCGTCAGAAACTCAGGGGGAGAAATGGCTGTGTATGTTTGGGCAGGGAGGAAGAGAGAGAGGAAATAAGTCATAATAAAAATATTATCAAAAGCTTGATTAAATTGATACTATAGCTAACAAATCTAAACCAAAAATATACAAGTTCTAAACAGACATCACGACCGGAGAAAAGGTTTCCTAACAGTGATATCCATAGAGGCAGACATTCTCTAAAAAGGAAACTATCTTTCTGAGTTCCTTCCAGTTTAGATTCTTCTGAAATAGTTAGGGAGGAGTAGTGCCTCTCAGGAGTTCTCACAACAAAAAGGAAATAACACTCCTACAAAAGCAAAGATTAAGTGCAAGTTCTCTCCAATATCCCTCAGAGTAAAGAAAGTCTGACAAAAAAACCACTCAGAAACAAATTTGAGTGACTACAATACCTTTGGGAAAAACTTCAGGGCTGATGTGGTGTCTTTATCACTAATGCACTACAGGTCAAGAGATAAGTATGGCATGACAACACTATACTGAATGTAACAAAACGTTTAATGCAGAATTGCTGCTAATTCTACACAGCTACACTTCTAAATATGAGAGCATGTGGTCACGTCTGTGATAAACTGAAGTCTGGTTGCTTCTATCATATCTAGGGACAGCTACGTTAAGTTGACAGCAGTACCAAACATACCAGCGTGGTGCTACAGATGAAAGGATGAATGCAGTCCTTCAATGTGTGTACTGGGAAATACAGAGTACTCACAGGGAAATGTTCCCTTTCCTCTACAGCATTAGTATGTTTGCAATGGAACATGGTGGTTGAATGGATGGAAGCATGTACACTCAAGGCTTTACATTTTGGAAGTAGCATTTAAAAATCTGTGAAGACAAAGAAGAGTACCAAAATATTTCAGAGACATAAACAAACCACTTTAGTGAGAGACTCAGAACAGCACTTTGAAACCAGACAAAGGCTTACTCTGTCTCCAAGCTGCACACCAGCTCCCAAGCAAAAAGGTGATACCTAGCCTAGAAACCCTCTAACAGACACATGGCTTTGGAGAAAAGGTGGCTTGTGCTAGTAGCCTGGAGAACTAGTACAGCAAGCCTTAGTCACCGTGAAAAAGGCAGAGCTGACACTTCTTCAGGGCTTGGTATGTTTGCTCTGTGACTTGATGACTGTGCACAAGTGTAGGCACATGAAAATTCTGCATGCTGAAGGCTTTCTTAGGCTGGTGAAGAAACCCTAAGCAAACCAAGTGTAAGTGAAAACAAAGCAAAAGATTTGTGCTGCTGAGGGAAAAAAAAAAAAGACTGTTAGAGAATATTGTGGTTAATTAAAGTTTATAATAATTGATAGGGAGAGGGAAGGATGGGCTCAAGGAATTCTATAGAATGAAACCCAAAAAGTGCATTCAGCTTAGAAGGATCCTGAGTGAGAAAACTGTCAGGGTATAAATATTCAAAGACAAAGAAGTATCCCATGGAGAAATACACATTTTTATCCTGCCACACACTTCTGTCAATACTGGATTATGGTTCATGTAGGATGCAGGATCTTCATGGACATTTCATGTGACATGGGAAGATCCTTATTGTAATGTGATGAAAGGGATCTTGAGTATATGCCTTGCTGGAAGGCAGCTGGGAAGCAAGGGTAAATAAAATTAGACAGGAGCAGACTAGTTGATCTAGAAATCCTTTCTGACCTTAAATTCTGGAAATTGCCATACACAAGGAGTACTGACTTGAAGCAAAGCATCAGCTTGTGATGATTAAAAGCCTCATTTAAGCATTAGTGTGTAATGTAATGTAATGTGGTAATGTTGACTGCAGAAATGCTTTTCATTATTAAACTGTCAACAAATTGCAAACATATTCAAAGTCTCTACAAACACTTTGGCAGTGGTGGTACTAACAAAGGAGGAAGAGAATATCCACTGAGAAACCAAGTCAAGCAAACAAGCAAATTAGTTTAGACAGATTTTTGAAAATGGAAGTAGAGTCAGCCTTGGTTCTGCATTCCAGAACAGCACTTGATCTCCATAAATGTACTACACTCTGCCAACACACCTGCTCTGTACTGCATTTAATACAGAAGATGGGGTAACTTTTGGAGGAAATTAAATTCTTGCTCTAAGATAAAACTGGATTTTGCTTTTATATCATTGTAGAAAGGACACAGAGATTGAAGAGCCCAAAGCACCATAAATCTGCCAAAATATGTCACCATTGTGCTTGAAAAAGACCGAACGTGAGAGGTAACAACAGACTCCAAAGGGAAGCAAACAGTCCCATTTTTCTGAGACTTATACCTAGGAAAAGAAAGTAGAAGAATAGGCAATAATGAAAATGCTTTTTTCCCCCAGACAAACTCTAGATCTGGTACTTAAGAGAAAAAAAAAAGCCCCACTTTTAGCAACTGAACAGTTTCACTGGTTTATTGACAAATTAAGTAAGTGATGCTAAGAAAGGCAGAAGTCCTTTAGACACGGAATGAATGGCACCCTTCTCATTTTTGGAGCTCATATATAGTTTCTTTGTCCAGATACTTCTTCAAACTTAAGGTTTACAGTCATTCTAGCTGCAAATAAAAATTATATTACAGGCAGTTTGACTTCAAGAAAAATTCCAGGTTCCTGCAGACAATGTCTCTACACAAACTTTGGACTAGATTCAAATACAGAGAGACCCGCCACAGTGCTAAACACGGCAAAGGCTGACTTTGAGGGCAGGTTTATCTGGCAGCTGGCAATGTAGCAAAGATGTAAGAGCTAAGCCAGCCAGATCAGATAGCAGAGCAAAGCCTCCAGCATGACAGCCCTAATCTGAAAGAAGGAAAGGAATCAGCTTGCCATGGCAGAAATGCTGCTGGTACACTTTGCTGTTGGTCCTATAACTGTGACCTACTAGGTTACTCACAGAAGTTTGACTTCTTTTATTTTTTTTTCAATAAAATCAGGCCAAGGTGGATATACATTGGGCCATATTCCCACACAGAATTAACCTGTGGGTGGGATGCACCTCCCAGTTTTCCTGCAAGAGAGACCGATGCTGTGTGTCTGAGCTGTACAGCACTGCTGATCTACCTGTAACCAGCTCCTGGAATGGAAACTGGAATATACACACAGGTTCTGTACACATAGGCATGGGTGGGTACAATTAGATCCCAAATGATTTGGATCCTCAAAAATCAGCGCATGAGAGCTACCAAGGGCTAGCCAGTAGAAAAATACCAAAGACCATGGTGATGAAGTGCTTAGCTTGTGCAATCAGGGGACTTTAGTTCTTGCTTTGGGCGCCTCAGCCCAGAATCCTCTACAAAATATACCTAAATTACTTTAAAAGGTAGCAGTATTGACTTTTGCTGCTATGTTCTGTACAATGATTAGAGCTCTGACCAAGCCCCACGGGAAACTTGTCACTATCCCTTCCTTTGCCTGACAATACCGAAACCCCCAAATATCAACCAAGTGCCCAAACATCAAGTCTATGAAAGAAGGCTTACTCTCCTTCAGACTAAAGCAGTTATTACTTTTCAGAGAAACAATAAAAAATGGTTTTGAGGGTGAGGAAGAAGAATCCTGAGTTCTGCTCCCTGCCAAAAATGAAGTTTCTGTACTTCTTTCCATAGCCTTTAGTGGGTCAGGGCTCAGCTATATTGCCTGGAGATCTAAGCCATTCTGACTTGTGCTAGGATTGAAAAACACTTGCGCTGATCTCAAAGCAGAAACGCATGCTGCAGTCATAGGTACTTTTGAGGCAAGACTTCACTATCAGGAGTACCTGTAGGCTGTCAGCCCAGATTTCACCAAACAATGGGAATGCTTTTAGCAGCAGTGATGCAGCTGAGGGCTTAACAAAGTATGAAATGACTTTATGTAATCATTGGAACTAAACAGGGAAAGAAGAGAAAGTTGAGTGTAATACATGCTGTTTACATTAGCAGAAGCTAACACTTGCTGACCATTCTGAGACAGAAATAAAATAGGTTTCTATTAAAATACTCTTTTTTTCATGGGCTGACGCTTTCTGCCTTGGATGCATAGCATTTTTTACTATAATGTGAATTTCATATGCTCAGCCTGAGTGTTCAGGCAAAGGTTTTCTGGCACTAATTTCTCTGACTAAGCTCAACTTCTACAGCAAGAATTTAGAGCAGGCAATTCAGTATCTCCCACTATGTTTTTTTTCCATTGAACAAGGCAGACAGGTATCTAAATTAAAGGGACAGAAAAGATTGCCTGGTTATCTAATCTTATTCCTGCAAGAACAGGCCAAAGAATTTCACTCCTCTACCAAGCCAGTAACTTCTGGATGAATTAGGTCAAAACATTGCTCTGTTCAGATCATTCACCTCACATCCATTTTGTTTCTCTGTTTTAGCCAAAGGCCTTGATGGAAAAGCAGGTGTCAAATAGATCATCCTGAATACCTTGAAGAAATGTACATACTGCTTTTCACTTTGGAATTCTCTTTCCCCAAAATGATCCTTGGTCTTTCTGAAGAGCCATACAGACCAGCAACACAACCATGAAGGGTGATTGTGGTCACAGGACTGTCCCATCTGCTTTTGGACTTCTTGACACAGAGTAGAAGTAAAGACTGTAGTATGTCTGACTAATCCATGACTCAAACTTATCATTTTCAAGTGCTACAGAATAAAGGGTTGCTAATGCATACAGTTAAATATACAGCATGTTCAACAGTCATAGTTCTATCCTTGCATTTATTAGTTTGCAATCTGGACAGAGGTGTACAGCCAGGAGCCGGAATAAGAAGTAAGACTTTTACATCAGAATGCTGAACACAGAGAGATGTTTGGGTTTATGGTTATGATTTGGGAGCTGTGAGAAGAAGCTTAGATTCAGGGATCCTAGTTTGTGGTTCTGACCATTTAGAGATTTTGATGTTTCAGTTAGAAGTCTAAATTTTGGTTGCTTCTGACTAGAAAGATTTTAGATACACATCAGCAACATCTCAAAGCAGATACTGAGGCTTTTCAGCCACTGTCATGTGAAAAGATGCCTGATTTTGGGAGTACAATCCAAGTATTTATTTCCCATAAGGCTGCAAAATGTCTTGGCAGAAATACTGTCCAGGTATAGGACTAACAGATTCTTCCAACTCTCTTGCCTGTCTCAAAGGTCATTCACAGAGAATGAGTGGTATAGACCTCATCCTGAACAACAAGAAGCAGCATCAGTGAATTTTATCACATGAATGCAAATGAACAGTCTTTGCCCTCGTTTTCCTAAGATCAAAATTTAAAACTTCTTGGGACACATGGCACTGACAAACTCCAAAGCTCACACTACAATACACTCAAATGACATTTACTTTTGTTGTTTCTGCATCTACTGTGGAAACCAAACTTCAAAACTCAATCATCAGTTGCTGTTGAAGAAGTGTGTTTGTGTACTGCTCACTTCCATGGCTTTGAAGAGAATTAGGCTTGTGATAGTAGCCTGTAACAAGAAACTGCCACCTAAGTTTCACAGAGAATTTTGATACAGCCAGAGTTTGACATCACCTTAAATCCCAACCCCACTGCAGTCAAGGAAAATTTCCATTAACTTCATGAGCATCTGGATTTCCTACACTGTTCTACTGGGTCTACATGGCAATGTTTTGGCAGTGGGAGGGCTGCAGGGGTGGCTTCTGTGAGAAGCTGCTAAAAGCTTCCCTATGTCTGACAGAGCCAGTGCTAGCCAGCTCTAGGACAGACCCTCCAGTGGCCAAGGCAGAGCCCATCAGTGATGGTGACAGTGCCTCTGGGATCATAGAGTTAAGAAGAGGAAAAAGTTACTGTGCAGGAGCAAACTGAGAGAAGACAGGAGTGACAATATGTGAAAGAAACAGATCTGCAGGCTCCAAGGTCAGTGCAGAAGGAGAGGGAGGAGGTGCACAATGCGCTGGAGCTGAGATTTCCCTGCAGCCCATGGTGAGGCAGCTCTGCCCCTACAGCCCATGGAGGTTAATGGTGGAGAAGAGATCCACCTGCAGCCTGTGGAGGATCCCACACTGGAACAGGTGGATGCTGTGGATGCCATGACCCTGTGGGAAGCTCACACTGGAGCAGATTTGCTGGCAGAACTTGTGACCCCCACAGAGGGCCCATGCTGGAGCAGTCTGTTCCTGAAGGACTGTACCAAATGGGAGTGACTCATGCTGAAGCAGTTTGTGAAGAACAGCAGTCCATGGGAAGGACTTATGCTGGAGAATTTTATGGAGAGCCTTCACCCAGGGGAGAGACCCCTTGCTGGAGCAGGGGAAGATTGTGAGGAAGAAGGAGCAGCAGAGACAATGTGATGAACTGACCACAATGCCCAGTCTCTCTACCCCTAAACCACAGGGGAAGGGGGAAAGGTAAAGAATTCAAGTGTATAGATAAGCCTGGGAAAAAGAGAAGTATGTTGGGAAGATGTTTTTAAAATCTGGGTTTATTTCCCATTATCCTACTCTGATTTCCCTAAGTCGACTCTGTTTTGCTTTTAACAGTAACTGGTGAGTGATAGCTCACTGTGCTTATCTTGACCCATGAGACTTTACACTTTATTTTCTCTCCCCTGTCCAGCTGAGGAGTAATAGAGCAGCTTTAGTAGGCACATGGCATCCAGCCAAGGTTAATCCACCACAACTATACAGACAAATGTAAACAGTAGCTTTTTTTTAAATTAAAGCAATGCAGTGAGTTGCAGTAAAAAGAAAGATGAAAAAAGCTACAGGATAAGAGAAAAACTCTCCCAAGAACGGATTTGTCTTTGACTGACGGAATCAGAACATTTGTTTCACATGCCACTCCCACAGCAAAGGGCTGGCTTTTAGTTCTTACTGTCTAACACCTAAAATATGGGTTGCAGAAATAATAGTTCATTTCCAGAGCTTAGGGCCTGTTTTTTCAATCTACTTACAAGAAAGGGGGAAAGAGAAAAAAGCAGAACTGCTTTCAAGAAGAAAAAAACAAAACTATTGTAGAACTCTGACAGGTTGATAGTTTCAAATGATTCACAAGTCCAGGAGCCTGCCAGCATTTAGAGATCCAAAGCTGAGATGCAAAACTTATCTAGCTCCCTAAGTACTCCTGGAGGAGTCAGTGTCCAGAAAAACAACTAAGAGCTTGTGCTACTCTATGAATGCATAAATGTAAAATAACTTCAATTAATGCAAATTATGTTGTGACAGACAATGTAACAGCATGGAAGCTGCTTGACCAACATATGTTGATTTGTATAGAAAGATTGTGGTTTCTGGCACGTTTCCAAGTGAGTTAAAAAAGGCTGTCAATCTGTCTGTTTCAGCCAGAGGCACAGCAATGGCAGCTTGTGAAAATCACACCTGAAAAGCATTTATGTGACACATCTTTCTTCTCTCCCTGACACACGGTGCAAGATCTGTAGGACCACTGGATTTTTTCTCGTGCTTGTTTTTCATTAAATAAACTGACTTAACCAATCATGAATCCTGCTATCCCCACTGATGAGCTATAAGAAAGAAACTGGGAAGTACCAAATGTATAGTGCAGAATAAAAACACCCAACCAGCATTTTTTTGCATTAACACTCAATCAACCATATACAATACTGACCCAGTCTTGTAATCCTTCTGAAGCCAAAACTGCCAGTTAGCATCCAAGGAGCATTTTAGGATGAAGAAAAGGGTGCAGCATTGCCAAACAATTGGTCCTGATCCTGCAGAGAGTTACACACAGATTTAAACACTCTGTTCACAGGACTAGCCCCACTTGTAATGCCAACATCTGCAGTGCAAACTGAGTGCTTGCTTAATTAAGTGCAGGAGGAAGGCAAAATCTCTGTCCATTTACTGTGTCCATTTACATGGTGAAGAGTTCTGGCCCAGGGAATTGGGCAGGAATATACAGCCCAGGCTAGGGAAAGAGCAGGGTCCCTTCCTGCTCAATGAGAGCTTGGTCACACATCAGGTTAAACTTGTTGTCAAATCCTGAACTGCTATAAAGTAATTCTTCTTCAATGAAAGGAACTAATCATGCCTGCTCACTGACATAACAACACTGAGACCAAACATGAAGCAGAAACAATAGATTATGACAGTTTCACTGCAAAAATAAAACACCAAGAGTAAAAATGTCATGTCCTGAGAAGGCTAATGAGATATAATACAATGAAAATGAGCTCGTTTTTTAAATGGGTATTTTCAAGGACATGAAGAAGTGGCATAAAATGACTTCTCTGCTTCTGTTCAGAGGCAAGAAACAGACTCCCAACCGCAACACTGTGTAGTGCCAGTAAGGATAAACAGAAAAATCCCTGCAAAATCCACAAATGATCCCACCACGGAAAAAAAAGTTATTAAAAAAAAAAGTTTAATTCTACCTTGAAAGAAATTGCAGGATTTCCTTTCATGTTTTATTATACCCTTCTTTAGCAGTCAGCTGCCGCTAATATCCTCTTGCAACAGGATACTACAGGATGCTGAAACCCCTGGTAAGTAGGATCTGGATGCAGTCATCTCACCACATTGTCATCTCTATGGTAACCTAGGCCAGCCCTAAATACTATAATCCTGCTTTACTATAGTAAAGCCAGTTAATGACTTTAATTGAATGTTCCTGCCAAATAATGGTGCTCTAATATTTACTGACATTTCAAGTCTGTCCATCTCTTTGGACTATTTGTTATATTGAAAAGTGATGCAAACACAGCATTTGTAAAAGAAAGGAAGCCTTTTGACATTATCAAGGTGCAGTCCTGCAAACTTCAGCTTCTGAGTTGCACCACTGACTTCAGTGGCTCCACTGCAGAGCACAGAGGAGCTGGGGCAGGCATGGGACCAGCCTGGCTCTTGGCAGGTTCTCATCAGACAGTGCCATTAGCAGTGGATGACCAGAGCATGCACTGGATGTCCTAATTAAAGAGTGAATAAATGCTGTGTGATGGGCCCTGGGAAGAGGAGAACGCAGAACAAGCAGGATGGGCCAAACAATTAAACAAGGGAGGAAATACTGCTTTGTCAATACTACTGACAATTTAATTATTATTTTCCACTAATATCCCACTTAATTCCTTTTTGGGAGACAGATGGTTAAGTCCCTGGAAAACAGAGAAGCCCTTTTGCTTCTCAGATCATACAGAAAGATTGTTCTATTTTATTCCTATTCTATTTTTTTATTGTCCTACTTTTTTCCCTAGCTTTTTGCTCCAGTTTTCTATTATTTGGTTTAATTGCTGTGGGAAAGCTTTACAAAATGTTATTGTTTCTAGAGGGTTTTATTTTTTCCTGATGGGTAAAAAAAGTTGGCTATAGGATTTAATACTATCGTTTTCTGTGCTACGTGTAAGTTTGGGTTCAGAAGTCTGCTTTTTGTTGCTTTAAATCACCAGACATAAAAATCTACCTGCTGAAATTCGGTATAAGTTTTTTTGAAGCATCTTCCACCCTGCCAAATCCTGCGTGCGTATGTTCACCCAGGGCTTGCGCGTGCTTTTAGTAAGATAGGGCAGCACGCCATGAAGAATTTATAGCGGAAAGCAATCTCCTGCTGTTACACATCCCTAAACGTTAGAGAGTCATTTAGATTTTGAACAGGTCAGCAGGATAAAAAAAATATATATAATAAAATAAAATACGCAGGCATCAGGGTTGGCTCCTCTGCGACATACGGAGAAGGGATATGGAGATATGCCCGGCCTCCCCGCTGCCCAGAGAAGGTGGATTAAGGGGGCCAGAGGAAAGAGAAAAGAAACACGATTAAACCTGACAGTGCTCCAGCAGCCCCTCTCACACACACGCGGCTACCGTGGCTGCACGTCGCGGTCCTTACTGCAGATATCGGCAGATACCGGCACCAGTCCTGCCCGGAGGCTCCGCGACCCCGGCCCCGCTCCCGTCCCGCTGCCTCCCGCTCACCTCTCGGCGGCGGCCGATGAGCCCCGCGCAGCTCGGGGGCAGCTCCCGCAGCGCAGCGGCCCCGGCGCCTCGCCCAGGCAGCGGGAGCGGGAAGGCGGCTGCGAGCGGCGCCGCGATGCCAGGCGAGGCAAATGGCTGAAGCGCAGGGGCCGGGCTGGCGGAGGGGCCGGGCGGGCGCGGGGCCGCGCTCAGCCCCTTTGTTCGCCTGGCAGGCGGAGGGAGGAGCGGGCACGGACCTGTTGCTGCTGGCGGCGGCTGCCGGCGAGGGGCAGCGGCCGAGCCGGGAACGCCGCGGGCTGCCCGCGCCGCCCCGCGGGGCTGAGGCGGGGCGGGCGGCGGAGTGGCCCCACCTGCCCGCGCTGAGGAGAAACTCCCCCCGTGTGGCGCCGGGCGGGGAGCGCCGGGTCCTCCCTCACCTCCGGGCGGGGCCGGGAGCCGTGCCGGGGGTACGCGGGGCGGCGGCGCCGCCGCTCCCCTGCGTCAGGCAGGGCTGGGGGCTTTGCCGCAGGAGCTGCAGCGCAGCGCCCCGGCTGGAGCCCCGAGGGCCCGCGGCCCCCGGCACCGCCCGCCCGCCGGCACCGCCCGCTCGCTGCGGGAGGCGGCGGGGAGGCTGCCCGGACGGAGCCTCTGGGTTATTCAGGTGCCCGCCGGCGCAGAAACAACGCCGTGGAGGCCAGTTGCAAATGGCACCATGGTCCCATTTTTTCCTGCGCTTCAAAGCTGAGACTCTCATCAGGATTCTCCGAATTAGACCCGCTTTTCAGTTTCTTAGAAAACAATTCACGTTATGTTATTTGGACTCTGGGTCTGCTCCCGACACAGGCAGTGGTACCTAACCTAATTCAAGTCCCATCGCAGGCTGCAGTTTGATTTCTGCCAAGACAGCAGACAGGCCGCCCTAATCCCTGACCCATTTCTGGTGCTGGGCTATATTGTATTTTCTTTGTAGCATATAGTTTTCCTATGATACTGCTGCCTCAAAACACTATTCATCTGCAGGTTTTCTCTTTTTCCCTTTCCACGGACTCCAGGGACCTGTCAGACTGGTTCCCCTACAGTGCCCAGTGAGTGGCTCCTGGGCTTGGGAGACAACCCTGAGCAGACTTGAAAAGCAGCTACGATCTCCTGTCTCAAATTAACCTGACAATTAATTGCTTCTGTGCTGACAGTGTGGCCATTGCAGCTGTGTGTTCTTCCAGCATCATGGTTGTGATGGCTAAGCATGGTTGGGTATCTTCTCCTTCATTTTGTACTATTGCTTCTACTTTTTGACATCAGTTGTGCTAAAAACTCTCATGTGTTGACTTAGCACTTAATAAACTAAAGTACTTGTAAGCAGTGCTGGATAACTATAACCACTTGAAACCCTTGGCTCCAGTCATGTTGTGCTCTGACTTCAGAGCAGCTTTTAACCAGCAGGCGGGTGTTCAAGCAGAGGTCACGTCTCATCTTGACTGAGAGAGGCAGCGCTCTTCTGGGAGCTATAAAATAGATAAGCAATAATCATAAAGTGTCACCAGGGTTTTAGAAGAGACAGTAACCACAACATGTGGCTTTAGCATAACTGTAAATTTGTCACTGTCCCCTGATTTGGTTCCATTACAAGGTTAGAATGTAAGTTGTGTACATGGTTTTATTCTTGGCTAGCTGGAAGAAATTTCCATGTGATACAGTAGATCCATTAAAACCTGCCAGAAATAACTCTTCTCTCTGACATCAGGAATTAATATTCTTGCTGTTTCATGCTACTTTAAATACTATATAATTCAAGATGACACTACAATTAGACAACTGATACAGGTATGGGAAATTATTTTCACTTTTAAAATCTCTGTTGTACTATTTCTCTGTGGAGTATTGTCTCTCCTTAAGGTGCCTGACTTCTCTTCATACTGATGAGAGTTATGTGGCTGTGGCAGCAGTATAATATCTGAGATCATATCATTCCGACTCATGCTTTCTGAATACATAACGATTTTAACCACTACTGGATTTTCTTAGCTTCTCTTCAGGTTTAATTGCCACATCACATTCCAGTATGAGTGCACTCTGAGTTATAGTTTGTGGAGACCATTTGAAAACCTGTAGTAGGTAGGAAGTAGCATATTGTGTTTTTATGGGCCCTGTGGATAGAGCCAGCAGAAGACCTTTACAAAATCCAATTCCATGGAGATCCTAGCCTGAGAAGTCAGGTAGCACTTGGCTGTTGCAGACTTCATCCTCTGCCCTCACTGAACGTTGCCAGAAGCAGATCAGCTAAAATGACCTTTATGAAAGTTCAGCTTTGGGCAGCAATTTCCTAACTTTGTAACTCAGTCTACTTTCTTCCCACCACGTTTCTTTAGAGTTCCCCATGCTCCTTTGTCATTAAACCCATTAGTGAAAACAAATATAAAGGAGTTGCTGACCTCTTAGCATAAATTTGCAAAATACTGCTGCTCTGTGGATCATAGGCCAGGACACTTGCCATGGAGAATAAGGCTGCTCATAAATTAGCCTCACAGTTTCTCATAGAACTGGAGGTGATGAAAAAAACTGGGACATGCACAGTGGAAGTCATCTCAGTTTTAGTCACTTGATTTCCCTATTTAACCTGAGTTCCCAAGGCTCCATTTATAATTAATGTACAGTAATAACTATGTCTGAAGGGCAATTTTTTCTCACCTATCTTTGACATCTTATCTTAGGATGAGGTGAATCACCCTTTGGTATTTCTTATTTTTCTCCATTAGCTGTAAAGTCAGACTGGTACAGCTGTAGACAATTTTTAAATGCCTGATTTACATGAGATGAATCATTGTCCCAGTGTAGAAAAGACCTTATCCTAAGAAATCAGGTATCATACAGTTTACATGCTATGTAGTTTGGTGCCTGAAATTCATTTCTGTAGCCCAGCTGATGTGACAAATATTCAAGGGGACTGATAGATTATTGTAATGCTGCTACTGGCCATCAGGACTTGCTGCCATCCTCTGTTCTGCAAGGGGCAGTTAGCCTGGGGCAGCAACAGTAGAGCGCTGAGTAGAGGCAGGAAGGGAAGCATTTGCTGTGCTCTGCCCCAGAAACCTCAGGTGGCCCCTGCTCAGTCACATACAGCAGACTTCCTTCTGGACATGCAGCCCATGCTCTGTGTCTCTCACGTACCAGCAGTGGTGCTCAGTAATTAAAAGGAAATACAGTTTGGAACAAAATAATTTTATCAAGTGTTTCTCTGGTTAAAAAGAACAATCCAAATGAAGAAATAGTAATGGGTAGTTTTTTTGTCTCACACACCTCTTTAATCCTCATCAGGCAAAATGAAGTATTCCTTCTAGAAGGCATAATGCTGCAATGTCTCCAGTGCAGAAATAGACAATAGTGCTGAATGCCTTTCTCATGACAGGGTCACCAAACAGCATCCTGATCCAGAGCACATCTGCTCAGAGCTTATCAGGGCCATGCTCTTCCAGAGCAAGGTAATATATTTATTTTCTTTCTCCCACTGGCTGCACCAGCAGCTGCATTGCTAGCACTCCCGGCTTGTAGGCTATCTTGCAGGACTGGGTTATCATGGTAGCTGGAGCAAATGCACAGCTCCTCAGCCAAAATTAGCCAGTAGGTCACATAAAAAATTAATCATCCCAGTCTCAGGAGGTTGATTCTTGGCAGAACTTATAATTTAAGGAGTTTAGGAATAATTTAACCAAATAATTATTTTATCCAGATGAAATATTCACTCCACATCCTATGAATCAAGAAGTGTTAAGCCTTCCTAGGTAATAGGCTCAGAGTGTAGCTCACAGCATATGCAGGCTAGCTTCTCTAAGTAAGCAAAGTAGAATCCTGCAGGTAGTGTACCCATGGCAGCATGGGACTGCATATGGGTCCATGCTCAACTATTTACCCAGCTAATTAGGTGGGCTTTGCAGCCTTTGATCACTGAGTCCATCACATTGTGGGCACATGTCCCGCACATTAGGCAGGACTGGTATGTCTGCACAGACTTGCCACCAGTGCCTTTGCACATGCAAAACTGCTGGTAGGCTATTTTTAGGTTTCTGAGTTAGTTTTGTTGGGTTTGTTTTTTTTTTTTTGTGATTTGGATTGGCACGAGGATGTATTGAAAAAATAAATGTTACAGCATCAAAATTCTGGAACAGATAATAGTTGAAACTTGCTGAAATTCCTTCTGTGAATAGATTACTGGAGTGACAGATACTTAGTGGTAGTAGCTAATGTCTGTGTTCCCTACAGTGCCCAGGCTAGAAGCCAACATGTAAAACCAAAACAAAACAAATAGAAAAGAAAACCTGACTTCTTATGCTCATCCTATGAACAGCTGAACACTCCCACGTGAAATGCTTCTTGGTGTTGTAATGCCACAGACTCAAGGATTGGTTTGATGGTATTGCTGGAACAGACCAAATAATTTTTGTATTTCTGCTGAGCAAAGATGCCTAAAATACATTCTTTATATTTGGAATACAAAACCTATACATGCTGTATACATGTTACAAATGATAAGTTGTATACATCTGATGCAGGGCCAAACTGATCTGCCTGTATTATTTTTCACACATCCCTGTAATACGCCCAGATAGTAGAATTGGAAGAAAAGTGCTGGTTGCACCATGAGGGTTATCAGCTTGTAGCAGATAGAGCTTTACAGTTGTAAGGAAAAATAAATCATAAATATTTCTTCAGTGTTGGTTTGCATACTTCTGTGCACCAGAGACAAATGAATATTGGTTTTAATTTAAGAAAAAGCAAAAAAAAAAAAAAAAAAAAAAAAAAAAAAAAAAAAAAAAAGCATAAAAAAAAGGCCTTATTACCACAGACTTCTGCCACCCAAAAGAGTGTTCTGAATAGGTAGGGCAGTTTTTAATGAGGTTGAAAGCATCTGATAAGGTTAAAAGATGGGGAATACACAACATTTACTTAGATGAACAATTGAGAAAATGTGCACATCATTGTTAATTTGCTAAAAATAAAACCCAAGAGAATGTGAAAAAAAAAAAAAAAGAAAGCCTACCCTTGCTCTTTACATTGCTGAATTTATCCAGTCATTTCTTCCGAGCCATAATCAGTCACAGATTGTTCCCATCACCTGTCTCATCTACATGTGTAGAGCAAAATACCTCTACCTGTGAGCAAAATACCTCATTATCTGTACATTTCTCCCCAAATGCCGTATAGAATGTTATCATGTATTGGCATAGGCTATAACCAGCTTTGCTCCCCTGAAAGGCAAGGGAACGACTGGCACATGGATCACACCTGATACGGCCTCATGGTGTGTGTCTGTAACCTCTGCAGTGCTCTGCACTTCAGCAGTGCAGATGCAGCTTAAGTTAACTGATGGTGTCAGTTGCTTGTGATCACGATTAAAAGCATCACAGGCCGCTCTGAGCAACATTGCAGAATAGTGGTTGCTCTTACAAATCTTGGGGGTAATCCTCCTTAATAAAGCATGCAGTCTGTGCTACCCAACTCTACAGAAGAAAAGAATCTCCTTAGAAAGGGAACACTGAAAAGCATTTAGTTAGTGTAGTCTGGCAGGCGTGTTCTGCAATTTGAAATGCACACAGAGCAAACCAGAAAAGCCCACAGGAAACCATTTAAACAATTTGATTTGGAAGGCACGAGCTAATGCAGTTTTTGTACCCACATTAAAGGTGATCCTGATGCTCAAGTTGAAACCCACAGAGTTTCTCTCCAATGTGGAATAAGAGAACGGAAAAATGAAACTTCTGTAGCTCTGTAGCTAAGTTTTTTGAATTTAAAACCATTCTTGTTATCTGCATTTGGGCATTTAAGATACATAGGTTTCAGTGGAAATCAGGTACTTCAGTGCTTTGAGAAAACTCTGCTGGAGGCTCAGCTCAGCCTTTTGATGTCAGAATACTCCTGTAACTGTATTTCCAGTAAATTCTTACAATTTTATCTCCCCCAAGGTGTGTCATTTTAATCCTAGGTGTTCTGGCTCCTCTTGTAGGCTGGGACACACACTAATGATAATTATCATTGGAGTATAACAATATGTACAACAGTAGAACTTGCAGTTCTGCTGTCAAGGCCTGTTTTGCTGGAGGAAAAAAATCCCTTTGAACACCTTTGAAGGTCATGCTGTGAAAGACTAACTGCTTTATAGTGTGGTTTATGGAGCTTGGCCAAAGCACTTGAAGCGCTTTTGGTCATATATCGGCATTGTTGCATTTCAAATGGAGTTACACAGTAAATCTTAATTTGCTAGGAAATTTTCTGATCCTTTTGTCTGAAGTTGTTTCAGTGTTGCTTTGTTGACTCCTTGTTTTAGGAGGAAAAAAGCGTTTTTTGCAATTTGGTAGCTGGGCTGGGCATGTCTTTAAATAAAATGCTATTAATCAAGTAAGCACAATTGCAAAACAGCAGCAACTAATTACGAAAAATCTTGAGCTAGATTTCTCAAACTGAATAGCAGATAGATCTGGCAGTGTGCATGCTGCATTTGTGAGGAAACAGGATGTAGATTCTACATACAGCTATAAAGCCCCTAAATCTTAAAAAGCATAGGAAGTAGACCAAGAATTTTGAGCTGTGGCATGGTGCAAGCAGCTGATGAACCATCCCAAATTAACAGTGGCACTTTTCATACCAGCTTGGTACCTGTATGGTACATGTCAAGTCTATGCTAGTAGGTATTTCTGTCTCCTGACAGGTCCCAAGTTCCAGACTTTTAGGCAACCATCCCACAGAAAGAAGGTTGTATGGATACATGCAAGGCTGCATCAGTATCAAGAAACTAGAGGCAGAAAGCCTATTCTGCAACTGTCACCACACAATTTACATCAACATAGTTAATCAGTTCCTAAAATGTAGCAGGTAAGTGGCCTTGCCAGTGCTGTCTGACAGGAGCAGCCCAGGCCAGGCTCAACCCCAGCCAGTCAGCTACTACCTGTGATCACAGCTCAGTGCTCCAGTTGCCGCCCTAGTCCTGGCCACTTTACTCACACAGACATTTTCCACCACCACATGTACAGGACACCTGCAAGGAAGAGATTGTTTAAAGGACTAATCATGGGCTTGGAGAGCAGCAATGGCTTTAATCTGTGTGCTTTTACAGACTCATCATATAGCTTCAAGTCAGGCAAATGCTTTTCAAATTATTTTCTTCCTAGCTACAGATACAAATCTGCCTTCTTAACAGGACTATTATTATGTGAAGTATTATTACTATGAAGCTATGTAAAGCAATCTAAAAATACTGTTATCAGCTCCATGGTGTCACTCATTGCAATACAGACTAGTTCATGCAGAACTCTCCATTACAGCTGCACCTTTCAAATGACTGATATTCACCTGCAAATGCATTTTACAAAAACCAATTTGTCTATATGCAGTTAGAAAATTAAACAGGACAGAAGAGAGAGGACCAGTGAAGTTTAAGTACTGAACCACAGTTCAGGAAACCCTTCTCAATATTCAGGCCTCTCTCAAAGAGGCAGTAAGCAATTTTAGCCCTCAGATTGTCATTATAGATAATGAACTGTAAATTCCCATTGGGACAGAATCTGTTTCCAGGTGTGCACAGGTATCCTGCGCTCATATGATTTGATGTTTTTCAGAACCATGCACTAAAGAGATGTATGCAGCCAGGAGCAAAAAGGCAGCTTTCCTAGCAACCAACGAATTCTCAGTAAATCCTCTTGTTTGTTTATGCTAGCACAGGTACACTCGAAAAGGCTATTGCTGAGTCTGTATTTAAACGCAATCGTGGGATGTATGCATCCTTTAGGGGAGATTAATTAGAAAGAATTGCCTGTTAGCAACTGAAAATTAATTTCCTCTCTTAAAGCCTTTGCTCTGCAATACTCATTTTCAAAATTAATGCTTCTCATTTTTATGCAGCATGCATGCTGCCCAAGTGCTGATGCTTATTCCACACAGCATAGTAGAAATTCTACTGCTTAGACACTATTTGTGTCTATTGATACAGTAATCAAACCTTATAATAAATGACTACATAATTTTTAGAAACTGCATTTGCTGGCATTTAAATTGCAGAAATGTAAAACTAAAAAAATTTGATCTTTGTCATCCTAACCACTTATCCTGTTTTCTCTTGCATGAGTCCATATTATTCATTAATGCATGACCCAAATTCTAACCTTCTAGTTAAAATGACAAGATGTTCTTCTGAAGTTAATTTTTATCATATCTTTTATTCAACATTTTTCTCAATTTATACTTTGAACATAAATACACAAGTTTTATGGCTCATGTTACAAAAGACACTACTATGTGTTAGAAAACATATATAGAATATATCGTAGTGGTTACATTTGCTCCCCTTTTTTCCTATTATTTTCATAACTTCTATTAATCTAGAAAAGCAGTATCAGAAAGCAAAATCCAACCTCTGAGCAGCACAGTCTACAACAGCTATAAGGACTATTTGTCAGCTGTAAGAGAAACTTTGGTTCCTGCCTGTTTTTATAGTAACGTAATACCAGAAAGTTGCATGTCAAAAAGGAACATTGCCCCTTGTGCTCAGTTTAGTTAAACTAAAATCTAGTTTATGACCATATGTATTTTTAAAGACAGAGATACAGCTTCTCTTTTGCTTTACAGCTTGGTAAGATAAATAGATAGGTATTTTCAAATTAGGGGAATTGACTGAGAGACCCATTCTTTTCTTACTGAAGTCACTGGCAAAACTCCAACGTACTTTCAGAAGAGCAGATTTGTACTTTATTCTATTGATTTGGTCTGTATATAGAACAAAGAAAAGAAAATTACTGACACGATAAATGTCTCTTTATAACTCTCAAGAATTACTGCTAGGGGATCCTGTAATGCATGGATTTCCAGTTAAGTGTGTGGTGGACTTTACTTACTGCTCCTAGTGATGATCAAGATCCATCAGGGAGTAGATGAGATTCTCCAGTCCTGATGGCAGGGACGTAGAATACCATGCCCAAGGAGCATGCGAAATAAAACCTGTGGTCTTTTTGCTGCAGCAGAGCCAAGGGATACTAGATTATATATGCTTTATACACAGAAGAATCTCTTAATTTGCTTTTCAGCATACATATATTAAACTGTACAATGTAGTACTTCCACACAGTGGGCAAAGAGCAGCTCCCAGGGCCATAGCTATGGAAGAGTATAGAAAATGAAACTGGCCTTGATCTCTCAAGCCAGGGGAGCCTAAGCAGTAGGTCAGGGAGGAAAAGAAGAAAAGTTTGGGAAAATGTTGCCAGCTGCCTGGCTTAGAGGCACTCTGCTTTTTTCCTTTTTTTTTTTTTTTTTTCCCTACCAGGACTCAAGCCAACACTAAGCCTGTGCCAACACTGACAATACCCAGCTGAAGTTGCAAGACACATAGCAAAAGACATGGAAGAAAAGCACAAAACAGTAATGAAGATCCTAAGCCTACAATACCACCTATAACACGTATCCTTTGTGACTCATTGAAATCCATGCTATTATGGCTCAATGGAGGATGTAGGCAAAGCCTCTGAAATCAGGATGCATACCTGATTCTGAAATGCCTATTTTGGTGCCATTTAGCAGGCAAAGACTGCCTTCACCAGCATTCCCTTTGTCCCCCTCACTGGTGTCAGGCATCAGGGAAGACCTGATGTTAGTCCAGTGCTCTGTCAAACTTGCTCAGCCAGCCTACACACCGATTTTGGGGTCACTTTGATAGAGGTTTGCTTTTTAAAGCAGACAAGACTGAAAATTTTAGACGTACACAGATCTGTTGCAAAGTTAAAAAAATAAATTTCAACATCATTTAAAAACCCCAACCCTACTACTGTATCCAACAAAAATACTTCAGTCTCTAGTACTGTTTGCCTTGAAATGGCACATGCTGGGAAACACTGCACTTATGGTTGATAGTGATTTAAACTAGGCAAATTGAAAAAAAACAATGGAATCAAGGCTTTGAATTAGAAGTAGCAAAAACCATTTCAGGGCAAATCACCCTCTTACCAGGATAATAATGGTACCAAAGTAGCCAGAAGTTTTATTTGAGTCTAGTCAATGCATATATCTTACAAACATTCTACTTCAGATGGCATTTTACTGAAATGATGGACAGTATTAGAGTTCTTCACAAAACTGAAATTTAGTCATTCTAATTTCTCTGTATTTCAGTCTACTGATGAGGGAAAAGAATGTTCCCTGCAACTCTATTCAACAAGTTACCTGCATTAAACAGATTTTGCCTGAAGGATGTGCCTCATCACCATTTCTGGTAATGTCTTTATGGTCTGAAGCCTTTGTCTTGTATTTCACATGTGCAGAGATTAGTGCAACAGGCAATTTCAGTACAAATGCTAAATTCAAAGTTTCCTTTGGAAATACATACATTCATGAATAAAACATTGATCAGGTCCCTACTTAGAATTCATCCCTTTTACAGTACCAAAGTGACAACTTGCCTATCTAAGGGAACGAAGCTGTGCACCCCACTTTCCCAATACCAATTTAGAGGGCCATGCTTTGCTGAAACTGGGTGAAAAGAAGTGCTTGCTACTCAGGTATGACCATATCTCTGCTGTTGCTGTTGCACTGTGACATTATTTGATAGATGCTTGCCTGGGGACACAGCACAACTCAGCTAATGTAGGACTTATATTGATTACCTGTACTTCCTATAGATATTCCTGTATTAGTATACATATCTTCCCAATTAATGACTTAATTAATAACTTCATTATTAATTTACTGGCTGTGCATGCCTCCTTAAAAATGTTACAATCCATGTTTAGCTTTGATACTGAGTTGAAGAGGGAGGATGTTAGCAACACTACAATGCACAGCTGTCCTGTATCTGTATTTTCTATTTGCCCAAAGCCATTGCATCCTTGCAACTTTCTGTATAACAAAAACAAGTTGCATACACATCACACCAAGACAATGTGCTTTTTGTACTGCAACATTTCTAATAATACTGAGCATTAGAAATTAGAATTTTAAAAAATCTATGTTCTATGCTGAAGTAAACAAGCACTGATTAATTAATTTAGCCAGTTTTGTTCCAACCAAACTCTGGTATGTGGAATGAAGTTTCAAGCTATTATAATTCTTGCCAAATTAATACTAGCTCACATTAGACTACTTATTATTTAAAAATATTTGTTAATTTGTTAAAATCTACTCTTCCATGCCAAAATCTACTCTTCTTTCCAAAATATGTCACTTTGAAAAAAAGTAAGAACAACTGATTCATGCAAGCAGAAACCAGCATGAGACATGACATGTCTTCCTTGCCTTCCCTAAGTGCTATAGAACATAATTAAGATATTTATAAATGTGAGTATAAATAAGGTAAGAGATTCTAAAACCATTTTAAAGTCCCTAACATTCCTTTTTTTTCTAAGTATCAAAGACAGCACCAATAGTTAAACATTTTCCAATACTCTAACACTGCAGAATGTTCTAAGTATGTGAAGACTGTCTTGCACCCTTAATCATGGGATCCAAGCCTACTGAAATTGCTCCCAGGTGTATAAAGCCTATCTGCTTGGGTCCTAAGCTGGCATTAGCCACAAAAGGATATCACATTTATTTTAATAGCAAAAACAATCTTGCATTTAGTTCAGTTAGATATTTAATAGTGGAATTTGCCAGACCATCACTGAAGACACTAGTTCATCTTGTCGCTGCTGCTTGGTCTTCTTGTTCACTCTTCTGTGTCCTTGGCCACCAGAAATTACTAATACTGAACTTGCTTTCATTTTCTTAGATTTCTGTCTTTTACTTTTAAATGAGATATTTTGATCCTTCAGAAGCTCATAAATGTTACTGTCCTCTGGTCTGTATTCTAGGGAACTTGATCCATGAGACAAAGTAAGGGATCCAGAAGATGATGACAAGTCACTTCTTTGTGCAATGGACCCTGCTGAATCCCCCAGCCAAACTGCAGTGTCCTGGGTGTTACTAAGGGAAGAGCCTGGTCTTTCACTGTGCAGAATGTTCTTTTGGTCATCGTCCTTAGGTTCTGAGCCAGGAGGGAGGCTGTTTCTCAATTTGTTTCTGTTCTTTTTGTTTATAGATGTAGCTGTTACAAGAAACTTGACTGGGCTATTGTGTGCATGGTATGACACCATTCCTCTTCCTGGAGCCAAAAGAAAAGACACAATTAAAGAACATTATTTCTCAGACCACAGTGTTCTACCATAATTAGTTCATGAAATTTGCTCAGAATAGCGTAACTCTTAATGCCCTATTATATGCATCCAGTCTTTTGCCTTGTGTGGACACTATTTACAGAAAAAAAAAGTACAAAACTAATGTTCTACCACAAGTGCTTTAGGACTAATAAATCAGCTGAAATATGGCATATGAACTTTAGATTATGTACTTTTGTGCTCTGTTCTCACTATGGCATGAGCACAGAAATACTGCTGACTTTTTAGCCAGCATCAACACAAACGTTGATGCTGGCTAAAACAACAACAACAACACTGCGTTTTCTCCAGTAATCCCCACATATTTTATGTACCCCAAATCAATCCTGTTCTACCTCTGTACCTCTCCAGAAAAGTATAAGAACATCTGTTTCATTGCAACAGACCCATCCACACTGTAGAACAGGAACTAAAACTCATCCTTCTGGTTGTCTAGTTACCATTATAGATTCATAAGGAACTGACTGAACAATCATTTTTTCTTTTTTTTTTAAGTATTTAATCAGTGGGATATTGGTGGTAAAAGGAAGATTTACACAGTGCAAATCATTAGAATGTATGAAAAACAACTTGCACATGGCCAAATTGAGAAGCTGTAACAGTATCAATAGATGTGCCTTTTGCAGCAAAAAAAAAGGGAGAAAAAAATGGAATTCTACCAAGTAAGCTACATTACTAAAAAGAGCTAGGCAAGCAAGGGGAAAAGCCCACAAATCTTATAAATCACTACATCTATCCCTAACTCCCAAATGCATTTCACATTCTAAGAAAACATATTCTACTTTTACAGGAAGTACATTCATATAAAGATTAATTATCGTTATTGGAAACATAATGGGGAAAAAGCTATAGTTTTTGAATTCAAAATACAGTTACCAAAGTTATCAAACAACTGAGAGAAAACTAGACAAGTATCTGGGTAAAATCTTGATCCTAGATAAATGCAAGAATACATGACATAAACCAAAATAATAAAAACAGAAAATGGAAGAATGAGAGATTTTTTTTGATTCTGCATATATGCATATTCTTGTAATTGTATTTATTTTCACCTAAGATAGGTTCCAGATATTTACAAAGCATTTATCTTGTGTCATACCAGATTATTGCTGCGTATTTTGCTGAACACAGAGGATTTAATTTTCATTTTGTGAAGTTACATAAGCTTTTTTTTCCCCCTGGAGGAAGCTGCAAACAGCTTGCCTCATAAAATCTGCCAGCTTCCCTCTGCAACACAGAAGCTTGAGCAGAACTCTGAATCCAAAACACTGGGGAAAAGCCCCTATTAAACACACTTTTAAAATCTTGCTTCTAATAGTAGCTTAAACATTTGTATAGTGATACAGAAGCATTCGTGTGTTTGTATTTCAAACGGGGTAATATGAAAGTAACTCATAAATACATCTCTCCAGAATCCAAAAACCTTGATCACTTTTAAAAAAATGAAATATATACCCTCATATATTCCAAGTCTCCATTTTGGGGGAAAAGGGAACACAACCAATTTATTAAAAAACCAGTTAGACAACATGCTCATTTTTAAGTATCTGTGTCTCTAAACCTAATGTATCTATTTTCCCTAAATCTGGAAATAAGTCTGTCTGCATTCTCTTCTCATCCCCATATATTTGGCTGTACTCCAACAGGATTAATGCCTATTTGTTAAAGAAAAACAGCTGTCCCATCTCAAACAACTGAAACAAAACTAGACAAGTATCTAGATAATATTGTAAAGCTCGGAAAGAACAACAAGTATAATTTCATCACACAACTCTAACTTTTGTCTCAACAATACATATAATTTGGCAGGTTCACTCAAGTTACTGGCAGAAGTGACATCTTCAGTACTCGACATGTTTGAGAAATTTCACTCACCAGTTACTTTGGGAATCCCCTGCAAGCGTGGCACTGGTAACGCTACTATAATACCCAGGTTTGTTCCAACCAGCAGTAACCCATGGCACACCAGGAGGCTGGTCACAGAGACACGCTGCTGCCCTGTGGAGGTTGGCAAGTGCTCCGTTACCGAACAGTGATGACCTTTGTCTAGATCAAAGCAACTTCAGGCAAACACAATCAGCTGTACAATCTCAATTCAGCAAAGCACTCGTTGCAAGGCAAATATTTTGCTGGATTATGGAATTACACTTTACATACATGACAAATATTACTGAACTTCTGAAACATTCTACCCTAAATCTCTGAACCACAGCATCTAAAGGTAAACACAGACAGTCTCTACAAACATGCTTTTATGAATAGGCTATGTTTGTATATTGCCAGTAATAAAACTGAAAAAGCATTTCAGTTCACAATACTCAAAACCACTCTATACTCAAGACTCAAGCCTGCTCATTATTACTTTTTTCTCCTAGTTTTTAATCTGTGAAACTCTATCTGAAGTGCTGTGTCCACCTAAGTTTGGGTATGGGTCCCAACATACAAGAATGGCATTGGCATATTGGAAGAAGTCCGACCAAGATGATCAGGGGACTGGAGATATTAAAGGAAGTGCTGTCTGCACCTACATGATGGAAGGATGCACAGAAGACAGACAGATTCTGTCCACATGTGTGCAGTGATATGGTAAGACACAACATGCTCAAATTTAGAGCATGGGAAAATTGTATTCTATACAGGGAAAAGCTGCATCACTATAAAGGTGGTCAAAAACTGCAATGGGTTGTTCAGAGATGTGGTGGAATCTCCATCCTATCCAGAAGTATTAAAGTTTTGGCTGGACAAGACCTTGAACAACGAGGTCTAATCAGGCCTTCTTCATGAAAGATGAACAAGACAGCCTCCAGAGTAATTTCCAATCAAAATTACTCTATGATTCTATGGTTTTCTACAACGGTATTTAGAGGATTGCTATTTTTCTAGTGAAAACAAAGTAATTTTTGCTTGCAATGCTGACTAAAAATATGTTTGATTCCATTTAAATGGATTTTCAAAATGGCCTTGGCAAGCTTCAGAAAAAATGAAACTATGATCAGCCCAAACTTTTGCCCAAGTCTATGGGGAGGAGCATTTAAACTCTGCTCAAAGCTTGAAGAATTTCAAGTTCAAAACATACACTTTCTTAGGTTTGTTATTAACTCTACATGTAAGAGAGCAGTCATTCCATCTTCATCATAGCTCTCAAACTGTGAATCACTTCATCATTAGGTCAAGAATTTGAATTCCACATTTGATTTAACTTGAGTAAACCCTCATGTTCAGTACTTTGGAGAAGGATCTTAATTATGGTGCTTCACAAATGAATGCATTTTCTGTCTTGTCCGTTGAAGCTGAGCTAATTGGCGTCCAAGAATATATGAATTACAGACTCAATGGGAAAGCAGGGAAGGAGCAGCTTGACAGTCACCCAAAGCATTTGACTGGAAAACAGGAGGCAGGCCACAAGTCTTTCCTCTCAGAACTTTACAAAACCAAGTATTAACCCAGCAATTGTGTGTTTTAAGAAATTCACACAGGGTCAGATCTGGAATCCAAGGTCTGTCTACCATCCTAAAAGCACATCCTTAAACACCCTAAAGGCATAATGATTGGGTCATCCTTAAACACCCTAAAGGCATAATGATTGGGTCATCCTGATCAGGTGTAACAAGGACAAGTTTAAAAGGCTCCATCTACTTGTGCAGACCTTCAGACACTGCTACACTGAGTTCCATGAACTATACATGTTTATGCTGGTAGGATGCATCATCCCTCCTCAGCTAAATGAGCAAGGATAGTCTATGTTGTACACAAATTACAAATCTTTTGACTCTTTTTTGCCTTTTCAATGGGTTTGTTGTTTAGTTGAGTTTGGTGTTAGGGTTTTTTTTTGTTTTGGCTTTTTTGAGATATTAATGGGATTAATTAGTTTCCAAAACAAAGCACACAAAGGCACTCCTTCAGCACAAAAGAAGTTCCAAAATAATGCCCAAATACCTCTGTGTTCTGGAATTTTCAAAAATCAGTATTTGAATTCTGAATGGATTTAGAGCTCGGGCTCACTCAATTTATTTATGACATCCAAGTCCTCTCCTATCACTTGTACTACAGGAAGTGCAAGCTAAGGTACAAGCTTAGCTTAACTTAGAGCTTGTTCTACAAACTACACAAATACTTGAATACAATTTTTTAACTTTTAATATTATCAAAAGCTCCAAGTGCACTGTTGCCTCTCAATCCCCTGCAGAAGCAAGATGCTCCTATTTTTAGAACTTTAATGCTTTTTAAGCATTTAAAAGATAACATTATATTCATGATTTCACACTCCAAACCTGAAGCAACTTTTAGACAGTGATTTTTACCTGGCAAATACGTGTTACTGTTTCCATACGTAAAACCAGCAAATTATCAGCCAGCAACTTAGATTCTTAAACACTGAGCACAACCTAAAGCATGAAACAGCTACAGAGAGGTCAAAACAAAAAATTGCTTGCTGTGAAATCTTGAAAAAGCAGGAAACATCGGCATCTGAGAAGATACTTTAAATAACATAAAACAACTAAATATATATATAGATTTAAAAATACTAATTTAAAATAATAATTTATCTGCTAGCCAAGGTTTGAAATCATATTTATCTTTGTTATTTTCTGACTTTTTGTTTTGATATATTTCAAATTCAGAGGGAAATAATCAATCCAATTCCCCAGAATGTATTATGCAATAAGCAGACAAATTAATAAGTTAAGAAGGGAAAATGATAAACATATTCCAAAAGCAATAAAATACTCATCTTTAAATAGCAACTTTTAGATCACACTGTCCCAATGAGGAAAAAACTGTTAAAACCTGTAAAATAATCTGACCAAGATCTTGACTTTACAAGAACTGAAACCAATAATTAAGTGTATGGTCTGCCCTGTGTTCACCCTTCTCAGGTCTCCATTACAACAACCACCAGAGCTGGATAAATCCTCACAGATCTGAATTCAACCCCAATTAGGTGCAAGGACATTGCTCCATATCCTCTTACATGGTCATGCTGCTCCTACAATGTAAAAAACCAGCCCACTGTACAGATCTGCTGGGCTGACCTGAAGTTTTCTCATCTTTTTATCATTTCCCAACAGTAATCATAAAGCAACTGCATTTCATGGTCTGGCACCTGGTGGGGTTGGAAAAAAAACAAGCTGTAAAGCCTCATAGTAGAGTTGATTTTTTGTAGAGAGGAAATTACACTTTTTTTCCTTTGCTTTTGCCATCTGTTTCCAGGAAACACACATGCCACTAGAGGATATGTGGATATAAGCAGAATATGTCCAGTTAAGCAGAAATCATCTCTTTGTTAAATAAGTAACCTGTCATTATCCATACAATCAATGAATTATCAAGGTCATTGTAATTACAGTAGTCTCTTTAAAAGGGCAAATTCCTTTAGAGCTGAGGGCAAAAACATGTTTAATGATGTTCTTTAATAGAATAGTGACTGTAACTATGAAAAAACATGTCTGTTCATGTACAGTATGATTTTTTTTGGTGTGAGCTGTGACAAAGGCTGGTGAAAAACTAACTTTCTTCATCCTTCACCTACAGATCACAAAATTTAAGCATAAACTTGCTCTACAAATGACATATGTTGCACTAGTGAAGTGTGAGTATTTGTCTTCAAACATTAATAGATTTCTCTGCTATTCAGTATGCCCTCTGTTAAGATACCAGAGCTGTGCTTGGGCTCCTTAAAAGTGATCTAGCTGTACTGTGAATCCACAGTGAACTAGACAGTGAAATAAACAGTTAGCTGGATCTATAACAATGATTATGTTCTTCCTCTCAACCATTCTCTTCCTTTCTCACATGGCATTTGGTCTTTCATTACAGAACACAATCTTGTTATACATTATTAAGAAATATTTTTGATGATGTATGAAGTAAAGGTAGTGCAGACCACTCTAGGCTAAATGTCTATCCCACAGTCACCTCTGTGATCTTGGTTTCATTTCCAGTCCTGCATTCCTACACACAAACTTTCCATAGCTCCAGAAAGTGAGAGCCCTCCGATCTCCAACACTCAGAGAAGTAGACTGCCACAGATTTAAAATTACCTCCAGCAGGTAAAAGAATCTGCCAGACACAGTCTGGTTTTTTTGCATTACTAAATTTCACCAAATCATAAAGACAATGGCCTTCTGTGCCATTTCTCTCCCCTGTGATTCTGTCCTTCACCAGACAGAGAGCTGTGATATTTAAAACTGTTTTCTCCTAAGAACAAAACTGGGGAAATTTACTGCTATGAGAATTCATTCTTAAGGTTATGAGACCCTCCTACTCTGCTTAGTTACTGTAGTTATATTTTAAGTACTGTAACTCACAGTAATCATTCCTAACTGTGACAATAATTTTTTCTTTTACTTGTACAGTATAACAACAAAAAAAAAATCATTAAATTAATGAAGCAACATTCCTCTTATTTACATTATTTTTAAGTGAAGACATGTCTAGGTAGTCTATCGGGACAGTAATACATCTTGGTACTTCTAAAATCCTGGGAAAAGAAGCCCAGCTTCTTCAAAGTTATACAGAGATCTTGCCTTTTTATATCTCTCTTCTTAAGACTCTTAGCAATACTTTTACACAAATTTCTTCTCTCATTTCAACACCACTTGAATTTTTACTCATCTGTTATTTCTGCATATTAAGGGACTTCTGTTGAATTTCAGAAAGCTAACAGAGCTGTTTCCTTTAAAACTAAACAACATCAAAATCTGTCATGAAGGCAAATACATATATTGTAAATATACACCTATTTCACCATGTTGTAATTCAGTTTCACTTGTTCGCCTTGTTTATCTTAATATATACTATACAGAACTTGATTCTTTAGCTCCTTTTAATTCTGACACTGCTGTTTTATTATGTAAACCTCCTACTGCTCTGTCTTTTAGTTTTCATTGCTGCAGCATTTTTGAGATCATACAAACAGGCCTGAGAGCTGCTGCTAAATAATTGAAATTCATTTCATTTTTAGAAAGGAGTCTCCCTTTGAACATTTGCTATAATAATGTCCTACTCCCGAAATAGACTTCCATTTCCATTCACTGGTGTGCTTTCTGTGAAGACACTGAGAAAAAAAAAAAAGGTACTAAAATGGATAGGAATGACACCAAAGAGCTATAATTAGCTAAAACTCTTTTACAAGAATAATGGTATGCTATATCGGCAGTTTTATTGCCATGTCAATGAACAGAAAGCTAAATTTTTGAATATTTTTACATGCAGAAAATATGTATAAGGGAGGTCTTACTTCCCTTTTTCCCCCTGCTATGAACAGCAGAACATAGTAAAAGGTAATCTTTTTACAACTGGTCTTGATTTCTTTGCACAGTTCTGATGAATTCAATCAAGTGATCTATTTAAAGGCAGGTGATTTGCTGCTGTTCAGTGCTGGAGCTATGGTGAAACACCACATGTAAAAAGCACCCTGTCTAGAACATGACAAACAGACAAAATTTATAATGGAGTTTTATTATAAAGCTAATTTTGTCAGAAAGAAAACATGGTAAGAAGACAGATACTGAAAAGGTGAAACATTTTTGATGTAAGATTTTTACCGAACTCCTGTGAGAATATAAATATAATCTCAGTGTGGGAAGAACTGGCTTCAGCTAGAAAAACTAAGCAATAAAGCTGGCACACACATTGCCATAAAAACTGCAGAAGCTTGTCTACTCCAGTCTACAAACAGGGAGAGACAGAAAGAATGGTTGTCCACTCATGGATACCTCATGCTCAGCCATACCAGTACTACTTTTCTGTCTCTGTCCTCCCAGCACAGCCCCAGCTCCCACCTGGTGTGCTTGCTGATGCTGAGGTCCTTGTCATCCACTTGCTAAACTGATACAAGGCATTTCAACTGCCTATTGAACAGCTTCTGTCTTAAAACACGTAAAGAGTTTTAATTTTTAAAATTTTATCCTAACAACCACAGGTTAGATTTAAAACTAATCATTCACCAAATTAGAGCTCCAGTCAGCAAAACACTGAACACACTCCAAAATGGCAGCAAGTGAATAATTCAGAGTTCCCTGGATCTACTGCAAGTGGTTTTTTGGTCCAGATCCCAGGCAAAATGATTCCATCATGTACTTGATTCTAAGGTTCCAAAAGCAAATGCTAATCTCTGCAAAGTAAATACAATTTCATGACAGATTACATTAACCAACTGTTTCACAGTCACACAAAAAATATGACCAAAGAGAAGAGTCCACCTGCTTATCTAATTACACTGATAACCTCTAAGGAGAAGAGCTGTTACCCAACCAGCTCACTGCACACATTGTTCACCAGGGCAGGAGATGGACTATGACTTACTAAAGCAAATAGTCAGCAGACACTTACCAGACTCAAAGTCTGAGATGAACCTTCTGATTCTGGCCTAATTGGAGAACAACACTGGAGAACAACAGTGATAAAAAAAAAAATGTTACCATGTAATGCAATTCAACTACCTGGCAACATATTGTGAACAGGTGTGGCAATGTTAACATCCTGGAGGTGTTTCAGTGTCTCTGTGTGGAACAGTCGAAGAGTAGATCCAGATGTGAAGGCAATCCAGACTCCCACTCCAGCCACAGCCATGTGAGAAATTACCATCCCTTCCTCTTGATGGGCTTCAAAATGGTTCTGCAAGAAAAACAAGGGCTCTGTGGGGAAATGCAAGTCAAGGATATCACTCAACATTTCTTACCAACTTTTCAGTGTAAGTACCGTATCTTCATCCTCTTTGACAAGGACAAAGCTTCTTCTGCCTTGCTCAGGATGTGTTCTTATAGCCGTGTATGATGTGTTAATTTCCCTGGGACTTTTTTTGGAAATACATCATCATCAGTATAGAAGGATTCTCAGCTCTTGAGCCAGGGTTCCACCTAACAACAGAGTAACTCAGATTTTCTGTTTTTTAAAAATATTGCATGATAGGGGCTGGCAAGCCCAAAACAGCTCAGACTTAAAAGGATTTCATATTTCTTTATTTATACTCCTTTGGGAAAACTGCTGCAGCTGTACTTTTATCTACAGCAGAACTCCTATTTCAAAAATAAAAAAGAAATACTTTTCTTTTGTTCTGCTGGGGGTCTTTTCATAGCAAGAATAACAGAATGTAATAAAAAGGTCATATTTAGAAAGCAGAGTGTTTAAGAATATAAACACACAATTATTTGCTCAATTACACACATAACTATGTCAGCCTTAATACTGCAGTTTGGTTTTTGATGCTTCTGAATTTCACAAGTATTAGCCATATTGTTTTTCTGTCCTTCAAAGAATTGATGCTTCTCATTATAAAAGCCAAAATCCTCTTTCTAAATATAAGTAACATAATACTTTGAAGGTAGACCTTTTTCCAGTTACAACCTGGCTCCAGGAAAGCAGAAACCTCTCTTCTGTATGTCTCTATTAAGATGTGAGATAAAGCTGTAGTAAAGTTTCTTAATCGTTAACAAAAAGGAGGGATTGTTTTCATCCCAGTTTGATCCTGTGAGAAGACTGTCTGTGAAGTTGAACACAGCCTTTTATTGTTGTGCCAGCTATTACCAGAGAGAGAGTCTGATAAACACAAAACTTACTCAACTAAATTAATGACAAACTGTTCCTTGGATAAAAATCTCTTATTGAGGGGTGTGGAAGTAGTAAGTTCTCTAATATTCAATTAAAGTATTATTCTTTATTACATTTGTAGATAAAATGCAGAAGTGCCTCCTCCTTCCTTGTGAAATACACTTAAATTTTCCAGGTGTTACAATTAAGTTACATTTTGGCTTTTTATTCATTAAAATCTAAATATAATAGGGTTATAGATATATTGTCCAAATTTTCCATCAAAATTCAACTAACAGGCTAAGATCAGAGACAAAGAACAAAAAATTTAGGATTTCGACAAAGAATAACTTTTGCTGTTATGTTAACTAAGCATTTAAGGTTTTTCATACTTTCTTACTGCATAAATTATTATTTTCACTGAGGAATTTGCTGTTTAAAGAGAATGGGAATTATTTTTTGTGGTTTTCATTTGTTAATATTATTTTCCAAATGTTCAGTTTTTAGTAAATGAACAGAATTTTCTCTTCAGCTGTCAGGCAGTGGTTCAGTTATTGAGCATTACTGTATTACCTTTTGATTCTTTGAAAAATAACACTGCAGAACCTAAGGTAAGCAACTCTGGCAGGCACATTCATATTCACTGTTTTCCTCAAGTAACCAGTATTCATTCATTACAAAATGATATACACAATTTGAAAATTGTAAGATTTATTCAACAGAAGAATTTATCCATAAAAAGCACCTTTCAAAGTCAAAAACAGCCCTTATGACTAGATTTGCTGATATTCTCATCATGCATGTTCCATTGCAAAGAAGATTCTAAACTACTTACTTTGTTTATGGACTCATACATCCCTACACTGGTGACTAATTTGCTTTTGAGAACTTCTAGGGTATAGACCATGGATGCTAAAGCAAACCTGACCAGCAACTTGCACTCTTTGAAATTAGAAGAAAAATGAAGATTGTAAAAAAATAATTTTCTCTGGAGTGATCCAACCACAGCTGACAACTACGTTGGTGCCACTGAAAACAACTTACACATGCATTTTTGTCACATTCCATTTTTACTAGCCAACTCATTATACTCCCACTTAAGTCTGTCCTGACATTTGTACAGCTGTCTGCCGGAACACACAGACCCACTTGAAGTAAAACTGTATACTGCAAACATGACAAGACCTGTAGAAAGAACTATTCTCATTGAAAGGGTCTTCTAAAATGGAGCAAGAACATATCCCAAAGCTGCACCTTCTTATGCATAAATTTTTGCATAAAGGATAGCTTTGACATATGTTTCAATTACACGTTCATCTGAAATTTCTAATTTTCTTTTCTTTTTATTACAAGAAAGACAGATCCAAAGGAACAAAGATGTCTTATTCCTTTTGTTATCAAAAGAATTGAATTAATTTTCCTTTTTCTCTTTCTGTTTTCATACCTACATTCTTCTTGCCTGGCTTTTCCTCCTCAGGTTCTCCCATTCTAACTACAGCAGCACAGGAGCTGCAGAAGGCACTGTGGACACCACAGCCCAATGCAGCTCACCGGTGTTCCAGCAGTGTGGGACACAGCAGAGCCTTCCTTTTGAGGGAGTGCTCACTTACACCAAACAGCTGCACCAAGAGATGAACCACAATTTCTTCAGCTTCAGGTGAAGAGGCTAATGGATGCCATTACCTTCAACATCAAACAAATGTCTTTCACTGCTTTAAAGAAATTACAACACTTGGGCAACACACATTAATGTATAGGGATTTCCATATTTTTGTTTACTCAGCTGAACATTTCAGCGTAACCCCTGTATAGATAGCAAAGTTTTAAAAACAAGATAAAACAGACTAGGATAGAATGTCACTCAATCAGTGACTTTATTCTATTCTGGCACTTTTTGAAGTTTTGAAAGAAGCACAAGCCTTTGCAGAGTACAAGGAGCCCCAGGCCCAGAGACAATTATCAGATGTAGGTCTGTACCCAACAGCAATACAACTGTCAGATCTAGGGTCAAAACTAAGTGACAAATTTCTTCTTCACAGAAAGAGGATCAGAGTATGTAATAAATATATAACAGCAATTGATGCATTTCTCATGTGTGCCCTGCCAAGGATCTTGAGGCATTGTGCCAGTTTGGGGCATTGTGCCAATAAAATACATTACCTAAAACATTTTATTACAGTAACATATTATTAGAACAAGTGAATTGAGAGTCTTACCCATATCAGAGAGGGGAGAAAAGCAGAAGTGAGTAATATCCAAATCCAATACACACAATGCCAACCTGCTCATTTACTAAAAATTATTAAAGAAAGAAAAAATCTCAAATAAAAATTTTAGCAAAGCAAGGAGACATGGAATGAGATTATCTTCAAGGATAACATACTTTGCACTTAGCAAATGCACAGACAGTTAAATATGAGATACCAGTGAAGCAAAGAGTGCCTCACAAGGACAAGTTTAAAAAATAGACTTGAATATGCTCATGGACTTGCACAAACGTGGCCTTAAAATCTTGCCAGATGCCTTTACAGATAATGTACTTGATGCAGAGCACATAGTATGTGTGCATGACAGTAGCAATGAAATAGCAAGCAGCTGCATTGCAGTATACATGGAGTATCTCCACATTAAGTATATGGAGATATAAAGGAGTTCAGTAAAGAGGGAAGAGAAACAGGTGAGTCCTGTGCAACACCTGGATTCCTGCTGATGGAGCTAAGATCACGTTTATGCAAAAGATCTTGAGTCAAATCATGACAACTAACTTTCAACAAGAGAGAGCAAAGAGGGAAAGCAAACATTTTGTTGCTGCTGCTTCCCCTCATAGCAAAGATTCAGCTCTTCACAGTAAGGAAGAGGCAGCTCAGATGTTAAAATATTTGATATACACGGAGTTTAAATTGCCTCATGTATTGTATAATATTGAAACAATATTGCCAGTGAACCTGAGAAGGACAACATAGCAGATCACTTTTGGAAACATAAACCCAGGAAATTATCAAAAAAAGTCAGATCACTAAGTAGGCAGCAACACTGAAAACATTAGTGACCTGTTTAATCTGGTGAGATGATGAGAAAAAGCTCAGTATGCCTTAATACCCATAAAGAAGCAACAGAAAATCATTGCTCATTCACAATTCTATGAGGAAAAATGACACACTATGCCATGGATATTTGTGTGAAATTAAAAAGATGACCCTCAGCCACATATACAGAAAATCATCATGTTCTTGAACAAAATTATTTATATTGAAAAAACATTACTCAACCCATATGCACCATTCCTTATATGTTGCTTGCTGCAGCACTTATTGTGTGTGCAATAGACCTATAATAACCTGAGCTCTGAATACAACAGATGGCTTAGTTGAGAAATTAGAAGAAACCTCCTGTGATGCTTTTGTAGGAAAATCTGTAGTAACAGCTGAAAAATGAAACTGCCATGTCTGAGAGATATTGGTAGAGTACTTGTTATTTTATGTCTCCAAACTTCTGTTTTCAATACTGCAGTCCATGACATTTTACTGTATTATGACAGAGTAAGCTTTAAACATTCTTTAATCCTCAAAGTTTGTTTAACTCTGTGTTTGTTCTCCTTTGCCAAAACAGCCCAGCATAGCTCAACTGCAGCCATACCACCAGACTTAGGGAGAGCTTTGTTACAGAATTAGGCCAGACTTGCCAAACCTATTTACAGAGATCTGGCTGTACGTATCCAGCCTCACACAGGAACAACCTGGCTGTGATTTCTCACTATTTTCCTAGAGAAGTTTTCTTACTGTTTTCTGAGAGATTTTACCAAAGTCTGTAGAATAGCAACCATGTGTCCCAGAGGCTGTAAAACTAACAAAAGTCCATTATAAGCACCTATCCAAATCAATAATCCAAAAATCTTTCCCTAATCATACCATTCAAAATACTAACAAAACAAGCCTTAAAGAAAAGCAAAGTAAGAGAATATATGATCCAAGCATCTTATTCGATGAAACAAATCTCTCAGAAAACACAGAAAAGACAGAGGAAATTAGGATGTTAGTTATTTCTCTGCAAACCCATGACAGTGACTCACAGAATCAATTGTACCAAACAGACAATTGTTGGGAGAAAACATGATCATCAAAGAAAAAAATGCAGCAACAAAGCACACAAAGAAGGAGGCTGTGAGCTCATCATGACTCCTGTTTGAAAAAACTTCATGGCTGTAAACATCATGCAATTCAGTGACACTCTATTGTAGGTTGAAGGAGAGGTTGAACTCCTGATGCTTCATCAACTCTTAACTTTGGACTACTAAGATGTTCTTTTGGTGAAAGGTGTAATTTTGACAGAAATAAGGGCTTAACATTTTCTGGAAAATGTAGTCACAAATGTGAGTTTGAACACTCTTCTCTCATTCTGAGAAAGCCAGCTTTTGTGTGACTATTCATCAGAAACTGCTCTTATGGAAATAAATTTTTTGTAGGCCACCAAGAAGCAAAACTCTGAAAAATTATATTATGAAATTATCACAAGGTACAAGTAACATCTAACTATATAGAAGCAATCTCTTAGTTAAATCTTCTTCAGTAATTAACATAAAAATCCTATAGGCACCTACTTCTCTGCTGCCTTACCTCATGTTTAATTTTTAAGAAAATCTCTTGCCCCAAATACTCTATAATTTCCAAGCACCTTATGGAAACCAGTGGGTAAATGGCAGCAAGGTTTGATGAGACATCAGCAGAGAACACAACAGCAGAATTACAAACTAAGGGAGTGAGATTTAAAAGAACTGAGACCACATTCAATAAAAAGCTCCCTGAATCATGATGCTTCTTAAACACATTTTCATCTTTAAAATTTCACCCCTTATACCCGGAAGCATAATGTGAGCAATGCTTTTAAAAGCTCTTACCTCTATGGAATGCGTCACAGTGCTGATTATAAAAATTTGCCCACCACATGCAGCCCAAATGGTCTCCTCCATCACAAGCAGACTTCTAACAGGCAGAACCCCCAATTTAACTATCTTCTGAGGTTCCGTGTTCCATGTCCCATCTTCAATAAAAAAAGAAGAAAGGTTATACACAACCAAATGGTGATCGTTGCTTTAAAACAGTTCTGAAAAGTCCACTGCTTAAATTTCTGCAACTTGCTACTTCCAGCTACACTGGTTTGTGTATGATTACTTTTAGCTTCCAGGGTAAATTTGTAAGGCTAAAACAACATTAAGGAGAAAACCCAAACCTAAGTACTCATATAACTTTCAACAGAGTAAATTTTATCTAGATTAAATGACAAATCAGGAATACTACATTGCTGTTATGATACAACTGCTTTCCTTTCCAGAGGAAATACAGCCAGAAACCCATGGCTGACACAATTGTCTCCAACTCAGAAGAAGCTCACAGCCAACTTATTTCAAGATGAATCAATTTCTAACTAGGACAGAATCATCTTTCATGTGCAAAGTCATCAGGAAGATTTTTACTGTAGGCTCTAATGAGTGAAATCACTCTTTAAGAGCATTTTCATGAAATGGACCTTTCTGCTACTAGATGCTTCAATTAAGACGGAAATTAAAAGCAAAAAAAAGAAATTAAAACTTGATCTTGTGCCATATCTTCACTTTTCTTACTTTTTCCTCTAATTATAAAACCCACAGTGTTTTCTTTGGACTGCATTTAGCAGATCTAAATTAAATTATGCATGTGTATGTGGCACAATCAGTTATTGAGAGAGGTTCGGGTAAGAACAGCATGCTTCCACTTACTGCTATGGTCACTCTCAATTGCCATCTCTTTGAAACAAGGACTAGCAGATTATTTATCCCCAAATTTAAGAACCAGCAACATAGGTTTCTTGAAACAGTTGTGGCTTTCTCTTTTATACATACAAATGGACATGTTAAGTACATCAATAATAATTTTAATGTTTTCATATTAGTTTATATATTGTAAGTGCTCACTGAATATAGTCTCAAGGATGACATTTCTATACATTATGATTTATTAATAATATAAAAATCTGTTAAAAGTAACTGGGTTTTACACTGAGATAAAATATTTCAAAAAGCATAATTTCTTCATTGAAAAGCCTTCTTCCTGCACAAGCTGCAGAAAAGTTTGTCTACTTTTCTGACACTGGTTTCAACTCAGTAACCACTTAAATTTTGATTGATGAGACCAAAGTAAACACATCTTTGGACAAGCACTTAAGTACAATTTTTTCTTTTTCCTCCTGAAAACAAGTGCGTCTTCTATTACTTGCTTAAGGAACGGGGTCACAAAATTTCCTGCTTCACCAATCACAGTAGCAACAACAATAATGAGAAGCCTCAGGTCTGGAGAAATTCTCAAAATTTCTGTCATCTGTGTGATACAACCTTCACTGAGTCATTCTCAGGATGTGGCTCTCTTCTGAAAGCATCTTTGTAGAATTGACATTTAGTTTCAGGCTGTCAAAATAATTTTCATTATTTTAGTTTGCAGTGAGAGGAGTGCTTCCAGTTATTAGCCTGCAAACTCTCCCGGTAATGTCAGAGTCACTCTGTGTTCTCTATGACTCATATGTACTATTAGTAATAAACAAACTTCTGGAAAAGTTTCCATTCTTCAGCAACCACATTACCCACAAATTAAATTATAAACTGGAGGCTGCCCATACTCTATGATTGCTGTAACCACTGCAGGCAGTGCAGAGCCTTCAGAGAGTGAAGCCGCACACGTGTGTGTCACAATTTTCACTGTGCAAGGGACGCTGACTGCAGACATTTAACAATCTGTACACAGCACCATTCTCAGGGATAAACCCAGCATAATTCTGGTACAATCTTCCTGTCTTTTCTGAAGGATAAGGACTGTGAGTTTGGGCAAGAAGCAGATATGCTGAGCAAAAAGCTATCTTTTCTAGTTGTATTTTCACACTGAAAAAACTATTAATATAAAACAAAAGTTCACAGAACTTGAAAAGTCTTTCTCTTAAATACATTCAAGCTATACATTAATTTATATATAAAGCATAGCTGATACTGAAACAACAGGAAAATAAGGTTTTCAGGATCTCTGTGGACTCATTTACAATTTGCTGAAATTAAATTTCAAACATCTAATGTGTTTCTTTTTTTTTTTAAATCTGGACCTTTATGTCCTGAAGTTCCATGTAACTCCTCAGATGACTAAGCATTAAGCAAAATGTATAATTTTGATCAATGAAAGAAGGCGATTTCAACACTATCAATGTTATAAATACCATGTGAATAATGAATATCTTATTCAACATATATGCCTTAAAAAACTCAGTTCTCACAAAACCATTTTCTGTTGGTGTGTGTGTTAACACAGTACTTGACAATCCAGTTTAAGAGTTCTGTAGGATTGGACATATGAAGAAGGTGAGATAGAAGTCTCATGTCTTTCATGTTATCACAATTTCTTGAAAAAAAACCCTGAAATCTCACTTGATGCATCAGTCCAGGAAAAATCCAAAGCTATCACTCTACCTTATGACCCTAGTCATGTGATAAGGCTATTCTCTGGTGCTTTTTTATTTCCTCCTGCAAACACTGATGTCTTCTAGATCAGACAGTATCTAAGACAGATGAGGGGAAAAAAGGGTAGGGGGACACTCTCCAATCTAGTCAAAGGATGTGTCAGCTGTGTTCTGGACCCTGCCTCAGTGAATGATTCCTTAATTATACAAAGTGGAATGGCACCAGGAGGACAAATGAAGCCCTGTGCATCTCTCTCCTTTCATTTTGTGGCAGCCAGGGAAATCTCTTGAGAGTGGAAAGCATGGGTAAAAATCCACTCAAGCAAGGCAAGGGATTAAGCCTGATAATCCAACATACTTCTGTAAATGCTTTAACCACAGGCTGGCTAAGAGTAAGATCATGACTTCATTTTGCTGACCAAGAAATTTATCACCCATCTCCAAAATTAATCGGCAAGTCTATGTCTAGCTCAAAAGTGGTTTAACACCATCAAAAGCATGCTTTGAAGAAAATATAATATTCTTCCTGCTTCTCTCTCCAGATCTCAGCAGACCCTGTTCAATACCTGCACAGACTTCATGTTTGACACTGGCTATTTCATGTTATCTGTCTGATTCAATGTCCATTGCTTCTAAAATCTAAGGGAAAAGAAGCATTATCTCTATCCAACTTGTGTAAACACCTGCAGATTCAAGACATGCTTATCTAAGTAGTTTCACCAACTGGCACTACCCAGGTATTTAAAATTATTCCCAGCACTTGCAAAAAAAGATATGGAATAGCTTTGTTTGATGCTATAAAATTCTTTGCTAGTTGCTGACTAAAATAAGTTTATTTTTTCCTGGCAAAAGAGAAAAGAAGGAAGAAAGAGAAGCCAAGATAAAACGTCTGCCAACAGAATCTCAAGGCATATCTCATGAGGATATGAATTGCAGGTACAGATGTTTGCAGGAAAGAGGTGTGTCTACAAAATCCGAGAACAGGGTCAAAGATAGAAATGAATCCAGGGGCTTCCAGAAATTAGATGTCATATATTTATGTTGTATATAAGATGTTTGATATTTGCATATTAGATAAGTATTTAAAAAAAATAGAAGACAGATATTATACTACTAGATCTGTGTTATGTCACTGTGTTATGCCAATATTTTTAATACTCTTTGTAACTTATATTTCTCCAGAAGTTACATGCTCTAGTTTATACACCAGTGTTGAACAGTATCTTGCAATGCATGTGTCGTTTAGCTGCATCAAAGTAAGGTCTCTCATGCTTATAAAATATTTCTAAGACTTCAGTGTAAAAGGACATTATATTTCCATTAGTGCATTTTGTTATTAGTCTTGTGATTTTTATGAATTTGAAAAATTAGTTATCTTCCTATCTGATTAAATTTGAGTGACTAGAAGAAGTTTTAAAACAATGTCCATTTTATAGGAAAAGTTTTAAAACAATGTTCATTTTATCCTTCTGTGGTTTGTTTCTACAAAACTCAATGAGGAAAAGTAAAATTATTTTACAATAATTTATAAGAATAGGCTTCCTATGATTAATTTATAAATATTTTAAATATTTAGTACTTTTAAAACTGTAGTTAGTTGGTGCACTCAGGTCTTCATATGAGATAACCTATTAACATATAGTTTATTTCCTCAGAAAGTCTTTTCAAAGTTTGTAGTAGTCTTCCCTTCCTTTATGCTTTCAGTCAAGCTGAACTGAGCAAGCTCTTTTGTTGACAGCTTCCTCTCTTGCTTAGCAGCACTACTGATGATTTCAACAGAGCTGCCAACACAACCCTGGGAACAGCAGTTCTTGGTTAATTAGTGCAGTGGAGCACAAACATTTTTTCCATCACATGGTACATAACCCAGCACTGTGGAGGAGTAAAATGGTACCTACAGAAGTCAAAAGTTTAGCACATTCCTGATTACTTGGAAATAAGACAAGACACTCAGGCCTGCTCTTCTAAACAACATGTAACTAGGAGTGTCCTATACTGTGCATGCATACTCATTTTTTCTCCCACATGCATCAAATTCTTCAAGCTAAATAGCTGACAGAGGTCTTCCTACAGTTATGCACGGGGTGGTGCTGAGGTCCTGGCATAAGAGATACACAAATAAGACTGAAAGCATTGTCAACATATTTCTGGTGATGAGTATTATCTGACAATGCATAGCCAACAGTATTTTATCTCTGTTTCAGTATCACTACTCTAGTCCTCTCCCTAACAGCTTAATACCACTGCTTATTTTTCATAGCAATACCTCTCACAACATCTACCTAAAGTGGCAATCACATGCCAGAAATCCACTCTTCAGACAAGCTACAGCAATACATGGATCCACTCAAGCTCTGACTTTGACATCAGTGTTTTATGTTCCACATATTCTTCCTTTCCTCAGTGTGTCAGAGAACACAAGGGTCTTACCAAATCCATCAACTGGTGGTTGACCTCACCAGTCAACTAACTTGCTACTCCTTCACTGTTATAACTGTTTCCCTTACTCTTGTATTTCCTTTCAGTTTTTGTCATTTTCTTCTATATTAATCCTCTGAAAATGCTCCATTGCTTAGTGTCACAAAGCCTCTTTGGACAAGTAAGTCATCAAAACTTCTGACCAACTTCAGAGTTCCTTAAGTTCTTACCAGTGAAGTCTCTTCTGTTCTGTGCATGGCCAAAAATGACCCAGCTACTATTTCATAGGACCAAACTCTTACTGTATTACTAAAATATTAATTCTTCTACTTTCTGCCACAATAATTCTGAGTTTTTATTTTCTTTTTCCTGTTTCTCTCCTGTACTCTTTACAGGACTTTATGAAAAGGAAATGTATATCAATGTCTAGAAGAAAGGAAGCTGGAACTGACTACAGTATGTCAGGAACAATACACCTATATTATATAAAGATTGTGATTTCCCTTTCCTAAGATACTTTTGTGAATGGAAGTCAAACACGCGCTGACCTTTTTTGCTATTACATCACTCAGAAAACACATCTGCTGGGCTGTCTGCAATCATCACAAAGGGGTTTTGTTATGTTTTTTAAACAAAGACAATACAACACACTTTTCCATTAACCTCTTTTAAGCATGTTTTGCATGGAAATATTAACTCAGCCTGAGGCAAACACTAAAGGCAGAATTTTCAGAATGATAACTCTGCAAAAGAGAAATTTTGCAATCTGCACCACTCCCCTTCCTATACAGAATCTCATTTAATTCACTAGCTGTCTCACAGTTCCCAAAACAAGTCTTCTCACACACATAAAATTAAGTATTAGTGAGGATAATTATCAGGGGTACTGTTTTTACAATTAACATATTAGATGACCTGCACCCCAGTGTTCTGTGATATTTTCACAAATCACCATGTTAGCTCACATTTAAGAGCCAAGTAGATTTTATTACTTTTTCAAGACTTTGCTTTCAGCTTGTGTTCAAATATTTTTAAGTACTTAAAAATACATAAAATACCAAAAAGTACTTAAGCACTTTTTACCTCATATGTGAAAGTACATGAGGTGTCTCACTAAAATATGACTACCCTCCAGAAAGGAAGTTGTGCACCTCCTACTCTCCCACTAACATGGCATTTGCTCTTGGTTTACTGTAAGACTTCTCAGTTTCCATTTTTTACTACTTCAAAACAAGATTTTCTGCAGCCGGAGCACTCTGGATGCTGTTTATCTGACATAGTTCTCTAGTGAAGAAAGTCAGATGTTGGTAAACAAATATCATGGATATTTATATGCACTGACCCCTCTGAGAACAACTGGAGAAATTAGAGCTATTTGGGTCCTGCAAACCAAATGACACAAATCGTGAGTCTCTGACTACACAAAGTAAGGCATTGAGCTACAGTGACTGAACTGATCCACACAGTTTCTGCCCAGGGAAGAAGACAAAAGGACCTCAACTCTATCACAGACTTGTGAGACAGATTTTCATCCTAGAAGAAAGGTTATCTTTTCTCACTCATGGAATCCTGTAACAACCATGTTTCCTGTGCATCTCACAGCATTTGTCCTTCTCAGGCTTCAAATCAAGATGTAATGCATAGATATATTTCACATTCACTTTTAAATCCTTACCTAATCTCCTTTATGATGATAGACCAAAACCCAAGCTGAAGTGGCTGAAAAGTAACCTCCTCTGCAGAACAGAAGGCAACCCTGATGAACTGCACAAAGCTCCTCAGAGGTTGGATTCCTTTGTTTGGTAAATAGGTCAGTGCTTATAAAAACACCCCTCCAGGGCTGACTGCCCCACATAACCTCAGCAGCCAACATAAGGAAGATGGATGCTAACATGGCAGCAGCTGAATCACACAACTTCCATGGTGCATGGAGAACTGAAATAAGCCACAATGAGCAAAAAATGAGAGGGACAAGATTAACTGACAAGAGTCAGAGAAATACCATTATTTCCCATATCAAAGTTCCAATGACCATGACTCAGACTTTGACAGGCTCTATGAACATCTCACTGCCCAAACCCAGTGTCTTCAGAAGAAGACAAGCAGGGGATGCTACGATCCTGGTAAATGCAACAACCTCCATCTCAAAACCAGACTGTAATGCAGTCTGGTTAACAGCTCTGCCCCATCTTTAACATTCTCTGTAGTTATGCAACTCATCAATCCTTTCTTAGCTATACTGCCAAGGATAGTTGTCAGTTGTGTTTTTTAGAAGTTGAGTGATAGTAATTGCAGTCTTAAAATAGCTTAAATACGCCAACACCTTTCTGAGAAGATGACAGATTCACTTTAATACCCCTCCCAGGTATGTAGAGAAACTGAAATACCAAAAATATTATGAATCTAGGATCAAGACCTCTCTCCTGTGCCTCAAAAGCAAAGAAAAAAAATGCTATTCAGTGGTTAAAAAAAAAAAAAAGTTTTAAAGGGAACTGAAATCTAATGCCTGGCTTCGGATCAGAGACAACAGCTCAACAGGAAACATACTGGGTTGAAGACAACAACTGGACAAAGGAAGTCTCTTTCCCAACACTTTTTACCCAGATCCTTTGTTGCTTGGGGAAAAAAAAAAGCATCCTGTACCTTTCCCAAATAAAGTCTATAATCTAACAGTGGATGTATAATTTGTCCCAAGATTACAGATACTGAGTTTGGTTCCTCAGTTAGAGACTGGTAGGATTTAGTAGCCAACGTACAGTGCCACACAAATGCAGCTGAACTGTTCACAGGGCCCACCTCATTAGAGAAGCATGACAACCATCATTACTGCAGCTTACAAACAAGGCAGATCTCTGCAGGCTCTGTATTTCGCAAGGTTAGGAGTCTCTTTGCTAATATTTCACTTAAAACATTAAGGTTTCAAACCTTGAGCAGTCTCACTGATTTTGAACTGAATCACTGGATATATATGCAATACTGCAGGTAAGTTAGTGAGATGTACTGGAAGCACCTCAATCAGCTCTGGAAAAGACAGTTGTGGTTCAGAAAAAGTGCCTGGGATTCTCCTTTATTCAAATTATTTTAGCCAATTATTTAGCTAGATATAAAACAACCAACTGTGATACTAATAGAAAAAGGAGGCCTGCCATAAAATACATGAACTGCACACACAGGAAAGACATTCCTATGACATTTTTACTGTATGTTCCATCTGTACAGTAAAAATGGGACTGTCATTTTAAATGAGAAATACAGAAATCTCTACCAATAGGGGATTTCTATGTTTCATAAACACCAGTACTTGATAGTTGAGAGAAATAAGCACTGTGCTGTGTAAAATACTGTGTAATGCTGTTAGCACATAAATTTCTGGATTCTTGCAACACTGAAGACTTCAGGGTTTAAGGGGGGAAATCAATTGTCATATGCATGTATGGTGAAAGTGGGCACAGTATCAAAGTTCATACTATCCTTCAAAAAGAGACAACAAGTCTCTTTAGATGTACCGGAAAGAGTAGTAATCCTAGTTCAGCAGTTTTACAAAGAATTTTCAGAAAATACATTAGTGGAAAATTGCTTCTGCCAAAATACACTGACATGTGAGTTCCTCAGGATGCCATCAAATCATATCACTATGCAGCATTACCTTCTGCTTTTGTGTAGATTGAGATGTTTCCATTTACCAAGCCAGCAAACAAGTACTGAGACCTATATGTTAAGCTCATAACAGTTGATTTTTCAGGAGTGAAGAAGTGTTGAAGTCGAATTTTCTTTGAGCCTTGGCAACTTTTGTAAATAGAAATGCTATAAAAAGAAACAAGAAGAAACAGACCTGTGAAATTATGCTTTACATAGTTCTTGCTAGAATATGCAAAAGGGAAGTTTAAAATAAAATACTGGGGAAAAGAGGATTTTCTCCTTCAATTCTTGACACCCCAGAATGTCTGCGTAGACAACTTGCAATTACTTAACATTGACATATGACAACACATTCATATTATCTTGTCTGCAGAAACAGTTATTCAAAAAAGAGACATAATAAAAATTCTGCTCAAAGTCCTTTTTATGAGTCTACCTAAAACTTTAATTAGTTAAAAAAATATATATTATGTGGAGAACTAGGGAGAAGAAAAGAAAAACTCACTACCAGACATCACTTAACACTTAAAATTTCCACAATTCCTATTGATTATTACAATGGGTACGATAAGAATATTGTTAAATCTGGAATTAAATCACTGATTTCTAGAAATGGCATTTTCCTTGGAAAATTTTGTTTTCTTTCATTTATACTGGCTACAAACACCTTCAAAAATAACATGTAGTTTATGACCTCACTAACTATAACAAGATCTGTTTGCCAACTGACCTATAAGTTTAGAATATGTAGCCTCGTTCTTCAACACAAATCAAGGGATGGCTCAGTAGGCCATCAGTTCAAAGACAGCAAAGTAATTCATATCAATAGTAAACAACAAAATTTTTTTTTCATGTGACAAATCCTGCATAATATGACAGGGCAGAAAATTAGTGCATTCCTCTTTGCCATTCTGAAAACTGTCTAATAACTGAAGATTACCTTGTATTGTTACAAAAGTAGTATTTATATTTTTCAGATATGATGAACTAATCCTCTTTCATCAAAAAGATGCCCTGCTTTAAAATCAAATATCACACAGTGTTATTTTAAATAATGTAGAGTGCATTTTACCCTTGATTTAAGTGGAGATGATACCTTGAGGTCACTAGCATAACACTTGGATACTTTTTTAAAAAGTAAACATTTTCTTGGAAATGTCTCACACAGTTTTGCTATAGAACAGCAAACTTAATCAATAAATCATACACATTACACCAAAACCAAGAATCACCTTCCTTCTTCCATGCCAAGGCAAATAGTAGGCACATTAGAAGTTTTTGCAAGAACACTTTCAGAGTCTGGAGCTTTGTTTTGCTCTTTCAGCTTCTCCTCCTCTGGTATGTAGACCATGCAGAGAATCCGTGATTCCACATTGAAGCACTCAATAACCTTGGGGCTGGAGCTTTGAAACGAGACTATTGCAATCTGGCCCATCTGATTAGTACAACTGCCAATCTGAAATGAAAAAAGGAAAATTAAAAAAAAAGACACAACAAACCATGACTGATGCCTGTCTCCAGGAAGATCAACATGTACCAGAAGGAATGATTGGAATGTTAACTGAAGAGTGCATCTCAAGTTATATGTGCCAATATGAATTTTCTTGCATTAAGACATAAGAGAATAATTCAGCACAAATACAAGATATATAAAAACATTATACATACAAACTTGAATTATACACTCAAAAAAATATTGTGTTTTTAAAGCAGGAATAATATTATGGCCTATTCTGATATCTGACTCAAATGTACATACGTTACATAATGTAATTACTGTAAGTATCTGTGCAACATGCTATTTTAATAACTGGTGTTCTAATTGTCTCAGGCTCTTTTAAAACAGGTAATACAGCTGAGGCCTGTCCTTTGCACAGTAACAGGTCTACAAAGAAATGCTCTGTCCCAAAAGAAAGAGTCTTCTAAACTTGCTGAAAAGAAACCTAAATTTCTCCCTGATCCAGAACTAAGTATCATGAACATGTCCAAAAACTTGCACAATTTAGGGATCAGGGAGAAGTAAAAAAAATCTACCCAAGCACAGTACATGTTTTTGTATAGTAACTCTTTCTGTTTATACGAAATAAAATAGGAAAGAGAAAGAAAGAATATTTTATAGCAGCAGAAAGATTTCATTTGCATGTTTTTGCAATTACTGTTTACAAATGGCAAAGACAAAAGGAAATTTTATGGGTCACCTTGAAAAACACCACTAAGAAAAGCTATTTCTAACTTTTAATGTGCAAGGGTTCCCTTAAAATTTCAGTATTGTAGTAACTAGAAAAGCTCCTGGAATCATTAGCTTGCCTTTTTTTTTTTTTTTTTAAGAACAGCCTCTATCCACCTCATTTTTTTCTGCTGGAGCATCTGCATATCTGGGGTCATAGCAACATGTACAGTAAGTTTTTTTCCTATGCAGATTTAAACAGATTATTTTTGGCTAAAGCATTCTTGAACCATGAAAACAGACAGTGTAAGCTCATATGGGTTTTTAGCACCAATTGTTACAAATTAGCACGTAACTCCCTTCTGAATGTGCTCAGCACTTTGGAATTCATTCTGTGCTGCACAAATTAAACACACTTAACTGACACCCTACAGAGACCAGCAAGATCACATGGACAAATTAGTAGCTAATCTTTTATTTTTAAACAAATAAACAAAGAGGAAAAAACATCCCAACATTTCTTTCATACCTACACATTGTCGAGTCACAAAAAGCAGTGGAAAGAAACAGGAGACAACCACTTTCAGATTTTACTTTGGGTAAAGATTACACTTACCCAAAGAAAACCATGTTCCACAGCACAGGAATTTGACTCTGTTTCTCCAGCAAGGTATGGTTCAGGATTATAAGCAGCACATTCAATCTTCAAAGAGAGAAAAAGAGAGCCATTAGCACTTAAAAAAAATATGCCTGTTTATGTCTATTTTAGTTTGTAATTAACTAAAGCATTTAAGGATATCAAAGAATCTCATAAGGCAAGGAGTCAGTTTGCTTCACCCAGCTTTCCCTGGGCAGGGTCAGCTGAACAGATATTGTTCCTGACACATTCCTTATCTACCCCTACAGACCTTCATGGCCAAAGATGACAAATTCTCTTTTGCTGATCTGCTCAAATGCTTTGTGACTTTTATTAAGCTTTTTCATGTCCCCAAACTGACACTATCCCTGATGGAATCATTAGCCTGTTACCTCTCATCTCAGACACCAGGTACTTACTTCTCTTTCTTTGCAGTGTCCTTTTACATGTAAGGCTGATATATGTCATGACTTTTTCAAATTTTTGTTTTTAAATTTATTATTGCCACTTTTTCAAGTGACATCCCTCCAGCAGATGTATCAGCCTCATGTGTATATTTGAGAGTGCAGAGTTTTCTCGCCCAAACACACTATTCTAGCAGAGCTGGTAGCAGCACTACACCATGGTCACCTCTTCAGAAGCCTGTTTCTACACATCTCATTCATACTGCTCTTTGTAACAATATTGCATTCCTAAGCAATCCTTACCTTGCTGGTCTATTAAAAATTACTTTAACAGACCAACTAAACCACCGCTTCAATCTGCATTTATGAAACTCCTAATTTCTCCCTGAGCATACCATGTGTCTGTCCTGCTGACTCTTATCCTTTTTATTTTTCTTTCCCCCCGCAAATTATTTCTCCAGGTGCCTTGGTCATTTTGAATGCTAATGCTATCATTCTTCAGACTTAAACTCCCTTCCAATCTCATGTCATCATGTTACTGTCAGTATATTAATAGCAATACTCATGACTTTATCATGCAGGCCATTTAAAAAAAAAAACCTGAAAGCAGCACCAGACTCAAGATCTATATTTAAAGTCCATCCCAACTCTGAAGATGAATAAAGCATCAAGGATCTGAAAAAAAACATTTTTATAACCAGTCATGGATTTCTAATTTCCCTAATATCCATGGCAGATTGCTAAAGCTTATGTAAACACTTCAAAATATATAAAAGCAATTCATAACTGTGTAGAGAATAGAAAGTTTTCTAATGAGGTGTCATACTACATTTTTACACAAGATTCTCTAGAATTCAAACTAATGTTCACATTTTGGACATCAACGTCCTTGTGATCATATTGTAGTACCAGTGAAAACTCAGTTAGTATTAACTTAGACTACTCAGTTAGTATTAACTCCCCACAGTCTAGCAACATCACCTCCCAACAGTGAACAATTAAAAACAAACAAACAAAAAAATCAAAACAAAATCAAAACAAAACAAAAAAAAAACACAAAACAAGTTGGCAAAATTTAAGAGTTCTAAATTCCAAGTTGACTTGATTTTCTAAAGTGCAAAGAATTTTACAGTCTCCTTGAAGTCAGCAGGCATTACAAAGTGATTTGCCTTAGTAGAAAAAACACTATTCAGCAAAGCAATTCACTATATACAGATAAAAATTTGAAATCAATAGATGAAAAAAAGAGAAAGAAAAAAGAGTTTCCATGCCTGTCTTAGCATGTCTCATTTAACAGATGCTGAAGGTATCTACTTGTACTGATTTACAGTAGATGTGACAATGAAATAAATCACTGGTGAAAAATAAGACAGTCTGCATGTTGGATATTTCCCAGGTTCCTTGTTACACCTTGTGTCACTTTGCATCTTAGTCAAAAGTGATGCTTTTTCCATAGTTAACCCTGGTAGTTTAGCTCTCAGTCTTGACAGAAGCCTGGGACATAAACCTGCCCTGATGGCTCCCTACACCACTGGGTAGGCTGAGCAGCACGCAGAGAGCCAGCGAACAGGATTAGCCACGCAGAGGTTCTCTTCCCACCCTGAGCTGCGGCCTGAGAGCCAAACTGCAGCTGAGGCTGCAGTAATACTTAAGTCATATTTTCTAGTAATATCAAGGATTTGGAAAAACCAGGAATGACACCTGGGCTCACACCCACATTACTTTAGGAGCTGCAAAACTGGCAAAGTTAGCCCAGGGCTGAGGCCAATATTTTCATTTTGCATTCCTGTGACTCTTCTGGACCTTTATGGTCTTAAACCAAGGTAGCCACTCAAGAGAACTAGCAGATGTGAACTAATAGATATATTTACAATACGGTATTCTTTAGAAATTATATCACACAAGAAAACCTAATTGTAATCTCATATCAAAATTCCATTCACCTTAAACTCCTGTTGCTTGGCCATCATCACTGGCATGTGTCTAACAAGGAGAGGATGTTTTTCCTTTTTGATTTGATTCCCATCATCTTCTATGCAGAACCAACCTAACAGGTTATCCTCTGCTGTAATGGAAAGAACAAACATGAAACACTCCACAAACCTCTCACTAAATAATCATTTCCACCCTTCCACAGGAATAGAAAAGAATTCTGTCAGGACGAGTCAATACAGATCAGGCTGTTCTTATGCCATAGATGCATAAATGACAACATAAAACTATGAGCAAAAATTCCATTGAGTAGATTACATGCATACTGATAATGCAAAGAAAGACCATCTTACATTAGCAAAATGTTAAGGGTAGTCTCTTAACGATCTTGTAAATTGAATATTGAAAGAGGAAAAGACACATCAAACCTCTCCTCAAGACTCTAGGAAATCTGTTGAACAGCATTTCTCTGCCTTTTTAAGAAACATCACTACCAACTGCCAGTTATCATAATTATAAGGATCCTCATCCTGGAATGATGGAAACATCCATTCTCTCTTCTTTTTTGTTACTTTGCTTGTCTTCTGTGAGACATCACAAAAGAACTCTATTTTGACCATGTGCTGGTGAAACTTGCTTTCAAGAAATTAATGTTTCTCAACTTAGGCATTAAAAAGTCCAAGTATCTTTGGAAACCTATCCCTTTGTGCAAACACAAGAAACTAATAACATCACAGGACAGCATATTTTTTATTGCTCTGACTTCGAGACTATTTGTGTTGATTTAGATGCAACAATTAGTCATGAATACCAGACTTCATAAAAATACTGTTGAAAATATATTCCTTCATAATGATTGCCCTGTTTTATCTATAATGCTAATACTTTGTAGTGATACACAATCACTACTGTTTACTCTATTGCAATTTTAAACATCTACAGACAATTTTCACCAAAAAAGGAAAATCATTCTCCAAAACATAAAAATAAATATATTACACTGTACATTGAGAGCTATTTTAACTTGTTAGGAAATTTGAGTAACTAGGAATTACCAAGGGCCAGTTTAGCCATTTGTAAATTGTTGATCCAAGACTGTTTGATGGCAGGGGTAAATGTATTGAACACAGCTGTAAAGAAAGTTGGCCGCCCAGACCTGCAGTACAGGAAGAAAAAAAAAGCCACTATAAATGCGTTGGGTATGAATACAGCCATGGCTAAGAATGTTGAGCAAGATGAAATTTCATTACTTTCTAATATTTAGACAAAGACTCAGCTCTGATTTAAGTGTGCAGGCTATGACACACCATATGTCCATCTTCCTATACTTTACATGAAATATTATGAGAGGAGCTGGTGAAGGAATACAACAGTGACTGTTCCCTATTAGCTGTCACTGCCATGGTTCCTCTCTTGCTTCTTGCATCCAGAACGCTGGGCTGAGGAACAGGAGAAAAGCTACAGTGCTGCTCTGGAACATTAAAGCTGCCAGAATTATGGTGTAAGAGCAAAACTCAGGGGCTTACTATGGAGACAGAAGGGAGGGAAGAGCTACAGATTCCCAAACCCGCACTCGTACATATATACATAAACCAATTTAGAAAGTTTTGTAATCAAGATTTCTACTGACTTGTCCTGTTTTCCTGGGAGTTGCAGCTGAATTCTACAGCGATCTGCTGCTCTGATTTCATCTTCTTTTTTCAAAATCAGTTTTTGTAAACCTGAAGTCCAGTCATGGGCTACAGATGGGTTTAAGTTCTGAAAAATTAAAAAAAAACAAGATTCAACACCAGCCAACCAGCCCGTTGCATACAGGATAATAAGGTGATTCCTGCATATAGGAAACAATGACACATGGCCTTCAATTATACCACATTTCCATCATGGATAATTTAGCCATAACTGTAAACACAGTTTAGAAATATCTGTGTTTCTAATAAACATATTGGAAAATATTTTCTAATATATTTCATCTGAACATTTAATCTCACATTGCTCAGTTTGATGATGCATAAATGGCATTCTCAAGTGTTTGTCAAATTAAAACATGTGGATTTTTATTGAGTGTATGCACAAGCCTTTTACTTTATTCCAGCATCACAAATTCTGCTACTAAAATCTTTTGAAAACATCGAAAAATCATATGGAAAATATGCTTTTGTTCAAATCTTTGAGTCAAAATGTTTACGGAGCCATCATGAAAGATGTGTTGACTAAATGTGTTCAAGCTGCTGAAACAATAACTGCAAGGTGAGTGTTCTGTTGCAGAGACTAAAAGCTGACTGTATAAAGCATGAAGACTAACAAGTACACAGAAGTATACACACTTTCCACCATCAGAATTCTATGACAACTTGTTTTTCAAATATCAAGAAGCTAACTTCATTCCTCAACTAAATTCTTGTAATGATCTTACACACATCTACCCTGAAACAATAACTGAATTTTAAGTTTTCAAAGTGCAGCTAGCTCTGACTGTCAGTGCAGGTAGAAAGGTTTTTTATATGGTGATGGGTGAATGTCTTATGGTATATCTGTGCTATACATATTCCCAATTATGCAGATGAAATTCACCTTCTAATATTGGTGCTTTTGGAAAAAGCACTCTTTCCATAAACTTCATTCAGAGTACATATTTTCACAAAATGCTATGTTTTATTTAACACCTTCACTCTGAAGCTAAAATATGTCAAGAGAAACTCAGCTTTCATATATTCATAAATATACACACATTTGCAAGCTGAGGTAGCAGGTAGGAGTTAAAAACTACACATAACCATGTATAAAATGTATAAAACAAACATGCAAAAAAGTAATTGTCATGCAAAAAAGTCTCAAGACTTCATTTGGTGTTAAGTACAATATTTGTTTGCCAGAATATAAGCTAAATCAAAGAGATGTGAACAAAGCTAAAGCAAAATAGTTTCAAACTTCTTCTGAAAATCCTTTTATATTTTTGTGATTTATACTCAATTTTAAATACAGTTTCCCCCAAAAAGCCAGGATTATAAGCTTGGATGGGGATCAAGAGCTTCCTCCAAACAACCATCCTCCTACTACCGTGTCTAACTGCAAGAATCCAATTTCTTAACATCAAAATGTAATTCTGTTTCCATATAAGCTTATCAGCTACTGAACAAACGAAGACACATGTAGTACCCACCTACACTTAAAAACCATAAAGAAAAGCAAGATTAAAAGAACAGCTGTAATCTATTTATAACACCTAACAGTTAAAAGTAAATGCTGTTAACTAGAGGTAATACTAGTGGTAAAAATTATCCCACTTTTTGCAGAGAGAACTAAAGAATGCTTTGCACAAACCCTAGGGAGAGGCAATTATACAACTTTACAAGAACAGACTTGAAAAATAAATCCAGCTTTGTTTATTACCTGATAGTTTCCTTTAAGGCTGCTTATTAATTGGCTAATTTGACCAAGTACATTCAAGTCATGTAAAAGGTTCTGAAGATCATGGTACAGTTGCCCTGGCCCCATATAGAGCTTGTCTGAAATGAATAAAAGCATAAGGTTATACATAACAAAAATATGCAATTTTCAGTTGAACAAGGAAAGCATCACAAAGACAATATAAGCATATATTACATCATAAAATCAGAGTGCTTTATTTCTTTGCACGTACAGGCATTACCATTGGCTTTTACACCATCTTATTGCATTTTTAGCTACAAACAAGGTTCAAGTTGTTCATCTAGTTATTATGGAGAGCACTATCTGCAGTTTTAATATCCCACACTAGAATTGTAACAAATATCAAAGCTTCACCTGTCCCAAAATCTCTTGCTGCCATGGAAGTTTTGTTTAGCACCAAACATCAGACTTGCTGTAACACATTAATGCAAATATTTCCTGGAGGTTGTTTTTGGTTACATGACAAGCAAAAACATTTATCTGTAGCTTTTGCTATGATGGTTTAAAATTCAAAATTTGCTTTATTGATCGTGAGACAGTTCTGGATCATATATCTATATCCTAACTCTAACACAAGCCTGCAATTTCACTGAATCACTTGAAATTCTACTGCAATCATGCTTAAATCAGAAAAGGATCTGTTCTAAAATCAGCAGCAAATCTGAATAGCAGCAGAAATATTTTATGCTAATAATCAACAAGTAAAAGGGCTTATAAAGGAACAATAACTCAGAAAAACACACTAATTACTAGGATAAGGTGTCCATTTAAATGCATAAAGCTTGCAAACCCCTGCTAATATCCTCTGACTATCATGATGCTAGGAGTGGAATGGTTATGTAATTCCTTTGGAAACAACACTCACTGTCCCATAAAAAAACCCACCCTGACTCATACAGAGTCAGCATGTTTCCCTCTGGCTGAATGACAGGAACAGGACTGGATTATCGTGCTAGGAAACTCCCGAAGATTCTTTAGCTCACACAGTGTAGTATCCAAACTAGGGATCCTTCATCCCTAGCACAGGGAAGCCAGTCTGTGGGCAGCAAACGCCCCTGGATCAGACGGATTTCACTGCTGTGTTGGCAAGAACAGGATCTGAATACAGTGCTGGCTACTGGCTCTGCAGACAGCTGAGGAGCACGGGCATGAGCTGTGCCACCTGCTCTGGCTGCAGGGCAGAGGGTGCTGGGCACAGCTCAGCTGCTACACACACCGCTGGTGCCTCTGCTCCCCCCAGCCTGCTGCAGGGCCAGGGTACAAAACTCAAACCAAACACAAAGCTGTCCAAGTAGCCTAAGTCAGAATAAATATGAAAAATAAGCATGCATGAAACAATGCTACTTAAATCATTAGTATTTTTTTAGTTAGGTATCAAAATAACTATTTTCTAAAGACATTTTCCTGTTTGGAGGCAATATACAAATAGAGGCCATCACAATGTGCTTCTTTAATGCAATTCATTATATTAAGCTGGAAGTCTGCCTTAAATCCTGAAAAGCATAACATTTCAAGGCTCAAAGAAAATATTAATGGCTACTTTATTTCTGAGTTCTCCATTTCACTGCAGGAAAATGCAACATAAACCTAAAATATTACACATTGCCATAAAATTCCAAATTATTATCTGGCCCTTAAATCTTCTGGTAAATTGGATCAATGAAATTATTTCTGTGCATTGCACTTGAGCACCAGACAGGGAATGACTGCCTTTTACTACTGTTTACCCATCCAGATAATAGATGTGATTATTATCCTCTTCTTTGCCTGCTCTGAATGCTAATTAAAAAAACAATCTAGCCTTTCTTGCCCTGAAAACCAGATTAGTCTGTAAGAAAAGATAATTACATTTATTGTACACCATGAAAAGAAACAACTCCAAAGCAGATCTAAGAAAAAGAATTTGGAAATTATGGTCAGTTGAGTATGTTTGCAGTTGTTTCAAAAAAAAAAAAAAAATTAAACACTTTTCTTGAACTGCAGACTCCATACTTTCATTAAGCTGCATTTTCACTTTCTTCAACCCAAATACTTGAAAAATCTCTCTTCTCTCCTTGTATCTATCTTCTGATAGCTTACATCTTTTTTCTTGCTAACATCCACAATAACTGTAATTTGTTAAGTACCAGAATCACTAGTTCCTAGATGCATCAAATTGTTGATTTTTATGGGGTTACTTGCAAAGAAAGGCGCAGATCAGTATCAACAGGCAATCTGGTGAAATCTAGCTAAAAGCCATGACAGTGTGTCTGGCACTGTGAACAACACGAATTACATCATTCTTGCTCCAAGTTTCTCTAACGAAAAGATAACTTCCGCAAAAAAAAAAAAAAAAAAAAAAAAAAAAAAAAAAAAAAAAAAAAAAAAAAAAAAATTTACACCAAACAGAAATAATTGTTTGATTAGTTGAGTTTTTGGCAGAAGTCCAGTCACCTGTCATTTACAAACTCTACTACTAAACAAACCAAACAGCTGCAGTGAAAAAATTACTTCAAGTCTTTTTGAAATTTAGCTTTGTGGGTTTGAACCAAGAGAAAACTTAGAACAATCAGGCTGTGAAAAGCTGAGTCTGTGAGGCTTCACTTGTATAGGACAGATATTTTCACCCAAGCAAATTACATTATTCTTAAATTATAAAAGCCAGGGTCACACTTTGTAGCTTGATAAAGACAGTTAGCAGACATTTTGTTCATTATTGTTTGGAGAACAGATATTAATGCAACATATAACAAGCAGCATCCAGGCAAGTCCTAGATGCTGCAGGACTTTATGCCATAGTCTTCAACTGAGGCCATAAAGCAAGCTTTAATTTCCTACACAGATGGGCTTGCCCTGGGCAGTACATACATATCCACCATGCCTGATAATCCTCTTCTTGAAGCTTCAAATAATCTTACAAGTATCTTTGTTCCAGCCTTGGAAATAAGGCATAAATCTTGAATTTCATTCAGTAATTGTCACCTAAGTCTCTTTTGTCTGCTTAATGCATATTTTATAAGCTATTAATAAGTCAAGATAAAAAGGATGCAATATGAATGTCAAAGCAAATAAACTAACCTGGCATCTGAAAGGCTGTCACATAGAAAAACCAAATAAAAGTAATTTTAGGCTCATTCATTAAAAGATCACATTCTTAATACAGGAAAGCAAGCACAAAATCAAAATAGTAAATAATTAATGAGAGCCTGCTTCCATTCTCTGATGTTCTAGAAAAGAGAAGCGGCCAAGTTAAGAATACATTTTAATAGTCAAGGATTATAGGCACCACTATTATCAGCCTTTCAGCGAGGTCCCTAATGGGCACAAACTGACACAGAAAAAATAAGGCTTCAGAAATCAACAATGATGTAGATTCATCAGAAGCAAGTTCTCCAAAAAGTGATCACTTGGATTGAGTCTGGATAATAGCTGCAAGTTATAGAAACTTTATCTCTGAACTGGGTCCTGCAAGGGTTACTCACAGTGTCCTTTAAAATAGAACTGGCTTCTCAGCGGTTAACCAAACACTGGCTACCAGCTGATCCTGAGAATTGTCTGATGGAGGGTTTTTCTTGAGTGGAGGAGGTGGGGGAGAACACTACTCTGTTCATCAGATGTTTCTCAGTTCACAGCCACAGACTGGCTGCTTCAGCCCACACATGTTCCCTGACCATTCAACTGCTGGCTATTTTGGTGGGTGTTCACTCCTTTTATCCATAGAGAGTGCACTGAAAAACTCTTGGCTTCACTCCAAAGCAGATACATGGTCGGTTTCTTTCATACTATGAAATGCTTCACAAATGATAAAGACATTTCCTTCTCTTTCCAAGCCACTCTTGTTAATTATCAAGCTCTCAAACAACTTATTTTTCCTATGGGGAAAAAAGCCCTTCATGGTTTTAGAGAAGGATCTCCCCAGCTCTACACATTCTACATGCTACAGAGTGTGCCTGGGCAGGAGAGAAGGCAGTATGCTGTAACCAATAACCACATATGTGGCTTCAAAGGCAACTTTTTTGCATTCCACCTACAGATCAAGGGTGAAATCTTGGCCACATGTAATCTAGCAAGAATCTTTTTCACCAACTCCTTTGTTGCTAAGATTTTGCCAGAGGAATTTGTGCCTCCCTGCAACAGGCAAGTTTACTGCCAACAACCAGTAATTCTTGCAAGATACCCAATTCCTTGCTCAGCATTAAAATGAAATACACTCAAGGTTAAAAAAGAAAACATAACCACAGCTTGGTTTAGAGGGAAGAAAGGAGGTTAAAGTTTAAATTGATTTTGCTGCTATGTAAAACTGGGGAGAATATTTGCTTTTTATAACAATTTCTTCTTAGACCAAGATACATTTGAGTATAATACCAAACATTTACTTTACCTGCTTGTTTCCCAGTTATTGTTCTCAGCACCACAGCTTCAAATTCATCAATTTTGCCTGGTATTAAGCAATTTTTATAATTGAAACAGAAGCAATTCTTGGTGATTTATACCCAGGCATTTTCAAAGCCTGCAGGAAATTCCCTGGGTGTGGTTAAAGTCAGTTTAACTTGGTTCAGGCAAAAGTAGAATTGGGAAGGTTGTGAATAAATATACACATGCTAGAGAAGTGTCCATGTGCTAGTGCCTGGGCAGAGGGGAGGATTCCCACCTCTGGCAGAGGGCTGCAATGCTGGGGATCAGCCACAGCTCTCTCCCTGCACAACAGCAGGGAGAATAGGTGCTGGTACAGCAGCTGCTCCCTTGGGATTGTCGTTCATCCGGTTTCCCTAAATTTTTAATTTCCATGGCCACTTCAAGCATATTGGTTATCATAATCCTGAACTGATCACACCCTATTCTTCCTTTCTAAGAATTACAAAGGGACACATTTATTTTCTATGGTGATTTGTTACCCGTAAATATTTTCTACAAGCTCTTGCTGTGTGTTCTGATTCCCATTTATGAATTACTATTCTATCACAGATTTATGCTGCTAAAGACAGAGTAGATGCAATCACCCATAATTTGAACATCTATTGCTGGGCAAGCAAACATAATGGCTCAGCTGGTCCCATCCCATACTAAACTCCTGTTTATTCCCAATTAGAAGGATTTTCTTCAAGTAATACTCTTATATAAATCCAAATGTCACACAAATAAAATAAAAGCCTCAGTCAATACACTTCCAATATTGCAACTATTTTTGCAAACATTTCTGTACTGTCCATCATGTTGAAATGAAATACTGTTTATAATAGTCAGACTGATGGGTGTCTCTTTTACTCCAAAGTAACTAATATAGACAACATCTGCCTTGAGTATAATCATAGTAATGACCTTTTCTCCACATAGTTCAGAACCACAATACATCAATATAAATTGCTTTTGGAAAAGCTACATTGAAATGAAGTGAAAACCACTGCATCATGAAAATTCAAGGTCCTTATAAAGATTACTTTGCTTCTGAGAGACACATAGCCCTGAAGTCAGGGTAGTGTTGCACAGAATGGAAGACCATGAATGCTCAAATGCAAAAAAAAAAACATAACTGAATTTGAGAAAGGCTCTTTTCCTGACTACCATTCTAGTGTTAATGAGGGGTAACACAAAATTAATGATACGCTTGAAGAACATGCCAGATCTGAAGACCACTCTGAGAGGTTGGTATATCCCAAATCTAACTTGCCATTTGCAATCTGGCCTTCCAAGCTGAGCACATTTGTATTGCTTCCTCCCACTGAGCCATCTGTGTGCATCCAGGCAGCACACTGAAACGTCAAATGTTATAAAAGGAAGAGATTTGGGAAAGTTTCAATCCTCATATAGAGCATAAAAATCACCTGGGATGGGGGAAGAAGTTACATATGTGGGAGGTAACTTTAAAAGCTGATGTGTCTGAGAAAGGCATATCAAACTGGTACTTCTATAGGATCACACACTTGGAACAAATAATAAAAAAACAGCCCCTTACACAACAGTTAAACTATATTTAAACCTGAGAAGCTTGTACAGTCTTCTGGAAAGCAAAGTATCATGATACTAGATGAATTCTTGATCAGTTCATAATAAACCAGACAGATATCGTGAGACTGTTAACCTATTAGTGTTAAACTATGGTGATGCAGCAGTAATATATTTAAAACCATTTAAGTGTAGACAGAACTATTCAATTCTTTGAATTTGGCTTTGATTGTCCTAGAAAAGTTATGTTGATTCTTTTTCCTGAAGTAATAATAGGCAGAGAGCATCCCACTGCTTAATTCATAATGCGCACCATTAAGAAAGGACAAGAATGAAGACTGTGAAACACAATGTTGTATCTAAAGTAGTTTCCTGTACACTGAAGACCTTGATAATTAATATAATGAAGCAAAACCAGAAACTATTAATAAGGCCCAAGATTCAATCACTGCAGTTGAGGAATTCTTCCCCTATACTTGGTCCTAAATCCTGTTCCTATAGATACACTGGTATGCAAAACACACCATTGCTTTACAGCTGCTCAGTGGAAGAGAACTTATCAAAGTGAGAAACAACATTCTCCTTTCACAGGTCTATTGGAACTACTTTTCTCAGTACAAACAGAAAAGGAAATCTTTATGTGCCATTTTATATGCAAGCTACCTATTTCAGCAACAAATAAACAGAGTTGGCAAAAAGATTGTGAATCTTGGAAATACCAGAAACACTAATTCATTTACCAGTTCATACTGATGTTATGTAAAATATTATTCCCTTTTCCTTTGCAAACTCGCTTGTCCCAGAACACCTAGCTTTCACTAGAAGGCTGGTGATGAGGGCCCCCTTCTGTACTTAAACTTTATCTTGCACAGAATGGGACAAATCCAAGCACCTTATACACCAGAGGCACATCCGTACCTCTGACATACATCATCCTCAAAAATTCTGTATGAGTGTTAAAGCCAGTAACAAAGCAGATGAGATTTTTAGATGATGAACTACCAACTTCCTGCATGCTGTGTTATGCAAGCAAAGTCCCTGACAGCACCCACATCACCACCCTCCTCATATTTTTGTCTTCACTTGCTCACTTATGCTGTTTCTGTTTCTACAGATGCATCAGAGAAGTACGTGGCAGGTTCAGTTTTCTTGTTTCTCCTTTATGAGAGTTTTTGAACAGCCAATTGGAATTTGACTAAAATAATGATTAAATAAAAGTTGTCCAAAATCCTGGCTTATGACCTAAATAAGTCCACGGGTCAATTTAAAGTTCATCACAGGAAACCAGACTTTCTGCCCTCCCTTGGTTTGCTTTTTCACACTAAATCCAACTCATGATATCCACAGTTGCATGCACCCAAAAAATTTGAGCCACCTTAAATCAACTGCAGGTCTCCTGAGATTGTACCACACTCTCAGGTCCAAACTACACAAGTCTTTGAGTGGCATCAGACTCCAGGTTTGGAAATTTAAACAAATGGGAAGTTAGGAATGATGTCAGAGAACAAGAGTTTAGTTGGCAGCCATCAATGAAAAGCTGATACGTGCAGCTACTCACACATATCTTTGCAGTACAGCCCTTATTTAGGCTTAGTAACCTAGCATGGAAAGAAGCAGCACAAGCATACACACAGTATTAGGTGACGAGCAACAAACCCCTCAAGCTTACTAGAATGTAAACTATTCAGTTCTGACATGGTGTAAGCAAGTAGACAGGATATAGTCAGGACTCTCCAATCATCAACCACCATGAAGAGCTTTATCATAAACATGAAATTACACTGTTCAGTTTAATCATACTTTAATCATCTAAGTATCCAAACATAAATTATGTTCTTAATTATTGAAATTTATAATCTGAGTCTCTCAAACTAATATATTAAATTAACTATTCTCACTGCCATGCAAGACGGGAGTTCTTTGGGTCCTAATCACAGAACCAAATACCATGCAATAGCCAGTACACAGAGTAGAGCTGGGAAACAAACCTCACAAATCTCAACTCTGACAAAGTATTTTTAACATACTTTACCTCACTGTCAGTTGAGGTATCTACTGGTAATTACATGAATGCTGAGACCTGTCCTTCTCATTGTACCAGATCCAACATTGAAGAAATAGGTTGCATAAAAATTACCATCTAACCACAAAAAAACCTGCTTATTCACATATCGTGAAGAATAGCAAGATAAAATCAACAGCTTGCAACTGCAAGTAGTGAGTAAGGTATTGAATTCATAGTGCTATACCATTTGTGAATAAAATTATGCAAAATAATGCAAAACCACCCAGGAAATGTAAAGCCTTGGAGACAGTGAGAAGTAGTTCAAATATTGAGAGCATGGCTTCAAGATTATATTAAGCTCCAGCTAATCCTGACTGCACAGGGAATTTCAGATATAAAAGGCCATAAATATTTTTCCTTCTGACAGAAGCAGCTGCACTGTGTCAGAGATTAAAGCAGAAGAGAACATGAGGGAGAAACACTGGAGCCCTGATCTGCTCATTAGAGTGGACCCCACAGCCTGGCTCCCCAGTGTCATCCTAGCTGGGACAATGATCAAGGGTCTTCCTGGACTATGAACTGACTGCAGTTCCTGGCTCTGTCCCCATGAAGAAGAAAAATGCTGTAAACAAAGACTTGGGAGTGAAGGGAAAGAAGTGTCATGGCCCTTTCTCTCACAAGGCCCAAAGAGGAAGGCTGAGGACAGCATGGACGTGGAAGCCCCTGCCCTCCTAAGGAAGGAGAGGGGTCACACAGGACCTCTGGGATGCACCTGCATGGGCACAAAGGGCGAGGGAGAAACTGGGTGCAAAAAGACAAGCCCTGATATAAACAGGCAATGAAAGTACACGTGTGAAGGCATTTAAACAATGTAAGTACTGCAGGGGTCCCAAGACAGGTCTGCAGGCAGTCGTAAACTGGCCGAGCTGCCAGAGGTTTACACTGGAGCTCCCACCAGACTATAACAACTCACGTGGAAATGGCACTGTGAGGAGCTCACCTCCCTCTTTCATACACACCAGCTGGGTTTCTAATAATTTTACTACTCTGTGCCATGATGTGGATAAGATCCCTAGCAACACAGAACAAGGTTTATAGGAAGTGGATGACAAATCCTATAATCGCTATAAAAATACAAAAGGCAAAGGGAAGAATCTCATCCTGCATGGGTGAGACAAGCATATAACACCTAAATTTATCCTTCCCTAATCCACTAGATAGAAACTTATGTCTGCTTAACAACGTCAACCATTTAATGTCACCCCATTTGCTCAGATGAACAGGCTTTTCGGCACTAGATTTATTTAAACCCTTTGGTCTTTTGTTTGCATATATCAGTGACAATTTACATTTATTAAATCTCATTAAATCTCATACACATTCATTAAATCTCATACACATATTAGATCTCATTTAGTGCATAGTATTGTCTTCAATAACATTAACTTTAAAATAAAGCCTTACATTATTAATCTTTATATATTTCATTGAGATGAAAGCTAGTTCAATTAGCAAGTCATGCCACATCTTTCTTTCTAAAATCTTATCACCAATGCTGGAGTTGATATGTCACTTAATATTAGTTTTGCTTACTCTGGATATTGTATTACTATTGCTGTGCCTTAGAGGGATCATAAAGCTGACTTTTTTTTCCTTCCCCAATTCTGTATCTCTCATTAGACAAACCTGCAAAAAAAACTCCAGCTTTAATGGCAATGGCTATCACAGCAGCACTATCTTCATTTTTGAAAAGAGATGCCATTCCACTGAGCAACATATTGACAGAAACAAGTACACATTAGCCCATCATACATCTCTCCCTGTTTCCCTGGCAACACTCAGAGGCCTACACAAAGTGAGTACAAATGTATCCCTGGAACTCTGAATGAGAAAGGGGAACAGCTGTGATTTAGCAGTTCTGAGCTTTGGTCTCAGTTACAAATTGTAAACTTGTGAAAGAAAAAAATTACACGAAAACGCAGCCATAAGAATACTAACCTGATTTTTGACATCATTGTTTTCTTCAATGCTCATCACTATACAGATGGGTCTGGCTCATTTCCCATTTCAGCCTTTAGACATTTTGCTCAAATTGATGTTTCTTTGCTTAAGTAACTGTCTATGCTGTCTATGTCTTTTAATCAACGTGATCAGAGCAGAACACTGCTGCCAGACACTGGTTTCCCATCCAGACATGGCAGGATGCCTAGCCATGTCTGGGTGTAGAACCCTTTGGTTCTACAGAGTCTCTCTAGTCTGGTCTTCTTAAATAAAAGCCCTGTGAGAAACTTCTCACTCACCCTTTTCATTCTTGGGAACCCAAGAACAGGCAACTGGTGGTGGCTGCTGTGGCACCAAACCAGCATTTGCCTCAGCACAAACCACAATTCCCAACCCATCGACAGTTTGCATGAAGTGCCGCAAACTCTTAACATGTGCCAGAAGTCTGAGAAAATGAAACTCTGGCCAGTATATTTGACTTCCATTCCTATATTCCCAATTAAAAGGCAGTGAAATACACATATTTGCAGTGATTTTATGTACACGTGGATGAATTGCAAGGAAAGGTTATCTTCTGATTCTTCTAGAGGGGTAATACTGAATATTTTGGTAAGAAGTTACAAATTTGCCCTTTGACTATATTATTTGTATGTTTTGAAAGTATTTATAATATTTCATATCAATGACATATTAAAAACAAGTTGTATTCACTGTGCTTTCATCCATCCTTTATTGTAAAAGTACAGGTAGTGTTGAACTTTCTTGATGCCCTCTTTCCACATATTCAACCCAATAGGGAATCTGAAGAGGTCCCAGTCAACTGGAACCTGACAATATTGTCCCAAGGCAAGAAGGATGACTGTGGTAACTACATGCCTGTAGTCTCACTTCAGTGTCTGGTAAAGTTACAAGGGTTATTCTGGAGCTAGTGAAAAACACCTGAAAGGCAACGAAGTCATTGGCCCCAGCCAAAACAAGTTCATGAAGTTGAAGTCCTGTTTAAGAAACTTAATTTCCTTTTATGAAAAAGTAACTCAGGTAGTTGATATGGGGAAGCCAGTTGATGTGAACTGTGGATTTCAGTAAAGCTATTGATCTGAGGCTTCTCACAGGCCTCAAAATGTCCAGCACACATTGTTTGATAAACACATTATGCACACATTGTGGATAAACACATCATGTGATGGGTGAGAAACTGGGTCACGGGTCAGGCACAAAGGGTTGTTTATAGTGGTGGTAGCACCAGACTGCTGACCTGTCACTACTGGGGTTTCCCAGGGCTTCATTTTAGGCTTAGTTCTTTTCAACGTCTTCATAAATGACTCCAAGGAAAAATAAGAACTTTTACCAATGACACTAAATTGGGAGGAGCTGTCAAATCCCTTGAAGGCAGAGAGATCCTGCAGAGGAACCTTGGCAAATTATAGGGCTGGGCAATCACCAACCATAGGAAGTTCAACAAAGGCAAGTGCTGGATTATGCACATGGGACAGGGCATCCCTGGATGTATGAACAGACTGAGCACAGACTCTGGAGAGCAGCCACACAGAAAGAAATCTGGGGATCCTTGTCAGTGGCAAGTTGAATATGGGTCAGCAGTGCTCTGGCAGCCAGGAGGTCCAACTGTGTCCTGAGAGGCATCAGGTACAGGATCACCGGCCAGGTGAGGGAGCTGAATTTCTTACCAATGCATGTAAATCAAAACCAAGAATATACAAATTTCTGTTCCCACTGAAAACATTCCCCTCTTCCTATATTAATTCAACTTTTCTATTCTATGACTGTGTCTGTGCTTCTACACATGGACTAACTGGGGTGAAGAGAACAGCAACAGCCTACCAGAAATAATACGTGGATTTACCAGGGGAAAAACTCTTATCTCACATCTTACATGGTTCTATGGAGAAAATTAACACATCACACTTTTTGGCACACATAATTTAATAACTGCTTCCACAAAAGCTGTCTGTCTGGGATGCCAGAGAGCCATACAGACTTTCAAGCAAGACTAACTCTAATACATGAAACAGGACTTTGACTAATTTGCTGAGAGAAATGCGTTTTTTCCAGAAGACTGAGATTGTGAAATGTTTACTGGTTATGATTGCAGGAAGCAAACACAAGTTGTAATTGCACTCCACTGAGAAAAAATATTAGAATCGTACAAATAAAGGACCCTGCCAAACAGCTAAGACTTCAATCCCTCTTCATGTTTGTAATTATGAGAATTTAGTCTACTGTTGGCGCTAGGGGAGAACAACAGAAACAAGGCAAGAGCACATCAAGGACAGGGCAGTATAGCAGAATACACTCAAGTAAAATATCCCTGCTTTGCCCCATACACCCTCAGGCCACACAGTTTTCCCTACCAAAATACAAATGGCTTAAAACCAAAAAACAGCCCCTAGATGTGTTCTTCTGTAGAATCCAGAGACAAAAGACTTCTGAACAAAGGTCAATGGGGTAGAAAACTGCCCACTGATGATTTTGCCAAGTGAAAACCAAGTTCACACAGCCCTTGCTTTTCATCTTAGAACAGTACTGAAGCATGTCTTTATTTATTCATACTCATAAAATCTTTCAACCTTTCAGCAGCATATTACAGGCTGTACAAGATTAATTCAAATTTAGCTATTAATTCAGCACCCAAAGTAAAGTTTGCGTCTTTAGACTAAACTGCTTTTTCTTGCAACATCATAGAAAACTGGAAGCACCAATTGCATTTAGTCAATAATAAACAGCAAGATACAATTGTGACAGCTGCCTACTCACAGAAAAGATTTTGGTGGGGAAGAAAGTACCATGATAAGGGAAATGTAACTAATAACCAGTAATCCTTGCAAGAACACAACCTGAATCTATCAAGAATCCTCACTAATCACAGCAGCAATGACAGAATACCAACCTTACAGGAGTCAAGTACTCAACCTTGCATGTGGCAGATACAAGTCAACTATTCTCAGTCTTCCAGAAATGCAAGAGGTAATCCCTCTACTACTTAATGATTTTACACAGAATCACCATTATTCTGTATCTTTTCAGTACCCAGAAACTGGATACGTAAGCTGAAAATTAGGTCTGAGAAATGGTTTTATGTGTCAAGATTTTGCCTGCAGCATCCCAAACTGTTCTTGATCACTATATTTTATTAAAACCACATACTACGAGGCCACTGGGATTTCATCATATACTTTAAAAACAGAGGGAGACATAACTTTATGATGACTGCAAAGATACAGAATTACCTACAGAGTAGGTAGTATTTCTCTGTTACCACTTTGCAATTTGTAGTAAACACAGAGTAGACTTATCAATTATGTGATACTACAATATTAAAGACCATGTCATCAACTATAAAATGCAGCAACTTGGTGGGTGCGAATAAGAAGCAACACTGAACCTGTACACAGTCTTACCAGTCTGTCCCTCTGCAGGAGGGCTGTACTTTCTGAGCTTCTGTAATCTTTAGCAGCCAACTTAAACTGGAACTAAGGTGACAACGCCACAGAATAACTAACAGAATTAGTGTTAGTGTGTATTCAAACTTGTCTATAAAGGGCAGTTCAAACAGTTCTGCATTCAGAGTAACAGCTAGTGCAAACACAGTAGTATATGCAAAAACAAGGCTATGATGATCCTCTTTCATGATTTTTTATATTCAATTTAGCTGGATCATTTGGCAGAAAAGTTTGATTAAACAAAAGGGAGGATTTTTTCAGTATACCCAGTATCCTTCAAATCCTTTTTATTTCTTATCTTTTGATCTTTTTTATTAGAAGACTGAATTAATATAACAGAGCTTACCAAGAGAAAAATTAGTTCAGCTCACATTTTACCTACAGAGTACCATTTAACCTAAAGGTTGATTTACAAATGATGTACAAAGTCATTTCTTTTTTTGTGTGTGTGATTTTGTCACCAAATATGATGAAGCTGAAAAATCTCAAAAGCCAAGAGGTTCAAGGAAGTTTGGTCAGGAGATTTTGTTCCTCCCCTCATGCTTTTCTTCCCCATATGACCACGCTGACATGTAAGGATTTGGTCTTATCAGCTGTGAAACTGTGGCACAAAAATCATAGTAGGAATACTCAACAATCTGTTCCTCTCACACTCACCTAAAAAAGGGATCCCAAATTCTAAGAAATACACTTCTTTATATAATCCTTTCAGGGTTATGCATACAGGAGCTGGTAAATTTTAAGATAAAGGCTTTAATCTCATTCTCTAAGTAGTCCATTATTGCTTAAAAGGAATTACAAGAATTAAGTCATCCTTGAAATAAAGACATAAGTGCCTGTAAAAATTTCTGTAGCTATTTACAAAAGGAGGAGCAAGAAGACCTGACAAGAACCATCCCGGAGAATGCAGGAGGCAGTAAATTTTATACTGATGCTCTAGCATTTATGCCTCATTATAGCACAACTGTGAGAAAATTCATGAAGCCAAAGGTGCAATATTAAATAAATGTAGTGTGATATAATACCTAGAGCTACTAGCACTGAAATCCATGTGAATCATAATCCACGAACAGGAATCAAATCACAATCTAGAGATATTAAATGCATTTAATATTACAATATTTAGGCAATAAGCAGGATATAAAAATAACTCCTTATGTATGAAAGTCTAGCTAAAAAGTAAAGTCTTAAAATTCTTGTAGGGGGGATTAAGGAGCAAAGAAGAATTTGTAAACTTCAGAGCTTGAAGTCATTTTTGGAGAGAGGTTAGGAGGAAATTACCTATTAACATATAGTTTCAAAAACATTCATTAAGGATTTTTTCTGAAGCACTAGCTTGAAGGGCAAGATACCATGAGCTTGAGAGAAGTGAGTAAAGTTTACCCTGCAGTAACCAGACTTTGCGTCCAGATTTAATCACAGCAACAAGGTGGCTTGGTCATCTTTATTGAGAAAAACTTTGCTCTAATATGGGATAAAGAACAAAAGCAGATCCAGTGACCACGAGATCACTGGCGCACCACATCAAACCCACATTTTTGCACGTCTGCACACTCTCATGCTTTACAACTCTTTACTCATTCATGCATAAAATTCTAAAGTACGACAAACACAAGTAATTCATGTTGCAAGGCAGGAGCCTGGCTGTCACTTTATGCATTCTCAGTTTCCAAAGAAAGAGGCTTTACTACTCTTCATGTTACAGAAATCTTCATGGACAAAATGCTTTCCTTTGTTTTCAGTAGCTCAATGAATTTCAAATATGGATTTTAACAAAGTAGTCTGTAAAAGTCAGTAACTCCTGTCACTTACTTGGCTTACAGTTAATGATGACATTTTCAGCAGAGAGTTGGGGTGGGAACCTGCCGTTGTCTCCTTGGCCTTCACTGCTGCCATACTCTATGACGTCCACTTGTCCCAGCGGTACACTCCACTTCAATAAATACCTGTGGCCAGTTGTCATGGTGCCACTGCTTTCATAGGAAGAGCTGGAAGATGCACAAATTATTGCTGTGATGAGCAACTGTGTTTCAGGGCATACTATTTATTATTTTAGCTTCTAAAATCTGCTGTTTATCAGCTTGAGTAGAGTGCACAACTTCAAAGAAATACATGCATCAGGCTGATTTTTGTGACTGACCTTTCTCAGTGTGCAAAGAGCAGCCATGCAGGTGCAGATAATCTTGTCTGCAAACACCACAGGACTGCCAACAACAGTCCTTACATTTCTATAGCAAAATGTAAATTACCATCTTTTAAGATCAATGTGCATTCTGAAATCCTAATACAAGTGCTTGGGATTATACTTTGGTCCACATTTTCCTGATTTTTTGAAACACTTCTTTTTGGGCCCTAACTCCTATGTTTAGAGAAGTACAGATGATGGGACCTTTGAATGACTGCTGGCAACAGGAAGGAAAACTGAAGGGCTGACAAGCCAACATTTCTGCCAAGCCCCACAGCCCAGACTGTTCTGTACAGCAGACCTCTGCAACTGCTGTGGCTTCCAATAGTAATCCTGCCTGAGCTGCTGCTTAAGAAGTGTGTATCACAACAGGCATTTCAGAGGAAAGAGCACACTGAGGAAGCTCATTAGGAATAGAAATGACATCAATACTAATTTTACTTTGTTTCCTTCATTCCCTTATTCCCATTCAAGAATATGTAACAAACATTTACTAAAAAGGACAAAAGAGATGTTAAAGTGAACACAAAATGTTTACTTCACAGAAAGAATGACTGAAATCCAGAAGTCAAATGCTTGAGAGAAATCAGCAAAATGCATTTATCAAGAATGGGAACTAAATGCTGAAATTCAGCTAGTCAGCTACCTATCTGCAACACAGACTTTAGTTTCAATGAGGAAGCAAGTATGAACAAAGAACACAACTGCCACAACTTAAGTAAATATTTATAAATTCTTGACCTAGCTCAGAAGAAACAAAAAAAACTAGGCAGGACACAGTTGTTCAGTCACTAGGGATAGCATCCACCCCATCCAACTGCTGCTACTTCAGAGTCAGGCCACCAACCCCTGCTGGTCATCTACACTGTGTGCAAAGAAAGACCTGATGGTTGTGTCATCTGTAAAAATATCTATCTTTTGCAAACCAGGAACACTCAAATGTCCCAGGTGCCCAGGGTCCACTAGTTACATAAGAATTTTCTATGGCTTGCAGAAGATACATTTACAGAGGAAAAGACCCTCAGAGAGTCAGAGACTTGGCATGATCATGAACTTTTAACATGGAAAACAAAAACAGACTGCACTTTGCTGCTTCAAGTATACACACAGAAAATCCAAGACTTTACTGGTATGAAAGAACATAAAATATGAATAGTTAAAAACAATATTCAAGTGTTACTAAGAAAGTAAAGAATTCGTAAAGGCAAGGACCACAGGATAATTGACATGAGCTTGTTAATTTTCTAAAGTATAGTTATCTCATGGCACTTCTCACTCACATGGACATGAGACCAAGCAATCACACACTTAGAAATGTATGTACAGGATTCATACTTCAGTAATGAATTAAGATATCAACTCATATTATGCTTAAGAAAAGCTGTTCTTTAGATTTTAACAATCCACATTTTCATTGTCAGAATGTACCATTACATAAAACAACTTATGATAGAAGCAACATATGAATGTGAACACAACCTTGGCACACACAGACATTTAGTAACAGCAATAATTACAGCCAACAAAAGCACAGAAGGAACTATGAAAAAATGCTTTTTTCAAAGCATTTCACCTTTAATCGTTCAAAGTTTGGTCTCAGAGATAACAACCCTTCCCCATCTGGGACTTTGTTAGCAAGTTCCAGGTTTGTTCTGGCAATCTGCATTACCTTTATGGGTTTCGTTTATTTGTTTGTTTGAGGTTGTTTGTTTTGCAGAGGGCAGTATTTGCTTCACAAATTGTGTCAAGTTACAAATCTGTGTATGTTACAGTCTGAATTTAAGGAAGAAAAGAAAAAAGTCTTACCCTGGCATGCCTGTATTGCACTAAGCACTAATACACAGCAATAGCAAGACACTACAGAGCATTTGTATCTGTAATCTCCAACTGATATAATTTTCTTACAAATTTACTCTAGAACTTCCAAATATCAGCCAGCAATTTGGAGGACTATAACAAAGCTATTTATCCATTTATTATGACTTCTCCTCGAAACCATTAGCCACAGTAAATACAACAATACAAAAGCAATTCAATAAGTGTCACTTTTTGCACCTGAAGTTCAAATGATCATTTAAAAAATATAAGTTAAATCTTACCGAATATTTACTGTTGCACACATCAGCACATCATTTAACATGAAAAGTCGCCGTTCTTTGGTTTTGATAATTTCTCCTTTGTCATTATAAACTGTCTCAACCATATCATCAGTCCGTATGAGGTATCTGTTTCCGCTGCTGAGTAGCTGGATTTTGAAAACAATCAGCATTGTATATTACACACAGTGCATCCAACATCCAGCACACAAAAAGCAAAAACAATGGGTTGTCACGTGCCATCCTAGCAGGTGGATTGCAGGTGGATTTGCCAAGGGAATTAGGTCTCTTTATTAATCTGCTTTTGATTTAGAGAAACAGTAACTTCTGCTGTCATCCATGTGGACTTAAAGGGCTTTGCATCTTAATGTAGACCATGGCTGCTCTGGGAATCTTCCACACTGATAAAGGTTTCTTGGCAAAAAAATTATTCCTTCCACAATTTCTGTGATTTCCTTCCTTAGTCTCCTTTCATAGTCCACTGAAGACCTACACATGATTCCAGCTGCCCAGAGTGGGAGGCCAGAGTGTGAGGAGGAAGTGTGCTGAGCCTGCTCTGTCCCCCTGGGCTCACACAGCTGAGGAGTGCAGCTGGCAGGGTGTCACAGACTGTGGAAAGATGACATGTCCAAGAGATTCTTGGCATGTAAATTGCAAGTGACATTTGCCTTCAAGGGCTGAGGATCAGCCACTGTGTTGCAAGCGTGAACCAATCCCTTACATGTCAAACACATCTCCATAGTGTCCAACAGAATAAAATGGTCCATAACTCACTAATTTGCTACTCAAACACCTCTTTCACCATCTATTTCACCCTGGCTAGCATTGTTCCAAAACTGTATATGCCAATATACAGGCCCAGGAGGGCCAACCATGTCCTGGGGTGCATCAGGCCCAGCATTACCACCCAGGCAAGGGAGGGGATTGTCCCACTCTGCTCTGCACTGGCCTCACCTGAATATTGTGTGCAGTTTTGGGTGCCGCAATGTACGAAAGATATTGAGCTATTAGAGAGTGTCCAAAGGATGGCTTCAAGGATGCCTCAAGGAAAGGCCTTGAGGGGAAGCTGTATGAGGAGTGACTGAGGTCACTTGGTCTGTTCAGTCTGGAGAGGAGGAGACAGAGGGGAGACCTCTCTGCAGTCTACAGCTTCCTCGTGAGGGGAGGGTTCTTCACCCAAAGGGTTTTTGGGCACTGGAACAGGCTCCCCGGGGTAGTGTTCAAAGCCCCAAGCCTGACACAGTTCAAGAAGCATTTAGACAATATTCTCAAGCACTTGGTTTGACTCTCAGGACTGGTCTTGTGCAGAGGCAGGAGTTGGACTCCACGATCCACGTGGGTCCCTTCCAACTCAGCTGATTCTGTAATATTAACACAAAAGGCCTGTGGGACCCTGCGAGATTTGGAGTGACAGCCCACGTATGAATGAATTCCCCACTGCATAACACACAAAATCTTGCAATCACCATCAACTGACAAACGGTAACCCGGCCACCTCTTCAAAAGCACATTCTGTGTCTTGGAACTATTTGCAGATGAGTAATAGCTGCTTCATGAAGCAGGATTATGACAACTAAAAAAGAAAGTAAAATGTCTGAATCCATCTTCCAATGCACTTAGAATGGAAATACTGTTCCAGTATGAAAATAATTTCAGTATTCCATTCCTGGTAAATAGCTTAAACAAGTATATTCTGGTTGACTATTGCCTTCCTAAAAGATGTGCTTTTTTTGTATCTCCAAAAATAACCCAATTCCTTCAGCACATCCCCACTAATAACCTGAACCTTCACAAAAGCAGTAATTGAAGCATCTATGCCCCACTACATGGGAAAGAAGGAATCATTTATGTTACAAATAAAAAAGCATACATATATTCACAGTATAGATAGCTACTAATAAACCCAAATAAAAGATTGCTCCTTCCTTCTTACTGAATTTCTTCTAGAGCTGTTTTCAGACATTTCTATTATACAGTGCAAATATATGAATGAAATAGACTGAGACTTTCCGTAAAAGAAGAATGTTGGAGCCATTCAATAGCACATCTTGAAATGCTTCATAGTTGGAAGCACTGCTGTAGAAGGACACAGTCCCTTTCTTTACACAGGAGCAATTCCTCACTTCTAAGATAAATGAAAAGTTGAGTTTTTCCATGCAGAACACATACATGAGATTTTACTATATATTATTATTTCCTACACTGCCACTGAACACCAATACTGCTGAGGCAAGTTCAGTGTGTTGCCTATTCCAGCACACAGTGGTGAGCCTGTTCAGTCCCAGAGGCAGGTCACATCTCACATCTACCACTAGAGTGACCCCATGTGGTTACCTCTACAGAAAAAAACAACATGGCTGTCTCTTTGGTGTGTGTTGTAAAGATCGCTCAAGGCCCAGAAACTGACTTTTCCATTTCTATTATACTTTCCTACTTTCCTTACCTTGTTCAGGTAACGTTCATTCATTGCTTTTGCTATTTGTTTTATTTCACAGCGCTGATCTGCATCCCTTTTCCTTTCATTTAACTTCTCTGCCAGTGTCTCAAGTTCTGTCAGAGCCATCTGTAGAGGTAATCTGTCAGGATGTCCTTTATTAGTGTTCTTCAACATATCCTGAGGGGTAATTATAAACCAAAAAAAACTCCATCAGATTTATTTTCAAAATCAGGTTCCAAAGATTACAGAATGCACAGTTACAACTACATTCTTGAGTACTACTAAAGAATAAGACCAATAAACACCTAATCAATATTCAGACAGCACATTGCTTAACTTCCCAAATGTCTTAGTAATTCTTTAAAAATATACTGAATGGGATCACATATATTCTTATTTAAAGAACAAAATTACAGAGATGGAAGATAATATTAAACAATCTGGCAATCAGTATTATACTATAATATGTATGTGTCTATAAACTATTTTCCTGATATTTACTGTCATAATAATATTGTACTATCTTTATTACTTTTATTACTGTTATTACTTTATTACCGTTATCACTCCTCATTAAAACATGGACAGCATACTCCTCCTAAATTAGGAGGCATTTCTTCATTAAGGTCACAACACCTCCTTCAATTCTTTCTATTTTGTAGGCATATAGTAAAGACAGTTTGAATTATACTTTGTCTCCATTCCCAGAGCACTTAAAAATCCTCCTGCCACAATAAACTTCATTGTTCCTACTATTTCAAAAACTCTCACCATGGCTTCCAATTCACATGCTTTCTCCATGACTACCTCTGCTCCTTTACCCCCAGTAATTCCCAGACTTGCAGCCCAAAGCCTGTCCTCCTCTCGGCACCTGCAAACACAGCTAATACGCAGTGCTTACTGGGGTAGATCTGCTGTGGTCTGGAAGGAGGTAAAAACAAGTAACAGGAGGTAAAAATTGTCTGGAGCAGGTCTATACTGGGGAATTGTGCTCTTCCTGCAGCTTGACTGTCTGTTGACATGAGACCCAAGGACTCCTGTCAAATCCACAGTTTCCACGCGTAAAGAAACAAGATGCTGCAGGTCAGAAGAAAGCTGCAACATACTCCAGCAGGTCCTGTGAGCCAAGTAGTCAGAGAGTGGATGATTGTTCTGCATCTCACAAGTATTCTAAACTATCTGAGGTATGAATTTAATCTTCTTGCTTTTTTCTTCAATGGAAAGTAATGCCACTAAGATCCTAGTCATGTTTTGAAGTGTTACTAGCTAACAAACAAATATAAACAAGTAGCATGTTTGAACTACACCTTTACTAGAAAACTATTTATAAGCTATATTTTTCTTAGCAAGTAATCTATAGTAAATCTAGTTTACTAAGGCTTTCCTGCAGTGCCCTTACTGCCTATCCCTGCAATCAGACTATGAGATCAGCATGTTTAATGCACTGAAATTTTCTCTTTATTTGCCCATGATCTAGTGGTCACTTCCACTGCAACAAGATCCTATAGCAGAAGACAGCTACCATGTAATCCCAAGGGTAAACTATACAAGAATGAAAAAGGAGCCTCCCTTTGGTAAACATTATTTACCTGCAGTAGTAGAATGAATTGTGGAAAACGTTGGATTGGTTTCATCATTAAACCATAGAGTGTAATGCGATCAGGGCTTGACTCCTGACACTGCTGCAATGCAAGAAAGCCACATTTACTACCATGAGCACATTTCCATCAGTTACAGAACGAAAAGAAAACATTTCCTAAAAATTCTCCTATATTGCTTACATTAATTATAATAGGAACGCTGTAAGGATTCCATTTACTATCAAGATTTAATTTTAAAATATTAAATCTTTTAGAAAACCCATCAGTATGAAAATGATGGCCTATCACTGAACTGAAATATCCCCCTTAAATAAATACAGCTGGGCTAAAGCCACACCAGCAATGTAGCACGTAGAAATCCAAAAACCTACATATGGTTTTTAAGAGGAAATCTAAGAAAAACATCATAATCTCCATGCTATGCAAACAGAGATTTTGATCTTCTTTATTAGAAGAAACAAAGGAAAAAATATTGATTTATATTTGGAAAGAAAAATGTTAGAATCCATTATTTCAGTTATCAGGAATGGCAGATAAAATCAGACAAATTTCTTTTGCATGAGCAAAAAAGCCAGAAATGGCCAGAAATAGGAAGGTTACAGGAAATACTCAATATTAAAAACAAAGCAAATCTAAACTAGCATTTTGGTATTAAACGAGCATTGTGCTTAAATTGCTATTTATTGCTACAACTATCAGCTTCACAACAACTTATTTCCACAGTTTTCTATACAAACATCTATTTTTCAGCAGTAGTGAGGATTTTGATCTTCATTGCTGGTGAGAAAGAAAAAAAAAAAAAAAGGGGTAAAGCAGAGTCATCTGTCATCAGAGTTTGGCAGTGTTTCTGGAAGCAGAACCAGTGTGGCCCTGAACAGCAGTGATGAGAGGTGTGGATTTTGTCTCTATTGGAAAAACATGCTTTTAACAGCAGAACCTGTTTAACATGTGACTAAACGCTCACTAGAGTCTGATCTTCAAGGTGCTTGAGGCTTCCAAAGTATCATCCTGCACAGAGTTGCCTACACTCCAAAAAGTTGTTAGTTAATTTAAGATCTGAAGGCAAACCCCTGCAACCCTTCTCTAGGCAACCTAAGAGTTGCACTAGGCACCCAGTTTTTACTGTTTTCTGGACCACTGTAACAGACCCGACGGGGTGACCAGCTCTGAGAGGCACAACTCAATCCAGGATGCCTGGGGAATGAGACAAGCTGAGCTTTCAGACTCTCAGCAATGTCACAGACAATCCAAAAGCCTTGCAATTAATTCTGTGCACTGTCTGTAAGGTGTCAACCCTAGGGTTTCACAGCACTTCTACTGTGTGTGCTAGGCTCTCCGTACCTGTGTCATGACAAGCATCATATGCAACAGGGCAATATGCATTCTGCAAAAAAATCACCAATTTCAACCCCAAGCCAGAAAGATAAACTTCAAAATCCAGGGAAATTGTTGTAGAATGGAAATCCAGCTGCACTACTTCTCACAACACAATAAACAAATTAGAATTAAAATAAATTTCAAATTAAAAAGCGGCTTAATACAGTGAACTACTATTTGAAGCTCACCTGATATAGAAGAATCCTAATGTTTAGACAAATAAAGTAAAGCAAACACCAATAAACTGATTTGAATAACAATAAAACTACTGTGCACTTCAAAATACATCCCAGATCTAACAGCATGTTACTATGCCAAAAATACAATACTGGAAGGGCATCCTCTGGGGTCTGTTTGTGCCAAATCCACAAAACAGACCTTAAGTCCATAAAAACAGTGAGACAATATACAGTATCAGCAGTCAAATTTCCTCCCAAATTATAACTCATGCTTTCTTATTTATTGCATATGCACAACTATTTTAAGAATGAACTAACCTTTAAGAAGTCTAAAAAGGCAGGTTTGGTGGCACAAGATTTCTTGAGAATCCCAACTGCGGTACTGAAGTTGTTTACATATTCACTGTATGCATCCAATACCATAGATTTAGAAAACTGAAAAGAAAAAAGGGCAAATCCTAACTAAAAATAGAAAAGACCTCTGCCAGCACAGCTATATAGACCTCTGGCTGTTAGGGACTCACTCAGAACTAAAGGCTTTGCTTGGCCTAGTGCTGGATATACAAAAATACTGGTAATACCAAAAATAATCTTTCTGCAGAAGATAGACTGGAAACAGAAAGATGTAACAGCTGTGAATGGCAAGAAATGTATTTACAGAAATTGATTCATCTTGGCTAGAACACTGGAGCAGAACCTGAGGACAATCAGCAATCAAAGGGAATCCCCTGAGATTCAAATTGACAGCTGAGATCCCCTGTTCATCTCACTACCTGTCTTCCAGATTAAGAGAATCAGCAAAGTCCTAGGGCCTTCACATCCTGACTTCAGCTATTAAGGACTTACCAAAAAAGCAGACAGATCATGTGGCCTGCAGTCACGGGAATTGTAAGATCACCACCCATTGCCTTCTTGGTAATTTCATCCCTCTCTTTTGCAGAGCTAGTCTCATTAAGACTACCTAACTTGCTTCAGTCACAACAAGGCAGGTTTGCTTTAAACAACAAATCTTTAATAACTATTTCATTTTGGGTGAACTGTGATCAGACCCCAGCTCTCTTACAGCAGGCATGAAAAGGTGGTGATTTTCAGCATCTGGGTGGCAATAAAATAAAGCATTCAAGCCAGAAGGCAGGCAGCCTCTTTGAGCCACACTTTCATGGTGAGCAACATCTTTCTATCCACCAAGGCCATTTCTTGTTTTCTCTAATTTAAAGCAGTAGCTGATTCTGTCCTTTACTGAATGGACTTCCATTAATGATGGGACAGGGTTTTACAAATACCCTTTATCAGTGCCCCACCTCAGTTAAAACTCAGGAATTTAGGACATTACCTACTGTGGTTTCTTTCTACTTGCACACTCCTAGGTATGACTACCCATTTTTTACAAGATACCAAGACTCAGTCTCACCTTAATTTTGGTGGGTTTGTGAATCTCTAATTTCTCATAAAAATAAACTGTTTACTTAAATGTCTGAAAGATTAATCAAAGCCTGAAAATTTTTCTCACAATCCTTTCACATCTGCCAACCAAGCTGAAGGCATGTGTTGGTGTCAGTTTCCTCATCAGGATAGTACATGAATATTCTGACAGTTGCCACAGGCATTGGAGAACATGGGAATAAAGCAGCTAAGTTAGAAAGATGTGGAGCTGGAAAAACAAGACTAAAATAAAAACAGATTATCTGTTCTGACACATTTGCTTACGGAAGCAACAAAGACATCACCGATCATTTCAACAGAGTCCCACTCAGATACACGACTCGCCAGCGCAATCTGAAACATTGAATGGCACTGAAGGATTTCCTTAATTCGATAGAAGACCATTTTAAGTTTTCTTTCACTCAGTAATTTTGGTTCCATATCTGAAAGGGGCTTCTCATATTGCTGTGGGAAAAAAAAAAAGTGAATTGATTTAAACTAACAAAAAAATGGACTTCTATAAGCAGAAAAACAAACTTATGCAACAGTACACAAACACAAAATCACTGAACATTTGGTATGAAGTATCTATAGCAAAATCTGTGTTAGTTATACAACAGATTCTTTAATTATCTTTAATGATTCTTTTTCAAATATTCAAAATTTTTAAATGCAAAAGATATTAAGGTACCTCCAGGATTCTTTTGAGAGCATCCACGTAATTCTTCTCACTATCAACTACAGAGGCCAAAATATACCTTCTCACAACCTGTTGAAACAACAAAGTTTTGTCCAAAGCTCTAATCAGGTAACACATTCATTATAGTTGGAAATGATGATGATAAAATTCTCACATTAATAAAACACAAGATATACAGAGCAATTTCAATACTGGAACTGCATTTAAAAAATCCTGTACCTCTTCAAAAGTAATTAAATTTACTATTACTTTAAAACTACTTATTTTAAAGAACATAGCAATTATTGTATCGATATCTGTAAGTTTTTTCTGACTGTTGTAATTCCAAGCTTTACTTTTGAAACTTTTGGTTTGACTTTGGCATTTAACAATGCTCTCAGGCACCTGGTGCAATTTTTAGGGCTGTCCAGTGCAGGACCAGGAGTTGGACTTCAATGATCCTAGTGATCTTCCAAATCAGGATATTCTATAATCCTATGCACTTTAAATGTATATATGTAGGCATTAATGGAAACAATCATAGGTATAAGATGATGTTAATTACTTCAGTGGTTTGCTACAACAAAATAGGTAACAAGTTTTCAAAAATCAGTCCTAAATTTTATTTTTAATAGATTTATAAATTTATTAGAAGCAACGTGAAGGGCAAACAAGCAAATACTAATTGTCTTTTAAAGTTAAGGCCATATAAACTGTACCACTGAGAAAGTATCCAAGTCAGCATTCTCTTTTGGGCATTACCACACATAAGTGAAGACCCCCATGTTGTCTATATTTATATGCATTGACAGAGTTGTAAGATCTTCAGGAAAAGCTACCATATTTCATGTTAAACAGGCTATTTATTACACCTTCTCCACTTTCTGCTTCAGTTGAAATGCACTTTGTATGGACATGTGGGTGGCAGGACAGGAAGGACTGGAGAACCAATCTAGTTTAGAGCTTAAGCTTCTTGCCATCAATTAGATTTCTTGTTGGTTATAAGGATTTGTTTTCACCCAAATCCATTTCCTAATCCAGCTCACCCTAGAGTTTCAAAAGGGGACTATGAGGGAGAAGACAGCACAGGGGTAGGATCAAAGCACTGTCCATAACTACAAGAGAAGGAGAAACTGTTCATTTTGCTATTTTAAGCTAGCCTAAACAACCATTAAACTCAAATCTCAGGCTTGCTTCTTTCTGCTGCAGAACCCCCAGCCTCCTGCCTCCTCCACCATCACTGCCTTTAAATTCTTCACACTTGTATTTTGCATTATTTAAATGCAGGTTATGTGAGAATTTTCTTTCAGGTACTGACATTTCAAAGGAGGACTTCAAAATTATCTGAGACTTTGCTTAAGATATATACAGTAAAATTAGTTGTGTCTAATCTCTGTTTAGAATGGATTTAGCAGTGTCATATTTGGTATAGTGGATCAGTGGCCGTGGTGAAGAATACTAATCCTACTTTTAGTCACAGTTCAATCTTCTGAAAAGAATAAACATCTGTAGAAATAAAAATTTCAGGCTCTATAATACACAATAAGAATACTTATTAGTGGCTTCAGGTTATTGCAAAAGATATGAGCCCCAGCCTCAGTACTTGCGGGCACCAGGATTTAAACAGAAGCCATCATGCCACCTGCTGTCTGAAGCCAGCATGTCCACAGAGCAGCTCTGCTGTGACAAGGCAGCTGGGCTGGAAGGGGGCCCTGGCCTGGGGCACCCAGGGCTGTGACCCCTTCCCACAGCCAGGCTATGCTGGCCCCCCTGAACTGCTTCGGTGTTTCTGTGCACCCCAGCCCACCAAGCCCTGCTGACCAACAGCCAACCTCCCCCACACAGCTGCTGCACCCTCCAGTTTGGCATCACCTCCAGATGTGCACTGCAGCTGGCATCCAGATTACTCACACAGGCTTTAAATGCCAGAGGCCCGTGCCTGCTCCTGGGGACAGCTCTAACGCTGACCACCCCCTGCACTTTGTACCACGGACTCACTGAGCGTGGCGTCCTCACCTGTTTCCCACCCACCTTTCAATCCACCCAAACAGACTATCTCACCTACAGGAGTACAGGAATACTTCAGGATACAGCTGAAAGCCTTGTTAAGGCAGAGCTAAGTGGCACACTTTGCTCCCCTCTGCCCATAAAGTCACCACAATCACCTCCCCCCTCAGTGACCTCAAAGAGGCTCCAGCTGGTCATGCACAAATGCACTCTGGTCCATCTATCCTGATTTTTCCCCACTCACCCTCTTGTCCTACTAAACGCAGACATAGATCTCAAGAGCATGTGCTCCATCACTTTTGGGACTGAGGTGAGGCCAGACTCAATTCTCCTTCTTGTGAATAAGAGTGTGACACTTTTTCCCAGTCTTCTGATCACTGTGATCTTAGATGACTGGGACAGGCCTTACTAACAGCATCCTTATATCCATCCCATCTGGTCCCACATACACCTGTATGTCCAAATGGCCTCAGCACCCCCACCTGCAGATTAGGCTTCACCCCAGCAGACCTGCCTCTGGCTCATGGGCTGAGTCCCAAGGACAAACCTCACCAGTAAAACCCAAGGCAAAGGTGGCACAGCTTTGACCCTTTATCACTAGGTCTGTGCCCCGCCAAGCAGCGTATTCTTCTCAGCTTTCTTTTGTTGCCAGCGTACGTATCAGAACCTCTTCACTGTTCACCTCTTCTCTCACACCTCACTAGCTCCAGCTGAGCTTTGGCTTTCCTAACTCCATTCCTGCCCACCTGGACAGCTCCTCCTGGGCAGATTACCAATATTTGTCATGACTTACACAACTATTACCAGTTTGTTCCAAACTACAAGCACTGTGGGGTTTTTTGCAAAAGAGGGTGAACTTATTTGTACAAAACTACCCCAGTGAACTCAAATTCCTATTTGGAAATAAGGAACGAGCATTCAGACTAATGCTGAAATCTCACAAGATAATAAAATCTTACAGTAATGGAACACAGTTTGATAGTTGCTTTGTTACAAGATCAGCATTTCACTGTGTTAAACATAAGAGAAAAGTAAACTTCACCCAAGTAAAACGTAAAACAAAACAAAAAATAATCCAAAAATATATATAGCCCTTTCCTCAACTGCCCCTTAGTTTGTTTTTTTGTTCTTTTTCTTTAGGTACTGACCAACTAACTCATGACTTGACACCACAATAAGCTAAAAACTCTCATATAGTTATTAGTTGTCATAACAATTCAGTAGCATGAACCCAAGGAATTTATTTTCAGCCAAAATTTCTTAACTGATGCTGATTTCAGTATTTTTTCAATTGATTTCCACAGTGACTATACAGTTTGAGGTAGAAAACAACAAAATGAATTCTTCTATTTTTCTTGACTTGACGTTACTGGGGATGATTTTTTCAAACCAAGAAAAACCTTTGGATTCAAAGAGCATACAGGATAGTCTCTACATTTAAAATGGAAATCTCAGAGCACCTGGAACAATGTTTTCTGGTTCAATAAAAATGCTTTAACTCTCTTCTTTTTTTCACTCAAAACCATCACATTTAGTTTAAGTGTTCAGGTAGTGAAACAATATAGTTCTTATAGATAATCTTATAATGCAAAACATTTTGCACCTCTGGGTGAATTCAGTATTGATGCAACTATAAACTAGCAACACACAAATTTTCAAAAAACTACTTATTAATTTCTGAATTTGACATCCACTTAAGTAAAATGCCAATATGTTTGAAGATCAAAAGCACCTAAGAGCCATTGGTACAGAGCAAAAGGGGAGAAAAAAAAGCAGAAGACCATATTTCCCAAAGCTTACTACCTGCTGCTGTGATAATCCTTCAGGCATAGGAGTCATAATTGCTTCTGTATGCATACAGTCCACATCAATAAATAAATTTAGCTCTTCTTCTTCCAGACAAGATGATCTATGATCTACCAATAAATAACCAAAATGTCAGCTTCTATGTGTGGATTGAAAGAAGAAAAAAGCAAAACAAAACCAAAAAAAGCAAAGACCCTATAATCCAAGCACAGAAATTGTAAATTTTCACTTACCAAACAAAAGAAATTTCCCAGCACTTCTGTATCATCTGTGAGATCACATTAATGCTACCACCAATAGGTACTCTAATACAGAACACCTTTCAAAGACATCCTAATTTCCCACAGCTGCAGGCAGCCTAAGCATCCTTTGCTTGACCTCTACTCCCTCCTCTCAGACAGGAGAACGGGGCTATCCAGAGGGCAGAAAATGACAACTTGGGTTAAACCACTACAGCTCCAGGGACAGCAGTTTTAAAATAAATGATTCCTGGGAAGAAACTGAAAACCCATATTATGATCCAGCTAAAAAAATTCCATACACCCTTCTATAGCTGAACTAAAGTAGCCAAATTAACCAAAATGTTTGCTTTCATCAGAAAGGAGTGAGGGATTCTGCATTGCTCTGTGGGTAAAAATGTTACTGAAAAAGCACCACCGAAGTGCACTGATAGGTGGCAGTACATAGCCAGCCAAACAAGCAGATGTGAGGAAAGGAGACATAAAGAGAGAACAGTATAAGAAACTGTCTTAGAACAAAAAGAGAAATAAGGGAAGCAGATCTGATGGATGGGAGAAATTTGTGAGTTTAGTTAACAAGCTTAACAAAATTTTCACTAGCTCTGTGCTGATTTGGAAAGTGGCTATGAGATTCAGCCATCCACAGATATGCTGTGCCTGCAACCTAATCTCTAGAAATGTAAGAAGGAATGCCAGGTCCATTGTTACACCGCCCTGCAGATCATTTTCATCTGTTCGACTGCAAGAAGTTGAGGATACACTTTTTGATCACCTCATTTTTTGTACCATTCTATATTCAATTTTTGAATTAAGTAAATTGAGAAGCAGTCAGAGGTCATGGCAGAGATGTAAGATGTGTCATGGCCCATACAGCAACTTTATTTTTCTCAAGAAAAATATTTTGTTCCAGCCTTGTGGTTTTAGCTTCCTAAAATTGTAGTTTTATAAGCTCTGAAGTTACTAACATTTAATTAGTTGGGAAGAAACTTTAGCAGAAAGATACACTATCTCTCAGACTTATCCTGAAAAATAAACTAGTTTTAATTTACCACCTGTCTCTTGAAAAAATTACCTGTGGACAGCTGCTGCCATCACTCATGACAAAGGATTGTCACTTGCTCTCAACTACAGAAAGAACACAAATACTTCTGTGGCTTTTTGATTTTACATCACTTTCTGTTTTCCCAACCCAAATTCAGCTTTCATCAAAAATCATCAACTGATTAAGTTTTCAACAGTACAGTACAGTCTTTTTCCCTACTTTCACTCTTAAGCATGGAAAGCATTACTCCTTACCAATGATGAACTTTTTAAAATAGTCAACTACTTCTCCACTAAAAACCATGTCTTAACAGCACATTCTCCTGACATTCAAGAGTTATTTGATGGAGAGACATGGACAGACTTAGTAACTGTGCTGATTTTAACTGGCGTAGATTTATTTTTCTCCACAGTGGCTAGTATGAAGTTACATTTTGTATTTGTGCTGGACACAGGGTTGATAACACAGAGATGTTTTTGTTATTACTGAGCAGGGCTTGCACAGAGCCAAGGCCTTTTCTGCTTTTCATACTGCCACACTGGTGAGGGTGTTGGGGGTGCATTTGAGGTTGGGAGGAGACACAGCCAGGACAGGTCACCCAAATTGACTAAAAGGATATTTCAGACCATATGACATCCTGCTCAGTATATAAAATTGGGAGGAAAGAAGAGTAAGGGGCGAGGACATTCAGAGTGATGGCCTTTGTGTTCCAAGTAACCACTGTGTGTAATGGGGCCCTTCTCTCCTGGAGATGGATATGTACCTACCTACCCCTGGGAAGCAGTGAACTAGTTCCTTGTCTTTCTTTGCTTGTGTGTGGCTTTTATGTTCACTCTTACATAGTAATCAACCCACTCAGTCACTCAACCCACAAATTCTCACTCTTACCCTTCTAATCCTCTCCCCAGTCCTGGTGGTAGGGGAGTGAGTGAGTGCCTGTGTGGGGCTTGGCTGCTGGCTGGGGTTACACCACAACAGTAAGTTAACATCACTTCCATACTCCCATCTACCAGTACCTAGATCACACTGCTTGGTGGGACATTTTGTTATTATTCTTAAGTTGACCCTTCTCTGTGACCCTCAGGTTTCTCAGGTCACTCAGGTTCTTGCCCCAAACAGAAAAAAATGCTCAAGATGCATTGACCATACTGTCGTCTGAACTGAATATTATACCACACATTTTTGATATATATCTGATTTCATGCATCTATGCATCTAGCTCTCAGCTCCCACTACATAAATTTGCTAGGCCATTCATCTACTTTCTCAGAAATTACTAGAGAATGTAACAAAGAGAAAAACTGTAAAGAGCAGGTACCTTGAGAAATGAAAGATTTTGTCCGAATGAAGGAGCGACCCTTCTTCACAGCTGCTTTTGTCTTTTCAAGTCCATCTTTGGTACCTTCTCTAGCAGCTCTCATAAGCTTTTGCATCTGTAAGACAAAATATATAGTCTACATGTTCAGTGAATAATAGGAAAACATTTGAGCCTGCACACTTTTAGGGTATCGATATCGTCCAAAGTCAAACAAATACATAATAAGTAGAGAGAACCATGAAAGCTCAGAGCCAAGCTCCTGTATTTCAAAATAAAATAAAAACTGGAGACAAGGACTTACTTCATGGCAATACTGTATGCAAGTCTAAAAGAGCAGAAATGCTCTTTTAGACTTCTGCATTCAAACAGAAACTTTAAATAACCTCAAATGTTATCTTATGGAACAAATACCTACTATTCACAGGTCATTAACGGCCAGAGGTCTTGTCCATCTTTCAGTGTCCCAATAACTCTTCCAAAGTATTTCTGACCTAAAGATAATCCCCTAGACTCAGTTATATATTAACTATATTCTTAAACAAACACTGTTATGAAGGGAAAAGTTGCAACTAGTAACTTCATTAATTGAAGAAATACAATGATTTAATTAAGAATTCCATAATCTTACAGTGCACTACTACAGTCAAATGAAATTTCATGGAACAAAAAAAAAACACCAAAGAAATTTTGTTTTGCTGGAAAATGTTTATTAAAATATCCTGTTTTGTACTTCTTTCCCAAAATGTCACTACAACAAAAAATCCCCACTACTGTCAGACCACAAACAAAGCTGCCTTGATGCAATCAGGCAATTTCTGGGCTTGCGACTAAAGCTTTTCACAAAAACATTCTTTTCATACTGGTTCCATTCAGAATGGAGAGCAGGGAGATTCCCAATTTGATCCTCTGTGGCTACAGAGCTAGGACTAGGCTAGCCTCAAGGAGCCAAGGTCTCAGAGAGACACTAGGGTTGTGCACCTGGCTCACACTCTGGGATAAGGGCACAGTCATTAGGGAAAGTCAATGCCCTATCTCATCTTCTGAGACTGTTAACATTAAAAGTAAGCATGACAAAAGGTCCTTGACCAAGTATTTTTAAGAGTATAGTAATATTATAGTCTTTAAGACTACATGATAAAAATTCAGCACATTCAGAATTTATTTCATACAAATTATTATCTACTTTTTCAAGCTATTAATAAAAGACAACATTGTCTGTGTTGGAAAAGCAATTATTTAAATGTAGCTAGTTACAAAAATCAACTACACTACCTTCAGCTCATGTTTTTGCTTTAGTTGCTGAATCTCTATTGCTCCCACAGTGTTTGACATCAAATCTTTCATCTTTTTTTCATAATGCTCCTTTAAACGCGTTAGTTCATGAGAAAGCTACAGTGTATAAAAAGACACAATCTTTTCAAAAAGCCATAGTGAAAACTTCATGCTAAAGCACTCACATAAATCATGCACAATGCCCCATCTATCTACTGGCACAAAGACAACTAAGGGAAAACTATCACTGAGGGAAAGCTATCACTGAGGGAAGCTGCAGTCCGAGGGAGGGACCATCGCTCCTGGGCACTGTTGAACTCCACCAGTTGCTTTTCTGTAAAGACAGGGGCAAAGCCACTTAGACTAAGGCAACTAAATTGTTATGCATATTAATTGTATTTTGCCTATCTCTTAAAAACCACATGGAAACAATACATCAGCTTTAACCATAAGCATTATTCACTGGAGCACAAACCCTAGTCTGTATTTGGACTATCCTTCAAAACAGAGAATCAGAAGAAAACTCAGAGACTGAGGAACCTGTGGAGATTGCTGGCACCTGAGAATACGGAAATTGACAGGGCAGTGAGTCAGGTGAAGAGACACTAACAGGATTCACATTCTTGTGGTTTCCACATGCATCATAGCCTCATTGTATGAACCTGGGTGTAACCATCTCGTACATAAATATATTCATTTGCAAGGTAAGGAAACTATCACAGAGAAAGGAATGCTCTGGAACACTAATTACCATTTGTTAAACATTTTGACAAAGGCAGATAAAAGAGGTTAAAATGCAACCAGGAAAAAAAAAAAAAGAGGAAAATATTTGGTGTGCCCTATGATAGAAGTCCAGTGGAAAACCCCTCAGCTTGGTATTAACAGAGTTATTTGGCAAGAGATCAAAGCCTCAGGAAAGAGAAGGCCTACTGAGTTGAAAACAAAGCAACAGGCCCAGCACATAGCTCCACTAGGCTGGGTCAGGATGCAATTACCTCTAACATCATGATTCTGGCATTACAGCAGTATAATAGAGAATAGCATCTGGTTCACAGACAAGAAGTATTTAACAACACAAAAACCTTCCCTTCTTAAAATAAATTCGTAAATAAATAAAGTAATAAGAATTACATTGAAAAGGTGACTTTGAGGGAAGTCAGCACTTAAAATTAAAAATCCCACCTCCAACCTTGCCATACTTTTCAACTAACACTATAATTATAAGTAGGACAAGTCCCTCACAGGCTCTGAAAGGCCACAGAAGGTGATGTGCTGGGAATATACTGTAATATCCATCACAGGACCTGAGGAGAAGCGAGAGTTAGTGCAAGGAATGGATACAAAGAAAATGTACATAAAGAAGAGTAGTGTCTGCCCATGCTGAAATGCCAATGCAGGGAGGGCTGGGATTGGTTTTGGGGGCTTTTTGTTGTTGTTGTTGTTTTCTTGGTTGCTTGCAAGGTTTTGGTTTTTTTTTTTTTTCAATTCTAAAGTTTCTTTCCTCACTCTCTGCCAAAACTCTTCCCTAATTTCCTGATTTCTCCATCTCCCAGCAACCCATCCAGGTGCAGGAGCCTATCTGACTTTTCCATCCACCAGCTTCAGTGTTCCTCACCTCCTCACACCCATCCTCACAAGGCAATCCCCAAAACCTTTTGTCACAGGCCTGAAAAAGCCATCCACATGACAGTACCCAAGGGCACACCACTCTTCTCTCATCACTCCTCAGTCTCTTGCTCAGGCACTCTGTGCCTGATCCTGGTGCAATCACATTCAACCACTGCCAACAGTTTTCCATGACAGATCAAAGTATACTTTTAAGAGTTCCAAAAAAATGGCTTTAAACCTTGCTTTGTTCACATATGTAAATAGATTCTTATTACTATGGCCAAAGCTGAAGCTAGGGATAACAAGAGAACATTAAAACAAAAATAAAAAGAATAAACCAGCAGCCATGTTAAGGCTTACACACTCACATGCAAAGTATTTTCCTAGTCTCTTCCAAGGTATTAAAAAAAAAAAAATAAATTCAAACTCCATTTTTTCAGTCTTGTTAGAAAAATCTCCCAAACAAACAGCTGCAACAGCTTAAGATCATTCTAGTCAGAGCAAAACCAAGACAAAAACAGAGCATGAGCACTCAGCTTACAAAGTGCAGATTTGGGTTGGCTCAAGTCTTGCAGTTAATTGCTCACTCCCTGATTTCCAAAGGACGTGCAGCAAGGATGGAAGTGAGGGGAGAGCAGCTTACATGTACTGGAGGGAAACACAGACAGCAATGCTTTTATTCTCATCAAATTAAGAAACCTGCAAAATGAAAATAAGGGTCCCATGAAATAACACCCTGTCTGCAACCCCTGCACATTCCAGCTACGGGGTGCTGAGGCAGCTCACAACACACAGTTGCCATGTGGCTCTTGGGGGTCTGTCCCCAGTCAGCACACAAGAGGGGAGCCTCTCACAAAGAGGGCATTCAAGGGCAGAAGAGAGCCAAGGCAAAGAGAAGGCAAGAGCCCAGGGCCTCTCTCCCTGTGGAATGGGAGAGGCGCAGTGAGGACAGGCAGCTGGGTCACCTGCGCCTTCTTGCCTCCTGCAGAACAGATGGAGCCAAAGGTATGAGACCTGAGAAGTGTCACAGATAGATCATTTTAATCATGCCACCTCTCTTCTCTCCTAACAGGTAGAACTCTCTTTGATTACAAAAATCTTTTACTTTCAGAAGTTTTTTAAGCTCACTTTCAAACAAGCAAACTGATGCAGATCTAAGACAGACACCTAGGGAACACTGGCAAAGAGTTTTGTGACTTTGGAGCACCTAAAAGATCCCAACCCATCAATTCTTGTCAGGCTTGTCCCCATTTATTTTTCACATTATTTTCCACACTTATTACCACTTACACTAATCCAGCAACTGCAAAAGAAGAAAAAGGTAAGGAACTGCCCATAAGCAAAAACAATCTCACTTTTAATTTCATTTTATCCAATTTGAGTTTTATCTTTTTGTTAAGAAGCTTCTGTTTAATATTTTCATATCTTCTTTTCCCTGTTACATTTTGGTACTGTCACTTCCACACTGATTCATATTTCCTTCAAAAAGATGCTGTTGGCATTTGAAACTGAATTGAGGAAAAAAAGAAATACAGGTGAGAAAGGCAAGTGTTAGAAACCAGGACAACCTCAATGACTGAGCAGCACTGCCAGATACATACATGTCTCTTGTGGTTGCCTCGCAAAAAGGAGCTGGGAATTCCATTTTTACACTCAGAATCACTCTGTTCTTCATAGCTTTCAAACTCACTTGAACTCCACCCATATTCCAGTGAGCTGTTTCCACCATCATCACCATTTTCAACATCATCATAAATCATTTCTTCTGCAAGAATTAAACAAAAATAAAAAAAGTTACACTGAAATGCATGTTTGTTCGAGCACCAGAAAACTTGTTCAGGATATGCTATAAAGAATTGCACAGACTTTTGTATGCACATTAAAAATTCTGAATTAAATCCAATATTCAAATAGCCAAAGTGGATTGTCTTTGTTGAAACAGAGTACTAAACAAGGACAGTGTTATGGGTACACACCATGATCCTTTTAGAAACATGTGCTACTCAAATGACACTGTTGTGTCCAAATCCCACAAAACTATTTAGAACTTCAAAGGAAGGTTAAATTCTAACTGTGAATGCACATCTGCACTGAGAAGCATCATCCTTCCATTTTTAAGCTTGCCATTTGTCCCTAGAGATATGCTAAAAAATGTTAAAACATGGCAAGAATCAAATGAAAAGGTCACTACTTCCAGCAGAACAGGTCAAACCAAAGTAGCAAGAAATGTGTTACACAATGGTGTTTTATGACTCATCACCCCCAGTCCCTGGAAGTCTCCCATACCTGGCAGCTACCTTGCTCATAATTTACTCTAAAACCTTGAAGTATTAACCTTTCCAAGACATAACCTTTTCAAATCTATATTGCAAAGGCTGACCAAAATACCTTCTGTTAAAGACACGGGTCTTTTCATTGGCACAGATGTCAAGAACATAAAACTTAGTCAAATTAAATGGAAAATTTAGAGCCAATTACTTATCAGGAAACAGGAATGCACTCTACCTGTAGCATCATCTGTCAATGATTGATGATTAATATTATCATATTAAGTGGGAAAGTGTGGACACTTGTCATGGTACAGCACTTCTATCAGGATTCACTATTGTCAGAGGTTATGATGCAGCATTTACAACTGTCTCCTATTAAATTTGGGAAACAGCAGCTGTGCTTTTATTTTAAGACTGACATTTCATTTAAACAGAGAAAAACCATGTACTCAAAAGAAAAGCTGATATGTTTTACACATCCATCGAAACCCTGGATTTTAATATTAACATTTAAATCCTCTGTGTTAATTATAAAGAATTTAATTAGTCTAATTTGGAAGATTCAGATTTTTTTTTTTTTTTTTAATCCCCATGCATATCAAGACTGTCCTTAAAATATTGTTACTGAAGAAGACATCTTAGTGGTAATCTAGCACAATGAGTAATTTAAAAGAACCATCATAGCAAGTTAAAATAAATCAAGACTTTTGCAAGTCTAAATCCTGTGCTGTGAGCTTTGGGGCAGGATTTACCCCATGTCTGGGTGAATTTATCTTGTCCATGTGGTAATGTAGATTGTCTGACTGAAACTTTTTTTTAAATACTTGAGTCTCCCTGACAAAATATACAAATAATAAACATCAAGATCATGAATGTACGAAGATGAAACTTCCCTTCCTACCTATTTCCTCAGAATATTTCAGTGTCTTAGGGGACAACATGCAAATCAAAATTTTAATTGATGTCTTATGGGTTAAGCTAAAGATACTGACCAATATGCTCAGCAGAGCTTTGCTCCATATCCCATAACCCACCTAGCTCAGCCACCTGAGCCTGGTGTATGTGTTTCCTGACTGATCAGCAACAGCACAAAGATGTCCCTGCTCAGAGCAGCACTGAGGGAACTTCCAGTAATATAAGCATTCAAGTCATGAATGTAACACAGTACTTTCCAATAATAAATGTAAAAAATACAGTAATAATTTGTAAAACACCTTGCCTGAACACTACTAAGGATAAGAAATTAAACTGTTACAGCTTTAAAGATTAATGTGGGTTTCACACAAGAAAGCTTAAATGTTTTCTTGATTCATTAAAAATTTCAGTATCAAAGACCTACACCCTCTGAGAGCCACGATGATTAAGATGCTGAGCCCCCAATAAGCCAATTCACCCAAACACAAAATCAGTCAGTAGCAACTGATCTTTAAGCAGACTCCACTATACCCAAAAACTGCAAAACAAATGTGAGCAAGAACTCAATGAAATATGCTTCTTGAACCCTAACTCCATCATTTCCAGTAAAGGTAAAATCTTGACTCCAGCAACTATTTTGAGATCTATTCCACCCCCTCCAAACATGAGCACGATCATAAGGAGCAGATCACTTCAAAGCTGAAATAGAACATTTCTGTAGTCACAATCGGGATGGTGAACAGCCACCCTGGACCATCTCTTCCATCTATCAAGCATTAATATATTGAAGGGGACTTTCAAGGAAAGAGCTTCTCTCTATAACCACGACAATGATACATTATCATACATCATTTAATTATTTAAAACACCCTATTCCTAACTATCTTGCCTTGTTCAGGGCACTACAGCTGCAACACTCAGCACTGTAATTCTCTAATATGCAAAATACTCAAGCATCTGGAACAATATCTATTAAACAAGGTAGAATTCAGCTTCTGAGAAGAGCAGTATAGGAGACCTGCTGAGATAGTCTTTTAAGTATTAGTATAATTCTGAACTTTTTAAGACCTACCAATTATTGACACAACGGTAAATCCATTTACATTTATTTTAGGCACTTAATGAACATATCCGTTTAGTATACATGCACATAATTCCATTTTACATCACTTTCAACATTACAAAGACCTCAAACCTGGTTCAGAGTCTGAATCTTCTCTTGGCACATCATCATAAATTACCTCATCCGGGTCTAAAATCAAGACAGAAAAAAAAAAAAAAAAAAAGAGAAACTTCTTAAAATTTGAATGGGACCAAGTGTTTAAGAGGCAGACAAAGCCCTTAACATGCCTTTAGCTTTTGGTCAGCCCTGAAATGGTCAGGCAGTTGAAATGCTGTAGGTCCTCTCCAACTGAGAGGACCTTTATATTTTTAAGAATTTTTGTTATATTGGCATATATGAATACAATGGAGATAGGACTCACTCTCCACTAACATTCTGCTTGCACATCTAATCATTCAAATATTGCAATAATGCACCAAGCAGTATATGATATTTGTGAAATTTCAGTTTTATCTGCACTGCTTAGAATGACCTTTGGTAGCCTGAAAACAAAAATCCACTGCAAAAACCAATATTTCTCCCTCCTTCTTACAGAAGTATGGTATGTTCTGTGCCTGTTGATGGCTGTTCATTGCCTTACTAAATGGCTGTAGAAAAGCTGAAATTGACTTTTTAAAAAGATCCAAAACTAAATAATGTAATGATTACCATTAAGAGGCAGAATGACAACGCAAATTCTTCAATCACTTCACAAAATATGTAAGATGAACTCCAGTCCAGTGGGAACAACTGAGAACAGGCAAGATGACCTGTCCTCAAACCACACAGTCTCTGTTCTGATTTAAAATGCAGCTGCCAGCCAAGAATCAACAGCACACACCAAGAGAGAGGCAATTCCTTCCCTTCCTCCTCCTCCAAGTACTTATTTGCTACTACTGCACAAGAAGAGTAATTTCAAATACAGTCGCAGATCAGACTCTGAACTGGAGCTTATTTTCAGTGCACATGCATTGATGGAGCCAAATGACTTCCATAACACATGATTCCACAGATTCCAAAAGGTGGAAAAGTGAATGTTAACTTTATTCTAAAATAAAGTTCTAACTGGTACAGCTTGGTTCTGAAATCTATCTGAAAACACATAGTAAAAGTGAACACGGACATTCCCATAAAATCTGCTTGTGCACATAGACACATACATACTGCTGATCACAACTTAAAACTGACCACCTTCCACAGCTGTACTTCAGTGCTCACTGGTACTTACTTTCCATCCATGCTGTATTTGCAGGATCTGCAACCCATTTGGTCAGGGCATCATCCTCTTTCTTGGTCTGGTTATCTTCACTTGAAAAAGAGGCAACAAAATGAAAGAACTAAAAGTTATACCACAACGTTTTTAAGCATACATGAAGACAACACAATAAATATATTTCTGCCTTCTAGTTTCCACTCCAAGGCTGCTGATTAGTCAAAAATGTTGCTTCAGTATGTAGCTGGGTGATGAATAAGCTATTCTAGTCAGTAGTCTGACAATTTTAGTCAGAAAATTGAAAACACTTTCTTTACAATCTTAAAAAATACTCTGCTTTTGAGTTCATCTACCACAACACAGGAAATTCTCTCAGAAACAATGAAGTGAGAACTTCTTTTTCATGGTAAATAGGACTAAAGACACTCTGGGTTACATCGGGAGCCATCAGACAAAGTTCTGTTCTCCTCCTCCACCTGGTGCTGGTGAGGCTGAACCTGTAGCAGCATGTCCAGTCTTGTCTTCCCAACACTCCCCTGCTAGAGAGCTGTGGAGAAACTGAAGCTACCTCTAGAGAGATGTACAGAAACTGAAGTCAAGGACTAAAGCACATGGTTTACAAGGAAGAAGATAAAAGACATGGAGATTATTTAGTCTGATAAAAAGGATGTTATGGGATGATCCAAGCTACAACTATCCAAAAGAGAACTACAGAGGAGATGGAATCAGGGTTATGTTTTTTGCAGGGGGTTCTTTTGGGGCCCTTTTTTTTTTTTTTTTTTTTTTTAATGCCAGACAAAGGGGGAATGGTCAACAGACTGCCCACTGGGAGATTTGGTTTGGACATTTGGGGAGGTAGGGGTGGGGAAGGGAAGTACAGCAGGGAAGACTGCTCAGGGAAGCTGCAGCACCTCCACCCTTGGAGGGTTTGAAGGCTCAGCCAGCAAGGCCATGGTTGATCTGATGGAGTATTGGAAGTGGTCCTGCTGAAAGCAGCAGGCTATACCAAACCTCCAGCAACCTGTTGCACCTGACATTGCCATCACTCTAGAAAAATTCAACCCAGTGTCTTCAAAAATGTCATGCACATTTACACACACCAGTGCTGATTTTTGTGCACAACCAGAATACAGGAGCAAGAAAGTGAAAAAAACCAAACCAACAAACATGGAAGTATTACACAACGAAAATAAAATACTTATCAAATGCAAGCTTTCTTAGGAACAAAGGCTTTACAAATCATTAAAACATGATGAACAGGCAATCACCTATTCTGAGGGTCCTCCAAATTTACAGAATTATAATGACATTCTTCAGCTGCTGACTGTGCACCTGCCAAGTAGGAAAAAAAAAAAGAAAGCATTTGCAATAACATGCCAGTTTGACTCAAATTGCACATTTTACTATAAGAAACTGATTTTACTAGATCATTGCTAAAGAATAATCTCTTTCCTTGCAATAGTTTTATTCTTACACATGTTTAAAAAAAATTGGAAGTTTCTTCACACCATGCATTTTTGAAAGCTAAGTAATTCAAAGACACAGCCTTTTGTTAGAAGAGCTGTTAAGAGGAAATCACAACGCCTAATGCATTTAATTCTATATCTCAAACATATATTCCTCTACAGGTAAGAAGGACCACACAAACATTTGCTTTTATTTGACAGTATTCCTAATAGTGGTAAAAAGAAAAGGCTGGAATAAAGGCTGGAATTATAGAAGAACTGCTGCGTAGCTAAAGGAAAGTATATTCAAAATACAAAGAGGAAAAGGCAGGATATGGGGAGCTTTATTTTCCTACTGTCTTGACATTAAGCTGTCAACTTTCTCAACTCTGGTTACAAAATGCATCTCTTGTTTCTGTAATAATCCATAGTTATTTCGCTTTCTAATTTCCTCTTCTGTCTTAAAATTGTACTAGAAGTCAGAGAATTCATCAAATCATCAAGGGAAAAATCCCATAGCAACTCTAAATCCACAAGAAGTGGAAAATAAACAAACAGAAATGCATATAGAAAAGGCAAAAGGGATAGGAATTTTGCCAGGATCTAGGAAAAAAAATAAAAGGTATGAGAAGAAGCCATTTGGCTTGAACATTGAACTCTGGATCTGGAAATTATTTAATTACATTAAAAAGGAATTAGCATTAATCATACTCACCCAGGGTGAGTGCTATACAAGAAAGCTACCTGAGGATTCCCTTTCAAATAAAGTAAGGTGTGTAAATACAGTACCTTCTTCATCTACAGAAACACTGCGTATGATGACAGGGCTGGAGTATGCTGGCAGTATCAAAGGTAAATTGGATGGCACAGCATATCCACAAGGGACAGGAACAGAATATCCACCGGACAGGTTGGGACTTGCACATTCATCTTGAGGACTTGGTTCTGGTGATGAGGATGGATCCTTATCTTGGATTGGGGAAATATTTATGACTGAGTAGGGATTTACTTTGGCTGGAGTGCCTTCTGCGCCAGGTTCTGATGTTTGCAGCTTCTCAGTGTTTTCTACATTATCAGCTCCTTTAGTTGAAAGAATAAACAAAAATACGAAGTTTTAGTTTTCATACCTGTTCAAGCCACTCTAATAGCTCTTTGCAAATATGCTAAACATTGACCTGATCTTTACTATACAAGCTGCTTACAACCTATGACTCAAAATTCCCACACAGTAGAGCCAATCTCCCCATTTCACAGATGAGGAATGCAACAAGAGCAAAACAATGAGTTACAAAGATGCTTATGGAAAAACAGTAACTTGACTGACATAAGCACATGAGTCAAAATAGTCTTAAATCAAAAAGGTTAAAATCTGGATTCTAGATGAATTTGAATCTCTCAAACACAAACACAAGAAGTATTTTAGGGGTAGTCATGAGGACAAGGAAAGTCATGGAGGGACATTCCTCAAAGAGCAGTCCTGAAAATGCTGTGTTAAGAAAGGGAGGAAGAAAATAACTTCAAAAGCTTTCCTCTTTGAAAATGTATTGTTATCTGTTATAGAAAGGATTTTTTGAGACACAGGTTCAGCTGAGATACAGCAGAACCACAGGCCACTCTGAAGGAAACTGCAAAACTGTATCCCAAATGATCAAATGATTTTAAGCTGTAAGCACAACTTCACAATAAGGGTGAGCAAGCAAGAGATGCTCAGGGAAAGATGGTGTTTAAGTTCCAGGTTGTCAAACTGCACAGTACCTGAAGAGTTACCTATCTTTAATTGCCATAAGCACAGTGAATCTGTTTACAAAAGGAAATTGGATTAAAGTAAGCAAAATCAGCTGTTAGCAATTTGAGCAGAATACAGCAATTTCTAGACTACACCTCAGCACTGGAAACATCTGCATATGTTGTAAAAAATGTTTCAATATTTAGCAGAACTTCTGTTTATGAACAAAATTCATACATTCAAACTCCACTTAGTTTTATGCACAACATTCAACTCAGCAACCAGCAAGCTTAGCTGTGAAACAGCTTATCTCAAGCCATCAATGTGCCTTAAGACCAGCCAGGATATACAGTTTTCCTGTAGCATGACACTCAGATTATGTCCAATCCATTGGTTTGCATGTCATACTTGAATGGAAAACCTCACAGGAATTACATGTGATGGTCAACTGCCCTGTCAGATCTACCATGACTGTAACTGGCAGAAATATTCAAAACACTTGCATGGTTTTTCCATGTGTGAGAGACCGGACTATGACTCAAAACAAATGAACCATTTTCAGAGATGCCTGGGTGCTTTGCTGAGGCCAGGTTTGCAAGCCTGCAAAGAGAAGGCAATGAGTTTTTGGGTGTGTAATGACAAACCTCTGGTCTGCATAAGACAGAGGGGGTGAACTTACCACCACCAGAGGCTACAAACTATACTCTGAGGCCAGTAGGAGGCAGACAGGATCGTGCCTTTCATCACACCAAACTGCCCTCCCTTACACACACGCCCTCCTCCCAGGGCAGGTCACATCCACACAAGGCTTACTGACATTGGAGGCAGCTGCCTTAGAAGAGCTCATGAACTCTCAACTACCCCTGAAGTGCCCTCAGACTCATTTCTCATTTCCACCAGAGAACTGCACATGACCAAAAGACAGAATAAAACTTCACCCTTGCAGAGGAGGTGTTTGGGCACCCCCACCTGAACCTGAGAGCGTATTAACCCACCAGACTTTGTATTTTATGGGCTTTTTCCCCCCACCTCTGACAGATAAAGACCTTCAATCGTCACTTCAATCAAGTGTCATCACAGATCCATGGCTGGTGATTATGTATCTTTCTACTCTTATCCTTTCTTTCCCTTTCTTCCTTCCTTTTCCCTTATAGGTTTCCTTAAGCGGGTGGTATTTTTATGCTTTGATATTGCCATATTACTTTACATACTAATAACCAAAATGGCTACATTTATGCTTTCCATTACAATCAAATTGTTCCAAAGTAAACCCAACATGTGTATATTTACAAACACCAATCTTTCAGTGTTTGTTTCACTCTAATCTGCTCCAAGAGATCTGTTAAGAAGAACCTGAGTTACCCTCAGGGGTGGGCCATAACACCATGGAAAACTCTTGTTAAAGTACTTTTATTGCACTGTCAAGAAAAGGCATCCTAAGACCAGTCTTGACTATTTAGCCCAGTGGAGGTACAGACCAACAGGCTGACTTACCTGCAGCACCAGCCTCTTGGTGCTCTACGTAATTTCCAGGACCAGGAAGAGGTGGCACAAGGGCTTGCCTGTCTGCTTCTGGTATCTCATCTCCACTATCAAAATCAAACTGTTCTCCCTCATCCTCCTCTTCATCATTCAGACCCGTGGCTTTTGGTTCATGCCCTAGAACTGTGCAGAAAGACACACCTTTGTTTGTCTGCTCTTAATAATGATTTCATGGGACCAGTAAATGCTCCACATTACAAATTAAGCTTACACAATGAACCCTTAGATTTTTAGGTTACTGGAACAGAACAAAAGTTGATTGATGTGTTGATAACCTCATGCAGTTTTCAATAAATCCTTTAGTGCAAACAAAGAAATTACTTGGAAAGAAATAAACAAGTAATAACGGAAATACCCTTGCTTTTGTCATAATGAGCCAAAAGATTTTTAGAAAAACACCTAAACAGCCAATTTTTAAACAAAAAGACTTCACAGATTAATTTATTTGCACAGGAACTTTGCAACTTTAAAACTTCAAGTAATTTTTCCTTTCTAACTGAAACTCCTAAGTCTATTCTTTCCTAGCAGTGTCCAAATACCAGTGATAATCACTTAGTTCACACACTCCAACAGAGACCAGCAGTTGATTTTCCTCCTCCAGTCTGAGATAGTTTTAAACCATGCAGCATGCTATTAGCCCTATTGCCACACACCATGCACTCTGGTGGAGGGAGGGTATGGAACCTTTAAGTAATGGCCAAAATAATGACACCCTAATATAGATAAAAAGGGTGGGTTAGAGTTTTTTTCCCTCTTTGCCTGTGAAGATACTGTAGCACAGATTTGGCTCTGTACATGGGGCAGGGGAGAGAAGCAGGAAGAAGTACACAGCAGTTTCTCCCCAAGCTACTAGGGAAAACCCATGAAAATGTAAATCCCTTCATGTACCTACAGCATAAAACAATATCCTAAAAAAGATAAAGGTATAAATACACAAGTATGTTATAAAAATTTACCTGAAGGTGATAAGTTTCCCCCCTCCATCCTCAGGTAACAGAAAATGAAAAAATAATTCTTGCAAAGACTATTAGATCTGCTGCATCATGATGATGTTATCAGCTATCCTACCATCCAGAACACATTTTTTATCTTTATGATAAAACCCACAACACCCCAAAGCTCTAGACTGCTTAGATTGTCATGGTAATCAGCATTCTTGCCAAGGCTTCTGTTTCTTCAAGCAGGCTGAGCCAGCATATTTTACTACAGCCACAAATAACAAGATCTTTCATGCAGCCTCTCTGCAGGAGAAAAAGTGAACTAATTGCAAAAATAGTAAGGAACAAAAAACCCAGATTATCCTGCATTTATTATCATGTGCAATAACTGAGGCAGTAGGACATTTAATTTCATTTTGATTAATTCCTTTCAAAAATTCTTCTGTATGAAGTCAGGCTTCTCATTTTTGCTTTGTCCATTAGCAATTCCTTTTTTCCTGAAAGATGCAAGAAATTCTTCAGAGCTCTTCCAAGTGATTAAAGACAAACATGGCATTCTTCCTGATTCACCATCCATCTGACTAAACTGTAATATTTGTTGCTTGACTGTGTAATGGGGAAAAGAAACAAAAGAGAGGAAGATGTCTTTCCAACATGAGTAAAAAAAACCAAAAATTGGACATACCACCTAATTTTTTTCTGTTATGGCTGTTAACACTGCCCATCTTCATTCATTTCAAAACATTTACTTTGCATCAAAGATAAACAAGGCACAGAACCTGATAAATGGGCACTACAGCCTGGAAAGATCCCATAATCGCATCACTGATGGTACAGCGGGTTAAGATTACAAAAAGAGACAAAAAAGAAAGAATACATTGTCTGTCAGAAAGGGTATACGGGAGACAAACAAATATCCTCAGTTCAGAAAGTTTTAAACTGTATTTCAGCTTCGCATTACTTCTACATTTGCTTAATCCTGCAGGCATAAACTTTAGTCTTTCAAATTTACAGATACTTTCCATCACATATTTAATAAAAATATTGTCCTTTAAGCTTTTAATATCAAGGGCATACTATTTCAATTGATGGAAAAAGTATTTTAACAACAAAAATAAAATAAAAAGAGGATAGGGGCTTTTTGCTTCAACTTAAGAGCTGATCAGAACTGCAGATAAATACAGATTATGTCACACAAAAAAAGACAAATTCTTGTTTTGAAAATACATGTTTTCCACAGTTCTCTGTGTTATGTCACAACAACACAGACAAAAGCTCTTTTTTAAGTGCTACAATTAGAAAGACAGATAGCAGTTAGACCCAGGCTGAATCTGGCTACTAAATACCACCACAGATCTTGCAAAATTTCATGCTCATGAAGAAATCCCCAGTTCCTCCTACCCTTTATCTGCAAATCAAAAGGATCAAGCCAAATAGTGCATGAGGCAACTGTCTTGCAGAAAAAAAAAAAAAAACGGAGGGCGGAGGAGGGGAGTCTGCTGGGTGGGTGTGTGCGTGGGGTATTTTCAAAGGCAAGCTCCCTTGCAAAAAACACACAGAGGACAGCTTTTTTTTTTACATAATTTTAAAATGTACATTTGTTTTCTGAAGTAATAATCACACAATGCTTAGAATGACAGAGTCTGTCTGGAATTACTTCAAATAATTAAATTAAAAATTCAATTTTCCTTTTCACCACTACTCACACTCACTTAGCTGTATGTGTGCCAACCAGTGCAATGAGAATACAAAAATGATTGAACTTGTTCATCTTATGGCTATACCACTCTGAGAGCTCTGTAAATGCTTCAGGGAAATTCTCACATTTCTAAAACTTTCTATTTGGAGTTTTCAAAACCGAAAAAAAAAATCTGATATAATGGAAACATTGTCTTCAAGTTAAATTAAGTATGAAAGTGCTAATTTAGAATCAGAAAAAGAAATACATTCTCTCATAACTGTGCACCGCACACAGATTTATGACTTTTTCTGTGCCTTGTTATCCAGTGAAATGACATTTCTTAAGTTTACTTCAGAAATAAGCTCACTTAGGTTATGTTTACAGAGACCTGCTGGGGCATAAACAAATTTAAAAAACATTTGGTTGGTCTGCCAATTGCAAAGCATTCTTGGCACCTTTGCCTTCCCATCCATTAACTAAGGAGTTAAAGGAATTACATTAATTTTAAAGCCCAGATTAAGTCAGCGAAGCTTCATTAATAGTTTTCTTAAACAGTTTATTTTAGTGACATAGAAGTAAGATAAAATAGCTCTGCACTTACTATCAATTGCATTTTGAATACAATATTAATACACCTGAAATAAACAAAAGCACCCCAAATGTTTGTCCCCCCCTTGCAATCTTGTAAATCCATGACAACTCAGAAGTCATCAACTAAAGAAGTCAACGTTCTTCCAAGAAAAATCATGATAAAGGAAGAATGAAATAGAACCCCAAGCACAAACAGTTCAGCAGTCTGGGGCATGATAACAATAAACCTGGAAGCCCTGGACATAAACAGACATGCTGCCACCAAGAAATATGAATACGTTATATTTTAAGGTTTGAAAAATATTTTTAGAAGTGGAAGCCTTCTGTATAATTAAGAATGTCATCTTTGCAATCAGTTGTACTTATGTTTTTTTAAAGTTCACAGGCTATTATGGAACAAAAAACAGAAATGTATCTATTATATTTAAAGAACTCAATAAATATTTTTAGTTGCTTCTACTATATGACCGATGAAGGAAATACGTGTACAATGCTTTAAATGGCATATATCTAGTTATTATTTAGTGAAAAAATATTAATACAATTGAACCTAAAATGCACTGGCAGGAGTTGCCTGCTCTTACTCCAACATGCAGTTTTAAAACACTTATATTTTTTATTTATTATTTTGGATTGCAACAAAACACTTAGGACTGCAAAGACCTACCTTCCTTTCAAATGAATTCCCCAAATGTTTCAACTTTCTACAAATACCTGAGTGTCTTGAAATACACAAAACTTATTAGTAAAAAAAAAACATTTAAAATGTTACTATCCCAGAATATTTTGAAGTATTATAAAATATGCTAACTCACACAGGTTACAAGTCAAAATAAACTGCCAGACATAGCAATCTAAATGCTTATTATTTATCCTTGATACATTCCAGACATTTCCCTGATGAGATACCCTTCCCTTTACAAACCTGTATCTCTAGGCAATTAAAATCTGCCGAGCTCCTTATGGAAGTGTACAATAGAAATAAGTATTGAAAGCATGCAGATACCAGGAAACAACTGAATTTTTAAAGTTACCATTGTTTTTGTAAAACTAACCATTTGAGGCCAAACACACCCTGCTGACTGTGCTCCAGGATAAATGGGCTCTCAAGCTGTTCCCTTTTTATTTCAGAAGAGATTTCATAGCAGAGGCTTGGTGTTTGTCAGGATGATGAACCTTGTGCTAGGAAACACTCATGCCTGCAGAAGCTTCCAGATTTGTCCAACTTTGTAAAATAACATCTGCCTCATCTTCAGCTAGAACTTGCAGACAGGTTTCAAGAAACTTGGTCGCCACTGGACAACATCTTATTTCTCCCAGCTTGAAAGCACTGCTTAAGTTGCATTCCTAATGCTAGAAAGCAACGTGGTATTTTCAACTCACTCATCTCCCACTTGTGACCACTAATTCTTGAGTTCCAGGAGAGAAAACTGCAGTGAAATAGTCTTTCACTCTGGTACTCAGCTGACACATTTCTCTTCTGCCCTTACTCAAAGGACACCTGCACCAGCATCTGTGCAGGGAGAGCGGTGAGGTGCAGGGCAGGAGGGACCCTGCAGGAGAAAGGCTGACCTGTAGGAAAAAGTGCTTCTGCCACTTCACTGACACTTCCCAGTCACATGGGACATCCATCAGCACACCACTGGCATCCACAAATCACCTCCTCACACAGTCATACAGGTGGAAAGTATCTATTTTTCTGGGGGACTATAAACATCTAGGACAAACTGTGCACACAAAAACACGGGAGTGAGAGCTCCTTCCCATGGGAAGTGGGTCGGAGCCAAGGACTTTCCCTTTGCACCCATTCCCCTTGCACTCACAGCTGTGCTAAGCTGGCACTGCAGGGAACCCAGGTCCTTGTGGTACAAGCATGCTGCTAATTACACACAGCTCGCACACACATCCAAAGCGTGACCACAATGTCAGCATTACCAGCCTCTGTGGAAAACAGTTACAAAAAAACTCCAACCAAACTAAAGACTATACATTCATGCAAAAAGTGTTTCCAGTGATGGAAACAAAAGCAAAACCATACGAATTAACAGGCTTTCCCTGCAAATAAATAACAAAGAAATAAGTACAAATGCCTCTTTAGTATTTTGCAAATACACACACCACATACTAATTATGTTGTTGAGCATGCACAACAGATATTGTTCTTCTGGATAGAAAAAACAAATTCAAAACCAGAGTCAGAAGAGTAATGCATCTGCCTGCTCACATTTCAGAGAGCCTGCTAACAACAGCATGCCTAACACCAAAAAAATTGCATTCCTTGAAATAAAGCCCAGGTCTATGGATGTTAGGAGATATTTACAAATAGCAAAAATGCTGAAGTTTACAAATTACTCACAGTGCTAAAAATTTAAGTCTTACTTAGCTAAAATTTAAAAGAACTGAGTTGCAAAAAATCAAAAGTCTAAAATAACAGCATTAAGACATGAATCATGCTGTCCAGAAAAAGCAGGAGCAACACCAGCAGACCTGTACTCTTTTGTAAAGCCTCAATGTGCTTTTCAGTGCTGACTACCTGATAACCAGAAAGGCAGCTACGTAAAATCAGTGGTTTGTGGCCAATTACTTTAAATACTCAGCACACTGGTGGCACTGCTATTGCCTGCCACCACTGGAAACACAGATCAAGCCTGGTCTCAAGGATGTATTTTCCCCTTCAGCACCACATTAACACATTCTGACATATGAATTTCCAAGAAATACCAAGAAATTTTGCTGGTGCTGTAAGGAAAGCCTGTACAGATGTTATTTGGAATTCTGCATAAATACATGAGAGATCCCTCTCTATACTAAAAAGTACCCCTCCATATTAAAGGCTACTAGCTTTCCATCAGTATTCAAGAAATACCAATACATTTAACCCTTAGCACCCCCAAAGTTACCCATCTGAATTGATATAAATGCCACCAGACAGCTGAGCTGAGGTACAATGGGTCTGCTGATGGTGGCTGTGCAGCCGAGCTCAGCCTCAGCTACTGCGCACACGACCCGCTGAACTCACCTCCAATGTGCTGCCAAATGGACAATCCACACAGGGAACAGGAAAACCAGAGAGCTCTAATAAAACAGCAGACAACTACAAAGTCATTGATAAAATGAAATATCCAGCTCTGGCATTGCAATGACAGAGCATGTTGGCTAAACATAAGGTACAAATTATATATGAAGGAAAAACAGAAACATTTCCTAGAAAACGCAGTTTTGACCATGTAGTCGACAATTTTAATAAAAAAATAACCATTTTTAAGGAAACTTTCACCAGTGAGAGCAGGCTGGCTTGTAATTTACTTCGATATTTCTTTTTCTATGATTAACAACTATAAATATCTAGTTTTCCACATAATTACTTTTACTTTGAAGCAATTGCTGTTTAATGGTTTGAGGTATATGCATTTCTCTAATATAGTTTGTTTAATTCTAATTAGCAATATAAAACTGCTGAATCATTTAGTAATACCTTGGACCAAAAGCTCTTTAAAAATAATTGGGAACCCTATGAAGAAGAAGGCAGCCAGACACACACTGGAGATCTAAAACAGAGCATGAGATCCCAGCTCTACAGAAAGAAAACATACAGCTCAGGTGCATAAACTGACTATCATACTAAAGAGAAGCTGAAAGCCAACTAGAGCAAAAGCTTGAGTTTTTAGGTCTTGGATCATTCTAGCAACATCTTTCTAACAGGATGACATAGTCTGGTTAAGAAATTAGCAAAGGACTTGACTTCATTTTTGGATCTTTTTTTTCTCCACCTTGCCAGCAATTGTACATACTTCCTAGACTGAACCTCCAGATTACTTAGGCAAAGGGATGCCAGACCAGGTTTTGGTTCTCCAGGGGCTACAGTGGTGGCTACTGTGGTGAAAAGCTGCCAGAAGCTTCCCCCATGTCCAGCACAGCCAATGCCAGCCAGATCTGAGAGAGCTGCTGTGGGGAAAATGAACTCCATCTCAGCCAGACCCAATACAGTTAGCAAGTGTTCTTCTCATGCAAATATGAATGGGTCACCATCTAATATGCATGGGAAAACAGCAATCCCACCCAAAGTTAATTTTGCTTCTATTTCCCTTTGCAACCAGAAGACTGATAAGATCCTCTGGACAAATCACACTTAACCAATTCACTGCTCCCAGGGCAGCACCTGCATTTCCCTCTGTCCCCCCTGCCAACATACAGAATGGGGAAATATAGAGACTGGGAAGTCACCCATCAGTTGGCATCCCCATGGCATGGGAGCACAGCTGGCATCCCCATGGCATGGGAGCACAGGCATCTTCCTGTCCAGCCCCTAGAGAAAGTTCTACAAGCATAAGGTTATCCAGAAACTATCATGCTTTCACCTAAACAAAGTTATTTAGCTCAACAGTAAGACATATTCTTGCAACAACCTTTATTTGACCTACTAAATAATCTTCTGTATTCATTTTAATGAAAATATGATAAGGCTAGAAAGATTATTTCAATGAGGAAGAAAAAAGAAAATCTGTACAGGGGGTTGGAAGAGTCTTCCCCCAAAAATGTTTAACAAGTATGTTTTCTTCAGATTACTAGGCAAAGTTTCAGTTCCTCTATGCCGGAAAAGAAAGTAGCACCTAATAAATGACTCATTCAAAAATTCATACACTTTATTTAAGTTATTATAATACAGACAAGCTTTTGTCTGAGACAAGCTCATGCACAAGGTAAGAGAATTATAACAACTTATACGAAATATGAATCTTTCTGTAAACTCTAGAGTAGAAACATTACAGAGGCTTCAGGCATGGTTAGTGAATATTTATTGAGTTCAGTGAAACAGAAGTAAAAAACTCCAAAAATGAAAAATTTCTCAGTTCTCTGCCAGCAATTTGTCGCAGCCAGTTAATGATAGATTCAAGTCCTAAAAAGGCAAAAGAAGTATAGGGGAAAAAAAAAAAAAAACTTGCCCTCTTCTTACATGTGGACTCACTGAAATTAAAATTTCAGAGCTTAGTTTCAAGTCTTCTTTGAAAGAATACCCCCAAATCAGCATAAAATCCTTTACAATTTTGGAGAGGTTTTTAAGCAATCAACACTGATTACCATCAAACAATTATCAACTGTTTCTGCAATCCCCTGAAAGGTCTTTATGTCATCATCTACTACTCTTTCTGATTAACATGTCTGGGCCTTGTCCCTACACAGATCTAGCACGTAAAGTCCAGTCACCTTAAAGAGCAGCTGAGTAAACAGGAAAAAACCCAACAAAACAACTGCATCTTATTATTCAGAAAGAAAACACCAAATATTATCAAAGAAATGAAGTCACTCACCATGAAATCCAGAACAGTAACATAACATTAACATAACAGTAACATGTTCTAAACATCTAGCAAAGTTTTTACCATTTTTCTCCAAAATGAAATAAGACATAATTACATCTATGTATACAGTGTTTTCTTTGTGGGTACTAAAACTAGTAATAAGCTATTAATTAATCTATTTTCTTTCTATTTTTTTGTTTTTCCCAACATTCAAATATACTTGGCTAGAAGAAAAAATACATAATTAGGAGTGACATGTGACACCATAAATGGTTTATGCAAAGGGAATTTTCTTGTTGCTCTTCATTATACAGCTTATCTGAATTGTCACATAAAATAATTAATCTTTACCTTAAACAATGTATTTTGCTTCATTTACTGAGAGAAATGTGACCTTTAGAAATAAATAAATTGTTCTGTTACAGATGGGATGTCAGACACCAGCAAGCTATTGCCAGTTTCAAAAACAAGGAGCCATTCATAACTACAATTCATATTCTGTTCTTATTCTCCTGAAATCTTGGCTCCCTTTTTACAATCATTTGTAACTGTCTGTATGCTGAAAATAGATACCTAACAATATTGTTTAGCCCAAAACCAACTCCCTTCATATCTGCAGCTTAATTTAAGCAATGCCTTATTTCCCCAACCACAGTAAATATATACAATCTTAGGGTTTTCAATCTTCTGTACATTCAGAAATTAAATCATAAAACATGTAAGTGCTTCTCTTGTCGATATTAAAAAGCCCAATTTAACCACCTCATCTCAGTCACAAAATTAGCTGTTTAAAACTGTTAAAACATAAATAAACAACAAAATTTTTCACTAAATAGTAGAAAAGGTACCTAAATAATCTGAAAGAGATACATATAGGATACAGAATAAAAAGCTGCTCCCCTGGCAGAGAAATACAGTCGTCTCTAAGGCAAAACAGAGCAGCTCACCAGCAGCTCCTTACTAAAGTAAATAAAAATTTTTAATAAGTTAGTGGGTTTTTTGTTGAGTATCAGAGATGGTGGTTTTTTTGTTGAGTTTCAGTTTTTTGGGATTGGTGTGGGGGCTTTTGTTTTAGGGTTTTTTGGGGGGTTTTTTGGGGGTTTTTTTTTGGTTTTTTGGTTTTTTGTTTTTTTTTTTGTTATAATATGTAAGGTCATCCGAGTGGAAACTTTTATGAGAGCACAGTTGCTTCTACTTCAATCTTACCCAAGGATTCAAGCCAGATTTCCTTCTCAGGGACAGAGGAGCAAGGACTATTTTAGTGTTTTGGCCCTGACAAGGAAACAACAAAAAATAACTGCGGAAAGACACAATCACAGCACTCAGCTGCATACAGGATATCCAGATTTATGTCCTTGGTCTCCTTGTTCTACATGTCTCTATATCAGGAGCAAAGAAATATCCCACTCATAGGTCTAAAGAGGTGATTTTTTTAATATAAAAAGGTGTACAAAATTGGTGTCTAGGAGATATTTTTATTTATTACCAGTTTTAGAAAAAAACAACTTCATTTCAAAGAAGAACATCTTAAATCCCAAACTTCAGCATGACAAGGCTTCTTATCTAGCTTTACACAAGGAACTAGAGACAGTGGTGTGGCTGAGTGAACATCCAGCTCTCCACTATACTTGGTCCTTAAGGGCATCTCTCATACTTCTCAAGTGAAGATGATTCTCTCTCAGCTAGAGAGAGTAGTTGGCAATACTATGAAGACTATGCATTCAAATTGATTCTCACAATGTCCTTGTACAAACACTGAAATTTCAGTATTTCACTTTAAAATTTTAATGTATCATTTATGTTAATTTTCTATAAATGGGAAACCAAGAAAAGTATACTCACTATGAGGAAATACACCCAATGCTTTTTAATAGTTTTCACAGAGAAATCATACGAGGCATAGTGCCATGTACCAGAAAGGGTGAGAGACTGACATATTCAGAGAGAATGAAACTGCAAAACTAAGCCTCCTTGGCACAGAAAATAACCCCAGCTTCCTTTGGGCAAGAAACTGTTTCTCAGGTATCCATTGTGCCAGGCAAACAAACATAGGTTTCCTTTGGAAACAGGCTCTGATAAACATCTCTCAAGTCCTCACTTCAAGAAAAGGACTTCCACTTTGCAAGATCACCAGATGTTTTCCAAGTAGAGGAATGAGAAAGTGCCAGACATGACATCTCCTAATAAAGCACTTATTGCACAAATACAGTCCATCACACATAAACACCATCCTGACATTAACATCCAGCCTCCAGTCCCAGTTGTTCAGTGTGAAATTAAGTCCTGTACATTACAGATTCAATGTGATGCCACATTCTTAGAACTTCCAGCTTTGTAATTCCTCCCTCCACAGTCTGCAGTCCACAGCATATTCTCTTCTTGTCCAAATGGGTTTGGTTAAGGACACTCCATTACAGCAACCAATTAAAAGCATAATTACAAGTTACAGCCATGATAAAATCTCCCATTTTCATTTAGCTTTCAAGAAAGGATTTTTTTTGTTGACAGAACAAGAATCATCCTCTACTTTATTTCACAAGATAGACATGGAATTCTTTTATGTAAGAAATTCTAAATACCTGCACTTCACACCTAAATTCATATGTACAGACACACTAAAGAAGGGAACACGAGCTAGCACCATCATTCCAAGTATCCATTTTGGAAGTACTTTTTTGGATTTTGCTCTTAGCCAAGGAAGCTTTTGCATCTACCCCACTCCAACTGCTCCCTGGTTGCTAAAACATACAATCCCTCGACATACACAGAGAAAAATACTAGGAGATTTTTAACGATGGCTAGAAGAAGAAGCTCTTTTTAAAACAATCTAGAGGACAGAACACACAGGCAATAATTTTTCCATGCTACTCACTACTTGAATTTGCTCTGAGGTAGGAAATGTAACCAGCACAGACTTGTCACTACCTGATTAGCAGTGCATGAATGGAATGTCCAAACACCTATGAACAGATAAGTTGCATAAGCAGAATAAAATAAAATAAAATAAATAAAATATGTTACATTCCATTCTTTTATCATATGTAGTTTTTCCTTATCAAGTAGTGGTAGAAGCAGCTTCAGTATTGACATTTACTGCACCTTAACTTAAACAAGGTATAGATTCAGATGGCTATGGCTAATGAAAACACATTATTTAACCCTCCATCTATTTTCTTGCAACATCCCCATGACAAAGATGAAGATTTACTACTATTCTTCCCTTTTGCATACATTAAAAATTTGATAAAAAATAAGTGTGGAGAATTTACCTGGCAAAACCATAGAAAACTTAATTGTCAAGAATAAAGCTGAGATTTATAGTGCAAGGTATATACTTGTAGATAGAAAGGAGCCTACGTGACTTTCAGCACTACAGCTATCTTTGTTAGGACAAAAAATAAGTAAACAAAAAATTCCCACAAGATCATAAGAACCTTCTTTTTAAAAAAGCAGTTGATTTCATCCATGGCCTCAAAGTGGGATTTTAGAATCATCATGACAAAAGTAAGAATTTTTTTTTTTAACGTTGTAGCAAAGGGTTCTGCTCCCAACAGGAATCTCACCCCCACTATGAGCTAGGATAACCCACCCATGTGCCCACTGTCCAAAGGCTCTGACAGGTGCTGCTCACTCCTCCTGAACAGACACATGGATGGTCACTGCATATGCATGCAAAATAAACCTTCATTTGTTAGTTGTTATGTGTATTTGCTGTCATACTTGGCCCTAAAGTCCTCACTTCTTTTCCACCTGCAAAACAGGTAATGAGAATTAGCTAGATAGTGAACTAAAATGTCTTTTAGTGTCATTATTAAAATTTATCTTCACTGATAATCCCTTTAGTATGTTTTTAAGACAGCAATGGCAAACTAAATATATTATAAATAAATATATAAATATATATATATATATATATATATATATATATATAAAAAATATATTTTTTTTCAGATGAGAGAAAAATCACAGAACATTCTGAGCTGGAAGGGACCCTTAAGGCTCATCCAGTCCCACTCCTGCACATGGCCACCCCAGAATCATACCATGTGCCTGAGAGCATTAACCAAGCACTTTTTGAACTCTGTCAGGCTTGATGCTGGTCTCTGGGGAGCCTGTTCCAAATCCTACCCTGCCCCTTTCCCTTCCCCCTCCCCAAAAAAGTATCAATTAACATTGATGCAAGATTAGGTAGAGCAGAATCTCAATTCATGTTAAATAAATCTAATCCCAGTCTATTAAGAACTGACATGTCTGAAAATAAGGACATGATATACATAGTTCTACACGTCACAAAAACTTTTGCCAAGAAAGAACTTGAATTTTGGAATTGTACTGAACTGCGTCACCCTGAAATCTCCTCAGAATATCCCACAAGCTGAAAAGCTGCACCAAGTTGGAGCTGTTGCCGCAGCTATTGGCTGTCTTTGAAAAACAGCAGCCTCTGCTCAAGTGGAAATATTGATTCCTCAGGGATGGATCTTCCCCTACAGCACTACACTGCTTTGGACATGGATTATCCCATAGAGACAGTTTCACAGTAACTGTCACTAAACAAAACGGAACTAAATTCAGGGTCCTGACCACATGGATTAGGACATGGACAGCCAAGGAACTGTTGCCAACAATAACCTCAGTGATATCTCAGAGTATAAGTGAAACTGCCAATAATGTTGGCCAGAAATTTAACCCATTAAAAGCTGATTTCACAAGTTTCTGCTTCTTTCACATTCCCAACTCCCTAGGTAGTATCTAGTAATAGACCTCTATCTGTGGCAGTGCCGAATCGAAGAGAAAGCAGTTCTGATCTAGAATGACAATTCCCAAATTCCTAAAGAGTTACAGCTGAACAAAATGAAGATTAAATCTGTTTTTATATTCAAATGGCTTCATGTAAGTTTTGTGTGAACATTAAGTGAAATGTCTTATAGGCAATAAGGTATATTACATACATAAATATATACATCTATCAATATATATAATAAAGTGCAAGTCCATAAGTAATATTGTCTTATATAAGGAACAGATAATATTTTACAGAAAAATCACTATCTATACAAACTATAATAGCAACTCAACTGAAATAAAAGAAGATTCAACCACAGATCTCCATAAATTTATTTGTTGGGATGACCAGAACAAGCACATAATACTTCTATGAAGTCTCTCAACATCCAGCTACCAAAAGCCAAATCCTGTTAAGTATTAAAATATGTACTAGCAAGCACTACACAATGATGTGCTTACAGGAAATCGAACAGGATAAAAAAATCACCACATGCAATGTTCTCTTTGAGCATAAACGCAAAAGGCAGTGAGACAGTGTCTTTGTAGATCCTACCTTTGTGCCCTCAGAAAGCTGGGTTACACCAGAAGCCATCCAGCTACCAAGATACAACAGGCAAGGGGCACTGAGTGTTAACTTTACACAATGAGCCCCTTAGTCCAGCATCTGTAATACTCTTCCGTAAGTGTCTGTGCTCTGACTACAAAGAGTTGCTGTAGAAAACACATATTTTCAGATTTAGACTGCAAGGAACAATTGCTCCAAGGTTTCTTCCCATCATGTTCTAACTATACCAGTGAATGAAGTCCAAGAACAAGACAGGGAGGATGACAGGAGCTCATGTTTCAACAGAATACCACTGGGACCAAGCCTTAGGGTGATATGGGGAAAGGGAATGTTGCAGAGGTAAAATCACTGCTGGAAAGACAATCAAATTCTTATAGAAAAATTGGCTTTAAACTCCAAACTATTTCAATTACCTTCTGGTGGTGGTGGAGGGAAATCCTCTGTGTCCATTCTAGTATATCCACTGCACCTTTAGCAGACTGGAAAACTCTGCAAAAATGAAGGAACATGTTTTGTAGATGAACACAATTTCCAAATATTGAGCCACTCCTTTTCAATTTGGCCAAGCTCATACCTATTAGCTAATACCATTATGGAAGAGAGGAAATTTGCTTGGCTTCTTGTTTCGATATGAATACAGTCCAAATTTTTATGTACACAGCCCTCAGTATTGGACCCAATTATTTTAATGATCTCAGTAAGTCAGCTGAAGAAAGGCGAAGTTTTTTAACTATTTTGTACTCTGCAGTTCCCACTGTGACAATCACAAGGAGATTACTAAAATATGTTATTTCAATGTCTGTTTGGAGTATATATTCCATCTCAAAATATTCATGAAGGGGTGAAGGATAAAAATTGTAGGAAGCTTATGAGTTTTCATGATGCTTTTCTCTATTCAGCAATCAGAAAAAACAAGTTTTAACTATATACTTTATACACAACTTCTTTCCACTATTTTTTTTTTCTGCTAATCATAAAAATTCTGCTTAAGTCCCTTTACTTCCACCTTTCCTAAGGAGAGTGAAGTACAAGGGAGCGAGTTCCTGAGGACCTTTTCTTTCAACTTTTCTCAAATGCCATTGCTCTCATTTTAAGGAAAAGAATAACTTTACAAAGCATTCCCCTACATTGGTCCTGAATACACAACTGAAGAGAGCAAAGCCCAGAACCCATGAGAGACATCATTCCACCTTCCCCATAATGCTACTTAATAGTGACATTCCAGAATCATCTGGAAGGAAAACATATTGTACTAAGCAATGCACACACTCTGCCCCCCGTCCATTTTCACTCTAACTCAAAAGACAGCATGACAAAAAGACAGATTTCAAAATAGGGCTGAGGAGGAAAAGTTAGCTTCCAAAAGCTACAAAAGACAGTGGAAGAGCCAATGCTGAATTTTCTGTCCTACTCTTGAGTGGCCCATAGATGTTCATCTGAAGAAGTTATGTCTTCTGCTGGCAACAAAACAGCTCATGCCCTTGGAAAGTCTCCATAGCCAAATATTAAAAGATTATGTTGAAGGAGATAGTGAAATTCAAGGTACAGTGGCAAAATATTAAATGGATCAGGATTCAAAGGTCAAATCAATTGCCACTTACAGAAAAAGTGGCAGTGAATAGAGAAAAAAAAAGCTTCAAAAAACGATCCAACCCTAGGAGGCACCAGACAATTTACCTCCCTAACATTAGGTTTGCAAGGGTGATTATCAGGACAGATGTGCCAGGAAAGACAACAACTCTGGTAGTGCAAGATCCTAATATGATAATTTGTAACAACTTCATTTACTAAGCACACAAAATTCCCTTTTAAACTGTCTTAAGCTTTGGTAGCTCTTAATCCAGTCCTAGACAAAATCAAGTAGCTTCAGAACCAAGGCTCAGAAAGGATGCACCCAACATCTGTCTATAACACAATGAATTCCATTATGTGCTTTCACTGTACAATGTTCCTTCTAAAGCTTCTCTACAGTTTATATATACAGAGCTCCAAGGCATGTTCCTGCTTACAGATGTCTGGAATGCATCCTGCCACACCAAAACTGTCAGCCAAAACAAGAGATAGTTATGGTCTGAAGAAATGGCTATTTTCCTGTATTTTTTTTAAGCTGATCATGACTAGAGCATAGGTTTTCAAGTGTGACATATGTAATACCAAGCAAACCTCTGAAAGTGAGTCTCAGCACCTTTTCCAAATGCATCTTTAAGAGAGCAGCTAAAAGGCTTTCAGAATTATTTTTTTTTCTTTTAATATATGATGCAAGCTTTAAAACATCTATCAAAGTTAACTTCCAACAATGATTTTTTTTAAAATCAATTCCTTCCTCACCAGCAAATATTAACAAGACACAGAGCTGAGCCATGGAGCTTGATTTCCATTTTGATCTAGTTCACAGTGACATGCTTCAAATTACACAAGAATTGTGTCAAAGAAAGACACAGACCCAGTGTTAGAGTCCTACCCACTGACCTGCTTGCTCCCATCTGAACAGTGCAGTTATTCACAAGAAGAAAGATACACTTTCTCACTTAAGAATGCCTCAGGGGTTGATTTATACATTACATTAACTCATTTTGAAGTTCCACATATTTTTCACAATTTTTTAGATGCTGAGAAAAACCCTGCAGCAGGAAAGAGAGCTTGTGTATTACAGATTGCATTAATACCCTCCAAAAAGAAAATAATTGCCATATTATGTAGCAGACAGCACATTTATGAACAATCTCTAATAGCACCATATTTCAAAGAGAAGTTTTTCACTTTGAGAGACAGGGGAGCTAACTCAAAGATGTTTAAATCAAGATTAAGGCAGATGGTTTAATTTGACTAGCAGCGTATGGTACATTTGCATTTTTAGCTCAAGTGCTTTTCCCATTGATTCTCCTGCTAACAGAACTACACAGCACAGCTTACAGGTGCATTTAGACAATAATCGTGAAAATCAAAGCTCAAATTAAGCTGAAAGGGACTTCTGAATGTTCTCTCATACACTCAAGACAGGTGTTTTCAAAATTAAATCAGGTTACTCAGTGCCTTTACCCCCCCAGGTTATGAAACCCCATGAAGGTGGATGTTTCACCACCTCCCAGAGCATCCTGCTCCTGAGCTTAACCAGAAACTCCAGGAAGAGTTTTTCCTGTAAGCCCAACTGGAACTGGCCCTGCAGCAGCTTGCAGCCATTGCATCTCATTCTCCTGCTGCACACCCCTGAACAAAGCCTGGCTCCAACTTCTTGCCAACACTGCCTTGGGAAGTAGAAGACTGCAACTCAATCCCCCTCATTCCTTTCTTCTCAAAATGACACAAACCCGATTCCCTCAGCCTCTCCTGACCTCTTCCCACTCCCAGCCATAGCAGTGGCCTTTACTGGACTTGCTCCAGTTTGCCAATCCCTCACTTGTACTGGGGCCTCACAATGAACACCGAATTCCAGATGCAGCACTGAGACCACCGAGTAGATGTTACTGGCTTCAACATAAAATTATATTTAAAAAATTAACAGCCTTTAAGACACAAAATATTAAGATTTTGTTCCAAAGGTATTTTAAAAACTGCAAAAAGAAAAAATCCTTATTAAAAATTAAACACATGTGCTATTATTATGTTCATGCATATTTCATCATAAAATTATGAATATGAATAACTGAACAACTGTCCCGACTTATTCAAGATTTCATAGAGGTTATAAAAATATGGAGCTCTTTTCCCCCATGTAACATTGTTTTCTCAAACACAGTATAACCTCTGTTTAATGACTCAAAGTTCACCCTTCCAGACTCCACAGCAATCATAGGAGCAAAGGGACAGAAAGAAGCTCTCAGAGCTACTTTATTCCCATTGGCATCCAGATGCAAAAGGAATTCACCTGACTTGGTGCTCATCACCTTCTTTGCTTCAGATGTGGGTAGAGATAGCAGTGACTGCTGTGGGCCACAAAGGTGGTCTACAGATTGTCTCCTTTTCCCCTCTTCCCCCATATTTCCCTTGTGTGCCCCATATACAGAAGACAGGGGGAGAGGCAAAGGAGCTCCTGGGCACTTTGATAAAAAGGCAGCTGACCTGTTCTGGTCTAAACATCGGCCCTCACTTCCAATGTCTACTTCCTGATGTCTTCATCCAGTCCTTTCCTGCCAAACTGTGAGGAGGAACAGGTAATTCTTACTCATATTTAAAGGTAGATTTCCAATTTTTTAAGTTCCCACTTTACCTGCCCAGTTATAGCTGAACCAGCTTATCTAGGCAAACCCCAACTATTCCAAGCCTACAAGACTACTATTAAAAAAAAACCCTACTCGTAGCACAACAGCATGCTTTTATTACAGATGTTTAGCTAGTGACTTCCTACGTTTGGCACTAAAAATCAGAAATAATCATATTAAATGTATGCATTTTGAAAGAAAAAAAACACAATAGTCCCTTATTATACTGCAATATGTTCAGTTCCTGACCAAGTTTGCAATGCTCTCTAAATTTTAAGTTGATATGTAAGGAAAAAAGAAAACAAATTAAAATACCACATTGGAATCAGATGTTCATGGGCAATGTTTCTAATGCAGAGAAGTCCCCCACACTTAAAGCAGTCAGAGCTCCAATGGCACTCACACCAGAAACCAAAATCATCCAAGTGTGAAATCGTCCCTTGTCACCCTGATTTTTAAAGATTTTCTAAAGCGTTCTGAGTTTACATTCTTGTAGCAAACTTTCTCACATACTTTCTGTAAATAACTTATTGTTTTTGCATTCCTTCATAGAGGCGGAGAAATTTGATGGACTGGTAGTTTGTCCAGTGTTGTTGGAGAGGTGGCACTTTCACCCTCCAATCCACTGTCACCTTTGGAAAACTATAAATGCTGGAGTCAGAAAATAAACTTCCCTTTTTTACCTTTACAATAGCAGTGGTATGTGTCGTGCTTTCTCGTGTCCTATAGTGACAATCACTAAGGACAGCTCCCAACACTTCAAATTTTCCACCAACTACACTCACCTTCGACCATGGAAGCTGGTACTGAAGGAAGTGAGAGTCTGTGATGTTCCACAGCAGACCTCACAAACTCAAAGTGCTAATGCCTGCAAAATCTGTGAGACTGAAATTCTGATTCCACAGCAAAGGGCAGTTTCAGCAAATGAAACAAAGGCAAAGACACCTTTATACTTGTCCAAAGACTACAGAAGAATGTCAACATTCCTCTTTGAGACTCAGTTTTCCTTTCTCCTAACCTCTGGTAACTCCTTTTGCCTCCAGGACTCTCGGCTGTGTCTGTGTATCTGATTTTGTTCAATGATTTCCTCTAATTGTTGGAAAAACAACAGACTCTCAGTTCTCAGCTAAAAATTACAAATACTAATCAACATCTGCATTTCTACTTCAACAAAAGTATTTTCCAACAGTCAGAAATCAGAAAGCAGAAGTCAGAATGCAACAAAAATGGGACCGGCACAAACTCTGCCAAAACTACAAGGCAGTGCATCATACAGACCTGGAGGCACTGTACTTACATGCCAAGCTCCCAAAGGGCACATGCTGCCAAGCTTTCTCAGCTCTATCACCCCAAGAACTGTAATGGCGACTTACACACCTTCTCTTACAGGTGTGTGCACTGTAACTGCAGCAACATCAGGATTCTTCATTCTTAACACTGCTGAGAGAATGAACATTTTATAATAGGAAACAGAAGCTGAATCAAGGAGACTGATTTCCAAGAAACTGTAACTTGTGGAGAAAGCTTAGTCCAAGCAGAAATACAATGTCTCTGAGAAAGCCTGAAAGCCTAAAAATTAAGCTAAAAACCAACATCAAAACAAGAAAACTTGAGAAGGTAAAGCCCCTGAATGTCTAAAATCCCCTTGTGTCCACATCACTTAGTGAATATTGCTGTATAATGCCCAGTTGAATCTTCTTCCACCTAGAACTACAGAACTCCCACTGGGAATTAAATTTCACTGAAATTTGATATGAAGACTCTTCCAGCAGTGCAAAGTAATTACAAGATAGAAGGCAGAGGGGGGAAGGTTAATTTACTATTTTTTTTCCTCCTGTAGCTCAAGAACACTTTCTTACAGACAGAAAAAATAAAAACTGATTGTACAATTTGTTCTCCATACACGTTATTCCTAAGAAACATAGACTGTAAATTTTTTTAAGAGGTGTCTACAGTGAGTATGAATGAAGCAGCCATTTATATTTTGACAGCTTCCCATCCACACTGTAAGCCATTAAAGAAGTCTGTATCAAGACTGGATCATTATTTCTTTTAATGTATATTTGGTTTTATTAATAGCTAAGAGTCCTGTTCTATACAGATTTTATTCTTAAATTTAGCAAAGAAAATTACTGAAATCACAAGCAATGGAATAAAAAAGGAAGTGCATAGGTTCGGGTAAAAAATTAATAGGAAGCCCAATTCATGGCTCAGATAAAGCTGGGTGACATTCTATTTCTTACAGCAATTCAAACAAGGCCAGAGATGCATATTCTTCAGAATAAATAGAGAATCCACTTCAACAAAAGCTACTTTGCTTCTTTTTCTGCTCCCCTTTCTCACACTGAACAGTATCTTGCTCAAGACCAGAGAAAATACAGAAACAGCACACTCTGAAAAGGAAACAGTCTACAGAGACACCTCAAAAAACATGGCCGAAGATTGGTTTTCTAACCTTTCTTTTTAAAGGGTAATACTTACATTTCCTCACCTAGATTCCTGCTCAGTACATCACCTAGAGGAAGGGAAAAAGGAGGAAGCAAAGACTGCATTTGTAGAGTTATTAGACAGATCCTGATCACAGCGAAATCAGTACTGTTAAATTTTTACTATTTATGTTCTTTCCCTCTACAGACTATTATTGCAAGGCAAATTACAGAATCACTGCTTGATAGATTAATTCAGGTTAGCAGGAGGTCATGTAGTGCAACCTGGTGCTCCAAGCCAGGTCCACTACCAAGTGAGACCAGGCTGCCTAATCTACTGAGATAATCTCAGTAGATAGAAATCTCTAAAGGCAGACTGCAGGACCATGTCAGGAATCCTGCCACCTTGCTTTGTTGTCCTCCTAGAAAAAAACCATTGTCCTTATATCTAGCTAGAACTACTCTTATTTCAGTTATGACCATAGCCTGTGGTCCTGCCCCCTTCCTCATAGTCTGCCAGCTGGTGGGAGCACACTGCCAGGCCCCCATGAAACTTCTTTCTCCTCCAGGGCACTGCTGCCACTCCCTGGCATTGTAGCAGCCTTGTGCTGAACTTGCTCAGTTTTATTCACATCTCTCTTGTACTGGGGTGAGGTGTGGGCACAAAACGGGGTGCAAGTGTGCATACTGCAGGTGTGGTCTGACAAGTGCTGAGTGAGAGGAATCCTTCCCCTCCGAGGACGCATTCCTTCCCAGGTGTGTAACCTTACCCTCATCATTGCTGAATTCCACAGAGTTCTTGCCAGCCAGCTCCTCCCATCCACCCAAGTCCTTCTGAATGACAGCCTAAATCTCAAGCACATCCACTGCCCACCCCTTTCCCACAGTTTGGTGTCACTTGCAAACTCCATGAGCTGATGGACTTCCACTTTATGCATAACATTAAACTGGACACATCCTATGCTGGACAGCCAGGGCTCTCCACTGGTTACCAGCCTCAAATTACAGCCAACGAGCCACCTCCAAAATCAACCATCCCACCAGGCTTCCACCCATCGAGCAGCACACCCACCTGGATCACAACCCCATTCTGCAAAAGACCTTCCTGAATCCAACACAAGTATATGGTTTTATTAAGCTCAGTAGCAATATATTTACTTTACAAATAGAAAAGCCATGACTTACAAATGTTTGAGGAATGAGAGGAATATGCATAAAAAGTAAACCAGGGAAAGGAAGAGGTTGCCAAACAGGCACTTAGGACACCCGACTTTTTCGTGAACGAGCCTTGCTCCTGTCTTTTGTCATGGCAACTATTTGAATACCCAAAGTAAGAAGACGGGCATCACCCCAGAATCTGCAGACCATCCTGAAGGTCAAGAGTACTGTAACAAATTGCAAGCCTCTGAAGAATTAAAAGGGAATGCTGGAATCATATGCTTTAAGTCAAGAATTATCTCTTTTTCTTCTGTGCCACACAAACTAGAAAACTGCATCACTGGGTCAAGACAAAGATCCTTCATGTCCAACACACAAGCAAAATAAAAATATATTAAGAGCATTTTTCTTAATTTGTGCTATAATTTGACAGCAATCGAGTAACTTCATCTGGAAAAGCAATCGTATTTCTGCAATTTCCCTTTTTAAATCTAATTCAGATTAGTCCCTTTCAGTACTGGATATGAAGAACTACCTTAATTGGAAATATCCTCATCAAAGTTTTTATTTTTTAATCAGAGAAGATCCTCAAACGTTGCAGCACACTTCAATTGTGATGTAAACCTATACAGGATTTAGTTGCATACATATTATTATAATACATGTGTAATTATTATGAAGAGAGTTTAGAAATGGTTTTTATTAAAAATGCACCAAAATATCATTTAGTATAGTAATCCTGATCAGCCTTACATGTAAAATAAAGTAATTTTATCACAGGGAGGGTTTCATTCTGCAGCAAATTAAGGTCTTAACTTGAAAAAAAAAAAGCCACAGAAATGTTATTTATGGATACAGTCAATAAAGCATTTTTTCCCCTCCATTCTACATTAGTCAGACGTTCATTACAAAAGCAGAATGTCTTGTTTCAACTTGAACTAAATCTGTGCATCCTGGTTTCACATGGCATAGGTTGTCTTTCAAGATACTGATGACAACTGATGAAAATTTCCACCAGAAACTGTTTCCAATGATTTAAGTGAAAGGATACACTGAAATGAATATTCAGTTACTACTGCTGCCTGCAAACCAGGTCCTGACAAGAGACACTTTACCTAAACATTTTCAGCTCTTTGAGTACTACTGTCCTTGGAAAAGTAACCATGCTGTTTCTCATCGAGGACAACTCATTCTATCTGATCATTAGAAAATCAACCAGTTGAACAAATGTATTTCATCTGATGAATAAAGTTATTAAGAATATAAATAGAGTCTTATTACTGAGTTTCAAAAATATTTGAAGTAAAATATAGAAATACATTTCTAATAACAAAGTTAAAATGCATGCTCTAGAAAATCAATGAAAATTGATTATTTTTCTAACTCCAAAATTTTATTCAAATACATCAGAAATCAGGTAATGCAGCTGTTAAATCATTAATTACAGGAAGAAAGAAAAATAGCAATACCACGTGCAAAGAACAGCCCTTGTCTTCAAAAAATGTATAATGGAAACTAGATTCCCACAGAAGTGTAGGTTCTGCATCTAGTCCAAACATCAGCAGTCTTCACTCTTTCCTTGATTTGGAAATTATCTAGTAGCCATTTTTCCTCTCAACCTTCTACAATTTGAAAGTGAAGTTTTTAAAACTCAAATTAGTCAATCCATGGTTTGCAATATTGAATAATATTGAATATTAAGTATGAAATTCTAAAAGGACACTGAGGATGAGACTGAGAAAGCTTTAGAAAAGTGAAAAATATAAAAACAAGAGACATAAGCTCAAGACTCACTGTGATCCTACAAGGAAATCTAAATATTGCCATCTACTTCTCAGTAAGTTCTTATCCCATTTTACAGATGAGGAAATAACATTTACCTTCTTTCTTGGAAATTTTTGAGATGCACAGTCAGTATCTCTAAGGAAAAAAAATATTCATACGATTTCTGCAATTTTTTAACGGGTTTTGAGAAACAAGGGATTACAGAAGAGAAACAAGAGTGACCTTGAGCTTGGATCCCAACAGTTCACATTCATGGTTCAGTCCCAAGTAACAAGTATTGTACAGTACAGTAAGTCACTGAAACAGATTTTCCCAAGATAATGCCCCTATTCAGCAGCACGTAAGTAGAACAATTTATTTTGCTCTGCTTAACTGCTTCACCCACGCATCTGACATTAAGCTTCAGGCTTCCTGACTGAGCAGTGAGCATGTAGGACATAATCAATGTTGTGCAGTTATGCATCACTTCCCACAGTCTTGCTGTTTCAGGCATTTCAGAATAAGCATGAATCAAGTTTTTGATCTAAAATCACAAGTTTGAAAACATATTTTTCAACTCTTGTTTAGCATTACCTGTCATTACTCCCTTAAAAACAAGTTCTACTTTTACATGTTCCTGGTTTCTAAATAACCTACATTATTTTGGTGCAAGTAAAACTCAAGATTCTTTACAATAAAAAAAAGTCTAACTGATGGAAATCTCAAAAAAATACTAATAATAATGAAGCAGTTTTCTTCCATGGATATGTGACAACTTGAGTCACAATATTCTGCCCTGCAAACCACATGCACACAAGTACAGTGACATTACTGAGAAAGATCTGAAAACAAAAATACTAAGACATAGTTGCATAGGTCCACAATGAGAATTCTGGTTTACCTTGCTCATGTGCCTCCCACCTCCCTCTAATAAAGAGCCTTTATCTCTCATGATACTCCCAAAGTCTCCCCTAAGTAATTCTCAGGCTTCAGTTTATGACCCAATCCCTGAAAATTTCCAAGTATCCAGGCTTACAGCTTTTCTACTCACTAAACTCCTTCTAGATTCAGAAATTAATTTTCCAATATTAATTTCCCACTAATAGATGTAATAAAAAGAATGACATTGTATTAAAAGGAATGGGGGGAAAGTAATAAATGCTGATTTTAACAAAATATGATCTTAGGTATGAAAAATGCCTCCCTCACATGTTGTCGAATACACACAAAACGAAAGACTAATTCATACCACTATCAATGAAACCTCATTTATAGTTTCATTATAACATACAACATGTTCAAAAAGTAAGAACAATTGCATTCACAGTGTTTAACACTGTAACTCCAAAGGAAGTTTCTCTAAGGTACAACTGCTGCAATAGATATTCCACAAGAAACATCCAAGATAGTCCAGAAATGCACCTACACCTCAAAAAACCATCAGGAAGCTGAACTTACACAAAGATAGTTTAAAAATACCTTTTAGAAACCGTATGACAACTCCATGGGATCCCTTCTAACATTCTAAATAAACTGTAACATGGAAACACATAAAGAAAAAAGTGAAATCGAAGTCACTGTACATAAGTGGAAACAAAATTACTGTCCTGCATATGTAAAATGAAGAAAATAAGTACCTCACGTAGCTCATTTCTCTATCACATACAAAACTGAGAACAGTGTACTACAGATGCACAAATAAAATGACTGTAGCTTTGCACAACATATAAAGCTCAGTCTGAAAGTCTGAATCAAAACTGGTCCTCCTTCTTCTGGACTGCAGCTTTTGCTTCCTGGCTGCGTCAGAAATAGACTGAAATTTATAATTTTTCTACATCAGATTCTAAAAATAATTTATAATTCATATAGATGCAATTAATAGACATCCTGTTTTACAAATAAGCAATGTACCATTCCCAATGGCATTTAATTCCGTTAACAATTATGAAGTTTAACAATAGCCTTTCAGGTTTGTTGTCTTCCTGCAAATGTTTATAAACTATGCAATGATTCCTAAACAGCTCAGAATCAACTAAAAAACTCCTCTGTTGTTGAGATTTCTTCACAGAATCATAGAATGGTTTTGGTTGGAAGGGACCTTAAAAATCATCCAGGTTCCAACCCCCTTGCCCTGCATGAGGCAGGGACATTTTCCACAAGACCAGGCTGCTCAGAGCCCCATCCAGCCCAGCCTGGCAAGATAAAGTTTGTTTTACGGTATTCCAGAATGGGAAAGGATTTCTGCTGTCTACTGATGAGTGAAATCATAGCCTATCTGCTAAGCATTAGCATAGCTCAGGGTCAAAGAGAGCTCCTCAGCATGGAAGGAAGGAGGTAACCCCTTTTCAGTACTTTAGTGTGCTCATAACTGGCCTGACAGAGCCAATAGCACAAGACTTGTACATTTGGCTTCCACATCTCCGAGCTGCAATGCCAGACTGCACCCACCCATCACACAGCACTGGGGCTCCTCTCCATAACCTGTGGTATACCAGTTCCTGCAGCCCAAACCCATAGGATGCTGCCAGGTCCCAACATTCAGCAGAAGATGATGGACAGCCCATTACTCAAGTGTCACTCTGCTTCCATGGTCCTTTCTCCTACCACATCCATCCGTGGGTATCAGCCACAGAAGCTCCAAACACTGGAAACCCAGTACCATTACAAGACACCTGCCATCACTCACACAGTAAATCACATCTTATGTACAATGCCACAGGTAATCTAAGGAATCCATAGAATATATGATAAAAATCTTGAAATCTCACTGCAAAGCCTCCTGAAATACCAGATTTCAAGGTAGTTCCTAAAGAACTACTGTTCATAACCAGATAAACACATGTAACTAGTTCATGGAATACTAAGCCTGAGGGTGAAAAGGAAAAAAAAAGAAAAGACAAGATGGATTAAACAAAGCAAGTCAGACAGATTATCAAGATCAAACAGATCACCCAAGTGAAAAGAATGAAGGGTGCATTGAAGAAAACAGCTGAACAGCCAGAATCTATTCTGCCTGAATAATGGGCTTGAAGTTGTAGGCACCAAACATGTCCCCACATTCAGGCAATAAACCTGTGTCTCCTGAGTGCCAACAGAAAATTTTAAAATGTTATACTTCATTTCTACTGCAGAACAGATTGCTCACTGGGGTTCACCAAGCAAAGTGAAGGCTTTAGGAAAAAAATATTTTATTTACAATAAAAATAGCCACAAACTAATACATGTTAATAGAATCTCACTGTATTTATTTAGCATGAAACAGTTTTTAAGCAATATTTTTTACTTCCTGACTCATGAAAAAAAGACCCCAATCCTACACCTTTTTATGCTAACAGTTAAACTGCAAGACTGAAACAAAACGATGCTTTTTATATTTCAATTAAACAACTTAAAACTTGCTAGCTCAAGGTAAAAGCCATGATCTTAGTATCTTTGGAAAATAAAGAAAAAAAAAAAAGAAAAAGAAGGATTAAAAAAACATGTAAATGAAAGATGACAAAATTTAGGATGGATTAAATTGTTTTGGCCAAAAATAAAACAACACCTAAAAATCTTTAAAATAAGCCTTTGCTGTGGTCAAATTATTAACAGCTGCCTTTCCGAGCATTTGGTACTGCCTACTGACACAGCTTGCTCACTCACTCGTCCAGTGCATGACTGGGCAATCTTTTAAAGCTCTTATTACTTTACCCTGTATGCGCAGGGCATCTTGCAAAAGCAACTACATGGTCTGGGATCACCACAAACAACTATGTAACTTCTCCAATAGTTTGAACCGTTAATTACAAAGAAACCAAATAAAAAATACATAAAAGGACAGTGTTATTGTGAATAAGTATTTTTCCCCTGTGTCAAGACAACGGATTTAATTGCAGATGCCAACTAAAAAACTGGTCGACACCAGCTTTGAAGAACGGGGAAGGAAAGGAACTCCAGCTCCCACGGGAGTTCTATTTTCCGTAGCCGTGTCCGTAGCTGATGGAGCGGGGAGGGACGCTGGAGCCGGCGGCTCCCCACACCGCGGAACACGAAGCAGCGCACACGCGAGAAACCCCCCGCGAAAACCTCGCGGAAGAAACTTCACCATAGTTCAACAGCAAGAAGTTTGGCCAAGGCGTTTTACGGACCCCTCGCATCCTCGCTTCAGTGACCCACCTCGCACGGGCAAAAGGGATTTAGTGACGATCTCACACCATGCGTCTCCCCCTCCTGTCCCTCGGCGGTGCCCAGCGGCTGCCGCCCCGGGCCCCCGCAGCCCCAGCGAGGCAGCCCCCGCCCCTGAAGGGCGTCTCCGCACCAAACATCGAGCCCACCCTCCGAGGACCAAACTTTCCGTGACAGCACCGGAGCAAGAGCCCGGCGCGAAGCGAGCACCCACCTCCTCCGCCGCGGCCGGAGCCGCCGCCAAACGCTCCGAGGCGGCCGCCGCCCGGCACGGCCCGCTCCGGCCCGCTGCGCCGGGGCCCCGGCGGCTGCCCCGCTGCCCGGACACGTCACTCAGCCCGCCGCGGAGCTCGCACTGACCGCCGGGCGGAGCTCCTGAGCGCCGGCGAGCGCCGGCGGGAGCCGCCCGGCCCGGCCCGGCCCGGCCCCGCCTCGCTGCGGCCGCCGCTGCCGTCAGCGCCTGCCCGGGGCCGCCGCTCCCGGCGCCCGCCCCGGCGAGGCCCGGTTGGCTCCCAGTTGGCCCCGCCGGTCGGGCCGGTCGGGCCGGGGCGGGGCGGGCACCTCGGCTCTCCCCGGAGCCCGCCGCATTCCTGCCGCCGCACGTGACACGCCCGGGGGCGGGAGCACATCCCGCCGCTCGCCCCGAGGCCCTGCTGGTGCACGGGCGGGGAGCGGAGCTGTCCGGCTCCGGAGACCGGGAGGGCAGCCGGGCCCGGGGCTGGACAATTCGGCACACTCAGCCTCATGCTCACGAATAACCCCTGAACATGCCAGGGTACAAACTGGGCCACGGCGCTATTTTGGATTTTAATCTCATTTATAACTTGAAATCCAGTAATAGTTTTCAAGTTAAATGCTATCTAGAGATGCTGGAATCTTATGCCGAATTTTTTTTTTTCTTTTTGCATCTTTTTGCATCCTTCTTGCATGACAATCCTCACAGCAAGTATCTCTACAGACCAGCACTGACCAAGCCAACCACACAGCCACCCAAAGCCTGTGACACTCAAGCATGGAATGCTTGTCCTGAGAGTAACATCAACCACTTGTACACTCAGAACTGACCATGCCACTTAGTTAAAATATAGAAAACATTTACAAGATGCAATTATTCTGCAAATGTGTACATTACAATGTACACATATCCATGTACACCTGTCACACTTTAATAAAAATAAATGCTCTTAAGTAGATTATAAATTCTTAAATAAAATATTAAAAAATCGACTATTTAATGTTAAGTATTGCCTGAAATATTTGGATCACTTTTAAGAATAAAATCTTCGAGCTAAATGCTGTTCAAAGATCCATGCATCATCCAGCAGTGATCCCTGCCTATTTAAGTAAACTCATTCTACAGCAAGTAATAAAATACACTCAGTAAATAGTAAATTCATTATCATTACAGGAAATCATTACTAGAAAATAGTGGCATTTGACATTTGATTAATCTGCCTTTTCCCTACATTATCCCTTTGTCTGTAGTTTAACAACACAAATTCACAATTATCCAAGTCATTGTGTGGGTTCATACAGTCTGAATCACATGTTTTTTAAACTATTCCTTTCAAAAAATGTTTCCATTTTCACAAAGTAATTTCTTTTTAATACAGTTCATCATGACATTGACTCCAAATAGCTTTAATATAGATCTGTAGGTTCTATATAAGAAAGCAAACAAGGCAATTGGGCCATATGTAAAAGTTAAGGCCAGGAATACCATTATGGTGTTCAGTTCATATCAGAGACATCTCAGTTCCATCAGAGACCATTTTATCCTGTTTTTTCTGTTGTTTCAGTAATTTTTAAAATGTGTTGCATTTCACTCAAGCTATAATTTCAGGAGCTGAAATGGTGGGGAATCAATCTTGGGCAAACTATTTAATAAGTACTTACCATTAGAGGCCACTTTAAAAAACAGACACATACCTAGACCAAGTAGAACTATCTTGATTCTGTAATTAAAAATACCATTTACTAGCAATATCCTTCTCCTTTTGACACCTGTCTCACAATCTATGTGCATTAAATTCTCTCTTTCATAATTACCTTCCACAGCTTCTTATCTTTCACAATTAGACAAAATTTAAATCCTTCTTTAAGACTTTTTTGTGAACCCTTTTGATCTTTGACAGCTCCTTCTTTTGATTCTGGTGACCATACATATATTCCAATCAAAGGTTGCTGTGGAAACCTTGTTGGAAAAATCCAATAGTAGCAGATCAACTTAAAAAAGAAAAACTAACTCTCAAAATAACTTCCACTTTCCTACAATTTTATAAGGCAACAGCCTTAAAAACAGCAGTAATAATTAACGCCCTAATCATTGCAATCACAAATTATTTATCCACCCATAATTAGTTGTCAATAATTAGAGTACAGATAATGGCTGTCTCCACTGTTAACATGATGCTTTTTATAACCAGATTCTAAGAAGTTGATGTTTAAATTGGTTTTATTGCTGATACTTGAATGAGACCTCACCAAAATTTACTTGCTCTCATTTCTGATTACTGAGGCTTCAGCAAAAATACTTCGCCTCCAAGCTACTGCACATAGGTCATCTACCCCACACATCTTCATCACACATCTACACCATCCACCTACTCCAGCTCATGTACTGGGCATCTTAAGGACACCATCAGCCCTGGCCAGTGTCCTGAAAACCCTGTGACACAATGCCATGAAGGTGGGATGCCTTTTTTCTCACTCCTTGGAAACTGGCATGGTTGAATGTACACCTAAATTTATGACACCTAAAGACATCATTCCAATAGCTTGCTTTTCAAAATACTGCATGAAATTAACAAAACTAAAACTTAGGTTATCAAGTTCGCCAGCAAAGCCCAGTTTTCTCAGATTCTTCCGTTTAAGAGCTGATGTAGCTGGCACTTTTTCCTAGGAAGTATTCACCCACTGGAAATTCTGTTGTTCCTAACTGTGTCCCCCATGAAGACAGTACATCATTTGCTTACTGTAGTCCCTCAGAAACCACTCCAAGCCAGGACATCCAATGAGCTTGCTTAACTTGAGCATCAGCAGAACACACACTGTAGCCTTGTAAAGTTACAGGTGCCCTCTACTTTCCTTACCAAACTCAGACTCAGAGTGACAGGTTTTTTTTTTTGTTTGTTTGTTTTAATATATATATTATACATACAATATAATATATATTTTAAAAAATAAAAGCAAACCACAGTTTTCCTAAATTCAGACTATTACATCAAAAATAACATTTGAGTTTATAAAAACATTGCTTATTCATATTCTGCTTTGATGCCTACCGCTGACTCATCTTCCACCTCTTCCTGAAGCACCAGCACCACTACTGGGAGACAGTTCCTCATTTCTGAGCACAGCAGTACAGGTGAACCCGACAATTGAATTTTATAATATTGTGATATTTTACCAGCGCTAGAACATCTTTCATGAATGCATTTCATTTCACTTCTTTCCTTCTTTTATGAGGAATATTTGCAAGTCAAATTCTCAGACTGCCAATTCAGACAGACTAGATATAAATTTTCCTATATTTTAATATTTCTCAGGAGCAGAGACCTTGTGTTACATCATCTTCTTGTTGTCATGGGTGGTACATAAGTGATAGTACAGCTGATGCCATAACTTATTGTGATGGGTTGACCTTGTCCAGCAACAAGACCCTCACCCAGTTGCTCTCTCATTCCCCCTCATCAGCAGGACTTGGGGAGAAAATAATATGGAAATCTTGTAGGTCAAAACAAAGACAAGAAGATCCCTTAGTAACTACTGTCATGAGCCAAACAGGCTCAACTTGGGGAAATTTCATTTTTTGCCAATTAAAATTAAAAATGAGATGGTAAGAAACAAAGACAAAACTAAAAAGACCCTCCCCTCTCTGTTCTTCCTCCTCACCAGGCTCAACATCACTGCATTCCCAACTCCTTGGCCTCCTCCATCCTGAAGGGCACAGTAGGATGGGAACCAGGTTGTGCTCAGTCAATAACAGCTCCTCCCAGTGCTTCTCCTCCTCTCATTTCTCCTCTGTTTTAGTGTGGGTGCTTCCCACAGGCTGCAGTCTTTCAGGATAAACCTGCTCCTTCACGGCCTCCTCCATGGGCTGCAGGTGAATCTGCTCTGGTGCACTGGAGTAGCTTCTCCCCCTCCTTCTTCACTGAACTTGGTGCTCACAGAGATATTTATTTCCCTTTGTTCTCCTCACTCCTGTGCAGCATTTTTTGCCCCTCTTTACTTACATTTTCCCTCGGTGCCCCTGCCCCAGCCGTGGCTCAGCCATGCCCTGTGGAGGGCGGTTGGATCCGGCTGGAACCAGCTGTGTCCAGCTGGAACCGGCTGTATCTGGCTGGAACCAGAACCCCGGCCTCCCCTCATGGAGCCACCGCTGCTGCTGGGGCTGGGCACCCGCACCCCAAACAGTCATATGCACAAGTTGTTTCTATAACACAACGTTCCTTCTTTCAGTTATTTCACTGTTCTCTGATAGTTCTTCTTCATCCTGAAGCTAATAAAGGGAAAAACTTAAGTGAATTTCCTCTCAGGAGCGCCAAAAAGCGCTGAGGCCCTGCAACCCTGAAAGACAAATGCAGCTTTTGGCCAAAGCAGAACTGTTCCCAGGGAAGGAAAAGAGGTATTAGTGTAATACAAGATTCTGAGAAGACTTTATATCAAATACTATGTACAACTCTAAGCTGCCGACACATAATAAAAAGGAATTCAAGTGGGAAAAGTGACAAGCAAAGAGTATTAGGATGGCTGGGAAAACAAAAGAGCAGATTGATTTCTACTCATGAATATGCAAAAGAGTCTCCAGGGGTAAAAAATAATTATGTAAGATAAAAAGGAAATGATAATACAAGAATAAATTACTTTAAATTAGAACAGACTTTAGGCTCTTTCAGCCTAGGGCAATATATTGCTTAGCAATTTTGATGTCCTAAAAAGTTTTTAAACTTGGCCTCAACCAGTGTCACAGTAATACTCAATATAATGCTGAGAGAAATAAGGAAGAGTTAAAGCATCAGAAAAACTACATATTCAATATGTAACCACAACCTCATCAGCAGTATACAATGTAACAACCAGTTCCATCTACCTCGCCCGAAAGCCTCCTAGCTTTTTTCTGATTTAATTCTTAATGAGTACTTAGGAAGGCTACTGCTGTTTTCCAGGATACACTTTCTTCCTGTAAATACGACCCACAAAACAAGATGAACAAGCTCTTGTTGGATGCTATATGCCTATTCTATGCAAACCTCCATGCAAAAGTACTCTACACACTTCTGTAGTTTGTCTGCATCACTTTTGTTTTTCAAGGTATTGTAGATTTCATACCTTGATTTATGCTTTAAAGATCCTGACAGCAGAACTGCAAGGTTCAAGAACATAGGAAAGTCAGCTCTCTCTACCTTCTACAAAATTATTCCTTTCTCAGGTATATTTTATCCCCTTCTTGTTGCAAGCCCCATGCTTAAACTTGAATGAGCAAACTTCAGTAATAAAATGCAGTGTTCACCTGGTAAACTGCTTTTAGCAGTAGAAGCAGCAAGGCAAGAAAAGGAAGTTGCAGATCTATATAGTAATATATAAATCCAAGCAAATACCTGGAGCTGCCAGAATCAATTACCAGTACTAAAACCTCACAATTCTTTACAGTGTCTGAGGACAGAGTGGTGAAAATACTGTCAGCTTTTACAGCACGCTAATGTGACACAACCAGTCAAACGAGCAGAGGCAGCTACAATCATAAGAGGAAATAAAAACTTCAGACCAGACATAATGCATCTGACAAAGCTAGTATTAAATTTCCACTCTCTCTACTCAGGTCATATTCCTAAGGACTCAGAAGTGACCCTAGGTGGCTCTCAGAATATACACACAATAGCAGCAAGCAATGGCACAGCCCATTTCCTTGTTTTCTTATTTGAGGACAGGTGAGCAGGCCCCAGTCTTTCCAAGCTTGCCCTGTCTGCCATCTTGAACTATGAACAAGGTCTGCTATGGCCTTGCAGGTTTGCTGTATCATCATCTTTCCACCTCACTCGCCAGTGTGCAACTTAGGGAAAAGCAGAAGGCACAATGTGCTGCAAAATACTTGCTCCTGCTCTGTGGCACCACCACTAGGAGAACATGCTAATTAGTCAATCAGATCCAGTGCATGAAATGTCTTCTCCAACACTGGAAACCCATCTGGGGGCTGACAACTACATCAACAGGCATAGTTTACTTCATTAATACTGCTTGCATTTTTTGTTCCAATTTAAGTAACAGGCAATGACACAAGACCAAAAGACTGTAATTGCTGTGTAACATTGTCGGCCCAAGTCTGCTCCAGTATTTTTCTGAGAATATGTTTAACACTACCAAGTAAAATGTATTTACCTGTTACCTGAAACACCTGAATAGCAAAACAATAACATTTAAATTAATTTTACAGATAATTTACCAAAAAAAAAAAAAAAAAAAAGAAAAAAAAGGGAAAAAAGAAAAAAAAAAAAGAAAAAAGAAAAAAAAAGGAAAAAAGGGGGACTTTACTCATACAAACACAATCATACATTGTTCTTCTCATCCCAGTCTGTACCCACACACGTCTCACAGTCAGTGGAGCTGTACACATGAATGTCTTACTTCTGCTTCAATTAATCTCAGGAACTTCACTGCAGAGGCAGCCAACCAGTTGCTTGCACTGTGCATTCTTATAATAATTAAAATACCAGTTATGATGCTGGGTTCCTTTGACTCACTAATCTAAAAAGCATCAGGAATCAATTCCTGAAAAACATCCTGAAAGAAATGCTCAGAACTGTATTTTACTATTTTGCAATGGGGCAAGTTTTTGGTCTTTATGTTCATTATTTTATTGTTTATTTAAGGTAGCTTATACCAAACTATGAAGCATCATGTGGTACCAAATGAAATGTCTTCATGGTCAGAGCATAATGCAAAAATGGACCACACACTTCAAATATCCAACGAGAAGGGTCATTCCCAAGAGATGTTTTTTTAACTGTTTTTAATACACACATTTAGCACAGCTTTTAGTGTTCTAAACATGCTTGTAGGAATAACACATGAAATGCTGGTGAAGGGACACGGGTTTACAAGATTTTTATGGCTATTTACATGAATATGACATTAGCTTTGTCAAGTTTAACATTTCAAAATAAATCACTTTTTTAGTGCATGCTCTGCAAAAACTGTTTAAGCTACAAATAGCAAGTAAAAAATAACAGGCATTATTTTAATCAAGAAATTAAAATCACAATAGACAGCTATACAATAAAATACTTTTATTTATGTACAGTGTAAAGATGCTTTTCAATAAATGCTACATTGTACAAGAGCAGACTTAAGTTTGTTTAACACTTTTAAGTTCACTTTAAGAGGGAGTCTCCCTGAGGTTAAAGAAGCTTTCTTATAACTGCATATCACATCAATATTTAATCCATGTTATCAGGAAAACACAAAAACACTCTGAAAGATTTGGACATGAATATTTAGTGGAAGATGGGCCTGACAGCCTGAAAACTACTAGACAAAAATATTGCAGTGGTAATGTGACTCCAAGATCATGACCAGTACTGCAAGTAAGAATAAAAATTGAAAAATGGTGGGTTCACGGGGGAAAACTATGACAAGTTTTGGAAAAAAAACATATGCTATAAATGGAGGAAAACACAAACTGATTTAGGAATGTTGTATGAAGACTGTAAGAACCAGATGACTGGACAAGGATGTCTCAGATCAGACATCTTTGAAAAAAACAAAAAAACCAAACCAAAATAACTGAACACCATTATCCCCACCACAGTTTGCTGGTTTGGGTTTTTGTTGTTTGGGGTTTAAAAAAAAAAAAAGCTTCAGAAAGGTGACACAAACACCACTCCTCAAATACACTTGTTCAACAAGAAAGCAGAGCCAAGTCCCTAGCAGTCACCTTGGCAAAGAAATAATTAACCCAAAACCACGTTATGCAAGTTTTCCAAATCTACAGCAGCATACTCTGTAGAGTATCCAACCATACCAAAGCTGACTGAATTTTTCTAAATTGTGGATTGTGGATGAAGCTGTGTAAGAAGGCCCAACAGGACTGGGATTAATTTCACTTCAACAAAATTTACAACCACATATTGCTACTCTACCTTTGGGCTGAAAAGGATCACTTAGTTTTAAGTATCAAAACCCTCAGTTCAAGAACTTTTTCAGACTTGTTTCAGAGCAATGTGACTTCCACAATAATAAACCAGAAAATCCTCCTAAAGGGAACAGTCAATAAACACTGAAGAATCTCAGAAGTCTGGGATTGGAAGAGACCTTATGGACTATCTAGTTCCAGCCCTCCTGCTGTAGGCAGGGACACCTTCCACTACACCAGGTTGTTCAAAGCCCCATTCAACCTCACCCTGAACACTTCCAGGGATGGGGTATCCACAGCTTCTCTGGACAACCCGTTCCAGTGTCTCACCACCCTCATGAGGAACAATTTCTCCCTAATATAATCTAACTCTCCCCTCCTTTAGTTTAAAGTCATTGCCCTTGTCCTATCACTACATGCCCTTATAAAAGGTCCTTTTATACTCAAGTATAAAAAAAGAGGCTCTGTGTAACAGAACTGGTAACTCCAACACTAGGCCATGAAAAGGGTGAAGAAGAAAGGTTGTCTGTATTTTTGTTGTGTTGTATTTCTAGCTGGACTGTAAAGTACTCTTAAACCAACAGAAATAAAATAAGTGCTGTCATTTGCTTTATTGCATAGCTTTCTTGTTCTAGCAGGTCTACCAGTGTTTAGGTTAATAGGGGCTCTAAAGTATCATTCATGATATAGTTAAGACATGCAAAACAGTCTTTTTGTGAAAAAACTCACACTAGGATGCAAACTAAAAAAACTGCATTATGATAATAAAAACATAATTTTAATGAAAGATTTAAAATTCAATCAATAAAGTTATACACATTAATAATAAAAAATATTAAACTTTAGACATCCAGTGCTATGACATAAATTTCCACTTGTCTTTTTTCAGTCTCAATTCACTACTAATCCCCACCCTCCATATTCTTTTATTTTACTACATAGTAACCTCACATTCTATAAGAATTCCAGCCGCTATAAGAATTACACACACATCCCAAACTTCTTCTGATGCTTCCATTTTCTGTAAGGACTCTTCAGAATTCTGTAGCTGGGATTTTAACAGTTATTACCTTGTTTTATTGAATCCAAACCTTCAAGTTTTAAGCTTGTATAGAGTATACCATCATTCTGATACCTGATGACTTATTCTCTGCCTTTCTCCCTGGATCTCCTGCAAGTGAGGTTTGGATTCTGCAAGGTATGGATTCAGATCATATTATTTGGTTCCATAGCCAAGGAATTCATCCTTCTGGTTTCTTCCAAAGTACTTTTAACATTACTCTCCCATACACAACTCCTCAAGACAGGTACACCATTTCAAACTTTTGAGAACCCTTTTTACTATAGGATGGTGGCCAGGCAGGCAACACTGCAACTTCATTCTGCCCAGCTTAGAAATAAGAAGTTAGCTCCAAATTTAGATTTTATCTATTAAAGATCAGCACAGTAACAGACAGGCTTGCTGTGTAAAATTACTGTGACCCTCTCAGCCTGGTTTTGAATGGGCAATTTCAGATATTCACCACTTCATCATTATCAACAAGATCTGGCTATATATGTGTGACCTAAAGTAAGAAGTTTCCTCCCCATCACAGAACAGCAACTCTGTGCTCAGACAGAGTGAATTAGGGAACACAGCAACCTGAGCACTCCCTTCACTCAGAACAAATCAAAGACACTCCCAACAGAAATTAATAAAATGGGGCTGTTTACACCAAAGAGTGCTTCCTTCACACATTTAAAACAATATGCTCTACCAGAGATCAGTTCACAAAGTCTCTAATTCATGGCTTAATGTAAAATTCTTCACAGCATGGGTTTGCCCAGTCTTAATGCTTTGGGAAATAAATTTGTGTAGCAGTAATGTCACACAGAGCTCCAATTGACCATTTTTTAAAATCTAATTTCTTCTGTGTACCAAAACTAATACCCCTGTCATTCTCCTGCCACTAGGTGTCACTGTCTTCTATCATGATCTTTATCCTTCCATCCACTTCCCAACATTTCACCCAGGAACCATCAAACCAATATTTTAAGTGGGAGAACATCCATCACCATTAGTCCCTATGTAAAGAGCAACCCAGTTTCTCAGGTCAAGGAAAGATTTCTGTGATGTGGCAGATAAAGTGCAAAGGATTGTTAGTGTCACTTGGTATGTTCTTTAAAGTTAAATAAAAATATTAAAACAACTGAACTCCCCCAGGAGGTGATAGGGGCTTTCCTCCATAGAGGAGTCACCTCCGATTCTGAAACCATCTAAAATTAAGTGCATTCCCAAAAATAAGAGGAACCATAACAGAAGCACTAGTGGAACTAATTGCTTGACCCCTCAGACAGGACCTACAAACAAAATAATTTTACTAATCAAGCAGCATTTTTTTCAAGGATGACACAGAGTCACCTTCTGGTGTTGCCACTTGTATTTCATTGATTTAAAGTCCAGAAGGGGTCACTATGATTACCTACCAAACCACTCATATGGCAAATGTGTGGATGTCCACATGCATGGTTTTGATGGATATAAACTCCTTTCATACTGAGGGCAAACTGAAAACTATAACTTTGACAGCAAACACTCAAACAATTATTTTCCTTGTTCCTTAAGAGCGCTTAAAAGAAAAAAAGAAAAAAAACAATACCCAAAAAACCCCAAACCCTCAAACCAGCCAATGACAAAACCCAAAGCTGGGCCATGACTACCACTGACCAGTTCTGTGACTTGGAATGATTCACTGGCACACAGGAATTAGGTACCCATGCATACCTAACTTGGATCATAATTGATCTTAATAAACAATTTAACGTAATTTTCAGTATCTCTACCATATGTGAAATAGGATTCAAGTTAAACTTGATTCAAGCCAAGCTTAATAGATGACTTACTGTAAAGCCACTTCGAAGCATTAGGAAAAAAAAACATGCAATTAGGGAGCACATCACTACTAAATTATGAAATACTGTCCAACCCAACAAATTGTTGGTGTAATTCTTAACAAGGGTTGAAGTTCTTGTATGTATACACATAAGAAACCCAAACAATGCTTTTCAACACTTGTGATGCACATATAGTGCTACCAGCAAGGAGTCACTGCATCAATGAGTTTCTTGCAAAATCTTCTAGTTCATATGCAAAGAATGACTTTGCATTGTATTCTTCTGTTACCCTGCTGGGAAACTGTTGTTTCAGTGCTATAGCCTCTTCTTTTCATGTGTTTCACCATTTAATTTTCCATTTTCCACTGCTTTATTTTCAAAGTTCCAGTCAGTTGGGCTGAGGAGTTGCTGAGTTTTTTTGTATGTCCAGTATGGGTTAAGTATTAGTGTAACAGCAAATAGTCCCGAGAATAAAACAATAAAGTGAAGAAGTCCCAGGTTTTCTATAATAGAATTCCAATTGAAAAGACACACCCACCACATGTGGTAGGTAAGAATCATGCGGCAGTGAAACAGATGGATCATCACCCACTGGTTTGCCTTCCAGAAAAAGGTGTTAGCACGGCCCGCCTAAAAATAAGAACACAAAGTATACAGAAGTGAGATTGTTACTTCAAGATAAGGAACTGAGGAATCTGTAGAACTATCACAAATATCCAGCTTTCATATACACACATTCTCACGCATTTTTCCTCATACTGCAATGTTACTCCACATATATATATATATATATATATATATGGAATCTTAAACTTGGTATGGATCTATACCATCCCACTGTACACATGCACACAGCATCACAGAAACCTACATGGAGGCCTGCACAAGTGCCATCATGACAAAAGCAGGTATGACAATAACACAGGTATCAGTTGGATAAATGCAGTTTTGATGAAAAACTATTCAAACAAACCACACAGATTATCTACGAACAAGTGAAACGCATGAAAACTGTTACAAATATAATCTGAAAATTATCACATTCTTACCTTCAGAAGCATCCAGGAAATGCATGTTGAGGGAGTACTCATCTCCAGCAACATTCCCATCAAAGGCAGATAATGTCCAGATTTCACATTAATTACTAAACCAGCCAAGCCACCAAAAGCAAGCAAATGATGAACTACTAAGAAAATATCAAATGTTCTAAAAATAATGTTGGACACATGAACTGCTACATTTTCAAGCAAGAAAAATCCTGCTGCTATTAAACAGTTAAACCAACTCCACTTTTGCTGTGAATAGACTTTGTCAGCATGAAAAACGGGATCTATGAGCAAAGCCCATAACCCAGCAACACAACTCTGAAGTCCAAAGACACCACGTGTGACTGCCATATTCCAAAACACTTTCTCCTTTGCATACAAGGCACGGTAAGTGGTACTTCTCCAAGAAGACAACCAGTGAGACAGAAGAAATACTCCCAAGTAGATTAGAAAACCAGCAGCTAAAAATGTCAAACGAATTTCCCATAAGAGATAGTCCCAGTCAAAAACGGTCCCAAACACTGGATCATCATTTGTAGGATTCATTTCTTCTCTTTTGATACTTCTCATCCCCACTACAGTCTCCTTCATGCCTATTTAGCCTCTGCTATTTTATGCAAACCAGTAAGCATGAATTCTTCCATCTGGAACAAGGATAAAAAAAATTTAGTGAATTTTTAAGTACATCCGTATATATAGACTCAAAAACATAGAGCGCTCACATCCATTGCAGTTATGACTTTGGTCCTGTTGCCATTAGGCAAAGTCATCCCAAAGACAGGTAGAGAGAAAAAAAAAGCATAAGCCATAAGATTTACAACTGGCATGTGAAGTTCCTACTAGTACAAAGCAATGCACTGAAGCAAAAGCAGAAGAGGGTCAAATAGGAATGCAAGAAAGAGGAAGAGAAAATACAATAAGCTAACCCTGTTTTGTTACTTATGAATCTTTTATTTCAACAGCATTGCGCAGTTATTGTCCTACTCCCCTGCTTATCCTGCACTGCTTTTACAGCATTTGCTACAGCTTTGGGTGCAATTCAGAATCTCAAATACAGATCCAGGACATAAAACTACAGAAAACTAATGCAGTAAGGGGGACCACTTACACCAAAAAGGGGCTGTAATCATCATGGCTGAAAACAAGACTCTGCAATCAGTTTTTGAACATTAAGCTGCTTTCCAAAAAAAAAAAAAAAAAAAAAATTCAAAAATGGAAAAAGAGTATGGAATGCAGACTAGCAACCGTATTATATATTATTAGTAACATCGGTGTAATTAGCTGAACAGCCCAGCATTAAGTGCCTTAAGTTGTCTGAAACTTCCTGAACACACCGTAGTTCAAAACCAAAGGCTTGTGGGGAGGGAAAAGTCAGATAATACTGAAATATTTGAACTCCAGCTCGTTTTACGAACCATACAGGCGATATGAGCACGACCAGCACACCCGCCGCAACCTGTGAGTGCTGAACACCACTGTGCGTTTGGGAGTCTGGTGAACGCAAGTGAAAAGGCCACAAAGACCACCGAGGGCAGAACGCCCGGTGAGAAGCTCCCGCCGTGCTTCAGCAGGCAGCAAATGTTCCGTTCCCCGTGGTGCACCTACTCGCACCCTTTGCTCGCAGGCGCCCCGCTACAAGGAGGGGGACGGGCTGGGAGCCCCGAAGGCTCTTCGCCCACCCCATGGCATCACAACTGGAGAGACTGACTCGAAGTCCCAGCAACCCAACCCACCCCCCCCACCCCCCCCCCCGCCATTTCCCCGGGGAAAACCAGGGCAAAACACAGCGATCCCACGGTACGACCAGACTCTAAACAGCGCGACCCACTACCGCAAGCCCTGGCTCTAGCAGGGCCGTGACAGCTCCTCCGCCCCCGCACAGACACGGCACCGACGCCCCTCGCAAGCCTCCCGAGCCCTCGGGGCCGCCGAGCCCCTCACGCAGACCTGGGGACCGGCCCCGACGCCGACGCACAAGCCCCGCTCCTCACCCACAGCGCTGCCCGCAATGACGGGACGGCCCTTCCCGGCTCCGGGACTGCCCTGCCCGTTCCCCCAGGAGCACCCGGCCCGGCCTGGCCCGGTCCGGTCCGACCCGCCTGGGGAGGCCCTGGAGAGGCCCCGACCCGGCTCGACCCGCCGGTCCCTCAGCACCGCCCGCAGCCGCCGGCCGCCCTCTGCGCACGCGCCGCCGTCAGCAGCAACCACCGGGCGCCGCGGGATGGGGGCAGGGAGGCGCGGCTGTACCACTCGGGCAGGGGGAGCCTTGTGCCAAAGGAGCCTTTCTGTGCCCGGGAGCAGCGCTGAGCACCGCCACCACTGAGAGAGCAAAAAAGAAATATCAGCGGTGGCATTGCCAGTACATTTAGCAGTCATTATCCCGTTTCATTGAGGACAGCAGGTTATGGAATGGATGTCAATGGTGTTCTGCTACATGATTCTCTTCATATTTGTGACAGCTGATGTTGTCATCCCAGTGACTCAGGCTGAATCTCCCGAGCTCACTGAAACTACCCCGGGAGGCTTCCTCGGCCGTGTGACAGTCCCGCACCCGCGGTGCACTTTGTCTTCAACAGGAGTGACTGGCAGGGACCCTGAATTTTGCCAGGGAAACGCTCAGTCCCACAACAAATCAGGTGATTCCTCAAAAAGAGTGACCAAAAAAGACAAAATCAAGTCACAACTTCTGTCACGTGGAAAATTGGACTAGAACAGCTGAAATCCTAACCTGAGTCTACCTATGATGAGAGACCAGAGCTGGAAAATCTGCATCGGCAGCCTGACAGGTTCTTGGTTTCCAGATGGGGAAGTGCTGCCATTCCCTGTGGGAAACTGGGTCCTGACACCACGGTGGGATAACTGGTCAGCAGCAGTTTTGTGCATTTGCTTTTAATTGCTAATGTGATACCAGGGTCTGCGGCAGACCCTGAGTGAGTTCTGTGAAAAGTAAGATCGGTTCATATGCCACCTCAGTAGTTTACATACGGACAGCCAGCAACACCTGCTTGTTGTGAAAGTCTGGGGACAAAACCTACCTCTTTTGCCTTCTTTTAATGTGCTGGGTGTGAGGCACCTTGGCTCTGAGCTGCTCTGCAGACAGCCCAAAGGGACAGGAGGGCTCAGTGCCTACACTACCTGTGTGCCACTGAGGTGAGTCACAGGCGGAACACACCTGCCACTTCCCTACCAGTAACCTCAGGAGGACCAGGCTCAGCAGTAAATGCTGGGCAAGAAATTTCTGCCAAAATACTGATTTTGTACAGCAGGCATGGTCAAGTGACAGAGTTCCTAATGACAAGCTCTGGTAAATTGGTCTTGTAGACTGGAGGATTCATTTTTGCACAAAAAGGAGTGTAAATTTGTTGCAAAGCCTTGGGATATAGTTAGAGCCATTTACTAACACTGAACGGGAAAAAGGACCACAGGGCCTGAAAGATATGAAGTAAAAAAATCTGAAGAAGTTCTCACTTGAAAAGTACTTCCTAGCTGATGGTAGATATTCATTTATCAACCCCTGTTTTCTAGCAGGTGCCAGAGTTGTCCTGGCAGGTTCCCAGTTTTCCTGGGAAACCTGAAAAGGATGATAAAGCTGATCAAACAAAAGCTGGGAAGAAGTTGGAAGAAGTTGCTCTCTCAAGTAACATGATGGGACTTATGTACCAAGGGCATGTGTTTTAGCTGTCCCCAATTTTATTCTTTGCCAGAACTGTCTTTAAATAATTCCTTTAAGTTGTCAAGGAAGGGGATGTTTTAACTTTCATATAAAGAACTGTGACCATAATGTCAAAAGCCAGATCACTGGCTGTTGTCTTTCTTGTGTATTTTCTTTGTCTTTGCTGCCTTTCTTGCCTTCTCGAAGCAATGTCCCATCTTTTAGTTACTGGCAGCCATAGCTGTGTTGAAATAGTTCAGTGTTGCTTTCTGAATCTTCTATTGATACTACAACCATACTTAGTAACAGCTTTTTTATAGTTGTTTCATTATGATCACTTCAGGTTTTTCAAAGTAATTATTCCTGCAGTGAGGCTCATCTTCCACATTGTGTCATATTCAACTCTCCCTTTCACAGACATTCTGTCTGGATGCTACAGCATGCCCTGTCCAAAGCTAAATTTCCTGTCTAGACTCTTTTGTTTACTTGCTTTGTGGTCACAGCATCTTCAGAATGTCATGGCTGGAAGAGCAAAGAGCACCTCCTGGCAGGGATCCCTGCCTGCAGTCTGGATGATCCACTCATTCCTTGTAGCTAAAAGCCTCTCCTTACCAATTTTGGTAGTGCTTGCCTGAAGTCAAGAACTGAGTCTTTTTACACTTTACAATACGTGTGTTTCGTTGCCTCAATGTCTACATCTATACATCCTCCCCCATGTGGAGGCTGCCTTTTCCTTTGAAACAAGTGGTTGCATCCCTGCTGTGAATTGAGAATTATTTTGGTACGCACTATTCCCAAAACATGTGCATAAATGTTGGCTTTAGAAGGTAATTTTGACCATACTGCTGCTTCAAATGGACCCATGCCCAATTCCCAGGAACTCTTTAGACAAGTACCAGTTAGTTCAGATGAACCTTAGCATACCTTAGTGTCATAGCAATAATTAAATACTGCATGTGGTAACAAATCAGTAGCTCCTCTGTTTTATTTACAAATACACAGATACCTGATGATAGTTAAAAATTTCTTTAGTTTTAACACTTTTGTTTTCATTATTCCCCAAGTCAAAGTGTCGTGATCTCAAGTCCTTTTCCCTGCTCCCTGTGCTTCCAGAGGCAGACTAGTCCCCTCTCAGTGGTGTGAGAGCACCTAAAAGATAAGCTTAGGAGATGGGTATGGGGGACACAAGGCCAACCAGTGACACCTTCAGTGAGAGGGGAGCCTACTCTTTGTGCAGAGACTGCAGGATGACTACAGAAGGATTTTATGTGTAAGTGGTGGGAATACAGAATATGGCCAGCCTGTGCTTCCATTGCTATTCACAGTGAGTTACGTGGTTTAGGACCAAGTTGAGAAAGGAGTTTCAAACCTATTATCAATTAATCCATCCATTGCAAAAAACTGTTTGTCCTGTAAACATTTGCCTTGCACATGTATTGGCAGAAAAGTCCATAATAAGCCACTCTGAATTCTGCCTTTTGCAGTGGCAACAGAGGGGATTTTTCTCTCTGTAGGAGACATGGCGTGATGGGGCCAGAAGTTACCTGTAGCAAAAGAAAAGGGATGGAGACTGGAAGAAAACCTGAGGCTATTCCCTGATCATTTTATAGCTCTTTGTCATCCTCTAAGTAGCATATGAAGGACTCAGGTTACTGCCTAAGGTTTTCATTTATATTTTAATTCCAGAGTACCAAACACTTGTAGTCAGTGTATGTTGAAGTCATATGATCATGAATAAAACCTGAGCTGGTAATCTTCCTAATAGAGGATAAAAATTCTACTACTAATTTAAAAGCCAAGACCTCACTGACTTCTCAAAAGGTTTTAGCCCTCTGCTCCCAAAGTTTAAGAAAAGCTAGCACACTTACAGACATTGATTTATGCATATATGCACAACTTGTGTTGACCTATCACGTAATTCTGTATTTCAGTCACATGCTTCTTGAATTCTCTTTTTAAACTGAAATTTACACCACAATTCTCCACCTACTAATCTACAGTCTGGGTTCAAATCTATGGGAGCTTTACAACTAATTGTGAGAGCTTTGGTTCAAGTCTGTGGGAGGCTTACTGCATGCCTGCCCCAAAGAACGTTGTGGCAATACCAAATGTGTAATCTTGGTTTTTCCAATGCTTTACACACACTCTCAAAGTTCTTCTGATTCTTATCCAACAAGTACTTATGCAGTATTCCTAGATGCAAATCACAATTGTTAAACTGAGCACTTTGAGCATGCTTGTTTAAGGCCTTTTTCCTCTCAGCTAGTAGGAAGTATACTTGACTTCTTTTAGAAAACCTGTATTACAAGGCTTTCATGTGTGCCATGGATTCAGAATGTCTTTACATTGCATAACATGTTTATCTACCTAGACTGCTATGCTTTCCTCAGTACTGGGAGATCTGCACAAACTCTTTTTGTATTTCACTTACAGTCAGTTTTAAATAAATTAGTCAACTCATGCTTCAGAACAGACAGTGAAAATAGTTGCCTTGAAACCTTGATATTCTCAAAATTTTAAACAGTTCAGATTTGCTGGTCATCCACACTTTGAGCTACCAACTATGGGGAAGATCACAGCAATGAAACTCTCAGTTTCTGCCTGCTCGAATCTTTCCAGATAATGAAAGTGATATAGAAAAACTGGAGATTCTTTACTTAGTCCCTCTCAAGGTTATCACCCATTTCCATTTGTGAACATTCCATGAAAATGCTGGAGGTATACAACCACTGTTGAGTAGTGTTGGATAGCTCAGTTTCACTCCAAAAGCTCTGTTACATGTTGACAAAGTTCAGGATATTACTCATTCCCATGCTGAATCTGGCCATTTCTTGTCCACTGCTTTGTTGGACCACACCAAGAACAGCCTTTGGGCAATTATTCCTTCACTATTTCCTCTCTTCTCATTCTTTTAATTTCATTTAAGGCAAGATACCCTCTCCTTTTTTTTTTCTAATCCTAATTTATTTCTATTTTAATACATGACACTCTCAAGGTCTCTCTTGGTTGGTCCAACCATTTGTGTAATGAATTTATCTGAATCTCCAATTCTCTCTTCTGATGGCTCTACAGTTAATCCGCAAATAATAAGTAATTGCAGCTTCACCTCTTCTTTGTCTCTTTAAGTTCATATCTCACTCCACAGACTTCTTAGTCTCTTTCTGTTTTGCAAGCTTCCCTTTCTATTCCGTGCACTGTAAGCATGTCTCTTGAGTCATTGCTTAAATATATTTAATCTTTGGGTTTTTCTCCCTCTTTTCACTACCTCTGTCTAGTCAATGCCTCTTTATGGTCCTATCTGAGGATCTTCACCTTCTAATGCCCAGACTCACTGGTGTCATTAACCCCTTCTTTTACCCAATAGGAATAACAAGTAAGAATAATACCAACTGTATTCAGTCCTGGACTTAAGTTTCTCAGCTGCTTCTGGCTGGCTTCAGGTAAGTACCACGAGGTGATGATAAGATCTTGGGTTTGCAGTTGAACTTTTTTATTCCTCCCTCACCAAACAACATGTCTTAACAATGTTTGCTGGGACAAGTTATTCTGCCTTAGTATTTACACTGTTGCTTCACAGCTGTAGTCATGAAGGTTAGTCTTAACTGGTGTTTCAGGTTGACCCAGAATGTCTAGTCCTTCTTTCTCATTTCTCACAGTTACCTCCAGTGCCTCTTCAGGTATCAAAGGAAAAGACGGTATCTGTCTCCCAGAATACATGCATTCTGGGGCTTTATTTAGCTTCAAGTAATCTTACCTGAATAGAAACTAGGGGATTTACCAGCAAGTAAAATTATGTTTGTCAAATGAGAGCAGCCACTGGTGGGCTTACCAATGGGTTTCTAGCAAGGATTTGATCCCAGGTATCTCCTTAGACCATCTTTCAGTTGTATGTGTAGACAGCTACAGTTACTGTGAAAATTATCCAAGGTGAAATTAAAGACCATACAATTACTGCGTGGCAACAGTGGGCAGAAATGAGGAATATTTCTGTGGCTTCAATGAGTAATATGACAAGTTTAATTTTGGGGATTTCAGCAAAATGATAGCAAATCCATCATAATAAGAAGATTCAGAACAGCTTAAATGGTTTCTTGGAATAAGCAGCCCATAAGAAGTAAAGAAGATGGAAGGTGATTAATTATTTTCTCATTTTCAGCCTGATCCAAGTGGAAACATTCAGTTATTTCACAAATCGCAGTACTGTGCAACAATTACAAGACTATAAAGCAAGAACTAATATTAGAAATTAAAAGGAAAATAATTTTTGTTACAATATTTTACTAGGAATAATTGGAAGAAATGTATGTTTAAAGCAACAGCTGTGAACAAGCTGCTTTTATGGCAGGTTAGTCTAGACCTGCAAAAGATGGATTTTTTTTTTTTAATTTAGTCTATTTAAATTTGTTTAGAATAAGAAGATTCTTACCATTTACAAAATGAATTTCTAAAAATAAATTCTACACGTATTAATGTCAGTAAACAGCAGTTATATTGTCTCTTTTAATCCTTAATACAGATTTCATTTAACTAAGCCTGTGGTGCTGCAAAATCTTCCTAATACCTCCTTTCTCCTCAAAGCTAGGTTTATATGCAATGGTCAGGAATCAAGTATTTGATGTCTGCCACAAGTCTATTGGCGTTAAATGAGCCTAGAGCTTTCACCAGTCTGCTCTTTACTACATTGGTGTGGTGTGCTGAAACAGAAGGCATCATCCAGCACATGACCACTGAACTGATTTATACCAGTTTGTGGTCAGGCCCTGTGTGGGCTTTTCCCATTTCTTTGTATTCCATTCTTCCTGAATTTTCACTTTCAGTATAGCGTAAACTGGCTTTTTCACTATTTTGCTAGACTCTTGCATACTGCAGTAGGTTCATCCCATAGTTTAATGTGAAAAGTAAGACTTAAAGCCTTTCATTCACAAGTCATATTCACAGAGGGAAAGTAATGTATTTCAAGGGTGAGAAGGAACATGTGTTATACAATTTTCTGCCAAGTTATCCTCTCCTCTTTCTTGCCAGCTTAATCTAAACCCCACTGAAATAAACCATAGCGGGTTATGGGTATAACCCATTGTAGTAGCCTTTTATTTTAAGGAAATTTAGAGGAAAACACACAATTAACAAATCATAAAATTTTAAAGAAATGAGGTTTTATTTAATCTTACCCTTTGTGCATCAGCTCACAAGAGATTTTTATATTATGTTTTGAACTGGTTGGCTGGGTTCATTCAAAGTAAATATGATCTGAAAAGTTTCATAGAAATCAGTAGAAAGGAGCTCCCAGTTAGTACCCCATGAAAAGAAAGGCTGCACCATAAAAGAAGAGTTCTTTGTCCTGTCACATCTCTTACAGAGATAGCCCAAACTCAACATCACATCACCAGATTCACGCACAGGGGCAGCTCATTCTGCAAATTGCTAAGCATGGCAGAAGACCAGAGGGAATAACATGTTATGAGAGAAATTTCTGATGGAAAAAACACAGGAAAAAAGTTTCCTTTGCCTTGCTTCTCTCAAAACAATTTGAGCTTGTGATTCATAATGGTCATTCAGAACAAGTTTTTCAAGCTTTTTTTCTCAGAAAAGTTGACACCCAACTTTATAAATATTTCAGGGGGATTCCTCATAGTAAAAAGCACAAGTAAGTCTTTGTGGACTGAGGATGTAACCTATTAAATCTATGTGTAAATATTTTGTCAAGTTCAAAGGGTAATGCTGTGACATGACCCTGCTGGTGGGCAATGGGCTATGGAAAGAGCCAGTTTTAGTGGTCTGAAAGCTGAACTGGGCTCCAGTTATATACCCACCCTCCTTCCTCTGGAAATGATGATGCTACAGCACAACAGTCTATCTGTTCACTACATGTACAGTGTGTTGGAGATGATTGTTGGTTACTGTTCCATCCTTTTATTTCAGGAGGCTTAGACACTTGAAAATACAGCATAAGGAAAATGAGAATATATTCTGCATAAGTTTACAGCTTCACACTGATAGACTCCTAAATAAAGCAGCCCTCAGTGAAATTATTAACTTCTTACTAGGTACTATCATCTCACTTCCACAGAACTTGACAACTTCCCTAAATGTGAAGTCAGCTGGTTTTCTTGTTCTTGAAAAAGGAATCCTTATTTTGTGAACATTTATCTGATTCTTAGCCTTCTTATGTCTTCCAACATATCATTTTGCAATCAATTATGTTAATAAAGGAAAAGCCCCATTGAAAGTTATAGTAAAGGTTTTCACTGTAATCAGAGTACTTTTTTTTTCTATAAAAGTGACTGTCTGGACTGAACTGTACTGAAGTTGCTATATTTGTGAATTGACAGAAAAGTGATACCTGCTTACACAAGCTATAAAAAACAATGGCCCTAGTTTTTTTGCCAGTTATTTGGAAGAGAAGACCAAAACTCCCATGCATCAGGCTCATCTTTATGTATAAGCATTCCAAACGAAATTAATGTCTGAAGAAAAGAGAACAAACTGAAGGCAAAAGAAGCCAGTTAATGAGTCAACACCTTTGTTAAAAGAAGACAGTTTTTACAGTGTCAGAGGTGCAGGATCTCTGCTGTTCCAGCACCTCCAGGGGATAGGCTATTAACAGAAACTAGATTTTAGCTGCCAAGCAATTCTATTTCTGATTTGGTCTTAAGGTAATTAGAGGTTTCGTTATTAGCTCAGTTGGTTAGAACATGGTGCTAATGACACCAAGGTCATGGCTTTAATCCCTATATGAGCCATTCACTTGAAAGTTGGACTCAATGATCTTTGTGAGTCCTGTCCAACTTAGAGTATTCTGTGAAATAAAATGCCCCTCTGGAAATGTTTTTCACAGAAAGGGGTTTCACAGAAATAGCTGTGCAGAATGAAACCTCCCTTAAGGTCTTTTAGCAAGAGTATCTCACTTTTCCCTATAAAATGAAATCTAAATTTACCTACACTACCAAGGATCAAACTGACAACCAAGGAGAGAGCAGGTGTACTCATGAAATCATTGCAGGAGAGTTTACTGAACATTTAGCCCTTCAGCACATAGAAAAGAACTCTACACTGACAAGGCAGATTTCCATTTGCTAAGGTTAAAATTTCATTCTGCTGAAGTGACTGGATTTAAAACTGCATGCCAAAAGAATCAGATTAATTATTACCACTGCTGAAGAGGATGCAGGAAAAAAAATACTGAGTGCTTCAGAATGACAAATTTCTGAGGAAATCTGATCATCAAAACCATATTGCAACAGCAATAAGTAATAAAATACCAGCTTTGCCTGAAGCCCAAACATAAGGATCCAGATACACACTTCTTATTTTACCCCATTTGATTAGTTATACATTCCCCAGTCTCCATTTTGTATTCAATACAGAGCAGGAACTGGTAGTTGGAAACAGCATGAAATAAGTGAATAGCAACAAATTGCATAAATTCAATCTGTTAAATTAAGTTTTTGTGATTTGAGTTATTGTGACTTACAAACCCATCATCTATTGCAGAAGGTGAATTTTTCACAAAGTGACCTAAAGAATGAAAATGAGCAAATACTTTCAACTTCTTCCAAAGTAACAGTCAGGATTAAGTTCAAGTACTAATTGGTACTGCTGCATAACAGAATTCACAATATGATCACAGCCACTGTCTTTAGAAGTGAGTGGGAAGTGAATAAGAACAAAGAAGGGAGCTTTTAGAGGGCTCAATGGGCAAATTAAAATCCAGCATTAAGGGGGAGGTATGCATATGAGATTGGGATAAGTAGAAGCTCCCAGAGAAAAATCCTACTTTCTATTTTGCTCCTTGTTGTAGATGAGAAATCAAGCAAAACTAAGGCTGCTGTATATGTTCACTGCAAGATCTGGCTGTGCTAGCAGAAGCTGTTGTCTTCAGCTCACCACCTCTCCCTCACCCTTCACATTGCAGTTTACTGCGCCTTCTAATCTGTTCCTGAGCCGCTTATACTCCTGTCAAGGCGAGCTGGGCTACCTTGACCGGTAACCCTTTTCTGACCTGTTGCAGTAAGCTCCAGATAGGGAAGGAAAAATTCTGCAGATAGCTTTGGTAACAGCTGGGGTGGAACGAGCGTGTCTGGCAGCAGACCTTTCATGTCCTTTTAGCTGACACAGCCTGGAGCTGGAGAAAGATGTTCATTGTCTTGTTCTTCAAAATGAGTGGTGACTTCCATGATTGCCATTTGGTACAATTTGATATGCAAAAGATTTATAAGGCACCAGCCCTTAATGGTGGAAAAAATGGTCTAAGGGCTTTACAAAAGAGAAATCCTTGACCAAAGCTGTATACCACAGACCTTAAGTTAGGCCAAAGTGTTATATGATTATAACTGGCAAAAAACCAACCAAATAAAAAGTTACACCAAATGCAAAATAGTGTATAATTTGACCAGCAGCAAGTTGTAACAGCCTTCTCCCTAAATATACAGTTCTTATTGCTTATATATGTCAGATGCAAGGCCAGTAGCTGTTAGCAAATATCTAAGGAAAGAGAAATGACAAACTGTAATAAAAGGCTCAGATGAAATCACAGAATCAAATCATATTGGAAGCAACCTTAAAGATCATCTAGTTCCAACTCCCCCTGCCATGGGCAGGAACACTCTTTGCTAAACCAAGCTGTTCAGAGTCAGATCCAACCTGGCCTTTGAACACTTTCAGTGACAGGACATCCACAACTTCTCAGAGCAAACCGTTCCAGTTCTTCACCACCCTCACAATAAAAAATTTCTTCCTAGTATCTAACCTAAACCTACCCTGCTTCAGCTTAAGCCTATTCCCCCTTGTCCTATCACTACATGTCCCTGTAGAAAGTCCCTGTCCCGCTTTCTTGCAAGCTCCTTTTAGGTACTGGAAGGCTGCAATTAAGTCACAACGCCTTCCCCCATCTTCTTCAGCTTTTATGCTGCTTGCTCCATCATCATCAATATGGATGAAAGACCAATCACTGTGCTGGTCTGGGTGACATGCTGAAATGCACCTTCAAGTTACAGCACACTACATAAAGTACCTAATGCTTGGAAGCCCCCAGAGAGCAGATTATTGTCATTTGACACGTGGTCCCAGGGAGGTGAATGAATCACTGCCAGCCAAGTGAAAAGGCAGAGCAATGATTAGGCTTTGGAATTGCCTGACTGGGAACTTAATGAGAAGCACACTTAGATGTCTCTTTCCTTGAAAAATGACCACATTGTTTCCAGGCTGTGCTGCAATGCATTTTAAAAGATGCAACTGTCATGGGACATGTCTCAGCATGGTATAGTTACAACCCCAAATAATGTCACCTTCTCTGTAATCCCTTTGAAAATGTCCCTATCTGATCCAGTGTGGCTTCTGTGAAGGCTTGCTGACAAAGGTGGCAACATGACCTAGAGGCCAGGATGTGTCCCAGTGGTCTGTTTTAGGGTTGTTGCTGGCTGTGGGAGGAAGGAAGTATCCCCTGCAAAGGGTATTCCAATACTCTGATTGGAATAAACAAATCAAAACATAAGGATTAACTCACCTGACCAAGCTATGACATTGTTATTTTCATTTGATAAATTAAAGAACACAGTGATTAATATAGGCCTTAAAATTATTTACTTCAGTCCTGTGAGTAACACAGGTCAATGGACATCCATTATTTAATTTGCTTCAAGTCCAATAGATGTTGCAGAATTAAAGCACGTCTACCAAATAAAAAAAAACATGTTGATTTAATTCTTTTTAGTGATGGGTAACCCTTGATAGATTATTTCAAGAGTTTATATGTACACAGATAACTAATGAGAGCATTATTTACGGTCTGAATTGGTTTATTCCAGTCACTGAATCTCATTATAACTTCATCAGCTAGATTTGGCATTTATAAATTGTGTTCAAGGGGGCTTTAATCTTTGATCATTTAAAGAGAACAATTTTCTAGAATGATTAAGCAATCTATAAAAAGTTTTTAAGTTTTAATCTATAACTTTTTTGAATCTTTATTTGTTTGGAAGCAGTATTCTAGTAGTTGTTCTACCAGCAACCTATAGGAAAATACTATGAAAGTATTGCATCTCTTTTCTAGCCCTGTGTTTGTACAGAAAGACTACCAGAATGATCTCCAATTTTTTTTCTACACTTCTTTTCCCTGAACACTACTGTGGAGATATGTTCTTTGTGCCTGAAGTCATAGTCTTATTTATGACTACGGTAGGTGAGCACCCTTTTCTGTGATCAAACTCTTGATCTCCCACTAAATCACTGTGTGACTACTCCTGTATCCCCCTGGCATCTCCGCTGGACTCATAGGTAGGTGCTAAGCCTCTTCACAGAAACACAGTTTTTAATTGAGATGCTGTAGCTGAGAAGTAATAGATTTTTAAAGAACTCTTTAACTGTAATTTTCTTTGTTATCTCTGCTCAGTCTATTTCCGAAGGACAAGACAGTGAACTTAAAACATTATTGAATGACCTTTGGTCTTATTTATCTACATACAAATAGACTGTAGAATGTAAGCATTAAAAAAATAGTTTTTATATATAACATATTTGAAAATAAAGTTATTCAACTACAGTTGTTAATACTTTCGTATTATCAACACTTTTGGCCAAGAAAACATGGCATAGCTGTTCTATTGAGAAGGAGATTTGTTTTAAAAAACTTTCTCTTGTAACATACTAACTGAAAATGTTCGGAGATTTTTGTTGTTTTTTTTTTTTTTTTTTTTTTTCCATAAAAGCAGCTCATAGACAGATGTTAGGTTAATGAAGCTGAAGGAATGACAAAAATAAGTGTGATGTGATGTTGCCAGGTCCATACCAAAATATCTGAGCAGGGATGCTATATGAGCAGCTAGGGAGGGATGAAAAAATGTGAGGCAGACAACTGGTCCCAGTTCAGTATGAATCTTGTTCAGAAGGCTCTAGGCAGGAATTAGGGACATTAAGACAGAAATTACAACTAAATTGACAGTAAGACAATTAGGTGGGTCATGAGGGTCTTCGGCTGACCAACACCAGGTTTCCATGGACTCACATGGATGTCAGCCTTCTACAGTGCAGCAGCCACTCCACAGAAAACATTCATCCTGGAATGAACCAGTTTTAGCTGTGGCTGGAAAGTGATTTCCCAAGAGAAGGGACAGCTAATCTGCTACCACAAACACATCCTAATGTGCCCCTTTGCAGTGTCAGCAGCTGTTTGCTCAGGAAGAAGGCGTTGGGAGTGTACTCACATGTGCATGGGGAGAGCACTGACAACGATCAGTGTCATCAAGTCTGTCTAATAAATACTTCTGTCATGTCTACTCCAGTCTTCTATTTTGCAATACCCTTAGGCTCAATTCTCAAATCTGTCTCACCTCACTTCAGTGCCCATCTCCCTTCTCTCCTACTATTGCAAAGTATGATATCCTCAACCTCTTTTCCCTACCAAAACGATACTCCAGTCTGTACCTCTTTCTCTTCCCCATTCCCAAATTTCTCTTCTGTGAAACTACAAAGCTTTTCTCTTACAAGGCCCTTTATCCAAAATTATGGGATCTGTCTCTCAGCATCTTCCTGCCTCAGTATTTTAATCCTTCTGGCTGATATTCCTTTCCTTTTGTTTGGCTTGTTTACACCTGACAGGTCATGTTTCTGTAAGACTGCTTTAAAAGATGGAGAGAGAGTGGCTTAAAGATTGACTTCTCAGAGACAATGACAGCTCAGTTAGAATCATGTTTGTTTTCCTGCTGACAGGATAACAGCTTGAGATAGTTTGAAGAGAATTCTTTTCAGTTAAATCTTGTGTGTTCTAAAATTAATGCATAAAAGATCTCTTTCTTCACACAAAGAACAACATTTAAGCCAGACAACAAGGGAGGTCTTACTTATTTCTTTCTTAGTGTTTCTCAACAGTTAAGTTATGTTTCTCCAGGGACAGGCAACCCTGGAGAAACAAATGGCTTGATGCCTTAGCTGCTTTTAGCCTAGACCTCTTGCTAGGTGCACAGCAGAATGGCAAAAACCGATCAAAAGCTAATTCAGCAGAAATGCCTAAATTCAGGAAGATACATGGAACTGAGCCCATGCATGTCCATAATCATAAAAACATTTATGTGCCCAATTTTATGAGCTACTCTGCAACGGTATCATTAAGCACCATCTGAGCACTGTGAAGGCTGTGCCACAGACGATATAAATCACTGTCTAAATCACACTTTTCACAACTGCCTGACATAGTGGACAGAAAATACACCCTCTGAAATCCAAGGACATTTTGGATTGGAGAGTATATAAAATACAAGTTTATAACATACAATACAATTGGAGAGTATATAAAATAAAATACATTTCTGTGTATGAAAACCAGTGTCAGTATTTGAGGGGAGTATACTGAGAGGACAGAGGTAGTGAGCAGAACCCAGAGAATGTGGCAGGGTCAGGCCAGCATCTCTGTTCAGTACATTACAAGACACGGCAAAGGAGAAACACGGGGAAGAAAGGAGAATGTCAACAAAAGGGATTCCGGAAAAAAACCCATAATATGTAGTTTGGGTGTAATGAATATCAATTTTAAATATGTGAACAATATTTATTTGGGACAGCCTCACTGCAGAGATTTGTGGTATTCAATGTTTCTGTTTCTAATGGAGAAGAAATTGGCCTTATTAAACTGCCAGTTGGGAGAAAACAAGTGCAGAATTATTTTAGAACAGAAATTTCGCACCCTTAACAGTGTTGTACTTTGATGTATTGTTACTTAATCTTGCTTTCATATTATAGTTAAAAACTGAGATTATGTTCATTGATATGTCTGAAAGGAGTCTCGATTTTCAGTTTCTTTGCTGTGATTCAGTAATTGTGCAAAGTAAGATAATATTATGAAATATTTATTTATGAAGGTTGGAGGTCTGCTTAGGCTCTGTGAAAGCACTATTTGCTTGCCACTTATTTTTCTACTATGGGTTTCCCTAATACTTCTTAGCTGTTTTTTTTAGTCTATATGTTAGTTAATTTTAATAAGTATATTTTAAATTAGGCACCAGCTATATATTAGAGAGTTTCTTTGATACAAAGGCATGGTTTGTCCCACCTAAATGAAAAATGCTTTCAGTTCTTTTTAACACTGCAGCATTTTTGTTGAATGTATGTATGCATTTATCAATTGACATTATAGAGTTTTCCTTAAGCTGAGCCATGGGTGTACACCTAGTGTGTGGAAGAGCAAGCAGACCTGCTTGTGATTTCTCTGATTTGAATATATCCTTCAGGCAATTTATCTATAAAATAGAGCAAAGTGCACTTTGAATTTTTACCGTATTTAGGAAAATTCTGTTGGAGAAAAATGTCACAAATATTCAGAGGCTGGCTCTGCCTTTAGGCAATTGGTAAGCAGAGGAGAAAAGGAGAAAAAAAGTCCTAGAAGTCTTCAGAAAGGATGTTCATGGTGCATAGCTCAGTCTTATACTGTATATCCCCAGTTTTCCTCTAGTCAATGGAAAATAAACATGTTTTCTAGGGAACATTTCTTGACCACTGAGCTATGTGTGATCTGGGACCAAAAGGACATCAATGACATCATCATCTTCTAGGACCATACCTGTCCTGATGACCTGGCTCTTGGGAGCAGGGGCTCAGCAGTAAGAAGGTACTGTTGCAGTCAGGGTAGGTCAGCTTCATGCAAGGCAGGGAGCCATGCTGGCTGCAGGTCGTGCAGCCCTGCAAAGGACAAGCATGCTTTTGGAAGCAATTGGGCTCCTTGGCAATTGCACAGTTTACTGCACAAGATCTGAGGCAAAGAAGAACCAATGAGCTGTGATGACAGGGCCAGGAATCCACACGTGCCTGCCAAAGCCTGGGAGCCAGCCAGCTAGGGTTGTTTGCTTCTGGGTTATCAGCCCCATGCATCCCCATGTCTCTCAGAAGCAGCCCAAGAAGGGTTGCTATCACAGAATAAATGTGATACTGGCAGGAAGGTTCAACACAGGTCACAGTATAGCAGGCACATCAGTTTGCATTGAAAATGTGCTGGCTGCTACTTCAGTGAGCTCTGTCAGTCCGCCCATTACAGAAAGAGAACAGTTGTATTTGCAGAGAGGAGAAACCTCTACATAGGTTCCCACCTACCATGGCAGATGCAATCTCTGCTTTTCCTTCACGTGTTTTCATGATTTCTGAGAGCCACACCAGACAATCATTATTCTCTACATCTGCCATTGCACCCTGTCAACCCATCTTCCTGAATGACCACTTCAGGTCTGAGGGTGCATTTCTGACCCCAGCTGCAGAATACTTCATTTCTTTTTTTTTTTTTTTTTTTTTTTTTTTCTTTTTTTTCCTCTGATCTCCACAAATAATCTGGCATCACATTAGGGGGAAAAAATGACTCATCACATGGGTGTTGTAGGGGACAGAGCAACCTCTGTGTAAAGATGAAAATATCAGAGGGGTATTGAAGGCAGCACAGGACCAGAACATCTGAACAAGTTTAAGGAATAGAAAGAGAGGTCCCTCTTACCATCCTCTCTCAGGACTTTGGGATTTCAGTCAATTTCTGAAACAGTTCATCTGCTTTACTAAGGCAAATTGAGAGACAGAATGAAGACAAATGTCTCCTGCATCCAGCACTCCAGATACCTGTTGACCCGTGGTGGCAGCCCACAGCCACTGAGCACCCCCAGTAGCCCACCATGGCTGCTCAGACTGGCTGGGAGTATATGAAACCACATCAGCTGCAGAGCTAATGGAGTTGGCACTGCATCAGCCGCCTAGAGTTCTCCATGCTCTTGTCAAGGACAGCTTGAAGCAGCAGCTGGTTCTTAATCTACTTAGACCATTAGAGACAGAACAATGAAGCAGCACAGCATTGTACCTCTGATGTAGGAGGTAAAAAATTAGCTCATTCTCTCTGACTTTCTCTATCCACACTCCTTTCTGCCTTCAGTAAAGAGTACTTCTGTGGAGAGGGGAGCAATGGAAATGGATACCCACCGTGGCTCCATCCTACTGGGCTCCAGCCTTGTGGCCATCAGGGCCCCAGGAGACCTTGACTCTGCTTGGCTTCATGGGAGATGCAGAATGTCACAGCGCACACAGATGCCTTCATAGTGCTCAGCATTTGTGCCCCACTGTGGAACAGGGTCCAACATCAGCAGTGTGCCTAAACCACAGGCTTCTGATCAGCCTTTTGTAATGTCAAGGGCCCTTTATCATCCCATAGCCCCTGTCCATATGCACCAAGACAATGTACGGAGGCAGGTACTTGCTGCTGAAGTTTTGGAATTCAGTCTTGACTGGGAAGGAAACAGACCCAGTTAGTATTTCTTTTCCCATAGATCTATTTACTTTCTTTAATTAAAATAGGGGAATACTCACAAAAAACTATTGCAGCAGCTCCAAATAAAGCAAATTCAACTCTTTCAGAAATTAAGGCCTGCAGAAAGTCAACAGTCTAATTCATCACACATTCTGCATGATGACAGTCTGAACTCTTGCATAGATGTGTATTGTGCAACTACTCCAAGGGCTTTTCTAACAAAGCAAAGTGGGGGCTAGCATCCAGCTCCTGGAAGCAGTGTTCATGGGGGATTACAGGAGCTGTGCTCCCAGGGGAAGGTATGACTAGGCTGGGTTCCCATGTGCAATTTTAGTTACACAATTCTTTCTCCACTCTGTGGCTGTGTTTGGCTTTACAGACTCTTCCTGAGCAGCCAGGGCCCTAGCAGGGTATTCACCTGCCTTTTCCAGGGCTGTAGGGCCAACTGTATTGTTTGGTTGCAGCTGCCCCTCCATCTGGGGTAGGAGGTGTTCACAGGTGTTGGTCAGGGAATGCGTTTGGAGGTCTCATCCTCAGTCTTAATGTCCATGTCTGGTTTGTGGCAGGTACGAGAGATGCAGTTTTGCCTGGTAGGGAGACACAACACCAGTGAGCGGCACAGGATCTGTCGAGCCCTGGATGGCCTGGGGATGAGCAAACTTATGCCACTTAAAGGTTGATGTAATGGTACCTTGGAAAGGCTGGCCTGTAAAAAGGATTTTATGATTTCCTGCTTTAGTTCCTGGTCTTCAAATCTACAACTTTATATGGTCTAAGAACAGCCTGTAAGAAATACTACAACAAATCCCCAAAATTACAGCCCCCCTACTATTCTTATCCACTGTCAGGTTAAACGTCTGATTTGTAATTATTACAAATAAGGTCAAGCACAGGGTAGGACTGACATCTATAATAAAAGCTCCATGATAAAAAAAATCAGTAGCTTCATAGTAGCAGACCAGTGTTGACCCTGTAAAAGTCAGTAATTAAGATTGAAACTCTCCTAAGGACTGAATTACCAAGGAAACTCACCTGAGTTTCAGTGCTCAGAAATTTACCTCAGGGCTCAGAAAGGGTTGAGTGCTGGTTCCAACAATAATTTTACTAAAAAGACATATCTTTCCGTGTCTCACTTGCTAACGATTAAAACATCAGAGTGGCATTACAATACATCACAGCAAGACAAGTTAAAGGGTAAATAAATGAGTGAGATTTTGTCTTCTGGACAGGAACTTGGCCACAACATTCTGTGTATAAAGATCCGACACATTTGGAACAAGCTTTCACGGGATTTGTCACTCTCTGGCAAATTCTCCTTGCCCTACATTCTCATTGCAGAAACAGCGTATGGCCGTGACTCCCCAGCCGCAGGTCCGCAGCTGAGCGAGCCTGCGAAGAGCTTGTGCACCCGCCAGCCCTGGCGCCACTGAGCCCAGGTCACTTTCTGAAGAGCTCAACTGCGCTCCCAGCTTTCTCTGTTTTCCTTTTATTTATTATTGATTTGAAACCACGCAAACAAACATAACCCCGCCCACATTTTCTGCAACAACAAAAAAAACCCCCTAGCTCTGCAACTTTCCCGTGCCGCTCTCGGGCGGGGCGCGGCGCTGCTCCGAGCCGCCCCCTGCCCGCCCGTCGCTGCGGCTCTGCTGCCACCTGGCGCGGGCACCGGGACCGGGACCGGGACCGGGAGTGTCTGCTGCGCGCCGGGGGGGACGGGCACACAGTGCTGGAACTGGGTAAGATCCGTCTCGCCCGGTCTCCGCCCGGTCTCAGCATTTTTCCAACCCGGCAGAAGGTCACGGCGGTGTCGCCAGAAACGTCTCGGTTTGAAGCTCAGGGCTCCTGAAGCCTCCGCCCGCTTTCCGCAGCGATGCTGGTGCGTATGCGAGGGGTTGCGGCTCGGCGGAGTGTGGAGATGACGCTCCCCCTGCGGGTTTGAGCGTTAATCCTGGTTACAATAGCAGGGAGTGGAGCACTCACCCCCGAAGCAGGATCAAACACCAGGCTTTTGATTACCGCTTCCGAAATGACGTCAACCCCCGATGGGGAAGCAGGGACATTATTCCTTACTGGCACACAAGGCTCACCATCACCTCTCACGGCCCTGCTGGCTCACAGTTGGATGGCCAAGTCAGAGGTCAATACCAGGCCGAGGTATTCCCAGCTGCCGCACGTCCCGCCCGTGTCTCCGCCCATGTCACCCATCTCCTCCCAGCTGCGGGACCCCTGAGCCCCGCTGGGGCAGGCGGCTGCTACCCGTGTCCTGCGCTCTGCCAGCGCCCTAAAGACCTGTGGCTGCTCTCTTCCACCGGGTCAGCGAGAACCCGATACTGGGAAGGATGCATGGGTGTTAATTCCAGGGAAATACACAGCCGTGCTGCTGTCGTGAAATCAGAACTTACTCGAAAGCACGGTGTCACGGATATCTAGAAAGATGTTGTCAAAAAGGGGCACAGTTCCTCACCTGCAGAACGACTCCTCAGAGCAAATGGTAGCAGTGGCACTGTTTCTTTGAACCACTTCCACACTTTTCAAGTACATTACTATTAACAATTTTTTTTTTTTTTTCCCATTTAAACTTAACCCGGTGCTAGAAATCATTCAAAAATGGAAGATGCAGTGGGAGCTTCCCTTGCAGAGAAATAGAGGAGAAGATACAACAGACAGAAGGCTGGTGTGGGACAGGCATGACACAAATATACAGAATTGAAATTACTGTTTTAATTAAATAAATAAGCTTTTTAAGCAAACAGTTACTTAAACATCTTTAGTGTTTATTTGTTTACAGAAGTGGAATGGGATCTGAAGCTCCCTAAAATATTTTAAGGAGTCCCTAAAATATTGCCATTTATCCCACATGCTTGAGGCTACAGCATGCCCAGTGAGTGCCTGCCATTTCTGTGGGTTTAGCAGTGATAAACATAATGGCCCCAGCTTCTTTTATATTATAATACCATATTAGTGTGAAGGGGTCATAAAGTGAATTCTGCTTCTTTTCAAGATTTAGGAGCATAAAAATAGCAAAGCAGACAGATGGGAACATGGCAATTGTCTCCCTGGTTTTTGAAAAGAAACATAAAATTGAGGAGAAGAAAAAGGTGGATTTGCTGAATTCTGATCATTATGCTTGAAGCAAGTACAATGCTGTATTTACTCAGAGCGTTTAAGGAGAGATGGTATCACTAGAGCATGTAATCCAGCCTCCTGCACATCACAAGCCATTAACATTCACTCAGTCATTCCTTTATCAGGCTTCATCACTTGAGTTTGACTAATGCTTATTTTCAGAAATCCAGTTATTGTGCTTTTGAAGGCCAAAGAAATGAATTTGCTGCTTTTATTAGCTGCTTGTTCCAGTGACTAATCTCAGTCTTAAAATGCAGGCCTTCTCATGCGTTTGAAGCAGTCTAGCTTCCCCTTAGGTGCTGCCTGTTGTACCTTTCCTTGCTAGACTAAAAAGCCTATTAATTCCCAGTACTTCCTCCCTGGAAAATACTGATATATTGAAATCAGATGATATTTTAGATTTTTGATGTAGGAGTAGAGTGGGCTGGATGGGGATTTTTTTAATAAACTAAATAGATTATTTTTGTGCTCCCCTCTTAGACATTTTCTGAAGTTTAATGTAATTTTCATGATTCTAATTTTGGGGGTGTCTTTGAAAGACTATATACGGACTAGAAATTCTGTGTCAAAAATGCCAAATAAGGGGATTTTAAGCATAATTAGAGCTGAACTTATTTTCTTAGTTGTTTTACATATAAATGTAACAACAACTTCTTTGAAGTTGCTTTTTCTATTCATATATTTTTTTCATTCCATCAGAATGTTCTGATTTGTAGGTACTGAGATGACTTGCACAACTGGACTATTTTAGATAAAAATTATTAAGGGATTGGACAATTCACTGCGGAATGTATTTTAAAATTTTTTTTTTGGTTGCTCAATTTTTTTTTCATTCTTTCTGGTGCAGACAGCATTTATCCAGAGAATGCAGTAGTAATATTAAGAGCAGCAGAGCAACATTAATACAACATGGTGCAAGAGAAGTGTACTAGAAGTCAACTGTCTTCAAAATGTTACGGAAGATAACGTCTACAGATGGAGAGGAATATCCTTTGTCCTCTCTACTCTCAACTAGGATGTGACTAGTACCCTGGCTACTCCATTCTGACTCTGACTAGTTATGCCCCACCTGTTAGTGTCAGACACTGGTAAATGATCCTTAACTTTGAAAATCCATTTGTAGTTAATAGAAGTAAATTTTGAATTGATTGTGTCTTTTCTCTAGGTGGGTAAACACAGGAGATACTTAATGTTTCAAGAATAGGAACAGCAGATTTTTCCATCCCCAAATATACTACATGACGTTATTTTTCTCATTAGAGAAAAGTTGCTGAGCATAGACTGAACCCAGCCAGGTGCAAAGTTGCCTTCAGTGAGTTTTCTGCTTGGCCATTGCTTATGGTAGTGGACAAGAGAAGGGAAGAGTGGAAATCACAGTCTTGGAGAAGGTATTGTCTCATGTTAGTTTCCACGTTGTGATAGTTCATCCGGATATTTATGATGAATTTTCATTTTCAAATTGTATTTTTCTCTTTCCATCTGAAACCAATAGGGTCCCTCCTCACCTCCATTATACATATTTATAGAAATACGTTCCAAATGCTTATGCCACAAACCCTCATGCAGTCCTTGCGTACAAATGACAATTTGTTCCCTAGAGCAAAGCAAGTGATTTCTATCCCATGACCTCGCATTAACTCAGCTTTTTCTACCAATGGTATCAGACAGTACTGGGGTCTAGATTGCTGCAGCTATTAAAAATTCCCTAAATTGCTGATTTTCAGGGTAATTTAAAGGTAAACCCATATGGGCTGGATGGAACTGTCACTTAGACACTCCTTTTAAAATCACTACTTGAACAAATGCTCAGTCAGGCAAGAATGGTCTTTCACACCATTTTTTAATTTAGAAGAAACAGAGTAATTTATTACTTTCACACAACACAATAATAATTTTATTATTTTTGTAATAAAAACATTTGTGTATCTTAAAATAGTAATATCAACCTTATAGACCAAGTCTTACATTGTTATTTTGAAATGGAAGAAACTAGGTGGTATCTAACTTAGCTTACACTTAAGATATGCCTTAAATTATTTTACTTAGAGGTATAAAAGGAGGTATTCTGTTTGCTTGATTCAATGGTCTAAATATAGGCAGAGGACAACCCAGAAAATTCCAGTTGTAGATTTAAAGTTCAAGAGCTGTTCATGAATCCACAGGGATAAGCCCAGGCCACAAAAGTGAGGGACAAGGTTACTCAAGTATGACTACAGAGTCAGCAGCAGGTACTTTTATAAGATCTGGTATACCTGTCTTATGTTCAGTGAAAATACTGCTGATCCTCCCTGGCGTATGGCTGATTATGCATTATTGAAGTGAAATTGCATCTGCAATATTTTGTAGTGAGTTTGACTTGTTGATTTATTTTTAAAGCATTAACAAGATCTGAATATTACCTCCAAGTCCAATTTTTCTTTTTTTTTTCTAATTTGAATGAAAAAACAACAAATAAAATGAACAAAATGTATTATGTGATTCAGCATTCTTGATGTTTTTATTTATTCATTTATGCCTCATTGCTTGTCTTGTGTCTTGTAATGTGTCTCCTGGCCATTAATTAGAATTATTGAAGTTCTTTTATGTTCAGATGGGAACCTTGTTTAATTTAATTATGTAGTTTTCTCCTTGCTGTGTTATAAATCCCTGTGTTTACTTGTAGATTCTCACACTTGCTTGTTATGTGGCAGCACTGTCAGTGGGAAAATGGATAGAGGGTGCTGAGAAACCCTCCATGAGCCAACTGGGAGCTTGCTCATCCTGCTTCCCAGCACCTCTTTTGGCCTAATATAAGCTGTATTCAATCTGTTCTTCATAGGATGAGGGACAGGTTGGGGTTGTTTTGCACTCTGCAAGAGGCTTTTAAAATCTCCCAACCCTTCAACCCCAAACTAAAATCCAGTTTGATATATGAAAAGACTAGACCCTTCCATCATTTTTACTGACCTCTATGTGAACTGGTCTCCTAAGAGGGACATAGCTGAGTTTTTTTCAGAGGCACTGACTGGGAGTAGCTCAACATTTACTGTTGAGTAGCCCTGAATTCAGTCTGGGCCAGGGAGGATAAGTTCATATTCCATTCCAGCAGCCAATCTTGGCCTCCATCAGCACCTTTTTTGCATATATTTCTTCCTGTTTCCAGAAGCATACCTTTCCTACCCCCTGGCTCTTTTCCTGTTCCTCCTCTCCAAGCTGGCTGCCCACCTTCTCAGTATGAGTTAGATTTCTTCCTCAGTAACTTCTTGCTTCCTGAGCACTGGACAGGAAAAAACAAACATCCCCGGAGGTACTTCCTAGCTTTCAGCTAGCAAAATCTTCTCAGCCTATCCTCTTCAAAGCTGGAAGAAAAGGGTAGAGGGAAAAACATCGTCTCCTATCCTGTCCCTTACTGGGCTCTGCATGATTGCTGTGACACGAAGCTCCCAAAATCCCTCCAGCTTGAGCTGCCACGCACAAATAGCTTCTGCTTTTTGATTTTTCCACATGACTCTTGCAGAGTTGAGCTTTGCTCTAGACATACCATGGAGTTCCCCAGAGCTATGATGATGATGATGATGAAATAAGTATCACATTTTTTAAAATACAAACAAAATGAATTTTCTTCCTAGTCCCACTTATAGAAATGCATTCTTACACCTACAAATGTTCTGCCAGATAATTTCATGAGATGCTTGAGCAATGGCATGGAAAATTTGAGACTGAAGTTCATTAATGACAAGTACTGGTATAAAGGAATTTATCATCTATTCACATGTGCATGTGTTAGGAACACAGATGCAAACTGGTTGTGTATAGTTATAGCAGATGAAGCCAAAGGGAAGAAATGAAATTAAAATTAAAGTTTTTTGAATAGCACAAGCATGGTGCGAGGAAACATTTGTAGAACTGTATGATAACATGAAATCCCCCAAACTCTCTGAAAAAGAACGAATCATTACCATTGAAGAAAGTTCTTGAATTTGGTGCCTACACCGACTGCTGATATATTGGTTTAATGCCTTTTTTTTTTGTAGGCTCTGTCTGCAGAAAAACATAGATTCCGTTATTTCAGCAGCATACATTGATGACCCAGATGTACCAGCACAGTCCCAAATGTAGTTTCCTTTTCATCTCATTTTATAGGAGCCATAGTTCCCATTGCACCTGCCCTGCAGGTGCAGTTGTTTCCAATCATGTGGTGTAATATATCTTGTCAGGCAATGGATGCTCAGCCTCAGAGTTTATGAAGACCTGAATTTTTTCCCCAGCATCACTGCAACATGCTGACAGCATCTGGAACAAAACCCCTGAGGCAGAGGGACAAAGCTGGGGCCAAAGTATTCTTGGCTGAGAAGAAGCAGGCGCTGAAAATAGATCCAATGACTCCACAGTCTGATCACACTTTGCCTTTGAGAGAGCATTTCCACTCCAACCTACGCAGACACACTTCAGAAAGCATTATTCCCACATATATCTGTTTGCTGTGATGGAGAGCTGTGATTCCAGAAAGAGAAATGTGTTATTGCGAATGAAATCTGTTCAGGAGTTTGCTATCACTTTCGGGGAAGATGTGCTCAGCTACAGCAATGGGTGGCAGTATAAACTTCTGAAACACGGAGCGCTGTGCTCAGAAGTGCTGGCTGAGCTTGTTGCACATGGCAGCTGCGCTGTGCCTGCGCCAGCAGCCCCAGTCCAGCTGCGCGGCAGGGCGCGACCAGAGGGTGCGGCCATCCCGCTGCACGCTGCCTGCCTTTGGAAAGACATCGCGGGGGCAGGCTGGGAAGGAGATGTGATGTATGCCTCTCATTCCTCACGCTTTCCAGACTAGCAAAATGGCACTGTGAAAAGCTTCTTCTGTCCTGTTTGACACAGCCAAAAGGAACTGAATAATTTAGTGCCTCCCCAGACTGTCCCTCCAGACAATATTGAAAAGCATTCTCTAATTTATTTGTTTCTGCTTCCTTCTTGACAAAGAAGGGTGGAAGAACTACATTTATACCGATTTTTTATAGAGGTTATACTGGTTTATTTAGTTAAATGTAAGAAACAGTGAGGTTCCTTCCAGAATAAGGTAAAATTAAGAAGAGTCAAAGGGGTTTTGCCTTTAACCATCACTGTACAAGGAGGGAACTCCCAGGACACTGAAAAATATCTGTTTGTTTAGAGTAAAAGCAAATAACATTATAACTTTGGAGATATCCAGAAAGGGGGGCACATCAGCAGAGCACAGTGATGTGGTGGGGGTTGAAAGCACTGTCAGCTTCTCATATGATTATGAGTTTTTATTCCAGATCTCTCTTGGGTAACATAAGTTAGTGCAATGAGAATTACAGCAAGTTGGATACTATTTTGGTCATAATAATCTTTCATTTTTAGCTACTGAAAATAAACTTGTGACTGAAAAGCATCTATTGTTCATTCCTATCCATTTCTGACATCTCTCACCCACTTCCCCAGGAACAATTTCCCTCATATATTTTCCCTTGAAAACTACCCCCTTTCATAAATTGACTGAGAGTTTTCACTCATCTCATTCCTGAACTCACATAACATTTTTCTTCACAGGTTAAAAATACAATATTGGCTTCACTGGAAGCCATTAATCTTTGTCCAAAAAAGTCAGTAGTCCTAGTATAGCCTCTGACACTAGATAAAACAACAGATCATCACAGAAGGTATTTACAGATATTTCATTTGTGACATTAAAGATAAATACTTAGCAGCTCATGGACTAGCTCTTCTGTTTTCCAGAAAAGAAAAGTTGATCCCAGAAAGAAGCCAAGGAAGGGTCACAATCTGTTACGTCTCACAAGGTAAATGCCATCAAAGTGAAACACAACACAGATGGTAAATGTGCCCCCAAGGCTTCCTACAAGTTTATCACACGGCCATGAAATGCTGCTGCCTGCTCCTCAGGTCCTCCTATGCATAAAACCCCTCCTCTCCTTGTATCATCTCCTTCTCCTGCAACACAGTGAATTCCAGGGAAGAGTTTGTAGCCCCTGACTTATAACAGCATTTTTATTACACTTACCTTACTTTGATATTTGGAGACAACAAGCTGGGAAATGACCCACAGGGAGAACCTCCCCTCCACATGTGCTATCACAGCTGGTTTATATGTGGTCTTAAGTGACCCTTCTAATGGAATGGATAGAAATTCACATTTATCTCCAGGTATTAGGCTTTGTTCCTTCTTCAGTTGCTAATTAAAGATGTAAAATCTGATGGAGGGTTACAGATTCTTGTTTGTTGTTTCAAATGAGGATGCTCTTATAAAATTTGTTTATTCTGCGTCTCATTAAATAAGATGACAATAATATGTGTTTTGGAAAGATTTGGGAAAATGAAGTGAATCTGAGTGGAGGATTAAAAGATCTTGAATTTGAATTCTTTAGACACCAATTTGTCTCAAAACAGTAAAACCACCTCCTAACTGAGGCTGAAAAGTGTCTCAATGAATTAGCTCATCTCATGCATAATCTGTTTGCTTTCTGGCACAATATGCATGTATGTATTTGATTTCAGACCTGGCTGTTGAAATTGATATTAATGTGAATTAGCCCAAAAATACTCTTTTACAGTGAAGGAGAATTATGGTAAAGTTCTATTCCAAATCAGCTAAAGCAGTCATGTATTTATAATAAGCAAAGAATAAAGAATATGGCATTGACATTGGTTTTTCTCTGTAGGTTTTCCCTTTCCTCAGTCTTTCTTTTCTGCTTCCTTCTTCTGTGATTTAGACAAGCAAACGGTTTTATCATGAGACACAGACATGCACAGACCAAACAGAACATGATTTCTGGCCATTTAAAAATATTAAATATATGTAAAATTTACAGTTGTTCCTCTTTTATTTCTGTATGGATAAATATATACATACATACTATATTTACACGTATGCATATGTATATACATGTATATACATACACACATATAAAGCCACATAAACTCACATAAATTTATAAACAACCATAAAATTTGAAACACCAGATTTTTAAAAGATGTTGTCAATGCTTCATAAATTTATAAATATTTTACAAAATTCACTTTGACATATTCAAACCCCAAAGCATAACATTCATCTGCTTCCCTTACTGTTCAGTCGTGATTTATTTCCTATCTGGCAAAACTGATTTATCACCTCTCTTATGATTGGGATTATGTTACTTTTTAATACACTGAATCCTTGGTTTTTACCAAAGCTAATTTCCTTTTAAGATTTGTCTGAAGCAGTCTATTATAATATAGTCCTCCAGGATCTGCATTTAAATTGATTTGTCACTATTTTCCATTCCATTGACCTAAACCCTGTCCTCCTCAAATATTTTAGTGCCAAGTGTGATGGTGCTCAGTTGCAAGGCGGAAGCCAAGTATGGCAATGCAGAGCCTTTCTGACAAGCAAACTCCTCCATATTTCAGATAGTCTCACCTATGCAGGTGAGTTACTGGGGGTCACAAAGGATACAAGAGCCACACAACAACCATGAAGACTTTTGAAGAGATTCTGGCTAAGCAGGTTAATAATGTCCACTCCTGATCAGGATCTGGGCTTCTCTTCAGGGGTAAAGGCTGAGATGATGTTACTCCTCATGTAGATCAGAAATTTTCTTTAGATTTTTTTCTTAATTGTAGCACCTCAAGCAGCCTAGTGCCTGGTACTAATAAAAAAGGATATGAACCTCATGCAGAGAAAAGAACAATGCTGACTCAGCTACTATCACCAATTTTCTGCAATTCCCTTATTTAGTATTAAGGTGTTTTATTCAAGAACAGCACATCTTTGTTCCTTTTTGAGCAGATAACCCCATAACACACAGAGAAGATGTGGAGATGCTGAGCACTCACCTCCCCAAGTGCTGAGGCCAGCAGAGGCTCTAGCCTCCTGTATCCATCTTCCTGGTCAGCTTCTCCTTCTGGGAAGAGCTGGGGAGCAGAACTGGCAGCTTTGGCAGGCAAATGCCTCTTTCACACTTGCAAATGGTCAGTTGCTTATAAATAGGATCATCTGTCAAGTGAGATGAGGGTACAGTGATCTAGGCACATCCCTTTCAGATCACGTGTGCAGCCAGGATGCTGGATGGTGGTTCCTGTGGCTCTTCAGGGAGTTCTGACATGTGGATCACAGCTGCAAAGCCACGTAGGATATTTGTGCTGCCTTGTCCTTGAGTTAAATAGCTAAACAGTGATTCACTACCTTTATCCAAAGAAACAAAAGCTAGACGTTTCTGCTAATGATGCTAATAACCTCCTTCCAGGGAATGGGGAAGCAATTTCATTAACACCTCATAACAACTCATTTGATTGAAACAAATCAGCTTTTTTAATTCATCTTCTGAACTCTGTTCACTTATGTCATGCTTTCTAAATATTTTGTAATCCCTGTTACTTTCTTTCAAATTTTCTCCACTGCTTTTCAATTCCTCCAAAACAGAATTTAATACTCTAACCAAAACTCAACAGTATTGAACAAAGTGGAACACGAACCTCTTAGCACAGAGGAAATGTCCCTACATCCGCAGCATCTGACTTGCCATTTTCTCAGTGGCGTCACTAAGTACTCAGCCAGTCAGTGTCACTTTCAAGCATTATGAAATATTTCTGCCTATCTCACTTGTTAACATTTTGTGTTTGACTGTTGGCTTGAGATCCAGAGGGTAATTTCTGCCATCCCAGACAGAATGTGGGTGGAAGTGGCTAAGTTGAAGATAGCAAGATTCAGAGAGTGTGTATCCCACCATTGCCCAAATATGACAGTCTGGTTCCTAAACACAGGCAGACAAGCACACAAAAAGCATCCTGCCCTGTATCCCAGACCTGCTGGGGTTCATACCTAGGACAGAGACAAATATCATCTTCACCCAAGTCTGTTAGAAGTCCTTAGACACTTGACATGGAGCAAAATGCAGTGCCTATGGAGATATCTGCTGAGCAGCCTGGATGGGGGAGGATGAGCCATGTCTCCATATACCAGTTTGATTTTTATCGATCTGAAGACTTCTTGCTTCTTGGGTAATTTGTTTTAGCTTGGCTTGCAATGTCAAGCCCAATAATGTGTGCACGCTGCAATTTAAGATTGTGTATACATGGATGATTACACAGCACAATAATTTGTTAAGCCACACTAATTTAATGATATGCTAATACATTCACTATTAGATTTCCTCTTTTCTTAAGAGCATGTGATTTAGCGTGTGTTGATTTAGCATCAGGTTGACTCTCCTTTAGCTTGCGATCACATTTTCTTTGCTCTGCTTTTTCTCAAAAGAATATTCTGTTGTTTTTTCTTTCTTGTTTTTTCTTCACTGAATTACATCACATTGAATTTAGAAAGCATGCCTGTTTTCTTGGGATCGCTGTGAATTCTTGGTCATATCCTCTGCAGAACCTGTAACGATTCCCAGGTCAATGAATATAATACTCCCACATCAGTGATGTTTTTTTAGTAAATCATCAAAGTTGTCAATGAAATTGCTGAATAGCACTGAGAGCAGGTTAGATTTTTCTCCTTCTCACACTCCAAAAGGCCTTCAGAGCTCACAAAAGGTCAAACATATGCATATTTAAAATAATATTTTTAGATGCATCAGTTTTAATTTTTGAAAAACTTCCTTTAGAGAATATTTTCCTAGTTTTATATGAAAATGGAACTGAATCAAAAGCCTCAGTGAAATGAAGATCTATCACAGCCTACTCTTTTTTATCTAATTCCTTAGGCCATTCATCATGTTAAAGAGGAAAATTAAATTGGCTGACATGATAAGATGTTGGCAAACCAGCATTGCCTAGTTTTTATCACTGCATTATCCTCTACCTACTTATAAATTGCTTGTTTAAAAAGTCACAGCAAAATTTGTGCAAGGTATTGTGTTAGGGCTGCAATAGGTTATGTAAGATACTTGTCTACATTTCAAAATTTTCACACTTCAGCTGTGCTGCTACAGTTAAAACAATAGCAGCCTTCCACAAACCCACTGTCAGTGTCAGTGCAGTTCAACTGGAATAAATATGTTAATTCGAGAGCATGTGCTCTGCACCTGATTATTTGGTTCAGCAATTGAAATAAAATATGTCACATCTATGCCCCAGCTTTACTTGACCTTACTAGTTCATCAGCGATGCCTGTCCTCATTTATACGGGTATGCCTGTAATACTGAGCTGACATTCAACCATCTGTGAAGCTGTTGTACAAGAAACAGCTTGCTTGTTAGTCCTGAGATCTTTTCCAGATTGCAGGAAGGATCAGCCTATTTTAGGGAACTCATGAATGCTAAGAGAAGCTAAGAGGCTACTGGAATTTCAGCTAGAAGTGATCAAGGCCTTAGTTCTGATATAAGAGTACAAAACTGCTGTAAGTGACGCTCCATGCATTAACATTCAGTGTTAGGATATAGAAAAAAACAACCACTAAGCTGCTCTAATGACCTCTCCCTAAATTTCATTCTCATTAAAACTGCTGACATATAGCTGGAAAATTTTGAGCCTTCCACAAGAGATATTAAAAATGAAAATTCCTTCATAGAAGCAATGAGCCATCAGAGTATCAAGTGTTGAATTTTATTGGTCTTACTGTCAAGACCTTTCATAGCCTCTTTGAACACCACCTGTCCATAGTGTACCTAGCACCAGTCATTAAATCAGGAGATGTCATCTTTCACCTCCAGGTGGTTAAGGATGCCAAAATTCATCACCTCTGTGTTAAATTTTCAAACAAACGTTCTTCCTTGAACTCAATCCCTTCTTGGGAAGACATCCCTGAGGGTATCTTCCACTTCATTATCCCCTCTTTTTCTGACAGCTGCAAAACAAATGACAGCTGATGGGATGCCGGGATGCTGTTCTTCATTTTAATTAATAGCATCTCACTTTTTCCCACCAGTTTCTCTTCTGTGTCTTCCTATCTATTGTTTCCTATCTATTGGCTGGACTGTAAACTCTTCATGGTAAGGGAAAATTTTCAGTTTGTAAATGTACAATGTTCAAATGTACAAGTGGTCAATAGCTAGAGCTCCTAAGAATTACAGTAGTATATATAATACATGAGCAATAAAAATCTAATGATTCAAGCAACTAGGCACTTTTCTATGCCAAATAAGTTTATATTTTTCATATTATTTCTGATACCTCCTTTGTTTAGACTAATCTTTGTTTCATGCCTACCATGGGTTTTGTCTAATCAAGAAATGTGGCAAAGTATTCATCAAATTTTCTGCTGAGCTGCTAAAGCCATTCCCAGAAGGAGACTTGTCTGACCTGAAAGGAGCTGAAAACCGTGAAGTAGGCTAGAAGCTCTTTTTGGTTATCCTGTTGCAAACAGTAAAAACACACAGAGATGCTTCAGGATTCACTTTGTCGAAACAAATAATTCAGTTACTTCTGCCCACTAATGACTGCTTAACAAGTAATTAAGTTTTGGGGTTTCTACAAGCAAAAGAGACTAGTATTGTTTCTGTTATGGTACACAATGTTCTCACTCTAAATCAGTGGATGACATTCTATACCTATAGTATTAATGACTGTAAATCAAAGCACATCGATGAAATGGCATGGTTTATTCCATTATTTGTTACTTTCCATCAGATTTTATATGCATCTTCCTCTGATTTCAGCTAAAAATCCTATCAAATTTATTTTTATAATTTATTTCCTAACACTCCAAAGGCTACAAGTCTAAAGTAATAGTTTAGTGTTGTCTACAAATTGCCTAGTTGGAAATGTCAGATTTTAACAAATGTAAAATTTGAAATGTAATAAAGAATGTACTCTATTTTTTCTCAAAAAATTTAATTGCAGAATTATTTACAGGAGATGAACATAAACAATACATAAACCAATTGAAAGAGGCAGCTTCATAAAAGAGCCATGGGGCAAAATAGTGAAGCACATTTTCTTACAATCAGCTGGAGATGAGTAGAGAATCAAGAAAAAAAGAATAACTCAATAATAAAACAATTTTCAAATATGTCTTCAAAGGTAACAAATAACATTCTGGTAAAGAAGATATTACTGAGAAGCAATAAATTATTGTAGCAATGAAACAACATACTGTACATTCAGTTTAGGTATCCTGCATGCTACTAAATAGAATTTATCAAAAGAACCATAAAAGCATGAGAAAGAATTACATAAAATAGTTTAATTCTAATGAAGTGTAGCTTTATACAGATGGTGAATATTTGGCACTCAGTTCATCCTCATTGTTGATATGATTTCTTATGTATACATATATTTATATATATTTATATACTTTAAATGATAACTAAACAGCTAGTTTCCTGGTTCTAACATTCCTTTAAGTTCTATAGGAGGCATTTAATTTAGTCCTTAGGCCACACTTGATTATTTTGGCATGTCCATGGTAAATGAAAGTATGAGTTTTGTCTCTGTACAGAAAATCCTGCACAGTCATAGTGGCTTTTCTTCAGGAAAGAACAGTTTTAGAGTATGTAAGCCAGGCTACTTGAAAGGGAATTTTATTTCAGTAAGGAAATTAATGTATAAATTGAACTAAATAATACATACATGCTGAGCCCTTTTAAAATGAGATGGCCATTCTATTAAACCTCCAAAAGGTAAATCAAAGCATGGATATGAGCATGTGGATTCTATGGCAATTATAAACAAAGCTGGCATGTCTTTGTGAGGACTCTCTTCAGAGACTCAAATCTACTGCTGAGCCCTCTGCATGACTCTGACCTATCTGAAAGGAAAAATGAGCTCCTACAAAGTAATGGCACACTTGCTACCTTGAACATGGAGTCCTTCCTACCTCAGACTTGCTGAGTCAGATATTGATCTGAATTATATTGATTCAGATCTGATATTTCTTTCCAGTTTCAGTTTCTGAGCATTGATTCTAATACAACTGGGATCAGAACTTAGCCCAGTGCTCTGCAATAATCCATCTCAGAAATAAGAAACTTGTATGACAGTGAAGCTTTCGGAATGGGAAATAGTGTGTTGAATGAAAGAGCGGCAAGGTAAGAAGAAGAAAATTCCTCATTAATGGACTCTGTTTGTGAATAATGACTATATATTCAAATAAGCCTCCTCCTCATTTATGCTTAGGTGAAAATATCCATGTTTTTGTACCTAGAGAAGTAAAAAATCCTGTCCAACAAAACCAATTTAGAAAAATAACAATTTGGCCTTAATAAAATATAGAATTAAATTGCCAGCTGATGAAAACTATTCTGTGTTTGCTCAGTTAAAAGCAAGCTGTGTAGACAGACTAATTTACCTTAACTATGATCTAACTTCAAAAGCCCAATTCTCTTCTGGCAATGAAGGGTAATGGGACAAAAGCTGGGTGTGGAAAGGTGGATCAGTGAACGTGCAGTCTTCTTCTGCCATAATCTTTTATGAAACGCAATATGCATTTAATGAGAAAAGATCTGGAATACCATTTTTAGATACAGATTCATAGAATTGTTTATGTTGGAAAAGACATTCAGTAATGAATGCCATGGCCCCTTTCAGCTCTTGGAATTTTATTTCATTAAGAGGAGCTGAATCAGCTCACATATGCTGGCCAAATTTTCTTTTGGGCAACATTCCATTTCAATTTGGGTTTTATACTTGCTGTCCTGAACAGCCTATTATGTAGTTAAGCAGCTACAGCATTATGCCATAGAGGTAGCTGCATTTCAGAGATAAATTAAGCAATTTCTGTGGATACAGAGGGCTTAATTCCTGACAGGACTCTGTATATGCATATGAGTATGCCATGTTCCTGAAAGATGGTCCCTGGAGGTGAGCATGGTGAATAGCTGCTGATGGACCATGGGGCTGCAGTAGGCAGTGAACCTGCCACAGCCATCATTGTTGAGGATGAACTGCAAGAAAGTGGCACAATCTACAGGATTGTGAGTGTTGACTGTGGTTCCTGGGTCTGGTTCTCTGGAACCTTGTCAGTGAAAAATCATTATGTGTATATATTGATAAATGTATATATCCTCTTTCTGTTTTGTGCAGTATGAAATGGTGACCCCTCATCCACTGATCCTGTCCATGCAGAGAGAGGTGCCCCCATTGCTCTGCCATAAAAGAACCCTTAGGGTTGGGGCTAAGTTTCACGAAAGAGCAGCTGCCCAAACCGAAACACAATCATCATGCCTCAGTGCTGTGCCCCACATCATCCCTTGTGTTTGCTGGGCTGGAGGGCAGACCTGGGGAGAGAACAGGGTGCCTGGGAAAGGCTGCTTGTGCAGCAAGAACCCCGGATGGATCTGTCCTGCTAAGAAGGTGGGGAAAATGCACTTGCGAAGGGGAGACTTGCCAAGATTCCTGACCAAGAGGGCTCAGCTGCGGGTGCCATCAGCTCCTGTCTGCTCCGGCACCCTCCCAGGGAGCTCCTCCACTGCCGGGACCTCATTGCCATTGTCAGGAACAGAAAAGGCAGAGATTGTGCTGGAAGATTAATTTGATGCTCATCACTCCCTGCCTACTCCCTAGGGGATGGTATTAGCACTGATTGCCCTCATCTCTGCCCCTCTTAGTTCAGTGAGTCTTTTCTTCTCCTTCAGCACAGGCTCAGACTGTGAGGTCCCAGATGCTGGAAGTGTGCTGTGGAAGGAAACTCCCAGCAGCATGGGGACAGGTGGGAGAACCCCCAGCATCCTGCCGTGCTGGGTTACCTGTCCCAGCTGCAGCCCAGCCTGGAGTTTGTGTGTTGGCTAATAAAGTGCTTGGAGATCCTTCTGGATGAAAGGCACTGTGTAAGTGTGGGTGTCAACCTGTCATACACCAGGAAGCACCTCTCTAGACATTAAGGGGTTTGCTGATATTCCTTACCTCAAGCGCAGTTGGCGCGTGGTATCCCTGCATCATAAGATGCTCAAGGAACAGTAATGGGAGTAACGTTGCTTCATGATTCATTTAAGCTCCCTTACACTGAGACTCTGGTTTCACAGGTTTTCAGTGCACACAGCTTGACACCTGGAGCTGCCAAACCAGCTTCAGACCTCAAATTGGCATGCACAGACCAGCGCTTGATGGGTCAGCCTCCAGTGTGCCCTTGCCACTGGTGCCAACTCTGAAATGCTGAGGAGGACATCAAACCCACCAGCTGGGCAGGGCAGGCTCAAGGCTTTGAGTGTAAAAGGCTGAGCTGGGCTGATGTGGAGGTCCACTGCTCCAGGCGAGGGGCCGGGGGGCCTCCACGGAGAGGGCCTGGGACAGAACGGTGACACTGCCCGAGGTGCCACGAGGCCAGGAACCTCTCAAGGGCACAGCTTCCACAGGACACGAGGAGGCTGCGGGTCCCATGAGACACCCCGCACCACGTGTGACACTCGTCACATAGCAGTTACTTGCAAAACCACCCAAGGACCAAACATTCCTTGAATATATACTAGATGCAGTGCTGAGGAAGTAGAGTACTAATTTACTGATACAGCAGGATGTGGGCTTATTTTAAAACAAATAATTTCCATTATATGAAATATATGTTATATCTATCTATATATATGAAATTCACACACTTTCCTATGCACACTTTAATTCCTTCCTGATTGATTTCAAATCTAATATAGTGTCAAGGTTTAAGCATGAATTAAAATATAATTTTTTGGTATTAAACTGTACAGCATTGTTCATGTTTGCATTCTACCAAAGGCCATTCTAATAAGGTGGACATGAAATAATAAAACAGTTCATAATGTACTTCACCAAATTACAAAGGATTTAAAATCTAAAAAAAATATACAAAGGAAAAATAAGTATGGCAAATATCAACAATTTTACCATTCAGGCATTTTTCCTTATTTAAATTTTCTGAATTCTGTTTAGTATACTTGTGTTTTACAGGCAATGACTAAATGAACAGAGACTTCCTACAGTTTTAATGTGTTAAAATACATATTAGCCCAATTAATATTTAATTAAACACTAGACTATTTTGCTATATTCAGCTGTTGTGAGTGGGTCTATACTATGAACTCTCAAAGGAGAGAACATTCTAGTTTCTATCTTTCTGTTTACTTTGGTTTTGCAACTGACTTTTATTTTTGTGATGTGGGGTCAGATTACAATTCATCAGGATATATATTTATTAAGATATGGTGTTTCTCATGTCAGAGAATGAAGCAATCTGACTTTGATTTATTTGCAAGACAAATATTATAAGCATAATATTATCTTTCTAAACCAACCAGGTGTACAATATGTAAATTGAAATGGCTTATTTGCCTTAAAAGATAAAATGTTACCTGTACAACAATTTAATATATTGCATTTCAAAATGTAGTGTGAACAGACAACATTATCAAATTTGATGGTAGGCATCTAGTTTACTTTTGATTTTTTCCAATTGTTTTTGTGGGGTTTTTTTGTTTGTTTGTTTGTTTTTTGTTTGTTTGAACAAGGTGGAAAAAACAGAAATCATAGATTTATAAATCTTATACTGAGAATTTTCTTATAACAGCATGGGAAATGTAGAACACAGACTCCCCCAAGTCAGCATTATTAGGCCAGCTGGGGTCTCAGTTTATCTGTAATCTGTTTGGTTTACAATTTATCTTCATAAAGTCTGATTACTGGCAGAATCAGGTACAGCTTGTCTTAATTGAATGACCTGTTGCTGCAGGTAGGGGGGTTCAAGTGAGTAAAGTGATTCCTCCTGGAAGTGTACAGAAAATTAGATAAAATGTGTCAGCTGCCATATGCATATATGTGTACAGGTGTGTGTGTCTCTATTTTAAATTTCTTCAATCTAGGAAAAATACTGGCTTTGGTTTTGTGTGGATATTCTAATTAGCAGCTCCATTTTAACATACCAGTTTTCAAGACTAAAGATGCCAGTCTCTGCATGTACTTCTGTATTTAAAATACTACAACAAATATAGGAAGTAGCATCAATATTGTACACTGCCTAGGATCCAGCTCTTTCCTTAATAGAAAATGCCTTGAAAACATAAGTGATGGGAAATATAATGTTTTCATCTATAGAAGAATATTTCAGGGATTTATTATTTTTTATTCCTTTTTTTTCTTTTTTTTTTTTTCTTACTTTTTTGCATTCTTGAAGGGTATACATTCGTCTTGGTTTTTGCTTCAAATATAGTTTAAGGCTATTTGGTAAAGTATATACCAGATACCAGGCTCAATTTACAGGGCTGTCTTCTCACAGGAACTTCTCAAAACTTCATCTCTAAAGATTCGTACTTTGAAGCCAAGCATGCTTTATCAGTTGTCCAAAGACAGAACTCATGCTTGATACCACACACTAGGAAAAAAGAAGGAAAAAACCAAGCAACCAAACAAAACAGATTTGAAGCAATGTCAGATCTGCATAACCTATGGTACTTCACGTTTTCACTCATCCATCAGGCTCCAGGGTGTGTGGGATTTGGATTTAAAGTGCTCAATAGGTGAAGAACCAAAGTGCTCGAGTATAATTAAAGAATTGTTCTGCCTATGGCTAAATACATTGCATTTGTTAAAGCAGGTAAACAGGGAATGTGGTAGCTGGGGCTGCCTGTCTCACTGGGTTCTCATTCTTTTCACCTAAACTTGTGTTCAATAAGACTCAAACCTTGGTATTGGGGGCTGCATGTTGCTCATTTTATTGCGTCTTCACCTGAAGACTTCTAAGTGCTGGATTGCTTGGTTGGCTCTGGAAGGTAGGTGAAGTGGAATAATTCTGTCCTAACTTGTTTTAAATTAAAGCCTCTTGACTGTGGTGGCTACCACTTATCTCTTCCTTATCTCTTCTGACAATATGAGGCTTGAAAATATATTATTTTCCTTATATTCCATGGCTGGAAATCACTTATCTCTTGAGTCAGGTTTTTTTTTTTTTTTTCCCCTATGTCTGAAGCAAGCAAGAACCTTATTCTTGCCATAAATGATACTGCATAGAAAAATAGTTCTAAAAAAAAAATACAATTGTAAACCACAGTTCACCTTTACCTTAACATAACCATTTAAACTTATATATACTTACCACTCACATTCATATTTCTTAAACTGTTTACAACATCACAACTGGCATTTTAAACAAGCAAGATTTTTTTGTTCTCAAGGATACCCTGGAAACTCAATTGTTATAACAATTTGAGAGTTTGAAATAGTACATGTAGCACAGCTCTTGAAATGAAAGAGAGAAGGTTTATAAAATAAATATTAACATGTAAAAGAACTGTTAAAAATGCAATGAATGGTCCAAAGGAGCGAGTATAACTTTTTCTTTACTCATCTTACTACAGAAGATCTAACTTTTTAAGGCTTCTGTTTTCCTTTCACCCATCACTCAAGTTCTCTTGCATTACAATTTTGCTTAGGTTTCAGAGTGTCGTTATACTGCTAACAGCAAACGTTTCTTAGTGGATATTCCCACCATCACCAGACTTGTATGCTTCTTGGTTTCTGATGAACTTTGGAGTTTTAGTGGCTGTATATCCCTGTTCATCTCCAGAAACTCGAATAAGATGAGAGGCCTAATGTTATTTTGCAGTAACAAAGATGAGAAGAGTGGCAGAGCGCATGGGTAAATATGTTAGCTGGATTCTAGGAAAAGAAACTGAAGGTCAAGGAGATAAATGGGTTCTTTCTTTCCTGCTCTTTACATTTGTAGCACCTTCTACTTGGATTAGCTAATGCCTCTAGTGAATGGTGAGATGCACCCATTTATAGTTTGTTATTCTTATCCCTAATTATCACACATTTTATAAAAATATAAATAACAAAAAGTAAGCTGGGTTCCATCTCAAGAGGTGTTTCTTGTTGTCCTCTGAGAATATATTGGATAAGTCAGGTCTTGACAAGCCCTATCCATTGTAGCTGATTGTAAGTCAGACAATAAATACAAAAAGAAGTCGTTCTTGCGGTGAGCTCAGCAAATTCTGAGGAAATCAAAAGCATTCCACTGTGCTTATGGCACAAAGAACACAACATCAAGGGCATATTTAGTGGAGAGAATGAGACAAAAATTACCAGGTAAGTGACAAACTGTACAAGCATTTTGTTTAAAAAAAGGAACTCTGCAGCATTCTGTCTTTAAAGCCGGGTTTGAGCCTCTGGGATATAGATCTCAATGCTGTCTGCACGCTCTGTGGCTGAATTCTGCCGGAAAGAGGCTGCTCTCTTGGCAGCCATCAGCCGTCTTCTAGCTTCTTGTCGTTGTCTGTCAGGTAGGTCCAGAGATTTTTCTCTTGTGATAGGGAATTTTCCTTTTGGGGGCTTCTTTGGTACAGGAGGAGGAATCTTTCTTTCTTCCTGCAACAGGGCATTAAAACTAAGGGTGAGCTGCATGTAAAAGGTATTTGTCAGCAGAGCATGCACATCAAAGACATGAAATGCAAAATACTGATTACATACATCAAGCATGCTCAGTTTGTGCTTGCCCATCAGCTGACTAATGGATTACATGAACAGCTATCCACACTAGGGACACTGACAAAACCCTCTTATTTGACAACCATTATGCATTCTGCAGTCCTGTGCCTGAAAAAAGACTGCCCTTCCTTCCATCGTCCTTGCAGGTATTGGCACATGCAATCTGCACACCTCACTTTCATATGGATTTGTTTGATTTAAGCTGACACATTATTACACTCATTATAAACAGAAACACACACTGTCTCTCCAATAAGAATTCAGCGCATCTGTGTGGTCTGATCAAGTGAAAAGACTCTCTAAGATTAGCAGGACAGGATTTTTGATTAAATTAATCATACTGAGTTTAGCCTCAGCTGGATATGAGATAGCAGCTGTGTATACATGTCTATTAGTTTAGTCTCCTCCAGGAATTGCTCTATGGAAACATTCAAGCGCCAACCAGAGAGAGAACATAGGGCTAATTGTTCTGCTTGCAAGCCTTGTCCATTTTAAAGAAAATTATGCTGAAGAATTATCAAATTATAAAGTGAAGTCAGTAGATTTTATTACCAAAGGAGCTGTAAATTTCTCTGCAGGTGTTAAATCAAGAATAGTTTTGACCATTTAGAGACTGTAAAATATCATATGAGGGCCTATAACCAAGGCATTGTACACTAATTTAGGTTTGAAGAGGTGGACCTCTGGAGGTGATTTCATACAGTCTCCATTAAAAGTGCATTTGAAATTAGATGTAACTTTGCAGTTAAATCAGGTTTTTTTGTTGCTGTTTTTTTTTTAATTTCATTTTTAATTCTGGACTGCGTAGCCCTGAAGATGAAGACTCCATAAGTTCATTTGTATAGGTAGAGTTATTATGATAGATATTATTGCTGTATAATTTGTTAAAGTAATGGTAAAAGTCCAGAGTATGTATGGGCTGTTCCTTATGGAGAACACAGTTAATTTGATGTACAGAAGGATTCAAATAATACAAAAATTGAACTGATACACTTATGGTTTACAGACTTCTCATTGTTTTTTTTTCTTTGTTTGGTTTTTTTGTTTGTTTGTTTGTTTGTTTGTTTGGGTTTCTTTGGTTTTTTTTAAACTAATTCTGACTATACTATCCAAATGCAATAGCCAAGACTAAATAACTAAAATTGTTTAAGAATATAGTTCTGCATTAAACAGGAACAGTGCAAAGTGCAACAGCCTAAGATGCTATTCCCCATGATTGCCAGTTCTGGCGGTCTTTATTTTCTCTATCTCCTGTTTTCATAAAAGCTCCATTCCTGTCATCCTATCTTATTTTCTTTTCCACTTTTAGTTATTTCCCTCTTAGGAATATCACTGTTGCTGTCACTATAATAATTTCTTACTTCCAGTTGCCACTAGTAAGCAAGAGTTGCAAACTCACCATCCACCAACCCGTTGGCTGAAAATTAAAATCCAAGAGGAGCATGAAGAAATGAAAAAGTTGTCAAAATGCCTCCTAATTCCTCCCAAACCAAACAAATATTCACCTGAGGCTAACAGTACTCAAACCAAATGCTGTTTTCATTTGACTGAGACAATAATAAGCAAGGATAGTGGAGTAATCAAGGTAAGGGATGAAGCTCTAGAGAGGGGAAAGGCAGTTTCAGAATTACACTGCTTTTATGGTGTGTCACCTTTGGTTTGTAAGCATCATGTGGGGCATCTCCAAGTGGTGGAGTTGCAGGGCAGGGGTGCAACGAGTTCACCAGCAGCACTTTGTCCCCCAGAAGTATGTCAGCTGAGCTTTAGTATGACCTGTGCTATGTTCTGTAACATGCTTTTCTCTCATACTGGTTCTATTATCATTTGTGTCATGCAGGCAGGGTTAAACACTGCAGTATTCAAGTTTGAGCTGCCCCAAATATAGCAGAGTGCTGAATTTACCTTGTGTGAATTCTTGGGCTATTGACTTCTGTCTGAATTAATAAGAACATATTTCTGTTATAGCCTTTAGAATGTGAATCAAATAATTTGAACAAAAGTGCCATGGAGTAAACCAGCTTAGCAAAATCCATTTTATTTATTATATAATTCAGCTCAATGTTGTTAAAAAAGAAAAGACTCCTCACATCTGATGAAACTTTCCATGTAAATATTGGGCCATGCCAATTAAATACTTCCCAGGGTTAGAAACCTAGTGTGTTTCACTATTGTATTTAACACAAGGAGACTGCAGAACTACAAATGGGGAGTAAATGGTATTCTCCATGTTCTGCTTACCTTCCTTTCAGGTGATTCTATTATTTTCCATTCATTGAGTTTCAACTGGTGCAGTTCATCAAACTTCATGCTGACGTCTTCAATTGAGAGCTGCAGTAAGTCCCAGAAACCTGCAAGGTCCTGGGAAGTTGGTCTTGGCATGGCACTCGGGTCCTGTAGTGCACAAAGGAGAGAACGTGAGTACTCCAGGAGGCTTTCAGCAGTGTGCACTGAGGCAGGAAGGGCATGGTGCCAGATTTCATTGCTGCAGCACTGCTCAGTGCTAAGGCTCTGTGTGCTCTGCAGCTGGGAGCTGTGACTGGAAAGCTGTGCCTCCTACACAACCCAAACATGAATGAGTTGGATGTCACACGCGAGCTTTCCTGAATTTGCGGCATGGGAAGTTCCTTAGCACCATATGCTGTGCTGACCTGCATTTCTGAAAAGGAATGAGCTGACAGCCTCTGTCTGCTGATTATTAAAGGCAAGGGGAGCGTGGTTTGTATTCCAGCCAGCCGAAGTCTTCCTGCTTAAAAATTAGATTCACGATAGCTGATTAAGACAAAACAATGCCACAAAGATGTCACCTTATGCTGAACTTGATGTTTACATTGTCTTGGATTTTCAAATGTATACATGAAGTATGAAACCTTGATGGGATGCTTGGATTTTGTTCTCCAGGGAGTTGAATCACACTCAGGACCTGGGAAGACATTACCACCAGGTACTGCAATTAAGAGGCCCTATGTGCATAAGACTTAATGGAGCAAACATTGGTGGTAACAATTAGCAAGATGACCCTGTATTTGATAATTAACCTGATGCCAGTGCTGGATAAAAATTGTATTATAAGGCAGTATGCAGACTCCTAACCCTATACTCTCTGAGCATTGGTACTAGTTCAAGAAGAGAGCTTTGCCACTTTATTAATAATAGGGCTTAATTGGTAAACATGTCTGTGAAGGTAATGATGAAATGCCTTTTCCCTTCCAGGACAGGAGGAAGCCATTATGATGGTCTAAAGAATGGAGCTGGGAGAGGGGACATCAAAACCATGCCAAACAGACTCTGGATCTCTCCCTTCCTGGCCAAAACCTGTAAAGACTAGTTTGCTATGTCAGCACCATTGCTGTTATGGCAGGCTCTGTTCCCCACCGTTTTCAAATCTAGTGGTCAAAGGCATTTTGTATTTAAACACAACCCCACAGCTGTCTAGAACCTGGGAGATAAGTCAGCATTGCCATTGAATTCCTCCTCTGAATCACACATTTCTAAGGGTTTTAAACTAGGAATTGCTGCTCAAACTTGAGTTTACAGATGCTGCTGTGGGAGATTAGGTCCTAGAACTGAACATGACAACATGTAGTGTCACCCATATCTAGACCCCTACTGGAATCTGGCCAAGAACAATTTACAAGTCTTCTTCACTAGAAGAAAGTTTCCTTTTAATAGGGAGCTTCAGGGATTTAAGAGAACTGGCCATAGAGATTATAACAGACATCTGGGAAACATTACAACTCCAGATTAGTGTTTACTGAAAATGACTTCATTGGGTGGATCCAATTTGTTACAAAACAGTTTAAAATTTATGTCAGTGGGGTTACTTACTCTACAGAGGTCAATATTTCAGGCTTTAGGAACTGACTCCCTGTGTGAAATTCATGAGAAGAGTCCCACAGCAGTCTGTCTTATCTTGCAATCAGTTGTCTCCTGCCTGGTCTCCTCACTCACTCTCCCCAGTTTCCTCTAAAAAGCCAGAAAATGATGCCACTCATTGCAAGGGCATTGCCTTCTGAATCAAGGCTAATTGCTGTTCTGTACCTTTGTGCGCCCCACTCTGCTCACAGTGTTTGCGAAGACCATGGCCTCCAGCACAACTCTTGCAGAGGGCTGTGCTGTGTGTGCTCTGTACACAAGTGGGCTGCCTCCTGCTTCTTACACATCCACAGTTCATGAATAAATGCTGGCACAAATGAATACTATTACAGCCAACTAAGTTTTGAAAAGATTGGCTTAAACCTGCTTCTTCTCAGAAATTGCTTATTTATTTGTATCTTGGAATTCAGCTTTGCAGCCTTCGTTTTGAAGGTGGCCTAAAGCAAGCAACAAGCACCTAGATGGTGCTCAAGCTGCTCTGTTTTAGCCTGCAACCGTGACATACAAGTGGGATCTATGCTGACTGGAGAACATGGAGGAGGACACTTCAAAGAAAATAAAGGGCATTACAAAAAGTAGTGTTAATAATGCAGAAGATACTAGTTATTAATCAGTAATGATGTTTTTCTAAGCAGTTAGTGGGAACAGTATATATGTAGGAGATAGCCAGCCAGCGTCATAAAAAAGAAAATTTCATTGAAGCTTAAATTTCTGTGAATTTACCCTAAGTGAGAGTCTTTGATAAGAACTCCTAACACGGAGCATAATCAAGCACAATAATGTGCCATTTGAAATTCCCATGATTCTTTAGAGAAGTCCATACGTGACCTTCATGGTTAAATTTCAGTCTAAGTATATTCCTCGAAAACCCTTGTTGCATTTTGAACTGGCAGAATTAAATGCTATTGTTCTGTGACCTACATTTAAGCTTATAGATGCTGAATCCTGTCAGAGAAACTGCTGTGTGGCAGCCCTGTACATGCTGGATGTTTTGGAGAGAGGGAATGCACAAGCTGGCAGCATGCACCTGGGGCACTGAGATGCTGCCTTAGGAGCCTATGGAAACCTTGCTGTAGGTATGCACTAAGTGACTATTTTGCAACAAACTTTATCATTAGGTATAGGAAGAAAAGCCTCAAGGCATGAATGACCTATAGTCAATTTTGCAGTTGCTGCTTTCTGCAAAGCCCATTATTGATTTAATGAAAGTGAAGGATATTCAGAGCCTAAATCTTCCGAGTGGGGTAAAGCCGCTGTTACGGACTTCAGAGGTTTATTATCCAAAAGAGAAAAAGAGAAGTAAAATCTTGCCATCTTTTTGGTTGTGTTGTCTACAAAGTTGTAGATTTCTCCTTGCACTCTCTATTGCTTTTCAGTAATGAATTGTTCTCTCTCCTGAACAGCTGATGGTTGTGCTGAGCAGGAGCTGTGCTTGCTATTACAGTAATTCTCCCGAGTACAAGTGCTCGGCCCACTTAAAAATAAATGAAGTGGAGTGGAGGTTAGGCTCTCCAAATCTTAGTTTGCACAGCTTAATCAATCAGGTAATGGTGGGCATTTTTAAATTTGCAGAGAGAAAGTTTCAAACAATGATGAAGATTCCCTTCTTTCGGTATGAAACAAATTACTAGCTAGGAAGCACGCATGATATAATTGATAATACCGATGTACTCAATTCTTGCTTGTCAAACTTTGTATATTTCTTCTGTTATTTTGTAACAGCTTTTAAAATTATTGTTTTGACAGAGTTTTTGATAACCAGATTCTTTCCTAATGAGGACCATGTATCTTAATATTTTCTATCAGAAGGTATGATATTTTTTGGCATTATTTTCTCAGTACTATTTCATTGCAGGTATTCTGAATGTTTAAATTTATGGATGGAAAGTAGCAAGTAGGTCTTTGCAGAATGGATGTTCTGCCTTGGAAGTTATGTGACAAATCCCAGCTAGCAAAGAAAAGTATGTAAGCAGATGTGTAGGTTATGTCTGCTGTCATGCACACAACAAAATTCAGTACTTTCAAGATATGAGGTTTAGAGACAGTCAAAAGGAAAAGGTACACTTGATATTTGAAAGAGGCAAAGAAAGGTTTTCTACCACCAGCTGTAGCTAGAAGAATTACGTTCTTCTATTGGTTGGTATCATCTTGCCACAGCGTTTGTATCACTGATGGCTGCTGTCATATTAATGAAGATAACATTTAGAACTGAATTAGTCTCTAATGAACTTCCAGAACAATAGCAGTAACCCTCATAAGTAATATAATGTATCTGTTCCTTTAGCCCCAGGACATCTCAAATATAATTGGCAACACAAATTATCCTACTCAATTTGACGAACATTATAGATATCTCATTTCCATGATCAGTCCTATTTTCAGGTAGGTAGAAAGTTGGATCCTGTATTCTCCACTATTCTATTTTACAATTTTCCACTGATTTTAATGTGAAAATTTCCCCCTTCCTTACGTGAAATATAGTTACTATATTAAGGTATTGCAAAAATAAGCCATAATCTTATGTCTCAATGTCTCAGAAAACTTGTATTTGTTCCCTTCTCTCTTTTTTTTTTTTTTTTTTTTGTTTAATAAAGACAGCAAAAAGAGAAAAGCAAAACATAATCAGGCTGAAATTACTGAAATTACATATATGCTTAAAAAAATCTACCAACATCATACATAAGAACTTAGTTAAAAAAATGGGGGAAGTAAGTGTGGGACACGAAAATAACATTTCAGAATGTTACTACTCAGGTGCACTGCAGTTGTTTTTGAAGTAAAAATATTAAATTCTAAAATTTAAAGTGACATTTTGTGGAATATTATGGATAAATAAATTTAAACTCTTCAAGAATAACCAGGCAAAGTGACTTACCAGATTTTGCTGACAAAGCCAATAAAATTGCTGGAATTTCTGAGACATGAGGAGCTGAGCACTTCCAACTGCACTTCGGATCTTACCTAGGACTAAGGATACAGATGGATTACTACCAATAAATGTTTTTTGGCAGTAAATACAATATCCAGCTCAAAAAAATGCAGGTGAAGTTCCTGGTTATTTTAAGATGGAAGTAAATATTTGATTTTATTCTTTGTGATTATACACATAAAACATTTTTTAAAAATACTGAGGTATAGGAAAACTCAATGGCACCTTATCTTTTGGTAATAATGGATGATTAATAAATGATATATTAATAAGTCAAAACAGCTTAGACTTTACTTGCTTAAGGAAGTAGAAAAAACTAAGGGACTATATTCAGCTTTCTGAATTGGGCATCCATCAATCCATATGATTTTGAAAACACTCTTAAATTTCAGAGTAAATGACACCTCTCCCATTTACATTTGCTCATGTAAATTGAGAGCTGTTGAAATTGTCTTGCCTCAAGAACCAGTTGGATGTCTGCTCCTTTTGATGTCAAAGGCACACATACCTTAGATTATACCTTCTGGTTCTGAGATTGCAAATTACTTCACTCACTATGCTTGTGTGAATGATCCTTGGGTGAGATCTGTGATATCTGTTCTGAGGATAAAGTTACTACATTCATATGTAATATAGCATATTTCTACCATAGGGATTAGATCCTCACAGGAATTACATCTCTGAGACATGTTTTGGTACACCCACTAGGAATGACAGGTTGTCTGCTCAGGAAGTCTTCAGCACAGGAGCTTCAGACAAAGTGGGACACAAACAGGTGCTCCAGGACTTTGCTAAACCAGCATCAGCCCCCATGGATGTGTTGGTATTTCCTCACTGTCCATGTACATGCCCATACAGTATGCACTGGGGAAAATCATCAAACTCATTTTACTTTGTTTCCAAATGACCAAACTCATTTCATATGTTTCCAAGAGTCATCTGTCTAAATTAAAATTTTTGATGTGTTATAATCAGTGATCTGAGTTCAGCAGTTCAGCCATGTTAGGCACTTGTTTTTAGATGAGCTGAATTTCCTCCTGGAGATGCCTTTGTCCTTCTATTGACAGTACTAAGGGTATTGGCTTATCTCTAAGAAACAACTCATCCCAACTCCCACATCTGCTGGGATAAATACCACACTTTGGTAGGTGGCACCATGCTTTTCTATACCGTCCTACATATCCTTTCCTACCATTCCTTTCCTCTACATCTGTCTCTATGATGAAAAAAAAAAATTTAAAAAGTATTATAAGTTGTGGTCTCAGTGAAAAATTTATTTTACCAGGAGAATTTCCAGATCTATAAATAATGTTAAAGAGATAGAGAGGTGGGGTAAGGGTAGACAGGAATTACTCTGATATATTTTACTTCAACTTGGAGAAACCAAGTTTGATAATTCAAAAGGGATGGTAAGTGTAAGTGTGGAATAAAGCTGGTACAGCACAACTGATCTGCAGCTCCTGATATAGGAAACATTGAAATGTGGCAGGGCTTAACATTTTGTTGTTATTTATAATAAGTACAAGAGGGCATGTTAAAACAGTATTTTGGTAGTAGATTTTACATTTTAATTCTGCTTTCTTTAGACCAGTGAAACATCTGCTCACCTGCAAGTAGTAGCAAGAGATAGTTTGAAAATTTTGGGCTCTAGTTAAAGTCTCAGTAGCTTTCAAAGCATGGGCTAATATGTAGAGCTGTGGTTCTCAAACTCTATTCCATTTTCACTTAGACAAACAGTGCAGCTGTGCCACAACACTGAATTAAACAGAAATATAGATAATTCATCAGTCCTGTGTGACATCCATTGTAAAAGGGTTAAGTGGTTCAGGGCTGCATGAGTAATTCACTGAGGTTTGTTTTTGTTCTATTGGCCAAATGAAATAAATCATTTTAATTGGTTTGGGGTTTTTGATCATCAAACTCCTCACTTTCCTCTACAGTGTTATTGGTATAAAGGAAGGAATATTTGAGTGTTAAAACCTGAACAAACATACAAAAACATAAATAAAAAAGAAATGTTTCATTTGACCTGACACAAATTGCTTTAATTATATTTTCAAGATTTTCAGTAAAGGCAATGACTTTAGTGACAAACAGCCTTGTATCCTCCTTTTTTCTCTCGGTGATCTGTAGCTTAGGACATTAGACAAACTCCCAGTGTGGGGTCAGAGGTCCTCCTTTGCCAGGATGAGGAATTATGCTTTAGCAGGTCCCTGACATCACTTATTCCATGCTATGCTCAATGATTCACTGGGCAAAAAAAGAGTGAGGTTGATTCCGCAGGGTGATGATTGTAATGGTTGTCTCTAGTGAGTAAAGTTCAGTTTTAGTTTCCTCTGGTGAATTTTACAGTTCATAGCTCAAATATATAGCCTGAGTAAGGGACATTGTTACTCTTCTGCAGAAATAATAGATCCTGACAGAATCTATGTATGTCTGATATTTTCTAGTGAACCTCAGCTACCCCAACCCTCATATTAAATAAACATTAATTTTATCTTCATTATCATGAAGCATCATGTCAACAAGCATTAGTGATTTAAAGCCCAGTCAGACTGGTCAAGATTTAGGCACTGGCAATGTAGCATTTTGGTGGGATACACATTTGTCAGGGGTATAAGGCTGTGACGGTTACATGTGCCACTGAGTCACAGTGCTGAATACATATGTATAATTACAGCCCTAGAATTTACTAAAGATCTAACTCTATTTCCATTTTAATAAGTAAATCAGATGTAATAAAACATAGAGGCTAGAATCTCTCATATTCATGCTACTCTGCCTTGCTGTAATTAAATTAAAGTATTAAAACACTTCAACTCATAATCTTTAGCACAATATTAATAGACATCCAAAACCTTGTTATTAATTTCATGCATTGGGGAATTATTCTGATGAGTGCAGATTGATTATCTCCATGAAAGAATGATAAATGTTAGAGACTGAAGAGATTGAGATGTTTGGTGATGACTAGAAGATTTTTCTTGTAAATAAATGATGATAAGATCTACCAATGCACATAAATAGACATAATCTTCATATAGTCCATAAACCTCCTTGCATTAAGATAATTTTGTATTTGCCTAAATGTCAGGAAAGAGTCACACAACCTTAATTCTGCTCCCTGAAGCATATGAAGCACTTCATTTTTGTTGCATGGTCCTGTATGACTTTAGCTCTGAAGACATACAAAACCCTGACTATAACTTCAGTAAGCTCAGGATTTACACCCTGATTAGAGATTGTGTAAATTGCACATTAACACAATGGTGTCTTTCCCCCTGTATGTGTGGAATTACTTGAGAAATTCTACAAAACCTTGCAACCAAAAAATATTTCATATCACAAAAGCAGAGAGGGAAAAGTTAGATCTGTATTGATGAAATAGATTATAATCTGATGCTGTAACACTGATCTTGACAGGTTAAAAGCTTTGTTAATTGTCCCACTGCTGCACCAGCAGTCAGAAACTGTTAACAATCAATCTGCTTCTGGCATTCATTACTGTCTATTTAAATGACATGTATTAATTTAAATTTTCATTCCATTTGATCTTTTCATTCTCTCCCTATACTTGTAAATAAATTACTCTACAATCTGAAATAATATGGCTGGAAAAATATTGAAACTGGCATTTAATTCATCCTCCTAACTCTAGGGAGTAGGGCATGATATTTGTCTAATCTCTAAACTTAAATTAGTAATCTTTAGAAATATCATTTTATTATCAACAGAGCATCTAGACACACAAATAAATATATAATGTTCAGATGGCAATTTAGGACAGCACAGCCCCCATCTGGCAGTGCTCTGGAGGGTAATGGGACCCGTTCAGCAACGAGGACTTGCTGAAAATTTGCTTTTTACCTCAACAAAGCTAAGTTCAAAAAGGAGAAAATTTCAGCAGAACAATAGAAAGGCTGGGAGGAATTATTGGATACCACAATGTAGGACTTTACAGACTGTTTCAGTATAGCTAAGACATTATTTAGTCATTCACAACACTCCAACTGAAAATTTCAATATCTCCTGAAGCATAGGTTTGTGAAAAGCATTAGAAAATGATGTCAGTAATTTCTCTTTGGTTAAAGGATAACTTATATTTGGTCAAACACCTAAGAAAGCTTTTATGGATAATTAATTCATGAATGTACTAAAATCAATTGGCTGTGAGGTTTTTTTTTGTTGATTTTTATTCACCTAAAATTATGGGAGATTTTACTCTGTGTTTTCTATTACTATTCAGTCCTATTAGTAAAGCCTTTCCAGTACTGTGGAAATATCAGCTAGAGGATTAGCAAGGAATGGTCCAGTATCCATGGAATTAAGGGGAATGGGAGAGAGAGGTGATACTTTGAGCTCCCACTCTAATATCTTTATTTTTTTCCCCACTAGAGATCACTTTACTGCTATGCCATCGGAGGTTCTAACCACGAGGCAGAAGATACCAGCAAAACAACATTTCTGCTGGTATAGTTTATCCTATAGTTAATGTTTGCACCTATCTAAGGATTTTTATGTGAGAGTAAACTCTGTAGAGCTGTTCTCCATAATGAAGTACTCCAGTGGCCAAGCAGGTGGCACTGAGAAACCCAGGGTGTTGTGTCCTTTCCCCTGCCAAACCCTGCCTGCAAGCTGCAGGCAGGGACTGTGGTTCCCTCTCCCTGCTCTGTTTCCCTGCTCCCATCACCATGCTCATGGGATACAGAGTCCTGACCCTCTTGGTCTTCAATAGCTTTGTGACACTTGAAATTGTTTTTCTTGTCATCACCTACACACTAATAGCCAAACACAATTTTCAGGGTGTAAAACTGAAACTCCAGTCAGCACCCATGAGAAACACATATCTTTGCCTGGATGCACCCTGTGAGTGCAAGTGACCAGATGTCTAACCCTGGGAACTGTTACAGACACATATCTATATTTTTTAGATATAAATGAACACACACACACACATATATATATAAAAAAATAGTAAACAGAACACAAATAACTGCCTCCATGAACAATATAAGAACTTTGCAGAGACTTCAAAATAAAACTCATGGCAACTGACCAAATTTAAAAAATGCTCTGGAAAAAAGAGAGAAGTTATTTTTGTTGCAATGATTATATCTTTTTCTAAGACCTGATGAGTGAACTTCTTAAAACAACATTATGGAAGAAAAGATTCAGTGAAAGAAAAAAATCAATATAGCAATCAGACAGCTTTTGGTGATCTCAGGGCTGCTGTCTGAGCACCAAAACTGAAAGTGTTTTCTAAAATGCTGTTCTATTTTAACTGTTCCCATGTTTAAAACAAAATAGAAGTGGTATCATAAGGACAGCCTTCTCCTGTGAGATGCAAAGCTATATTCCGTCTTCATGTACAATTAATATATCCAGAGCAAGAAGAAATGATTCAGCATTAGAGAATGACAATTTGAATGTGCAAACGTTGCTGTGAAGTGTTTTGGGAAAAGTAGTCTTGCTTGAAGATGGAAAACCGTATTTATTTGCTTTTGGCTCAGCCATTTCTGTTTATTTTCTTCAAGAACTGGCAAATGTTTAAACATGTCAAGATACATTTCATGCTGTGATGTTATTAAACTTAAGTTCTTGAGGATACACACCCTACAACCTCTGTAGCTCAGACTGGGATATAAAATGTTTTAAAGACTCAACAGGAAAAAAATTATTCATACAGAGTTTTTAGAATTCTGTGAAGCTCATTCCCCTGCTGAAATTAATTATTTGAAAACTTTCTTTTACTCAATGTAAGTGTTATTAGATGAAAGGATACCATTTGAAAAGAGTGTAATTTGGAAATTATTCCAGGAAGATCTCTTGAAATTAGTTACATACAATGAAAAATCTGAACTTTAGACAGTCAGCTGAACGCAAATTCTGACCTTGCAAACACTATGTAGACATATTCTATAACTTCTTTAACCTATTAGGAAGGTCAAAAAGTTCCCCCAAGAACAAGTAATTAACCCATTTTTGTTAGTTTAAAAAAAAATCTTCAAGGATTTCAGTTGTATTTAATCAACTCTGTTATCAGGGAATTGCTCTTTCTTTTTCTCTTCCAAATATGAGTCCCTCTGCAAACAGGGAAACAAAATCCTGATATTATGTTTTGTTTTTTGACTGAAATATTCCAAGTTAGTGTCACTAACTCCTAATATTAATAAAAATTACTGAAGTCCATATTGTCTTCATGTCCTATGTCCAATTTATAGAAAACTACCTTATTGATTGCCATTTCACCATGTAGCATGCTGCTCCAGAGTATATCTGGAGTGCAAAAGTATAGGTTCACATGATGGGAAGGAGAATGGTTTTGCATCTGAGAACAGGGAGTCAGCTAAAGTCACGTCATCCAAGTTTTCCTCATGTAGTACCCAGTTTCATATTCCAAAGAGTAACAGTTCTAACTGCCTCTCCACATCTCCAAGTGAGGGAGGGGTACAGATGCAAGCGTGTTTCCGTTGCTCATTTCACATGGCTGCAGATTTGACTGGGGCTGTGCAAAAGGAAGAGCTTACAAAGAGAGGCGGTGGAAGTCCAGCTCTTGCCTGCAGACTCCTTGCTAGGAAAGAGAGGGGCTAATGCCCTGTGTGTTTCTCCCCTTTGCTCCCTAAATAATCTTACACTTTCAAAGGAGATCAAAGTCTTGCTCTTTGAACTTCTGCTTCAGACAGAAAACACTGATGTTCCTACATCAGTAACAGGTGATCCGGGAAGCAGGTGCTTTGGGATTCTTAATGATGACATTGAAACAACAGTATTCAGCACTGCAAAGACTTGAAGAATTGAAAAATATAACATATGTGAAAAAAAGAAGTACTGAGGAATAACCATTATGAAAGCATGGACTGTGCAAGACAGTCCACAGGTTAATCAAAGCAAAATATGTTGTTATTTAAGAGACCCTAGGAGGGTATTAAAGTCTTCACAGTACCAATGGAAGGGGAAAATTCTGAGCTCTGCTCTGCCATGATGAAAATAAGGACAAAACCCACAGTCCATAAAGCACCAGAGGCTGAAGAAAGAAAACCAGCCTTACTCACCGCCCCACCCCAAATTCTCTGTTGTTACTTGTCAGACTTGTGCACAATACAGCAGAGAAATATGACTGTAAAATAAAAAAAACGATGACGTAAAACATAGACATTTTTTGCTTTGAAAAGGTCAGTGCAAGAAATAGAAATTGGCCTTTTAGTCACCATGCTGGCCTGGCTCAAGACCTGAGGGTACATCATAGCAAGAACTCATTGAGGGGGAAAGAAGACGATCAGAAAACAGTAGTCAGAGGTGATGGTGAAATTTGTAAGAGTGCAGGGAAATATGCTAGTAAAAAAGTTAATATGAATTCATTTGTGGTCGGAGAAAATCTCAGCTGAGACAATAATTCAGATTGTCAGGGATTGAAATATTTATAAAACTGAGCCTGAAGAACAAGTATAATTGACCTCAAAGGGAATCACAGGGAGCTGGCTACTGAGTCCTAGGACCACTTTGATATATTACTATCATTAGCGCTGTCTTGGATCTTGTTCCAAAATAGTCTACATTATTTTTCACTTGATCCCATCACTCCTTTCAAGGTGTCCACAGGACATGAGAGAATAATAATGATTCTTGAAAAAATTGTAATAAGAAAATGCAGCTGAATTTTCTAATAATATATATGCCTGTCTAACTGCAGAAGTACTTTAACTGTTGCTCTTGCCTGCTATGCTTTCTGTATTTCCAATAGGCTGAAGTGCCTGTAAAGGAATGGAAACATTTTTTAAATGGCTGGTCACTAAGAGGCAAAATCCCAGGTTTCAGGAAAAGGGCAAAACAATGTTCATGTAAGACCACCCTGTGTGCTCTGGCAAATGGCCAAGACTGAAGCCATATAAGCGAATGGTAAGACTGTGTCAAATTTGGAGCTGTGGATGGAGCTATTGCACCATGTAAGCTCCATGTAATACCAGACTTTGATCCTGCACTGGACTCTAGAGTTGGCTCTTTAACTACTTCCACAAAACCTTACTCTGGAACGCACCATCTTGCGCAGCCAGCTGCAGGACAGTGTTCTTATGTATTATGGTTCTTTTCTCCTACAGAATGAGTGAGGACAAACCACAGCTCACTGCTTTATCCTAACATTTCATATTTTAGTAATCATCTGTATACTGAAAATATACTGAAATGTTCTTACTTTCTTCAGAAAGATCATTTTCTTCTGCTTCTCTTTCCATTTCTTTGCACCATCCTTCCATTCTCTTAGTTTCAGTGTGTAGTAACTTCATAAACCAAGATCCGTCCCGTCGACAAGGAGACATTCGACCAGTCTCTACTGTCTCAATGGCTGGCTCCAGCCAGGGTTCTGGTGGTGGAAGGTTTGAGGTGTCAACTGGGGTCCTATAATCTTCTCTGTAACTGAACAGTCCCTGTGTCCGTACAGTTCTCACTGCACTATATTGGGTGGGTGTGCTGGGCTCTGAGTGCTGCTGGAATGATGAGCCAAACTGAAGTCCCTTATCCTCCATGGTGATGTGTCCTGGAAAACCCTCCAGTTCCAGGTCAGCCTGGACAGCTGCTGTTACACTGTTCGAGCGCTTGAATCGTCCATGTCTTGGTGAAGGGGGAAGAAAGAAAAGATATTAAGACATATAAATAATGTATGTGGTGGTACAGAGGCACAGAATAATGTGTCAGTGAGATGGAATGGTTTCTATTCTTCTCATTGGGCTTTATGTTAAACATTTTTTCTTTGTGTATAACTCACTAAAATTAGATGGTGAGTAGCAACAGAGCAGAGAGGAAAAAAAATGCACAGTGGAATCATTGATCTAAGCAAGGGTACAAAAGAAAATAATTTAAATTGTCTCTGGAAGCAAATATTGATTTGTTCTCATACTACAAAATAACACGTGCCGTTACTAAATAAACTGGAAATAACTAGCAAAACTAGGACTTCCTGATAGAAGTCTGTAAAGTATATGTATAAAAACTTTCCAATGTTCAGAATTTTAAGTAGGAAGATCTGAAAATCTGCTCAGTTAGGACTTTTGAGAATCCTGTAATTAAAGAAAGATAATACCAGCATGTTTAAGACTGTGGGTTGGGGTTTTTTTTTGGTCTTATAGTGTGCCCATTAAAAGTTGATTTTCCACTGTTATATGACACTGAATAATGACATTTTAGAAAAGCTTTGTGTTAAAATGTTAGATAGAGAAGCAAAGATTATTTGTGAAATCTTTTGACATTGGAGTCCATTGTACCAAATTATTTGTAGTCAGTGATGGCAAAAGGCAATTAGCAGCCTGATACTCTCAGACAGCTGCTGTGAAATGAGATAATGGTCCTGGTCCAGTACTTGACAAACAGTACCTACCAGGGTTAACCTGTGGGTCAGTACATGGGCCAGCAGCTTTAAAAAACTTTAAAACCGAACAAATCAGAAAGCTGATTCTAGTTTAGAATAAAGGTACTGTCCTAAGAATTTTGTCTCCTTTTGTGGACTGGGAAAGCCTGGATCAGCATGAGGAGTCCTATCAAAGGAAGACTGTTCCAACATGTAGCTCTTAGTATTTGTTCTGACAATAATTATATTAAGCCACTATTTCAATTTAATACTTTAATTTCCTTCCTCCAATTAAAAGCTGGAAAGTTAGATAAATGTGAAGCAACTGCTAAGTAATCTCACAAATTTTACGAAATGATAAACATGCATATAAGAAATTTGGCGTTGGGGATTATTTAGTGGCAGCACCTGTCAGGTGTTATTTATTAAATCAGTTTACAAATGCATGTTGTGTTATGAAAGACTACAGATTTTTGAACATGCTTAAATTACCGTTTTTCATCTTCCACTTGAATTCCAACAGAGTGGTATTCCCGTAGGCCTCTGCTTTCAGTATCTGAATCAGTTGCTGTTTCCACCTAATTCAACACAAAAGATACATCTGCAGAGTGAGCATTGACAACTCAGCACAATTTTGCACACACTCATTCAAAATTAATTATGTATTTCATATCTTACTGCTAAGAAGCACCTAGCACAGTCAAATAAATGCAATAGATATTCAGTCTGGTATTATTGTTTTGGTGCTGTATCTTATTAAAGTTTTGCACAAATTCTTCTGCTATGTAATTCTCTATTTCAAATCCAAGCCAAAGCAATTACTCAGTTTGGTGGGATCAGAGAGTAAGTATGGTCTGGAAGGGCTGTTATTAGAATGAGGAATCCACAGGGTAACTCTGTTTTATGTTATTATAAACCAGTCTCATTATAGTCCTTGATTTACAAATTAAAATAAAGTCTGAAGTAGCCCCATAAGCTTGCAAGTGATAAAAAGAAATGGAGCAATGAAATTTTATTGACAACTATGTTGACAAATATAAGGCCATTAAATGATGTAAGGGATAGAGCAGAATGCCCTATCTCACCTTTTTTAAATAACACAGTCCTGAAAATGCTGTATCAAGCAGGCAATTTATGCACTTTTTATAGCATTCCCATCTGAAATACACTTACCAAAATATATTCACAGTAGTTTCCTTCAAGACTGAGACTTGTGTTTGCCAGTTTCTGTGGGATTTTATATAGCACTCCCCACCACCACACCGCCCCCAAGTCTTTGACACAGACAGAGCAAGTGCTGCAGTATGCAAATTGTACTGAATCAAGGGAGAGGCAGGAAAAAAAAAAGAAAAAGAGTAGAACTGACTTTTCCTTTTGAATAATGTTTTCACTGTTAAATAAAAAAAACTATTATCAACCAGTTTTCCATATGCACACTCCATGTGTGAATTCAAAGAATATATCTGATGATAAAGATAAGAAAAGTTTTACCCTTGTAGCAGTCACAGGCATGTCTGGAAAGAGCCTGATGGTCTCTGCAGCTGTGCCTCAGCTGCACAGTCCCAACCCCACCTGGTTTCTGAAGGGATCCAGGGACAAGGTGGGAGGAGGGTGGGAAATAAGTGCATATGTGGACTATACTTCTTGAGGAAGAGAGTTTCTGGTAACTTCTCCTTCCATCTTTAAGCTGTAGCTCAGCATACATTCACACGTAGGTGAATGGAAGGGAGCTCCAGCCAGCAACGAGCACACGTTCATATTTACATGTGTGTATGTCTTGGAGATGTTAATCAGAACAGCAAGTGCAGGAATCCTCTAGTAAATGTTAATGGCATGCTTGAACTGCACAGTATAGCACCAGGCACCTTATAAATGTCTGCAAGTATCTGAAGAGAGGGTATCAAGAGAATATTTCCAAGCTTTTCTCAGTGGTACCAAGCAATAAGACAAGAAGCAATGGGCAGAAACTGAATACGTGGAAGAACTCCTTTACAGTGTGATTGACCAAGGACTGGAGCAGATTGCTCAGAGAGGCTGTGGAGTCTCCTTTCCTGGGGATGTTCAAGAACCATCTGGATACACTCCTGTGCAGTGTGCTCTGGGATGACCCTGTTTTAGCAGGGAGGTCAGACCAGATGACCCAGTGTGGTCTCTTCTAAACCAACCCACTCTGTGACTCTGTAGTGAATAAGAGCAGACACAAAATGCTTAGACTGTGGCTCCTGGTTGCACCTGTAGGAGTGCTAGTAGGAAGATGATATCCGAGGTGGGCAAACATTTTCTGGAGGATGTTGTTTGATGTTGAAATCCATAACAACGATTGGAGTGATGAGGAAGTCTAAACTGTTTCTAAGAGCTGTGGTACTGGGGTTCATCCCAAAGCAAACAGTCAGTCTGAGTTAAATCATATAATTTAGGAACAGATTGACCAGAGAAGTTGTGGATACATTATTTCTGGAAGTGTGTTTGAGGCCAAATTGGATGGGACCCTGAGCTCCCTGGTCTAGTGAAAGGTGTTCCTGCCCATGGAAGGGGGTTGTAACTAGATGGTCTTTAAAGTCCCTTCCAACCCAAACTATTCCATAAATCAATTGTATTTTATTTTTCTATTGGACTCAGTCCAAAGGAAAAGACCATCATAATTTCTTATTACTTCCACTTGTTGATCAAGTTCCTTGAACTTGTTCGACTGAACTGCAACTCCAGATGATGGCGTCAGTGATGTAGGCACAGGCTCTACAGGTTACAAGTCTTAAGGTTTGACAAGGGAAAAGAGGTTTTGGGTGGCCAGATTGAAGAAGTTGAGCAGATGGGAACAAAGGATTTATCAGGGCCTTCTGCTGACTCGCATGGCTCAGCATGGAAGGACAGGACATTGTGGCCAGTTCACACCTAAGACAAAGCCAGAGAGATGAAGCCAAGCTGACATCTCCTCACATGTCAGTCTTTGCCTTCAGCCCTTTCCAATGAACTGCACTCCTTGAAAGACTAATATCCTTAGGATGAACATTTTTATATAATGTGCTCCTTGCTATCTAGGGAGTGAGTCCTGAGGTATGAGGGGTAGGCCAGGTTCCTGAACACAGAAATAGGGTGAGGAGGGTCAATGGTATCATAGTTGTGGGGGCATCATACGGCTAGTAGCATTCTGGAGGTGAGCAGTGGCCAATGGACAGAGAATAGACTTTTGATTTCCACGGAGATTGCTCAGCAGCTCAGACAGAGTGTTGTTGGAAACATGATGATGCAAAGACATAAACTAGGAAAGGCCCCTACAGAGAACATCAATCAGTCCATCAATTTTTTCTGGAACAAAGCAGGCAGACTTGCAACACACACCCTTCTTCATTATTGCATATCAAAAACATACCTGTTTTTGCCAGCTACGTTGTTTGGTTTAGTAAGAAATTGCAGGTCTTCTTTTGAACTCTGCTTCTGATATGTGGAGGCAGATTTATCTTTTACCTTTATTTGGAATGGGTTGGTATCTTTCTATTGATGCAACTCATTGAGAAAAAGTTTTTTATCTGTCTGTTTTCAAGTGTTTTCTTATTGGCATTTTACCTGGAGATATAATCCCGAGTAATTTACCTAATATGCAATTGATACCTAGAATTCACAGACAGAAATTAAGTAATATGCTCTAAAATTTTATTCCAAAAATTATCAGAAAAATGATGATCCAGGTATCAAAACAAAAATTATATCACTTATCTCTAGATATAAACTCTTGCCAAATTGTCCTTCCTCCAGCTTGCCAAGACTGACACTAACTAAATGACCTGATGATTGCCTTGATATTTTAATGCTTTCATTTTGTCACTATGCCTTGTAACAGCACAATGCCGATTTTTTGTGTGTGTGTGTGTGTGTGTGTGTGTATGTAGGCAAAATCTAGCATTGCAAATATTGTAACGACCAATAAAATGTAAATTGGAGGCAAATACCAAGACAAGTAAAAGTGGAAAATAAGACAGTAATTTGCAATCATAAAGAAAAAAAAATGAACAAACTGCATTGCTGTATGACAGATATTATAAAGACTCCTGCTAGAAAACAGCAGGAAACTCTTTCATCTGATTGGCCAGGTTAAACTCAAATGAGCAGAGGATAAAAAGTAATACATTTGGTTTGATTGTGTGACTATTGAAACTCAAATATGCTTTACTAAGTCTGTAAAGATTTAATAAATGTAAAGACTATTATAGTCTTTGATTCATTATTGTTTTAATATTTACATGGGTTCTAAAAGCCTTATTATTTTCAAATTAGCCTACAGTCTCAGTAAAGCAAAACAATGTGAAGAATTTTCTCTTTACATGTTTATGATGGAATCTCACACAAAAGAGGAAAGAAAAAATAGGCAGTCATATCAAAAGCAGAAGAAAGGAGTAGATCTAATATAATAAATCAGCTTCCTCTTTCATTGCAAAAATAAAGAGCCAAAAGTTGCTTAAAATTGGCATTTTATGCTATTAAAAATGTTGTCATATGTGCTTATGTCCACTAGGCTTATAATATTAGTAGCATATGTAATGGAGCACCTTGAGATTATTTCTATCTTATCAGTGATCCTTGTGAGTCCCTTCCAACTCAGGATATTCCATGATTCTGTGATTCTATGTCTTACCTTTCACAAAGACATAACTGTCCCCTCCATATTCCTTGCTGTCAGTACAAGGAGCTGACAATACTATCAATCCTCAGAGATCAGTCACTGCTGACTGATATAGCTCTTAATTTGAAAACTAAGTATCAGATACTAACACTGTAGTGTTAGTGTTAGTGTAGTAAAGGATCCACAAGTAAATTATATGAACACAAAATTATTTGAATAAATGCAAATCACTATGGCAAATAACTCACTTGTAATAATCAATCTTAGTATGTTTATATGCACTCATTCTAGCAAAGAATGCATGAACTAAATTATTCTTTCAAAGTATTTACTATGCTTTTTTAGATAATATTTTAACTACTCTAAAACCAATCTTTATTTCTGTCTTCTAAAGTCTTACTCTGCTCTTAAACATGAGCACTGCAACTGCAATAACATTGCAGCATCTTAAAAATTCCAGTCTAAGCTTCTGTGCATACTGCCTCAAAGGTAAACTTGAAGTTAATATATTCAATGCATAAGAAAACAGATTTTAACCTGTTGGCTTTTGCTTCACTCTCATAAACATTAGCAGGAAGAGTCCTTCAGGCCACATTAGCTCTCCCCATGTGACTTCACTGCCCTCAATGGGTTTCCACTGTTGTAACCAATTTATTCTATAATTAGAGTTTAATAAACAATCTCTCTGATGAGGTACAGGAAGGGAAATAATTCACCCTTCCTCTTTTGCATAGACTTCTCAGTGATAACAAGACTAAATAGAGTAGAAAACACTACTTTTGACACTAGATCAAGTACATGTAATTGTGAATTCAGATAACCACTCTTAGGTATGGGGAGACCTTATTTGTATGCAGTGACTTCAAAGTAGGAAAAACACTTGAAATAAAACTACAGTACTAAAGTACTAACAGCTATTGCTTTACTTAACTGATGGAAGATTTTAACCAGACAAAAACATACACTCTTTCAAAAGCATTTTTAAAAACCTGGCAAAATAAACCTATACTTTAATGCTTGTGAGATTTTTGTGTCTCACCATGGAGCTACATTTTGCCACTCTGCTACTTCCCAGCTGAACATCTGGACTACTCAAATATGTGGCATGGCACAGTAACTGCTAATTATCAAAAGGAGCAGCTTGAAATCTTCTCTGATCTTCTAAGAAAGGACTTTTTACTAAAAATAGAGGCCGGAATTTAGAAATGGGATTTATGTCAAGCTTATACGAGATTGTAGAAAGAAAATAATGTATACAGTAGAGGTTACTGATAATTTTTTTGGTGCATTTAATGCTAAGTGGCAAATTGCTCTGAAACAACACTGACTTCAGTGACTTCTCCAGGCAACTTCATACACTCCTCTCACAAAAACAGTCTAACAGTCATTTTAGGAGGAGAATAAACAGTATTTACTTCCATAGCTTTGGATCATTTATGATCCAAAGACCAGTGTAATCAATGCAAATATTTCTTTTGATTGCTGTGTATACACTGAAGTAGAGCACTGACAGAGATGGTATAACCTAAACTGTACAAAGAAAATGTAGGTGCCTATCTAAGTACATTTAACATATGGGTACTAAATGCTTTGTGTTAAAGGGAAATTCTAGTTTGAGAGTGCAGAATATCATTAACAACGTTTTTACTATGTGACAGGAATAATTTATATATATATATATATATATATATATATATACACTCACACACACACATATATATAATTAAATTATGCAGAAGATCTCCTTTTGTTACAAAAAACTTAGGCAAGCAAGCTATTGCATTAATCTCCCTGGATACAGCCTTTAATTCATAAGAAGGATTTGTTCAATGTAGATTCTGGAGATTATAAAAAACCCAGTAGGTATTTTGAAGTGTGATCTTCTGATGATAAATGAAGATGACTGAGTCCATTCTCTACGCTACAATTAGGGCTTGTCTCCAAAAATACAACTGTGAATCAGCCTTCACACTTAGAATATTTGCTTCCATCTCATTTGTTTCTGGGGTTTCTGTTCATTTTGAGAAGCCTTGAAGTCTTTTAAAGAGAGAAGAAACAAAGGACTGCATGTTTAGAAGACTTGAAATAAATAGGAGGAATTCCTTGACATGTTTTCTCATATATTTCACATTCCCAATGCTTTTAATATGAAATAGTTTATAACTAGAGCAGATTTGAAATGTTAATAATTAGCATATATACCAGGATGTGCAAAAGAGCGAGGAAAATCCTGGAAAATATCTTAGCAACAACCTTGTTCTCATTTAGCCCTTATTTTACTCTTGACAATCTCTACTCTCCATTTTAATTCACATACTTTGATTAGTCTTTTGCTGTCATGATGGAAGACAGATATGAGGTTTAGAGCTACTAGTATTACAAGAGTCTCGTTCTTTTTATATCCATATATTCTTTCAATTGCTGAATAAATTTTTAATCTCAAAATCAGTATTTTTAATTAATTTGAATTTATAAGTCAGCAATTTTTTCCCAGTGCTTACTGACATGCCTGACAAAATTTGTCTTGATTTATATATGTCAATGGAAAAAATAAAACCCAACACCCCCCCTGCCCCCCGCTGCCAAAGCCTCCAGCTATTTTCTGAAAAAGCTTAATTTCCAAAGTATTTATTTTTTAATTCAAAATTCCATCTGGGATAGGACTAACACACGGTGAGATGGATTAGTGTATCTGTGCTGTTCTCTCTCTCTACAGGCAGGTCTTAGAGATGTACAGTAACTCCAGTGCTTCTCTGGGAGCTTGGGTTCTCTGTGCATGTGAATACCAACCCTATTGGCACATGCCTAGAATGCCAGGGCTTTTCCAAAGGACTTCTATTCACTACATGTACACTACACAAATCATATATCTCAAAGACATGGAAGCCCTAGGGTGGGTCCATTGTATTTCCATTTGCAGTGTTACCACTGGTCACTCTGTACCTTTG